>NC_141004.1:78753853-79348379 GCF_052327205.1 Somniosus microcephalus
TCCCTCCCTCCCCGTCTCTCTCTCCCCTCCCTCCTTCGCTCTCTCCCCCTCCTCCCTCACTCTCCCCTCCCTCGCCTCTCCCTCTCCTCTCTCTCTCCCCTCCCTCCCTTCTTCTCTCTCCCCTCCACCCTCCTCTCTCTCCCCTCCCCCTCTCTCTCATCCCCTCCCTCCCTCTCTCTCTCCCCTCCCTCCCTCTCTCTCTCCCTCCCTCCTCTCTCCCTCCCTTCCCCTCTCCTCCCCTCCCTCCTTCTTCTCTCCCCTCCCTCCTTCTCTCTCCCCTCCCTCCCTCTCCCCTCCCTCCTTCTCCCTCCCTCCCTCCTTCTCTCTCTCTCCCTTCCCTTCTTCTCTCTCTCCCCCCCACTCTCTCTCCCCTCCCTCCTCTCTCTCTCTCCTCCACTCCTCTCTCTCCCCTCCCGCCCTCCTCTCACTCCCCTCCCTCCCTCTCTCTCTTCCCCCTCCCTCCCTCTCTCTCTCTCCCCTCCCTCCTTCTCTCTCCCCTCCCTCCTTCTCTCTCTCTCTCCCCCTCCCTCCCTCTCCCCTCCCTCCCTCTCTCCTCCCTCCCTCTCCCTCTCTCCCTCCCTCCTTCTCTCTCTCTCCCCTCCCTCTCTCTCCCCTCCCTCTCTCACCCCTCCCTCCCTCTCTATCCCCTCCCTCCCTCCCTCTCCCCCTTTCTCTCTCCCCCTCCCTCCCTCTCTCCCCTCCCCCTCCATCCCTCTCTCTCTTCCCTCCCTCTTCTCTCTCCTCCCCCTCTCTCTCTCCTCCCCCTCTCTCTCTATCCCCCCTCCCTCCCTCTCCGCCCTCCTCTCCACCTCCCTCTCTCCCCTCCCTCTCCCCTCCTCCCTCCCTCTCCCCCTCCCTCTCTCTCCCTCCCTCTCCCCACCTCTCTCTCCCCCTCCCTCCCGCTCTCTGCCGCTCCCTCTCCCCCCCTCCCCCCCTCCTCTCTACGTCCCTCCCTCTCCCCCTCCCTCTCTCCCCCTCTCCCCCCTCCCTCCCTCCCCCCCTCTCCCTCCCTCCCCTCTCTCTCCCCGTCGCTCCCTCTCTCTCCCCCTCCCTCCCTCTCTGTCTCCCCTCCCTCCCTGTCTCCCCTCCCTCTCTCTCCCCCTCCCTCCCTCTCCCTCCCTCCCCCACTCCCTCTCTCCCCTCCCTCCCTCTCTCTGTCCCCTCCCTCCCTCTCTCCCCCTCCCTCTCTCCCCTCCCTCCCTCTCTCTCCCCTCGCTCCCTCCCTCTCTCCCCTCGCTCCCTCCCCTCTATCCCCCTCCCTCCCTCTCTCCCTCCCTCCATCTCTCCCCTCCCTCTATCTCTCCCCTCCCTCCATCTCTCTCTCTCCTCCCTCCTTCTCTCTCTCCCCCCTCCCTCCCTCTCCCTCCCTCTCCATCTCTGCCCCTCCCTCTCCCCGCTCCTCTCTACCCCCTCCCTCTCTCCCCCCTCCTCTCTACCCCCCCCTCTCTCCCCCTCCTCTCTACCCCCTCCCTCTCTTTTCCCCTCTCTCTCCCCCTCCCTCCCTCCCCGTCCCCCTCCCTCCCTGTCTCCCCTCCCTCCCTCTCCCCCCCCTCCCCCCTCTCTCTCCTCCCCTCCCTCTCTCTCCCCTCCCTCTCCCCTCCTCTCCCCTCCTCTCCCCTCCCTCTCTCTCTCCCCCCCTCTATCCTCCCTCTCTCCTCCCCCTCCCCTCCCTCCCTCTCTCCTCCCCTCCCCTCCTCCCCTCTCCTCCCCTCCCCCTCCCTCCCTCCCTCTCTCCTCCCCTCCCTCCCTCCTCCCCTCCCTCCCTCTCTCCTCCCCTCCCTCCCTCTCTCCTCCCCTCCCTCCCTCTCCTCCCCTCCCTCCCTCTCTCTCCTCCCCCCTCCCTCTCTCCTCCCCCCTCCCTCTCTCTCCTCCCCCCTCCCTCTCTCTCCTCCCATCACTCCCTCTCTCTCCCCTCCCTCCCTCCCTCTCACTCCCCTCCCTCCCTCCCTCTCACTCTCTCCCCTCCCTCTCACTCTCTCCCCTCCCCTCCCTCTCAATTCAATTCAATTCAATTCAAATCGCTTTCTTGGCATGACAAAGTACATCTTATGTTGCCAAAGCATCGAAAAACATTCATGGTTGTACACAAAAATACAGATCTATCCATACAGTGTACAAACAGATATATCCCTGAGGGTATAAAATATACATTCATATAATTTATATATACTCTTTTCTTATATTTAGTGGTTGTCCCTCTGTTTATGGCAAGCTGTAACATAGTGTGCCGCTAAGGTTACACAATTTCTCTCTTCCCCTAGTAGGTATGGGAGTTTTTGGTCGTCATTCAAATTTCTGAATTCCGGGCATATTTTTGTGAATTTTGGGTAGAAATTCTCCCTTATGCCCTGATATTTTCTACAAGCTGTGAGGAAGTGCATCTCTGTCTCCACCACTCCCTGACTGCAGTGAGAGCATATCCTGTCCTCTCTTGGTAGCCGGGTCTGCCTGTGTCTACCTTTTTCGGTCGCCAGGCTATGTTCACTAAGTCTGTACATTGTCAAGGTTTTTCTCAGTTTGCTATCCTTTACCATGGTCAGGTAATCAGCCATGTTGTATTGTCTGTTTAGGGCCAAGTAGCAATTGAGTTTGCTTTGGGTTTTTGTTGTTTCCGTCCAATATGACAGATATTTTTCCTTTTGCTTAGCGATGATTGTGTTGGGTCGAATTCTTTGTGTTACGCTGTCACTATCCTGGGGCTGGTTATTGTTAGTAGTGTTAGTAGTTACTTCACTGAGTCCCAGGACTAGTTGACTGAGGGTATTCTTCTTTATGGTCCTCTCTTTATGGTCCTCTCTTGACATTTCAGGGCTCTCTCCATTCCCTCCCTCTCTCTCCCCTTCCTCCCTCTCACTCCCCTCCCTCCCTCTCACTCACTCCCCTCCCTCCCTCTCACTCCCCTCCTCCCTCTCTCTCTCTCTCCCCTATCTCCCTTCCTCTCCCCTCCCTCCCTCTCTCTCTCCACTCCCTCCCTCTCCCATCCCTCTCTCTCTCCCCTCCCTCCCTCCCTCCCCTACCTCCCTCTCCCTTCCCCTCTCCTCCTTCTCTCTCCTCCTTCTCTCCTCCCTCCCTCCCTCTCTCCCCTCCTTCTCTCTCCCCCCTCCCTCCTTCTCTCTCTCCTCCCTCCTTCCCTCTCTCCTCCCTCCCCCTCTTTCTCTCCTCCCTCCCGCTCCCTCTCCCCTCCCTCCTTCTCCGCTCCCTCCCTCTCTCTCTCCCTCCCTCTCTCTCCTCCCCCTCTCCCCTCCCTCCTTCTCTCTCTCCCTCTCTCTTTCTCTCTCCTCCCTCCTTCTCTCTCTCCTCCCTCCTTCGCTCCCTCCCTCCCCTCCCTCTCTCCCCTCCCTCCCTCCCCTCCCTCTCTCCCCCCCTCTCCCCTCCCCTCCCTCCCTCTCTCCCTCCCCTCCCTCTCTCTCCCTCTCTCCTCCCTCCCCCTCTTTCTCTCCTCCCTCCCGCTCCCTCTCCCCTCCCTCCTTCTCTCTCTCTCCCCCTCCCTCTCTCTCCCCTCCCTCTCTCACCCCTCCCTCCCTCTCTCTCCCTCCCTCTCCCCCTTTCTCTCTCCCCCTCCCTCCCTCTCTCCCCTCCCCCTCCATCCCTCTCTCTCTTCCCTCCCTCTCCCCCCTCTTCTCTCTCCTCCCCCTCTCTCTATCCCCCCTCCCTCCCTCTCCGCCCT
Organism: Somniosus microcephalus; assembly: GCF_052327205.1. Classification (NCBI taxonomy): domain Eukaryota; kingdom Metazoa; phylum Chordata; class Chondrichthyes; order Squaliformes; family Somniosidae; genus Somniosus; species Somniosus microcephalus. The sequence goes on from NC_141004.1 coordinate 78,757,521, forward strand.
CTCTCTCCACCTCCCTCTCTCCCCTCCCTCTCCCCTCCTCCCTCCCTCTCCCCCTCCCTCTCTCTCCCTCCCTCCCTCTCCCCCTCCCTCTCTCTCCCTCCCTTCCTCTCCCCACCTCTCTCTCCCCCTCCCTCCCTCTCTCTGCCGCTCCCTCTCTCCCCCCTCCCCCCCCTCCTCTCTACGTCCCTCCCTCTCCCCCCTCCTCTCTCCCCCTCTCTCTCCTCTCACCCCCTCCCCTCCCTCCCCCCCTCTCCCTCCCTCCCCCTCTCTCTCCCCCGTCGCTCCCTCTCTCTCCCCCTCCCTCCCTGTCTCCCCTCCCTCTCTCTCCCCCTCCCTCCCTCTCCCTCCCTCCCCCACTCCCTCTCTCCCCTCCCTCCCTCTCTCTGTCCCCTCCCTCCCTCTCTCCCCCTCCCTCTCTCCCCCTCCCTCCCTCCCTCCCCTCGCTCCCTCCCTCTATCCCCTCCCTCCCTCTCTCCCCTCCCTCCATCTCTCCCCTCCCTCCATCTCTCCCCTCCCTCCACCTCTCTCTCTCCTCCCTCCTTCTCTCTCTCCCCCCCTCCCTCCCTCTCCCTCCCTCTCCATCTCTGCCCCTCCCTCTCCCCCCTCCTCTCTACCCCCTCCCTCTCTCCCCCCCCTCCTCTCTACCCCCCCCCTCTCTCTCCCCCTCCCTCCCTCCCCGTCCCCCTCCCTCCCTGTCTCCCCTCCCTCCCTCTCCCCCCCCTCCCCCCCCTCTCTCTCCTCCCTCTCTCCCTCCCTCCCTCTCTCCCCCCCCTCCCTCCCTCTCTCTCCCCCCCTCTATCCTCCCTCTCTCCTCCCCCTCCCCTCCCTCTCTCCTCCCCCTCCCCTCCCTCCCTCTCTCCTCCCCCCCTCCCCTCCCTCCCTCTCTCCTCCCCTCCCTCCCTCTCCTCCCCTCCCTCCCTCTCTCTCCTCCCCCCTCCCTCTCTCTCCTCCCCCCTCCCTCTCTCTCCTCCCATCACTCCCTCTCTCTCCCTCCCTCCCTCCCTCCCTCTCTCCCTCCCTCTCTCCCCTCCCTCCCTCTCAATTCAATTCAATTCAATTCAAATCGCTTTCTTGGCATGACAAAGTACATCTTATGTTGCCAAAGCATCGAAAAACATTCATGGTTGTACACAAAAATACAGATCTATCCATACAGTGTACAAACAGATATATCCCTGAGGGTATAAATATACATTCATATAATTTATATATACTCTTTTCTTATATTTAGTGGTTGTCCCTCTGTTTATGGCAAGCTGTAACACAGTGTGCCGCTAAGGTTACACAATTTCTCTCTTCCCCTAGTAGGTATGGGAGTTTTTGGTCGTCATTCAAATTTCTGAATTCCGGGCATATTTTTGTGAATTTTGGGTAGAAATTCTCCCTTATGCCCTGATATTTTCTACAAGCTGTGAGGAAGTGCATCTCTGTCTCCACCACTCCCTGACTGCAGTGAGAGCATATCCTGTCCTCTCTTGTAGCCGGGTCTGCCTGTGTCTACCTTTTTCGGTCGCCAGGCTATGTTCACTAAGTCTGTACATTGTCAAGGTTTTTCTCAGTTTGCTATCCTTTACCATGGTCAGGTAATCAGCCATGTTGTATTGTCTGTTTAGGGCCAAGTAGCAATTGAGTTTGCTTTGGGTTTTTGTTGTTTCCGTCCAATATGACAGATATTTTTCCTTTTGCTTAGCGATGATTGTGTTGGGTCGAATTCTTTGTGTTACGCTGTCACTATCCTGGGGCTGGTTATTGTTAGTAGTGTTAGTAGTTACTTCACTGAGTCCCAGGACCAGTTGACTGAGGGTATTCTTCTTTATGGTCCTCTCTTTATGGTCCTCTCTTGACATTTCAGGGCTCTCTCCATTCCCTCCCTCTCTCGCCCCTTCCTCCCTCTCACTCCCCTCCCTCCCTCCCTCTCACTCACTCCCCTCACTCCCTCTCACTCCCCCTCCCTCCCTCTCTCTCTCTCTCCCCTACCTCCCTTCCTCTCCCCTCCCTCCCTCTCTCTCTCCACTCCCTCCCTCTCCCATCCCTCTCTCTCTCCCCTCCCTCCCCTACCTCCCTCTCCCTTCCCCTCTCCCTCCTTCTCTCTCCTCCTTCTCTCCTCCCTCCCTCCCTCTCTCCCCTCCTTCTCTCTCCCCCTCCCTCCTTCTCTCTCTCCTCCCTCCTTCCCTCTCTCCTCCCTCCCCCTCTTTCTCTCCTCCCTCCCGCTCCCTCTCCCCTCCCTCCTTCTCCGCTCCCTCCCTCTCTCTCCCTCTCTCTCTCCCTCCCCCTCTCTCTCCCTCCCCCTCTCCCCTCCCTCCTTCTCTCTCTCCCTCTCTTTCTCTCCCCTCCCTCCTTCTCTCTCTCCTCCCTCCTTCTCTCCCTCCCCTCCTCCCCTCCCTCCCTCCCCTCCCCCCCTCTCCCTCTCTCCTCCCTCCCCCTCTTTCTCTCCTCCCTCCCCCTCTTTCTCTCCTCCCTCCCGCTCCCTCTCCCCTCCCTCCTTCTCCGCTCCCTCCCCCTCTCTCCCTCCCCCTCTCCCCTCCCTCCTTCTCTCTCTCCTCCCTCCCTCTCTCCCTCCCTCTCTCCCCCCCTCTCCCCTCCCTCTCTCCCCCCCTCTCCCCTCCCTCTCTCCCCCCTCTCCCCTCCCTCTCTCCCCTCCCTCTCTCTCTCTCCTCCCTCCTTCTCTCTCCTCCCTCCTTCTCTCCCCTCCCTCCTTCTCTCCCTCCCCTCCCTCCTTCTCTCTCCCTCCCTCCCCCTCTCTCTGCCTCCCCCTCCCCCTGCCTCCCCCTCTCTCTCTCCCCCTCCCCCTCTCTCTGCCTCCCTCCCCCTGCCTCCCCCTCTCTCCCCCCCCTCTTTCCCCGCTCCCCCCCCTCTTTCCCCCCTCTCTCCCACCCCTCACCCCTCTCTGCCTGATTGGAACGCTGCGGAGTTTGAATCCTAACGGTTCGCGCGGCTCAGGCCACCATCTTAGTGATTGACGTCATGGCCTCGGCCTCACTGCAGGACACGCCCTATCGGGCCACGCCCCCAATGGCGCGTCATCAGCAGCCAGCCACGCCCCCTCTGCCCCTGTGGCCGGGCCCAGTGACACGTACAACAGCCTCAGAGACAACTTTTCAATTGTGCTCACTGTCCGGAGTCGAATACAGATTCTTGTTGTCCTTTACTCTCAACAACTGGCAGTTGACAGATTGACACCAACATCAAGCGCAGCAATAATCCATACTTTCAGCACCCCGTGCACTGGCAGACGCGTAAGAAACATGTCTATTCCTCATGTTGCAATCACAATGATAAATCCATCCTGAAGATGGGGTTGCTATACGAAGCACTGCAACACTTGAGGGCATGTGTTAGAACTGCCACTTTGATTTCTCCAGAACCTGCAGAGTGTTCCTCAACTCTGCACCAGTGGGAATCCTCAACTCCCTCTCCCGGGAACCAATAGCATTTTTCAACTCCAGAGGAAAATTCACCAGTGTTTGTACACTCTATAGATCAAGCACCCAATAAGATTCCTCGATTTCACAGCCAATGAGACAATATGGATCCTCAATTCTACAGCAAATACACTTTGAAGATTCCTCAGCTACACAGAGAAATACTCCAGTAGGCATTTTCAATTGTACATCAAATATACCATATGGTTTTTCAACTCCACATCCAATGCAATATAGGGCTCCTTAACTCCAACAGATATTGCAATATATGGTTCCTCAAATCCATAGTCAATGTACTGCAGAGTTCCTCAACTCCACAATCAATGTATCAATAGTGTGCCTCAAGTCTATATCCAATGCACCAACATGATGCTGCAATTCCACTGGACAATGCTCCAATACAGTTTGTCAACTCCACATGAAATTCACCACAGAGCTCCTGCAGACTACTGCCAAATCTTCAGTAGGGTGCCTCAATTCGACAGACTGTGCACCAACAAGGATTCCCAACTCCATAGCCATTGTACTGCTAGGGTTCTTTTATCTTTAAACTCAAGAACCTTTACATCAATGGAATTCCTCAATTTTTACAATCAACAGCATTCTACTCGCCTTAATCTAGAGCATGTAATTACAACTATTAATCCAAGATTCCTCCATCCCATTCTTCCACAAACTGAAGATTAACAGGATTCTTCCACCTTCCTATGCAACAGCCGTAACATTCAGAACTGTACCAAAGGCTCTTCAATTCCAAACAATGCTTCAGTAGGCAGGGGAGTTCTCCACAGTGTCCTGGCCAAAATTTAGCCCTGAACCAACCCCTCGAAGAATAGATTATCTGGTCAGTCACATTCCTGTCTGTGGGACCTTACTGTGCATAAATCAGCTGCTGCCTTGGTGACATTATAGCAGTGACTACACTTCAAAAAATACTTCAATGGCTGTAAAGCGCTGTGGGACGTCTTGAAAAGCTCTATATAAATGCAAGTCTTTCTTTTTTTAGGCTTCCTCAACCCCACTGCCAATATATCAGTAGAACTCCTCAATTCCACTACCAGTGCTTTAGTGGGGTTCCTCTATTCCATTGCCAGTGCGTCAGTGGTTTCTCAGTACCACATTCTGTGCAACAGGATTCCTCAACTCTGTTTCTTGTTTCAGTAGGATTCCTCATCACCACAGTCAGTGATTCAGTAGATTTCCTCAATTCCATGACCTGTGCACCAACAAGATCCCATTTCTACTTCTTGTCTCACAGTGTTTACGTCATCCATTCATGTCCAAAGCATTTTGGTAGCTCAGGCTATACCAATCCACCACTCCATAACTTACACATCAACTATCTCACTTCTTCAGAACTTATAAACCAATAGCATTTCTCCATGGGATGTCTATGAGAATCTTCAACTACCCAAAGCCTTATAACAACTTGCATTTATATAACGCCTTGAACATAGTAAAATGTCCCAAGGTGTTTCACAGGAGCGTTATCAGACACAGTTTGATACTGATCCACATAAAGAGCTATTAGGACAGGTGACCAAAAGCATAGCCAAAGAGGTCAGTTTTAAGGAGCGTCTTAAAGGAGATGAGAGAGATGGAGAGGTTTAGGGAGGGAATTCCAGAGCTTAGGCCCAAGGCAGCTGAAGGCACGGCCGCCAATGTTGGGGCAATGGAAATCAGGGATGGACAAGTGGCCAGAATTGGAAGAATGCAAAGATCTAGGAGGGTTGTAGGGCTGGAGGAGGTTACAGAGATAAGATGGGGCGAGGCCATGAAGGGATTTCAACACAAGGATGAGAATTTTAAATGTGAGGCATTGCTGGACTGGAAGTCAATGTTGGTCAGTGAGCACAGGGGTGATGGGTGAATGGGACTTGGTACAAGTTAGGACAAGGCAGCAGAGTTTTGGATGAGCTCCAGTTTTTAGAGGGTGGAAGGTGGGAGACTGGCCAGGAGAGGATTGGAATAGTTGAGTCTGGAGGTAACAAAAGCATGGATGAGGGTTTCAGCAGCAGATGGGCTGAGGCAGGGGCGGTGACGGGTGATGTTACTGTGGACTACTGGAAAAGTAGATATTATACCAAGATGGCTGCTCCAATCCAGTGTTCTAAAGCCATTACAGCAATACAATTCAACTATCTCATTATTCCACATTCTTTATGTCACCATTGTTCTACCTGCTGCATTTGAAATAATCATTTGCCAGTCTAGTCACCAATGCTATTCCTCCACAGCTTTAAATTCAATAGTGTTCATCATTTCAGAACATTATCACCAATATTTGTCTGCCACTCCGTATCCTGTACACCAATAATGCTAAACTATTTCACTACTAGAATGTTTCAATATGACTGGGTACCTTCCCAAAGCTCCACAGGAAGAAATACCAGAAAGACTTGCATTTATATGGCGCCTTTCATGACCACCAGACGTCCCAAAGTGCTTTACAGCCAATGAAGTACTTTTTGAAGTGTAGTCACTGTTGTAATGTAGGAAATGCGGCAGCCAATTTGCACACAACAAACTCCCACAAACAGCAATGTGATAATGACCAAATAATCTGTTTTAGTGACGTTAATTGAGGGGTAAATATTGGTCAGGACACTGGGAATAACTCCCCTGCTCTTTTTCGAAATAGTGCCACGGGATCTTTTATGTCCACCTGAGAGAGCAGACGGGGCCTCAGTTTAACGTCTCATCCAAAAGACGGCACCTCCAACATTGCAGCACTCCCTCAGTACTGCACTGGAGTGGTAACCTAGATTTGGTGCTCAAGTCTCTGGAGGGGGACGTGAACCCACAACCTTCTAACTCAGAGGCAAAAGTGCTGACACTACTACTACTATTAGGACTCATCCAGCCAGTAGCTCCAGAGCCTGCACACTAACAACGGTTCACTAGAGAAAAGTCTTGCATGCATGTTCCATATCCTTGCACCACTGGAGTTTCTCTAACCAACTGTTCCTGAGCTCCGATTGCATTCAGTTGTTACAGCTGTTGCAAACAAGTGGCATGTTCAGTCTGTGATTCAGGAGGATCAGCTGAATCACAAGATAATGACAGAGCATATTTTTAAACTTAACAATGACCCTGAATAGATTTTCTTTGAAAACATTACTGATGGATTTCCCATGATGTTGCTCATGTAGCTCCGAATCTTATCTTTAACTTGCTGCTCTGATTAGCAGTAGTCGGCTCTGTAAGAAAGCCCAGTGGTGAGCCTGAAACAGTGTCACAATTGCAGTGTGTCCTTTTCAAATGGGAAGAAGGGGCCTCGTGTCGAAAGGGAGATGCAGGCTAGGTTCAGGGGCTGAAACCTGTCGTTACCCTGGATTCGATCGTGTTTCCGATGTACTGGAGGCAGAGACAGTTCAGAATGGCACTGGGCTGTTCAAAACTGCTGCAACACACAAAGGTGAGAGATACACCAGTGGCCAGGGCCTGGGAGGGAAGGTGGGGGTTGGGATATCTCTTCGGAGGAGGAACCAGTTGACTTGGCCTTATGGGTGGACGGAGGGAGTGTTGGGATTGGGACCTGGGAAGGAGCAAGGAAACTCAGGCTGGGCTGCAGCAAGGGGTTGGGAGGAAGTAGAGTGCGAGTCTTGCAAAATTAAACTAGGTTTACAATCTTAAATGTGCAACAGCTGAAACAAGTACTCCAGCTACACTAAACAAAGGGGGCTGTCACCATCTGGATATGATTAAACAGTAGCTGGTCTTTTCCAAAATGCTAGTGAGGATCAGGGTTTGTTTTAATATATTTTAAATAATCCCTACTAAAAGTACAATTAATGTAAAATAATGGAGCAGAGCTGGGTCCAGTGGCTGGAGGCATGCTTGGAGGGTTGAAGCAACTCAAGTATCTAGCACCATCTCTCCAGATGGAGCAGTACCAAGGTTAGGAAGTTGCCTTGAGGCACCACCTCTTTCTGAGAGGATACCAGGAGGTGAGGTAAAGTAAGGCCAGAACAGACAGCAAGAATCTTTTTCTTAAATAATACAAATTAGGTGGAAGAATTCAGGGAGGGCTGAAGAGGGGAAATAATAAGAAGTGGGTGCAAAGTCTAACATGCGTGCTTTGCATACGTTTGCGAAGTTGATTCTCTGCTGGTGATTGATCAGTGTTAGTCAAATGACTAATAATATCACAGAACAATCAGCGAGGCTCCAGAAACTACATTCTTATGTTTGTACCTTTTCTAAAATAACCAATAAGGAGGCACTGAGTTCCTCCAGTTTTAGCAACCAAAAACCAAACTAAAGTGCCTCCTTTCTAGAAGGACACAACTAATAAAGAACTAAACTATAAAATGATGGCATCATACAAATAAGGTTTTTAACAATAAGCAACTTCCTTTGGCATTGCGCATGGGCTGGGTCATCTGGGTTCGGGGCAGTTTTAGCACCTCAGCTGTGGTCAGTGGGCAGCACTCTCGCCTCGGTGGGCACCCTCGCCTCGGGGGGCAGCACCCTCGCCTCGGTGGGCAGCACCCTCGCCTCGGTGGGCAGCACCCTCGCCTCGGGGGGCAGCACCCTCGCCTCGGTGGGCAGCACCCTCGCCTCGGTGGGCAGCACCCTCGCCTCGGTGGGCAGCACCCTCGCCTCGGTGGGCAGCACCCTCGCCTCGGAGGGCAGCACCCTCGCCTCGGAGGGCAGCACCCTCGCCTCGGAGGGCAGCACTCTCGCCTCGGAGGGCAGCACTCTCGCCTCGGAGGGCAGCACTCTCGCCTCGGAGGGCAGCACTCTCGCCTCGGTGGGCAGCACTCTCGCCTCGGTGGGCAGCACTCTCGCCTCGGTGGGCAGCACTCTCGCCTCGGAGGGCAGCACTCTCGCCTCGGTGGGCAGCACTCTCGCCTCGGAGGGCAGCACTCTCGGCTCAGAGTCAGGAGGTTGTGGGTTCAAGTCCCTACTCCAGAGTCTTGAACATAAAAATCTCGGCTGAGTTGCTGTCTCTTGGATAAGATGGTAAACCTGCTCTCTCAAGTGAATGCAAACGATCCCATGGCACTATTTTGAAGAAGAGCAGGGGAGTTATTATCCGGTCATTATCATATTGCTGTTTGTGGGAGCTTGTTGTGCGCAAATTAGCTGCCACATTTCCCACATTACAGCAGTGACTACACTTCAAAAGCATTTCATTGGCTATAAAGCGCTTTGTGGTGTCCTGAGATCATGAAAATAAATGGAAGTCTTTCTTTTTAGGTAAACCCTTGTAATTGTAATTATTTATAAACAGCTGAGGTCAATCAGATGCAATTGTAACTTGATGGGAGGCCCTCAAAGAGGAGACAGTTCAGGTAGAGTAGACACATTCCCTTGAGGGGGAAAGGAAGAGCATTCAAAGATAGAGATCAAACTGAAACAGGAGGCAAATGTAAGATTCATAATACAGTAGAGCACCAATGTAAATACAGAAAGTACAGAGGCAATCTAAAAAAAAGGAATAAGAGGACAAAGAGAGACTATGAGAATAGATTAACAGCTAACATAAAGGAGAACCAAGTCTTTTATAAACATATAAATAGTAAAAATGTAGTCAAAGGAAGGGTGGGCCGATTAGGGACCAAAAAGATTATCTTGTGGAGGCAGAGGGCATAGCTGAGGTAGTAAATGAGTACATTGCATCAGTCTTCACTAGATAAGGGGAAGCTGCCAATGTAGCAGTAAAGGAGAAGGTAGTAATTATATTGGCAAGGATAGGATAAATATTGGATAAAAATAGATAAAGAGGAGGTACTTAAAAGTTTGGCAGTCCTCAAAGTAGAAAAGTCACCCGGTCCGGATGGGATGTGTCCGAGGTTACTGAGGGAAGTAAGGGTGGAAATTGCAGCGTCTCTGGCCACAATCTTCCAATCCCCATTAGATATGGGGGTGGTGCCAGAGGACTGGAGCATTGCAAATGTTACACCCCTGTTCAAAAAAGGGGAGAGGGATAAACCCAGCAATTACAGGCCAGTCAGCCTAACGTCGGTGGTGGGGGAACGTTTAGAGACAATAATCCAGGATAAAATGAATTGGCATTTGGAAAAGTCTGGGCTAATAAATGAAAGTCAGCACGGATTTGTTAAAGGCAAATCATGTTTGACTAACTTGATTGAGTTCTTTGATGAAGTAACGGAGAGGGTTGATGAGGGTAGCGCAGTTGATCTTGTGTATATGGACCTTCAAAAGGTGTTTGACCAAGTACCACATAACAGCCTTGTTAACAAAATTAAAGCCCATGGGATTAAAGGGACAGCGGCAGCGTGGATACGAAATTGGCCAAGGGACAGAAAGCAGAGAGTCGTGGTGAACGGTTGTTTTTCAGACTGTAGGGAAGTGTGCAGTGGTGTCCCCCAGGGGTCGGTATTAGGACCACTGCTCTTTTTGATATATATTAAGGCCTAGAAATTCAGTAGCACCCCGTTTGGGGCACCAGCCTCGCCAGGGCGCCAAAGGTAGCGCCCCGGAAGTAGTCGCGGCCGCCCGCCGGAAGTTCACTTTGCGCGCCCCAGAGGGAACCGCAACGCTACTGGAGGTGCCCCGCATCCCTCTTGGGGTGCTGCAGCTGAAGATCGCTGCGCAACGTGCCACAGCGCCACATGCTGCGGCACGGCGCGCTGCGGTACTGCAGGCCTTCCCCCCTTCTTAAAGGGGAGGGGCCTTGTGCAGCGCGATCGAGGATTGCGAGTGCCGGCAAAAGAGCCCGGCACCAAGGAGAAGTGCCGGGCTCTTGGAACGCAGTCGGCACTCCATGGGGAGGGGGGCTCAGGGGGCCGGGGACGGAATGGCCGCCCCGCACCTCTCCTTTAATTAGCGCCTCTACCGCCGCAGGTAGGCCCCCTGAACCATTCGCAAATAGCATCCGGCGTTAAAGTAGGAGGCGCAACTAAATATCGCAATCGGGGCGGTAGCGGGGCATTGCGCACACCGATGACGTCATCGGTAGCGGCGCAGTGCCAACGGCTAGCGCCGCCATTAACGTCCCGCTAAATTTAGCGGGAGGTGTGGCCAGTGGCTTCCGACCCACTTAGCGCCCTCTTAAGGCACTAATGGGTGGCGCAGCCCACTGAATTTCTAGGCCATAGAGTCCAAAAGCAAGGAAGTTATGCTAAACTTTTATAAACCACTGGTTAGGCCTCAGCTGGAGCACTGTGTTCAATTCTGGGCACCACACTTTAGGGCTTAGATGGGTGCAAAAGAGATTTACTAGAATGGTGCCAGAGATGAGGGACTTCAGTGATGTGGCGAGATAGGAGAAGCTGGGGTTATTCTCCTTAGAGCAGAGAATGTTAGGGTGAGATTTGATAGAGGTGTTCAAAATCATGAGGGGTTTAGATGGAGTAAATAAAGAGAAACTGTTTCCAGTGGCAGAAGGGTCGGTAACCAGAGGACACAGATTGAAGGTGTTTGGCAAAAGAACCAGAGGGGAGGTGAGGAAAAAAATGTTTATGCAGTGAATTGTTACGATCTGGAATGCACAGCCTGAAAGGGCGGTGGAAGCAGATTGAATAGTAACTTTCAAAAGGGAATTGGATAAATACCTGAAGGGAAACATTTGCAGGGCTGTGGGAAAAGAGCAGGGGGAGTGGGACTAATTGGAGAGCTCGACCAAAGAGCTGGCACAGGCACGATGGGCCGAATGGCCTCCTTCTGTGATGTATCACTGTATGATTCTATGATTTCAGGCTCCAGGTCAGTAACTGTCCTCTTTATGGATGTGAAAAAAATATAAAACTGTGAGGTGTGATGTCTGGTATGTGAGGGACTTACACTAGAAAATATTTTTGAACACATATCTACAGAATAACTCACAGCAAGTCAATAAGTACAGGAGCGTAATACCATAGAATGTACTATGCATTGTACATTATACTTGGACCTGTGTCCGTTTAAGGCCACAACGCTAACTATTGTTAAGTCAGCACAGACGCAGGTCAATCAGCTGAGAGCTGTTTGCAGTTTGGAACATGCTGCAGTTCAGCAGTTCAAGACTGCTTTGCAACAGTTGCCGTCCACACGTGCTTATTATACCATTTTTTGAAAAGTACATTAATTGATTATAGATCTAAAATTGATGAGGTTTTAATGCTAATTAGAAGAGTTACTAGCAATCTTATCATCGCAACCAGAAAGCCACGAAGCACAGTCTAGCTTCTATTTTCTTATACCGTTCTGTGCCAGATTAACCGGTCATATATATGCAAGTGCGTGCATCACTTAATTAAGAACTAGTCACAACGTTTTTGAATTCAGTGCCGTTAGTATGGAACCAATATATTAATATATAAATACATATGCCCTTCTTCTGCGATGTATCTATCATTCGAGCTGGAATTTAGCAATAATTGGAACTGACTGACTTTGGTGTGCCCAGAGACATCCCTGACTGGCTCGGTTACCAGGGCCGTGGTGTGGGAGTTCCCCTCTGTGAGTCACTGGCTCTCACTGGGAAGGGGATTGTGATGTTGATAACGCGGTGTGATTGCTGAGAGCTGTCCAGTGGGAAGGGCGGGGGTCTGCACAGAGGTTAAAGCTCATCCTTGGGACTATTGGTGCAATTTGAGAACAGCCAACAGCTGCCGCTCGGTAGAGCATTTGTAAATCGTTACTCCTGTGGGGTTTTTTTTGTAAACTGGGCGTGCTTCAATTAACAAGTCACTTAAAAAAAAGATGGTGCGGTCTGATATAATCAAATGGGTTAACTGCCAGTCCGATCTTCAACCCGAAAGAGTGCAACCGATCGGAGCAACTCGTTTTAAAGGCCGCATACAGATGAAAAACGAAAGTTGAAAATAAGCCGAGCAAATGAAGACAGTGTCAGAAGGAAAAAGGACAGGATAAAAGAAATTCGTAGAAATAATGCAACGGCCAACAATGAACATGAAGGGACAGTCCGGTCCCCCAGCTCACTAACATCGCAGTTGATCTCCACGCCAAGTGTACACAGCGGGGGTGCCAACACCTACTGGGACATTGGAAGTGACGGGAACTGCCAGTGATCTGCCCTGGTGTATCTCGCCAGGAATTTCTAATCCCGCTCCTGGGTCAGTGTGGGATTCCACCCTGAGCACAGATCCTTCCTCAGTTAGTTCATCATCTCTCATGCAACGCGCTGTTTACAGGATTATTCCAGATTCCGGCTTCAAATTTGCCCGAAAATATTGTTTCTGGCACGTTTATTCAGGGGACAGCAACAAGAGATCTTCCATCTCAACCATCTAATCACACGTCTGGGTTTGTGGCTCCAGTGATCTGACTCAATATTCCCCGATCTAACCCCCCCCCCCCCCGCCACCCACCCCAGCTCTGTCTGCCCATGTGTCGGTTATCTTAACCTGCAAGTGTTGTATTTCATGTTGGGTTCCATTTCCGGAGGCTTCCAACATGTCCATTAAGCCTGGTCGCCGACAGCTCAAGGGGCAACTAACCATTCCAGGCTCCAACGTTGGGAGTGTATCCTGTAAATCCTGTACTTACATTCGTCGATAGTTTGGAATCTAACCAGTTACCCACTTCGATCTGCCAATATCACAACAGTAAGCACCCGAGATTCCAATCCGCCCATTACACAGGATATCACAACACAACTCCACATGGGGGGGGAGAGGAAGGAGCAAGCGGGTATTCACAACATCTCAATACAGACATTGGGAATCGGAGGAAAGGTCAGCACATACCCAGCATAACAACTGTACCTTAAAATTGTTATAATTATTGAACCATGTAAGGTAGTACACCAGGGTACTGTTTAGTAAAAATACATCCTGTCTGCAGATATGCAAAAAAAAATCAGAGAAATGGATGCTCAAAGCGATCACTAGCCTCCTCGATCACCTACTGAGAGCCAACAGTAAAAAGTCGGGAGTTTGATAAAAGAGTAGAAAATGTACTAGGCCCGGAACTTTCTTCTGCACCTGTTCATCCAGGGTCAGCTTTGACAGTGACACTTCCATGGTTGTGTATTGCCTTCATAGGTCAAGGGCAGAGTCACTGGTTTGTACTGGGCCGTAGATCACACCAAGACTTTATCTGGGTTCGAGATTACACGAGATTGGAAACGGATACAGTGCCGCACAGATGAAAGAATCGCCCGATTATTTCTGGGCATGTTTTCCCTTGAGTATTATGCTTGGCTGACGCTTGTGCTCAAAACCCAGACACCCGCTTCAAAATAACAACGGCCGGGTGGTCTGTAGGAAAAGGGGCACGGTGACAGGACTTCGAGTGTTCTGGTGGGATCTCATGGACTCTATGGATGAGGAGCAGAGTGTTGGTGTCACCCATCAGCCCTGTCACATCAGGCCCGGTGTCCAAAGGCCGCTCAGCGTCAGATATGAACATCTTGCGCTTAGCTGTCCATTCATCGCCAGCCTCCCCAAACCCCATACAATCTGGCTGCTGAGCCGAGCAGTGGGTTAACAATAACGTCCTTATTGTGTTAACTCGACGTGGACATTGCTGCGTGAGGGAGATGTTTGCATTTTAAGGCGATGCACCACAAAGCGATCAAAGGTCTTTCTTCCACAGCTGCGCTCAGAACCAACACACATCCCATTAAATTAAAGCTGCAGTTTACACATTTACCGACTGTGACTGTATTGCAAATACTACCGTACGCGGTTAAATTCTGCCCTGTCTAATGTGCAGATACTTAATCGAAATGCGATCTTTGATCAACATTAGGCGGTTTTGATATGATTCCAAACACTAGCTTGCGGGAGATACGCAAGGCTTTCTTGTTCTATACGTCACATCCCCAGAGACTCTGTGGAGAGAACAGGTTACTGGGAAAGGCAACCCGCGGTCCTAATGCAGTCAAATCGGAATGGCTGGTACAAGAGATGGAGATCCCTTCAGCCTCAGGAGACAACTGAGCCATACCTGACCGAACATCCCCATTAACACACGGATACTAAACTGGGCTGCATTAAGTTTACAGACATCAACGCAATTTCCCCTCGTGTACAGCTGCCTTGCCTGTAACTCACTCGAAATTTAAAACTACAAGTGAAATACATTATAGTCTCCTGCATTACTAATAGTGAAATACGACGGTGTCCTATCTCTTACTTGGTCGCTGTATCTGGATATTTTACTATCTATATCAAAAACAGTTTAAAAACTAGCATTTAGATAGCGGTTTCGGCGACCTCAGGACGTCCCAAAGCGCTTTACAGCCTTAAAATGTATTTCCTTTGTGACTGGTAGGGTGCGTTCTAGCTCACCTTTACCTAGATCCTTAAATTTACCAGCAAACTACGCCCTGATATCCAGTCTAAATGGTACCTTAATCCAATGCTACTGATTGTAACATCATCACTGGAGTGATATCGTGGATTCATAAGGATTTGTTCCCTGGATCGATATCTGCAGCTAAAAAATGCATCTCGATCAAGTGGATGCATCCCTGAACCTGATTGTGTACAGTTACTAAATATAAATCTATCAGTTTCTGCCTGCAATTTTCTACATGAAAACTATGATTATAGGGGGCAACTTTGCTGGACATGTTGCTTAAACCGAGCTGAGTCCTCCCACTCCATTCGGTGAGCGGAAATACCGTGCTGACCAATCGGAGCCTCGCATCAGCAGCCGGCCTGGTCCTCCTCCATTGGGCGAGCCTGCCGGGCTGGTGACGCCCATGGAACGGAGACACACAAAGGGAGCCAATGACTGCGCCGCGACGTGATGACGTCAAGGGGTGTGGCCAATTCCGCCGCTGCAGCGCCACCGCCGGCCAGGGTTGGCTGGCTCAGGGGCCACGCCGCTGGAGACGGGCGGGCAGAGCGCTAGGTTTCCGTACCAGAAGCCGTGCCTCGGTCGGCGGCTGGGTGCCACGCACGGGCACCTCCGGGAGGCAGCCTGGATGACGGAATTCATCGGATCCTCGCTCTGCCGAAAGCCGCCTCTTCCGGTCGCCGAGCTCCTCGCCGCCTGTGGCTCGGGACAGCTGGGGAAGCGAGAGAGAGCTGGGATGAGGGTGGAAGGTCGAGTCAGTGCACCGTGGGTTTGGTAGTGGAGTGTTGCAGGGCCGTCTCTCGCCGTCAAGTGACGCTGCTAACAACTGGTGCTGAGCTTTGGAGGGGGGGGGGGGGGATTGCACATTGGCCGTCACACGGTTCCCCTCCCCTCTTTATGACACCCACAATAGCAAGGTGCCCCCGTCACTCTGCCCACCAATGCCCTCACCCCCTCAATTTGTCCCCGGCAAAGGCTCTCAGTAGCAGCCTTAAGAGTCTGAGCTTACTTCACTCTAAATAACTTTTTCCAATACACTTATTAGGAATAACTGGCTCGGAATACACTCAAAGCACCTTTCTACGGAACTGCCCGTTCACTTATTCTACTGTAGGGTTTTAGAGATCAAATGGAAATGCCCCTTCAAACTTAAGAAGCCACATGCGAACTTTGAATCTCAACGGGGCATTTACGTGGCGCTCAGCTTTCAACTTCCTGTGAAAGCTAAACGGTTGTCTGCAGCTGGCGTACTCATGACGTAAAAGACATCGGTTGTTCCGGCTTTGAATTCTGAGATTGCCCAGTAGGCGGATCTGACTCACAGATGCCAACAGAATTTTACCCTTCGGGGTCTCGTTAAACCGAAGTCCCGTCTGCTCGCTCAGGCGAATGTAAAAGATCCGATGGCACTATTTCGAATAAGAGCAGGGAAGTTCTCCCCGGTGTCCTGGCCAATATTTATCCCTCAATCACCATTATTAAAACAGATTAGCTGGTCATTAAAACAGATTATCTGGTCTTTATCACACTGCTGTTTGTGGGAGCTTGCTGTGCACAAACTTGTTGCCGCGTTTCCCACATTACAACAATGACTACACTTCAAAAGTACTTCACTGGTTGTAAAGCGCTTTGGGACGTCCGGTGGTCATGAAAGGCGCTGTAGAAATGCAAGCCTCTCTTTTGGAGCATAGGTTGCAAGCAATATCAATTTCCAGGGGCAGACATTTTAAAACACATAGTATTGGAATAATATTGTTTTTAAATCACAATAGAAACAACCAGAATAAATGGTACAAGAGCAAAACACCTCCACAAGGCCGGAGTAGCAGTTTTCAATCAGATTGAAGTTACTCTACAGCTCAGTACTTACCCCGGAGTGTTGCCCGAGCTGTCTGTGCTCTGCAGAACTAGGGGCTGGATGTTGCTCATGGTGGAAGCGCCCCGGCCGAGCCCTGGAATAATCTCGCTGCCCTGCTGCCTATTAGTGGTGCCTGTTGTTTGCTGTTCCTGCCGTGTGCCCCCAGTGCGGTGCTGCCTCTCCCTCTCTCGCCTTTATTGTTGTCGCCAAACAGCGAGCCGCAGCGCCCCCTCGGCGGCGGCCGGAATCACACCCTGGCTCCCACAATCCCCGGCCAACAGCCCAGCACAAAATGGCGGCGGGTTCGCTGGGTCGTCCCTGACAGCTCCCAGAGCTGAACCTCAGGAGACAGCAGCACTTCACACTGGAAAAGAAACAAAGGGCACGGGTGGTGAACAGGGAGGCAGGCCCAGAAGCCGCACAATCTGACAGACATTAGATAGCTGTGCACTTAAAAAAATAAACTTCTTTGATGTAACCTCAGGAGACAGTGAGAGGTCAGGTTTAAATCAATGAAGGTTTGGCGGGTGCAGCGATCAGCCGCGACGGTGGGGGGGTGGGTGGGGGAGCCGCGCCGCCTTGTTGTAAAAGTGCGGTTACCTGGTCTCCATCCAACGGCCGGCGTCTTCACGCAAGAGCCACACGGGCAGCACGCACGGGGCGCTCGCGCGCTCCGCCAGCTGCGATTGGGCGCTGGGTGAACCCTGACCCGCCAGCGGCCGCCAATCACAAGCCGCCCCACCCCCTCTCCGCTCTCCAATGCAGCGAGAGCGCGCGAGCGAGCTTGGGTCGCGCTCCAATCCCCCTGTCAATCAAATGCAAACAACACGGCACACACCCAGCTTTGCGAATCCAACGGGCACGCAAACAGCAGCGCTTTCAATTGTTCGTTAGTCTAATCTCCTAGTTTATACATGCAGTATATTCATTGTACATTTGTATACACGATATATAATCTACAAACTATCACCTCTGTGTTTGCGTGTTTGTGTTTTAGTTTGAGCCTGTTTTAAAACTCAGACGCAACACGTAACTCCTCCAGCAGGGTGATCAGTGACGTAGACAACGAAGCAGATTTCAACACAAATGCCGCTGATAAAAGCTGCGAAAACCCGTCGCCTCAAATAGTAATCTGCATAAACTCGAATTCCTGTTTATGTTCACTGTGGAAGAAGCGGTCATCCGTTCGAGTATCGTTGCGTTTCCTGTCGAAAAATACGCGGCCTCCGTCGGCGGTATTTTGCAGCATATTCAGTGCATTTATCAGCAGTGTACAATGTGCAGTATTACAAGTCTGTGCTGCACGTTGGCGCTTCTGCCGCCAGTGTTACCTAGTGGCTGGTTGCTCGGCAGACAGCACCCGCAAGTTTAGCCTGTGTAATCCTGACACAGGTTACAAAATAAATAGTAAAAGCATTTCCGAAAATATCGCGATTGCCATGAATCTATTGATGCCTTTTCAAAGCTGGTGATTTTAATTATTCAAAATAGGTTCGTAGCGCCCTAACCCTCAGCGCTCCTCCCCCATCCTGTGTGTGGGCGATGCGGTCGCCACCATCAGTTGTTGGAGTGTTTCTAGCTTAAAGCCGCACATCCTCTGACGCCGTGAAGTGCGAGCGCTCACAACGAAGCTGGCTGTCAAACTATTTCAGTCTATATATACAAGTTTCTTGGTGGTCGGCTGGCCCCCAAACATTTGTTCCCCAGGAGCCGAATACCGGTTGTGCATCGGCCGCCAACATTTGGGATGTCAGGAGAACAGTAATTGTGGGTTACTGGTTCCTGTCGCCTTCTGCTCGGAACCGGACCGCTCCCAGTAACCAATGACCAATTTCACTGTTCGAGTTGAAGAAGCATCGCCACGTGTTTATATGAATCTCCCCTCCCCCACTCTTAAAAAAGCCTAACGCGTAGAAAAGTAGCGGTTCCGATTAATTTGACTCTTGCAAACCTCCTGTAGTGTAATCGTTTGCTCCCCCGTATGTGTCTGTGTTTTGCCCATGTGTCTGTGTATATTTCCCCTGTGTGTGTGTGTTTTCCCCTAAGTGTGTATCTGTGGGTCGCCTCTGTTTATGTGTTTTGCCTCTGTGTGTGATTTGCCCCTCTGTGTGTGTGTGGTTCGCCCCTCTGTGTGTGTGATTTGCCCCTCTGTGTGTGTGTGGTTCGCCCCTCTGTGTGTGTGGTTCGCCCCTGTGTGTGTGTGGTTCGCCCCTCTGTGTGTGTGATTTGCCCCTCTGTGTGTGTGTGTGTGGTTCGCCCCTCTGTGTGTGTGTTTTGACCCGTGAGTGTTTTGCCCCAGCGTGTATTTTGCCCCAGTGTGTATTTTGCCCCAGTGTGTGTGTATTTTTCCCAGTGTGTATTTTACCCCTGTGTGTATTTTGCCCCTGTGTGTATTTTGCCCCTGTGTATTTTGCCCCTGTGTGTATTTTGCCCCAGTGTGTGTGTATTTTGCCCCAGTGTGTGTGTATTTTGCCCCAGTGTGTGTGTATTTTGCCCCTGTGTGTATTTTGCCCCTGTGTGTATTTTGCCCCAGTGTGTGTGTATTTTGCCCCTGTGTATATTTTGCCCCTGTGTGTATTTTGCCCCGTGTGTATTTTGCCCCAGTGTGTGTGTATTTTGCCCCAGTGTGTGTGTATTTTGCCCCGTGTGTATTTTGCCCCAGTGTGTGTGTATTTTACCCCTGTGTGTATTTTGCCCCTGTGTGTATTTTGCCCCAGTGTGTGTGTATTTTGCCCCTGTGTGTATTTTGCCCCTGTGTGTATTTTGCCCCAGTGTGTATTTTGCCCCTGTGTGTATTTTGCCCCAGTGTGTGTGCATTTTTCCCAGTGTGTATTTTGCCCCAGTGTGTGTGTATTTTGCCCCATGTGTATTTTGCCCCAGTGTGTGTGTATTTTGCCCCAGTGTGTGTGTATTTTGCCCCAGTGTGTGTGTATTTTACCCCTGTGTGTATTTTGCCCCGTGTGTATTTTGCCCCAGTGTGTGTGTATTTTGCCCCTGTTTGTATTTTGCCCCAGTGTGTGTGTATTTTGCCCCAATGTGTGTGTATTTTGCCCCAGTGTGTGGGTATTTTGCCCCTGTGTGTATTTTGCCCCTGTGTGTATTTTGCCCCTGTGTGTGTGTATTTTGCCCCTGTGTGTATTTTTCCCAGTGTATATTTTACCCCTGTGTGTATTTTGCCTCCGTGTGTATTTTGCCCCTGTGTGTGTGTATTTTGCCCCTGTGTGTGTGTATTTTGCCCCTGTGTGTATTTTGCCCCCGTGTGTATTTTGCCCCAGTGTCTGTGTATTTTGCCCCAGTGTGTATTTTTCCCAGTGTGTATTTTACCCCTGTGTGTATTTTTCCCAGTGTGTATTTTACCCTTGTGTGTATTTTTCCCAGTGTGTATTTTACCCCTGTGTGTATTTTGCCCCTGTGTGTATTTTGCCCCAGTGTGTGTGTATTTTGCCCCAGTGTGTATTTTGCCCCTGTGTGTATTTTGCCCCAGTGTGTATTTTGCCCCAGTGTGTATTTTGCCCCTGTGTGTATTTTGCCCCTATGTGTATTTTGCCCCAGTGTGTGTGTATTTTGCCCCAGTGTGTGTGTATTTTGCCCCAGTGTGTATTTTGCCCCAGTGTGTATTTTGCCCCTGTGTGTATTTTGCCCCTGTGTGTATTTTGCCACAGTGTGTGTTTATTTTGCCCCAGTGTGTGTGTATTTTTCCCAGTGTGTATTTTGCCCCAGTGTGTGTGTATTTTGCCCCTGTGTGTATTTTTCCCAGTGTGTATTTTGCCCCTGTGTGTATTTTGCCCCAGTGTGTATTTTGCCCGTGTGTATTTTGCCCCTGTGTGTATTTTGCCCTGTGTGTATTTTGCCCCTGTGTGTATTTTGCCCCAGTGTGTGTGTATTTTGCCCCTGTGTGTATTTTGCCCCTATGTGTATTTTGCCCCAGTGTGTGTGTATTTTGCCCCAGTGTGTGTGTATTTTGCCCCAGTGTGTATTTTGCCCCAGTGTGTATTTTGCCCCTGTGTGTATTTTGCCCCTGTGTGTATTTTGCCACAGTGTGTGTTTATTTTGCCCCAGTGTGTGTGTATTTTTCCCAGTGTGTATTTTGCCCCTGTGTGTGTGTATTTTGCCCCTGTGTGTATTTTGTCCCAGTGTGTATTTTGCCCCGTGTGTATTTTGCCCCTGTGTGTATTTTGCCCCAGTGTGTGTGTATTTTGCCCCAGTGTGTGTGTATTTTGCCCCAGTTGTGTGTATTTTGCCCCAGTGTGTGTGTATTTTGCCCCAGTGTGTGTGTACTTTGCCCCAGTTGTGTGTATGTTGCCCCAGTGTGTGTGTATTTTGCCCCTGTGTGTATTTTGCCCCAGTGTGTGTGTATTTTGCCCCAGTGTGTGTGTATTTTGCCCCAGTGTGTGTGTATTTTACCCCTGTGTGTATTTTGCCCCAGTGTGTGTGTATTTTGCCCCAGTGTGTGTGTATTTTGCCCCAGTGTGTGTGTATTTTGCCCCTGTGTGTATTTTGCCGCAGTGTGTGTGTATTTTGCCCCAGTGTGTGTGTATTTTGCCCCAGTGTGTGTTTATTTTGCCCCTGTGTGGATGAGGTTGATCGCTGATCAGCGGGCGGCCTAGTTGGGCCTAGTGGCCTTTTTCTGTTCCTGTACATCCTCGAACAACTAAGTAAAGTGGCGTGGGATGGAAGTGTCTTTAATATCAAATGGATCCTGTTATGTTATTGCACAAACTTTATCTCCGCCTTTTTTCTTTTTATTTGTCCAACTTCCTTGTAGCAGTTTTGCTAATATACGTACGTGGCCAGCGGAACAAAGAAATGATCCCCTTCCCCAAGTATTTTCGAGGTACTTGATACCGCTGTGAGCCCCCAAGTCTTTAGTTGGTCCCCTCGGCTGTGTATTTTAATAAAATCATTCAGAAGATAATTCTGCTCGGGTCTATTCAAAAGACTCCAGTCACAAAATTCGAAAGTAAATGATTTACGACCTGAAGGTCCAACTAATTACAGAATATTGTGTGTAGGCAGCAGGAAATCCTGTGTCAGAATCAGATCACCGCATAGCCTTTCCTTTAGTGGCTAGAACGTTACGTTGTGGGCTAAAATTCCCTGTCGACGTTAATTTAATCCGAAGGCTCTGTATCGGCCTACTTGGTGCCAAAGTGAATATGGTCTGAACGGATTGTGTACAGGAACCAAAAGGGTGAGATACTCTACGCTTTTCTCTTTTTCCTGCCTTTTAACTTAAAATAATCTCGTTTGACTAAATTACCGATACAATCATAGAGAACGCCTAGGAGTAATTCGTATTACGGTGTCCATTGTCTTGTAAGAGACACATACACATTGGGAAAGAGCCGATTACACTTTGGCTTGCGGTGTTCAATGGCAAATTTAATGGAGCCTCTTCATCATAGGCACAGAAATGCGGACAGGTTCTTCCATTTTCTGGTGAACACTGACTTCCATTTATGTGGCACCCTCTAAAGACTGACTCGCACTGATATTGCACCTGGTAAAGATTGACCCGCACTGATATTGCACCTGGTAAAGACTGACTCGCACTGATATTGCACCTGGTAAAGACTGACCCGCACTGATATTGCACCTGGTAAAGACTGACTCGCACTGATATTGCACCTGGTAAAGACTGACCCGCACTGATATTGCACCTGGTAAAGACTGACTCGCACTGATACTGCACCTGGTAAAGATTGACCCGCACTGATATTGCACCTGGTAAAGACTGACCCGCACTGATATTGCACCTGGTAAAGATTGACCCGCACTGATATTGCACCTGGTAAAGATTGACCCGCACTGATATTGCACCTGGTAAAGACTGACTCGCACTGATATTGCACCTGGTAAAGACTGACTCGCACTGATATTGCACCTGGTAAAGACTGACTCGCACTGATATTGCACCTGGTAAAGACTGACTCGCACTGATATTGCACCTGGTAAAGACTGACTCGCACTGATATTGCACCTGGTAAAAATTGACCCGCACTGATGTTGCACCTGGTAAAGACTGACTCGCACTGATATTGCACCTGGTAAAGACTGACTCGCACTGATATTGCACCTGGTAAAGACTGACTCGCACTGATATTGCACCTGGTTTAGATTGACTCGCACTGATATTGCACCTGGTAAAGACTGACTCGCACATATAAAGGACTTTATGTAGTCTCCAAGCGTTTCACAATTAATTGTGTTCATAGAATCATAGAATGATAGAGCACAGAAGGAAGTCATTCGTCCCATCCTGCCTGTGCCGGCTTTTTGGTAGAATTGACCAATTAATCCCACTCACCTGCTCTTTCCCCACAGCCCTGTATCTTTTCCCCTTCAAGTATTTATCCAATTCTCTTTTGAAAGTTATTATTGAATCTGCTTCCACCACGCTTTCAGGCTGTGCATCCCAGATCACAACTTGCTGTGTAAAAAAATGTTTCCTCTCGTCGCCTCTGGTTCTTTTTGCCAATCACCTTAAATATTGTGTCCTCTGGTTACCGACCCTTCTGTCCCTGGAAACAGTTTCTCCTTATTTACTCTATCAAAACCATTCGTGATTTTAAACACCTCTATCAAATCTCCTCTTAACCTTCTCTGCTCTAAGTAGAACAACCACAGCTTGTCCCGTCTATCCACGTAACTGAAGTCCCTCATCCCTGGTACCATTCTAGTAAATCTCCTCTGCACCCTCTCCAAGGCTTTGACATCCTTCCTAAAGTGTGGTGCCCAGAATTGAACACAATACTCCAGCTGAGGCCTAACTAGTGATGTATAAACGTTTAATATAACTTCCTTGCTTCTGTACTCTAGTTCTCTGTTAATAAAGCCAAGGATCCCATATGCTTTTTAACAGTGTCGGAGTGTAGTCATGGTAGTTGTTATGTAGTCAAATCAGCGCAAGATTTCACAAACAACAAGCAGGTGAATTAACAAGGCGGGTAAATGGAGTTAAGATGCAGCTCAGCAAGGATCTAATTGAATGGATGAACAGGCTCGAGGGGCTGAATGGCCTACCCCGATCCTATGTCCCTATGAATGAGCATTTAATTTGCTTTTGGTGGTATTAGTTGATGGGGGCATGTTGCCTAGGAGAACTTCCGGCACTTCCTGGACTGGAGCTTTTAACATCCACTAAAACCACTGGAAGAGGCGGACGCGCTTCGGTTAAGATCTCATTCTAAGGATGCTATTTCTGAATGTAATGTCAGCCTAAATTATGTGCTCAAAAGCTGGAGTGGGGCTAAAACTCAAAAGCTTCTGTCTCAAACACGCGAGTGTCTCCCGTGGAGCCGAGCTTACATTGTTAAAATCAAGATTCCATTGGTTCTACTGATTGAAATCCTCAATAAATTGTACCTTTGTTGAACCGTTGGATGAAAGGCTAGTCTGTAAAGTAACAAGGCTAAGAGGAAAGTATGTTTGACCGGGTGCGATGGAGATGTGCAGACCGCGCGAGCTGCTCATTTTTGATGTTGGTAGGATGGATCGCTCCCTTCTTTATCAGATTTTTAAAAAGTTTATAAAAATCCCTAGGAGATCCAATTAACTGACCGAGCTGTTAAAACGTGGCTCTGCACCAGGCTAAGGGTATAACGCCCCGGTGTGAATTCCAAGTGGCGTGAGATAATCTAGTTGAGGTGTTTTTTGCAGAGGTGATCGGAAATCTGAATTTCACTTATATCGCTACTTCTCCATTGATGCAAAGCCATCTGGGGTGTTTGCTATTCGAGTGAGGGATGATAGCGAACGGAATACTTTCCATTTGGAACACCGCGTTTCAGCATCAACGCTCTCAGGTCCGGTCGCTATTCCACAGTCTGATTAGATACAGCGTGACGCCCCCGCTGAATTGCAACAATGGGCCTTAGTCCAACTTCAGAAGATCGCACCAGTGTGGCATTTTCTTCACACCAGCCATTCCTGTGGTCTTTCGCCTTATAAATTAGACAGTGTAATCTCATGAACTTCCTCAAGAGCTATAACCTCTAGTTACATAGAATGATGTAGAATTTACAGCACAGAAACCGGCCATTCAGTCTAACTGGTCTGTGCCGGTGTTTATGCTCCACACGAGCCTTCTCCCATCCTACTCCAACTAACCTTTTCATCATATCCTTCTATTCCTTTCTCCCTCAAGCACTTATCTAGCTTCCCATTAAATGTATCTATGTTATTCGCCTCAACTATTCCAGGGAGAGGGGTGGAGTCGGTGGCCATGGAACGGAATTTGTAGCGGTGACTGAAGACAATGTCTTCTGTCTTCCCAATATTTAATTGGAGGAAATTTCTGCTCATCCAGTACTGAATGTCGGACAAGCAGTGTGAGAATTTAGAGACAGTGGAGTAGTCGAGAGAGGTGGTGGTGAGGTAGAGGTGAGTATCGTCAGTCTGCATGTGGAACCTGACTTTACTACATGACGTACTCTAGTCATAAATGTTATGTTTCTCATTGATAAGGATTATCTTTTATTTCTCAATATTAATTCAAATTTGACATTGATATACCAAATTTCCAGGTACATTTACGTCGCCCTGAGTGATGCTTTCCTATAAGAACATCTTATTTTGTGCAAAACTATTCGTTCCAAAGGCAACAAAATATCTCTATTGATAGAGCAAAGGAGGGCAAAGGGCATGATCAAGAGGGGCAAAATAGCTTACGAAAACAAGCTGGCGGAAAATATAAAAACTAACTCCAAAAGCTTTTATAAATATATCAAAAGGAAAAGACTGGTGAAAACCAAAGTTGGTCCATTGCAGTCAGATACGGGGGAATATATAATGGGAAATAAGGAAATGGCAGATCAACTAAATGCATACTTTGGGTCAGTCTTTACGAAGGAAGACACAAAAAACCTCCCTGGGATATCGGGAAAAATAGGGACATTGGCAAAGGAGGAACTGACGCAAATCAATATCTCTAAGGATATGGTGTTAAGGAAGCTAAAGGGATTGAAGGTGGACAAATCCCCAGGGCCTGATAACATGCATCCTAGGGTACTGAAGGAGGTGGCCCTAGAGATAGCGGATGCACTAAGGATGATTTTTCAGAATTCATTAGACTCGGGAACAGTGCCGATGGATTGGAGGGTAGCTAACGTTACCCCACTATTCAAAAAGGGGGGTAGGGAAAAAGCAGGTAATTACAGACCTGTAAGCCTTACATCAGTTGTGGGCAAAATGCTGGAGTCCATCATTAAGGATGAAATAGCGGAGCACTTAGCAAATGGGGACAGGATAGGACAGAGTCAACATGGATTTACAAAGGGTAAATCGTGCTTGACTAATCTATTGGAATTTTTTGAGGGAGTAACTGGTAGAATAGATGGGGGAGAGCCAGTAGATGTGGTGTACCTGGACTTCCAAAAGGCCTTCGATAAGGTCCCACATAAAAGATTAGCATGGAAAATTGAGGCTCATGGGATAAAGGGGAAAGTTTTGGCGTGGATAGGGAACTGGCTGTCAGATAGAAAACAGAGAGTTGGAATAAACGGCTCATTTTCTGAATGGCAGGCAGTAACAAGTGGGGTACCACAGGGATCTGTCCTGGGCCCCCAGCTGTTCACAATTTACATTAATGACCTGGATCAGGGAGTCGGATGCAGCATTTCCAAATTTGCAGACGACACTAAACTAGGAGGGGGGGTGGGCTCAGAGGAAGAGACCAGGAAGCTCCAGAGCGATTTGGACAGACTGGGCGATTGGGCGGATAAATGGCAGATGCACTATAATGTGGACAAGTGCGAAGTTATCCACCTTGGGTGCAGGAACGGGAGGGCAAATTATTATTTAAATGGCAATAGATTGGGAGAGGGGGAAGTACAGAGAGACCTGGGTGTTCTTGTACACCAGTCACTGAAGGCGAGCATGCAGGTGCAACAGGCGGTCAAGAAGGCAAACGGTATGCTGGCCTTCATAGCAAAAGGGTTAGAATACAGGAACAGGGATACCTTGCTGCAGCTGTACAGGGCACTGGTGAGACCACACCTCGAGTACTGTGTACAGTTTTGGTCGCCTCATCTGAGGAAGGATGTTCTTGCCATGGAGGGGGTGCAGCGGCGATTCACCAGGCTGATACCAGGAATGGCGGGAATGACCTATGAGGAGAGACTATGTAGTTTAGGGATGTACACACTGGAGTTTAGAAGATTGAGAGGGGACCTCATAGAAGTGTATAAAATTCTGACAGGTCTAGACAGACTGGATGCAGAAGGAATGTTTCCCTTGGCGGGTGAGAACAGAACTAGAGGACATAATTTAAGGATAAGGGCTAAACCATTTAGGACAGAGATGAGGGGGAATTTCTTCACTCAGAGAGTGGTGAACCTGTGGAACTCATTGCCACAGAGGGCAGTGTACGCCAGCTCATTAAATATATTTAAGAGGGAATTAGATATATTTCTACGGGCAAAAGGGGTTAAGGGTTACGGAGAGAAGGCGGGGACGGGATACTGAATTAAAGGATCAGCCATGATCTCATCGAATGGCGGAGCAGGCACGAAGGGCCGAATGGCCTACTCCTGCTCCTATCTTCTATGTATCTATGTATCTATGAACTAACGAACAAGCGGGATGAAAAATGACTACTGTCTCTGGACATCTGGGTCAACTATCAAGTTCGAATCACTGCTATTTAGCAATCACTGTTGACATAGTTCTCTTGCAATACCTTATCAAAATCTAATTCCAATTTTATATTGCTCTCATGAGTTTTCATGTTAGACATAAGTGTGATGAGAGGAACCTTATCCGTAGCGTTGTGAAAGTGAAATTATGTGAGGCCGCCTCATTGTGATCCTACTATGCTTTACCAGTGCCTTTATGCTTACGTTACTTACATACCTCACTAGGTCAATTCCGTGATGCGGCACCAGTGTTAACACATGGAACAGGTTGAACAGTTGGAAAGCTTAGATTCAGTCTTCTGAATATGTCTTCACAATCACCAGAACAATCATATTGCATGAATAGGGTAAACCGGAAATGACGACCTTCCATGGTTTGAGTTTTAATGTGTCACTTAAGGCTTAGCAGTTCCTTAGAATCATAGAATGATAGAGCGCAGAAGGAGGCCATTCGGCCCATCGTGCCTGTGCCGGCTCTTTAAAACAGCTCTCCAATTAGTCGCACTCCCCTGCTCTGCCCCTATAGCAAATTTCTCCTATCAGTATATCAACTGGAATCATGGCAGAACGAATTATCAACGCAGATGCATCGATTCTAAAGTTAAGATAGTTTACAAACAAAGATCGAGCAGAAAGCCCGAACCATATCTTCAAATTAACTGTATTAAGTGCTTCTTTATGAAACGAGTTACCACAGGAATCTCCCCAGTGTCCGATGACCTATAGAAAATCAGTATTTGGTTAACTAAGAGGGTGCCGTGCAATGCGCACAGGTCTCCGTTCTTTTAGATTGGAGATACTACACCGCTCCTTGAGTTACATTGTTATTGTTCGCACTCAACAAGAAGGGATTTCAATTTCAGGCCCTAGGCAATAGGCTTCAGATGGGCCCGTTAAGATAGTTAAAGCGGAAATTTAGCAAGGAGATTGAAAATACAGAGACTAATCTTGACACGATGAGATCAAACTCGGAAATGCAGTAAGCAATGAGGAGGATAGGGTAATAGACTTCAGGAGGACATAGGCAGACTGGTGAAATGGGCAGATGCATGGCAGATGAAATTTAACGCAAAGTGTGAAGTGGTGCATGTTGATAGGAAGAATGAGGAGAGGCAATATAAAGTACATGACACAATTTTAAAGGGTGTGCAGGGACAGAGAGACCTGGGGGTGATACATACACAAATATTTAAAGGAGGCAGAACTAGTTGAGAAGACTGTTAAAGAAGCATACAGAAACCGTGGCCTCATAAACAGAGGCATAGAGTGCAAAAGCAAGGAAGCTATGCAAATCTTTTATAAAGCACTCGTTAGGCCCATTTGGAGTATTGCGGCCAATTCTGGGAACCACACTTTAGGAAGGATGTCATGGCCTTGGAGAGGGTGCAGAGGAGATGGTTCCAGGGATGCAGGACTTCAGTTATGTGGAGAGACTGCAGAAGCTGGGATTGTACTCCTTAGAGCAGAGAAGGTTAAGGGGAGATTTAATAGAGGTGTTCAAAATAACGAAGGGTTGCGACCGAGTAAATAAAGAGAAACTGTGTCCCCTGGCAGAAGGATCGGGACCAGAGGACACAGATTTAAGGTAATTGGCAAAATAACCAGGGGGGATGAGGAAATGTTTTTAATGCAGCGAGTTGTTGTGATCTGGAATGCATTGCCTGAAAGGGCGGTGGAAGCAGATTCAATAATAACTTGCTAAAGGGAATTGGATACATACTTGAAGTTGAACAACTTTGCAGGGCTATGGGGAAGGAGCAGGGGAGTGGGACTAATTGGATAGCTCTTTCAAGGAGCTGGCACAGGCACAGGCACAATGGGCCGAATGGCCTTGTTCTGTGCTGTATCATTCTATGATTCTACCATAGCTAAAGCGTTTTAAAAACAGCGGTTAGCATTGCAGTGTATCGCAAGTGTCTAAACGTTACCAAAAGGCACAGCTCGATAGCTACTTCGCTGCCCATGCGACATATAGTGCAGGTGTAAAGTGTTCAAAGCAGGGCTCTGGTCTCAGAATATTGTAACAGCTATTTTACAGCACGCGGACACCTCGTGTGATAATGTTATGCACGGCACTTACCAGAACGAAGACTCCCATTGCTGCCACGTAAGTAATGAATGATGTATTTACGGTAAATATAAGCATCAGACAAGAAGCATTAAAGCAACAGACGATCTTCAATCTTACCCTTTCGATTATTATATAGCTTTGGTACTTTTTTACTTTCTGTATAAGTACATAAATCGCGGGACATCTGACACTAGGTATGCAGCGGGACCGTGGGTTATCAGACTGTTCGTTTCATCTCTGGAATCTGGGTCCCAATCGGGCACAGGCGCATAACATAAAGTTATCTGTATGCGAGGATCGTGTCTGAAACGAGTTTTGCTTCTTCTCCTACTGACCAACGAAACGGCACTACCCGCAACTAAACTCAGATCTCGGCAGTGATAGCCTTCACCTTGAAAGTACATTATATTATCACATAGCAAAATGCCGTAGTTATTTAGTAATATTGTGTGGGTCTGTTTCATGAAACACTGCACAGTCTTCATGTACTTCCAGTAAGTGATTTTGGTTCCAACAAGGATCTCTAGCGAGAATAATCGAGACTTTTTCATTACGAAAAGCGGTAGAGTTAGTGTATGTTTCAGTGGATTTCTTTCAAATATAAACTTTTTAGTTGATCTTTTCCTCACATGCTGTACCTGCTTTTGTTCCAAAGTAAAGTTTAGTTTATTCTGTCATAACAATATGTCCTAGTCCAATTTACAAAGAACATTGTAAAGTCCTTGGAGAGAGTGCAGAGGAGATTTACCAGAATGGTACTGGGGAAACTCAGTTTTCTGGAGTGACTGGAGATGCTGCGATTGTTCTCCTTGGGGCAGAGAGGATTAAGAGGAGATTTGATAGAGGTGTTCAAATTATGAGCGGTTTTGATAAAGGAGGGTCGATAACCAGAGGACACAGACTTAAGATAACTGCCAAAAAAACAGGAGATGAGGAGAAATGTTTTCACACAGCGAGTTGTCAGTATCTGCACTACCTGAAAAGGTGATGGAAACAGATTCAATAGTAACTTTCAAAAGGGAATCCGAAATATAATTGAACAGGATAAAAATAGGACTATGGGGAAAGAGCGGGGGAGTGGGACTAATTGGACAGCTCTTTCAAAGAGCCAGCACAGGCACGATGGGCCGAATGACCTCCTTCTGTGCTGTAAGATTAATTGATTTTATGGACATCCTAGAACAGCAGCATGATATTTTAATCTTGCTTATGAAACATAGGAACATAGGAACAGAAGTTTGCCGTTCAGTCTCTCAAGCCTGTTCCACCATTCCATTAGATCATGCCTCATCTGTATCTTGACTCCATCTATCCACTTTGGTTCCATCATCCATAATACCCTTGCCTAACAAAAAATCAATCAATCTCAGTTTTGGAATTAGCCTCAACAGCTTTTTGGGGGGAGAGAGTTCCAGATTTTCACTACCCACTGTGAGGTTTTCTGACGTGCCCTGAACGGCCTAGCTCTAATTTTAAGGTTTGTTCTTTTGTTCTGCACTCTACCACCAGAGGGAAAAGTTTCTCTCTATCTACCCTATCCAACCCCTTAATCATCTTAAACATCTAAATTAGATCACCCCTTAATCTTCTATATTGAAAGGAATACAAGCCTAGTCTATGCATTCTGTTCTCATAATTTAACCCTTTTAGTCCAGTATCATTCTGGTGTCTCTGCAATGCATCTACTCTGAAGGGATTAAAATGAACCCTCTCAGAATTCAGACAGCCGAGGAAACCACTAATTAAGTGGTGCCAGCAGAATTAAAATCAGAACAAAGGAGTGGGGTCATGTGAAGATGAACAAGAGCTAAAAGGAACCAGGTGGCGATAAGAAGTCTCATACTAACAACTTTCTTATGTGAAAAAACAAAGATAAGACAGTACAGACTGGGAAAGTGCTACTCTCGCTATTCTTGCACAAAGGACAGTGTGTGGAGAAGCTTTGCAAAACAAAGATAAGACGCAGCTGTGGGAAATGTGCTGCTTTAGCTAAAAATTGTAGACACAGCAGAATATAGGGGTCATGGGAATTTGACCTGTGACCAAAGGCATAGTAACATGTAACTAACCATTACTAATACTGAAAAGAATAAATAAGCCATATGTGATCAGGTGATTATTGTAATACAATGTGATTGGATGAAAATAGAATAAAAAGCTGTACCAACCAAGAGAGAATGAGAAGGGTGTCACTAGACCGCGGGACCTATGACCTTCCCCCAGAACGTTTTGTTAATAAACTGTGTACTTTCACTTTTACTTTAAGACAGATTCGAGTGAATTTATTTTTCACCAACAAATTGGCGTAGTCGGCAGGATGCTACGGAACTGAAAGACCGCCCGTACCAGTGAACCCGGACGAGAAGTCAAATTTTAACCATCCAGAAATTGAGTCATCTGGGAAGGCGGAGGGACAGTGCCGTAGCATCATGAATCAAGTAAGAGGTGAGAGAACACAGTTGTGTGAGTGTGGATTGCATGAACTAAGGGAACACTGTGTAGCAATAGAGGCTGCGAAGGAATGAGTGATTGACTGATCGACAAGGACAAGGAGGGTGTCTGTCTCATCGACCCTAGCCTGAGCCGGAATTAAGAGGGCGATTGGGCCCCATGTGATGGCCAGTATCAAGTAGGCTGAGAGACTCCAAAGTACCCTGGGATCGTGAAGTCAATGAATGTATGTGTGCTTAATTGTGATTAATTAACTGCTTAAAAAGTCTTTTACGACCACCGGGGGTGTTACTAGAGGTAAGGCGGAGGGGAGAAATCCCAGGTCACGGATGTACCACGAATAAAGACAGGATCACGGCAAACCCACACAGAGAAATGCAGCAGAGTAGGTAAGACTGACGTAGGACTGGATATGGCATCGGGGAAAGAGATGGAATGGGGACCCCCTGGGTCCCTTACCAGGCTCTATGCAGATGCCTGGAAGGGTTTGATAGACAAGATGAAAAAGGACAGATATGACCCGTCTAAGGTACCAGTGTAACAACGAGAATGGTGGGAGACACAAAAGGGAAGTAAGACAAAGAAAGCGGGAGTTATATTGGTACACCAATTAGTAACGGTCATTCAAAAGACCGAGGAAATTAAAACGAAAATCTACAGGAATAAGTGACAAAATTAGAGGAAAAAATTGGCAAAACTAAAGGATAAACAAGGAGAAAGAAGATGGGGACACCGATGGAAAAAGAGGGGAAAAAAGAGAAACTTAAAGTTTTACTGACATGGAAGTTATTAACATTTGTGCTGAGACAAATAAAACACAGGATTTGCTGAGTAAAGGGAACCTTAAAAAATGCTGGAATTTCAGTTTGCGTGAAAGTGTGTGTTAAAGTGTGAAAGTTTTCCTGACTATGAATGTTTAAGAAGTTACAGTATTTCTTTTGTCTGAAAGTCTGTCTTTAAAAGAAAGATTCTGTTATGTTTGTTTTAGCTCCACCCACTTCTCTGTGTTAAAAGTGTTTAAAAACTTTTGTCTTGTCTTGGATTTTGGAAGTTTTAAGAATGTGCGAATAAGATTGTGCCCCAAGAATTGGAAAAAAACCTTTGAACTAATTTAAGTTAAGCTGGTGTGTAAAAACTGAGAAGAGCAACAAAAAGTTTGTTTAACAAAAGATTAAGTTTCAGTCTAAGATTTAACCTTGGAGTCACGGTTGCTATGGTGAAACCTTCTAAAGCAGTTTGATTTGAATTGTTTAAATGTGAAAAACTAATTTTTCTCCAGTTATATTCAATGTTTTTACAGTATTTTGGAAAGACAGCTGAAGAAAGGACAATTTGAATGTTTACAAGATCTGGATTAAATTGGAGTTATGAGGTTAATTAACCTATTAAAACCAGACTTTCATTGTGGCCACGGTGAAATTTTGGTTGGTGTAAATTTGTGTAGACCGCATTGAATAAGATAATTCTGCTCCGCAAGAACATCCGATAGTTGCAGAGTTCCTTACAAAGACTTGCTTAGCTTGTGAACTTTGCTCAATCCAGTCTTTCTTCAATGTCCATATTACCTCGGTGTTCATGTTTAGTTAAAGTGTGAAAACACAACTGTCTTTCGATCAGGAAAGTTCTTTTCTTTGATTTACATGAATTGACGCAGTTGCGTGCATTTGATAATGTTTTGCTCCGCCTTCTTAAAAACCTGCAAAGGAGTTAACCCTTTCCACTGACAGCTGTTTAAGTTCACCAAGCAACAACTTTAGTATGAAATCTAAAGATATTGGACATGATTAAATTTAAGTTTCTTAATTTTAAGTTATTATTTCACCACAGTGACAGAGGGAAAATTAAGATTTGATAAATTAACCCCTTGGGCTCTAAGCAGAGTCACAATGGATTCCCTTCTTTCTTTTGTTATATGGAAGTTACCTTGTAAACTAATTGCAGCACTTCTGTCTCTAATGTTAAAAACACCGTGTAAGCTACCTAGCCTGAGAATCACTTGTTTCTGAAATTGGAAATGGAAGATAAATTGATAGAGATGAAATTGAACATCGACAAAACCTGTCAGTTCAACTGTACTGCTATTTGGATTTTGGGATAATTTTGAAATGACAAAATGGACTCAGGCACTATATATTTGGTTACTTTGGGAAAATAAAAGATCCTCTAAAAATAATGATCATAAAATGTGTTAATAACTTGGATCAAGTGAGAACGTTTGATCTATGTTTTCTATCTTAAATATTGTACTGGATAGTAAAGTTTTTCTAGGACTCATGAATGAGATATGAATGGTAATTAAAGGAAAGTGATTGAGAGTGTAAGATTGAAACAGGAGAATTACACTACTGAATGGGAATTTTCAAAATTTTCTAGTGAAAGTCAGGAAAATGTAGTTAAGAATAGTAAATTGATAGCTTTCTCTTGGAGACATTTGTGTCCCTGCCTTTAATGAACTTTTAAGAAAACTGAATTTGATAGTCTGGCCATTACCCAAGACATCGGGACCATACAGAGGAAGATGAGCAAAGATCTCCAGGTGACTACAGTCTTTTGATAAGATACCTGAAAGCCCGAGAAAGGCTAGTATCGGATGGCACGTGTGGCATGATATTGAGATACTGATATGAGTGTGCAAATGTGATTTAATACATATGAGGAAATTACCATCCAGGAATGTATGTTGAGTTTGCACTGAAGAATGGGTCTCAGACATGCTCAGTTACTTGACAACAGCAAGACATGAAATGGTTAATGTGGCTCAGGAGAGCGAGACAACTTTTAAAGCATACTCCATCGAGAAACTATCTAATTAATGAAACAATCAGAATAGAGTTAATCACACGGGTACCTGTTAGAGGGATTAAAGTTGAAGTGGAGAGTTGCATGGAATCTGGCTAAGGAGAAATCATGATTGGTAAGAATTATCCACAAGATGGATACGAGCAAAAGAGAGATCTGGAGAATCTTTTAAATGCATGATTTGTTGATTAGCTGTTAAACTGTAATGTATTTGATATGATTGTAAGACTGAATTTAACTGTGACTGTAATAATTGTGTTTTGTAGGTAACAGAGTGTGGGAAAAACCAGTACGAATCCAATATGAGGTGATTTTAGTGGTGCCTCCTGTGTCACTACTACTGCAATTACCATGCTTTATGGGTCTAACAGGACCTGTCCCATCAACCAACACGTTTTTAAGTATGAGCTACACAATTATGTGGCACAATTCGGATACTTGGATATGACATTCCCCTGTTGTTTGTGGGTTTCAGTGAGCTCATGATGCGACTGAACTCCTCCCTAAAGCATTTTTATGTTTTGGGGCAAGACAACTCGAAAATAGATATTGAAATTGACAGCATAGGGGACAACTCACATTGATGGGATATTGGGCTTAATACATCAGCACACCCTGAGGTTTGTATTATTTCACATGCTCTGGTAGTTATCCAACTTGTAATGATAGTGTATTTGATATATGTAACGTGTGTAGTAAGACTTTGATACATAAGCCAATTGGGTACTCATGCCCATGACTAACCAGCACTAACAAATTAATTGAGCACACCGAAAGAGAAGATCCAAAGCAATGTAGAGGAGACCCCAGGCGGGGTAACATCAGGAAAGATAGAAGAAACAGAGGAAACTCCCAGGTGGGGCAGAATTGGAACACCGGAACAGTGAATTGAATTTGAGTAAGGGGTCAGAGGTTGCTCCTTCTCCTCAAAGGAATGGACTGTAAGGAAGGGAGAAATCTTCAAGACTCCCTACTAACTAACGCCCAATAGATAACAAGGAGCCACGAAACCCCAGGGGAAGGTTAGTGGAGTTGGCTATTTGGAGGATCTTGAGGTTCATATCTGACACATGGACTTATAATTGTTATTACAGTTGTAGTATTATTTTGTGTTATGATGACAGTTTTGAATGCATGTTGTAGGGCACCTGTGTCCCGAATAGTGCCGGTTGCTACAGTTGATATAATCGATATTGAGCCAGAAACCAAACAGTTAATGTGGGATAATGAACTGACAGAAGTAGGTACATACATGTAAAGCCCTTTGGTTATTTGTACAGACTACCACGCCCAACACAACAAGATAGACAGAGGGGAAAGATGAACTTAGGTACTAAGTTTAAGCCATCAGCATAGGAGTAATCCCGGGGATGGTAAAAGTGAAAAAGAAGTTGGTATCCCTAGCCAAAATCTAAATTTGGTGCGGGACCAACAGGAGGGACTGAAGGGGTTAAAATGAATCCTCTCAGAATTCAGACAGCTGAGGTAACCACTAATTAAGTGGTGCCAGCAGAATTAAAATCAGAACAAAGGAGTGGGGTCATGTGAAGATGAACAAGAGCTAAAAGGAACCAGGTGGTGATAAGAAGTCTCATACTAACAACTTTCTTATGTGAAAAAACAAAGATAAGACAGTACAGACTGGGAAAGTGCTACTCTCGCTATTCTTGCACAAAGGGCAGTGTGTAGAGAAGCTTTGCAAAACAAAGATAAGACGCAGCTGTGGGAAATGTGCTGCTTTAGCTGAAAATTGTAGACACAGCAGAATATAGGGGTCATGGGAATTTGACCTGTGACCAAAGGCATAGTAACATGTAACTAACCTTTACTATTCTGTCCTCCTCGTGACTATGATTCGACAGACAGCTAAACCCTCATCACCAAACAGGAGGCGTTGATACTTTTTTTATCCAGTTTAATGACACAGGGTGAAACTACAGAGGGAACAAGAAATTACAACATCCAATAAGACTGATTGGTATCACAATTAGAATCTGAATACACAAAATAAACTTAGGATAGTAGAATGAAACGTTACTACTATAACTCAACGGTTCTATTACAATTTGAGGTAAGTATGATACAACAATCAAAAGTCTAACACAAGAATGCCCGGGGAAAGACTAGTAGCTAGCTACCATGGAGCTCCACAAAGTGCAATATATTAACTCATCTGGCCACAAATATCAAAAAATGGTGACATAGATCAAACGTAAAGAACATCTGATAAAAGGCTACTTACAGACAATGCCAACCAAGGGGGAAACTGAGAAGGATGGCGTTAGATACTGTAGACATCACCAGCCATGAATTCAAGAGCTCCCTTGTGGTTCTGTTTTACTTTCACTTTCTAATAATGTCACATGACATAAATCAACAATAAGGAGGTAAGTAGTAGAACACTAGGGGAAGACAAAAACACAGGAGACATAACACTCCCCGTCTGGTACCTCTAAGATGCCACATAATAAAGAAAATACAACTTATCAGGGAGCAACCATCTGGTCTTCCTTGGAGAGAAGAAGCACAATCTCTGTGATAGGCCTGTAGAAGAGCTTTGTCCCATCACTGCTTGGGATCTTGACCTCTACCTTCCGAACTCTATCATCTTTGCTGGGGAAAACCTTTGAGATGATCCCCATCGGCCATTCACTTCTTTTGTTCTGACTGTCCTTCATTAGAACTATGTTCCCCGTCTGGACGTTGGTCTTTGATGACTGCCATTTGCTATGTGCTTGGAGAGTTGACAGGTACTCGCGTCGCCAATGGCTCCAGAAAGTGTTGGTCAGACTCTGTACCTGCTTCCACTGATGTCTGTAGAGGTCCTTGCTGCCGAACTCTCCTGGAGGTGTAGGAATGGCCTCTCGTTTCTGAGTGAGGAGGGTGGCAGGCGTCAGGATGAATGGGAATCTGCATCTGATGACGGAGGGACGAGTGGTTTTGCATTGATGATGGCTACCACTTCAGCCATGAATGTGGTGAGGACTTCATGAGTGAGTCTGGAAGATCCATGTTCCAGAAGCATTGCATCCAATATGCGGCGTGTGATGCCGATCATTCATTCCCATGAACCTCCCATATGTGAGGAAAGTGACGGATTGAAGATCCAGGTGCAACCTTGGTCTGCGAGGTATCTCTTAACTGTGTTGTCATCGTTAGAGGAAGGAATGTCGAGCTCCTTGCAGGCTCCGATGAAGCTGGTACCACAGTCAGATCGAAGCTGCTTGGCCGGTCCACGTATGGAGAAGGACCTTCTCAAGGCGTTGATGAAGCTTGTGGTATCCATAGATTCAATCACCTCGATGTGTACTGCTCTGACGCTCATGCATGTGAATAATACTGCCCAACGCTTGCTGTTTGCTGGGCCTCCCCTTGTCCTTCGTGAGATGACGGTCCAAGGCCCAAAGACATAGGTGAAAGGAGGCTCGGTGCTGAGCCTATCCTCAGGGAGATCTGCCATCGTCTGCACCTGTAGTTTGCCTCTGAGCTTCCGACATGTGACACACTTGAAGATGTTGCTGGACACACACCTTTTGGTGCCAACAATCCACCAACCTGCTGTGCGGAGTGCTCCCTCTGTGATGAGGTGACCTTGGTGATGGGGTTCTTCATGATAATGATGTACAAGAAGAGTGGCGATATGATGGCTGCCAAGTACAACCAGAGGGTTTCTCTCATCGCATTCAAGGTTGGCTTCCCTGATGCGCTCTCCAACTCTAATGAGGCCGTCCCCATCAATGAACGGGTCAAGTTTCCTGAGCGGGCTCTCTTTGGGAACTTCTTCCTGGTTCTTGATACATTCAAGCTCTTTGGCATAGGCTCCCTGTTGCACACAGCGAAGTATGATGTTCTTGGCTAGTGCAAATGTGTCCACAGTGTAAGCTTCCTTACAGTAGTGCCAACTGTTGCAGTGCTTTGTTGTGTTGCTTGTAGACTTCTTGAAGAGGTAGGTGATGTGAGTCAGTAGGGCAATTGCCCTGGTAGGGGACCTCCAGCTAGAGAAGTGGCCAAAACGATTGGATCCAAGTATGTCTGAGGCGGTTGTATTCATAGTGGTCACTTGAGGTCTGACTTCCACATCTGAATCGGGGTCCACTATATCAAAGGATGACACTTCTGTGACTTTCTGCTGGGGACGACACAGGAATTCAGGTCCTATAAGCCATGTGGTATCCCTTAAGCAAGCTGCAGTGACAGATCTGGTGGCATGATCGGCTGGATTCAGGTGAGTAGGCACATAGTGCCATTGTTCAGGTTGTGTTGACCTTCTGATGCGTTGGACTCTGTTATTGATGTATACATAAAACCTTCTAGTCTGGTTGCATATGTAGCCCAGCACCACCTTACTGTCTGTGTAGAACTGGATAGAGTCAGGCTTGAGATCAATCTTGGAGGTGATCAGTTCTGCCATCTCTACAGCCACAACGGCAGCACAGAGCTCCAGTCGTGGAATGCTGTGTTTGGGACGTGGTGTTAACCTTGCCTTGCCGAGGATGAAGCCTGCTTCACAATCTCCATTGGGGTTTGTGGCCTTGAGGTAAGAAACTGCAGCTATGGCATTGTTTGAAGCATCAGAAAAGACACATATTTCTTTGTGTTGAGCTTCAGAGGGAGAGATGAGAGTATAGGGTCTTGGAATTTGAAGCTTTCTGAGGTCTTGGAGAGAGTTTCTCCATGTGTGCCAAGATCTCTCCTTTTCTCGAGGTAGTGGTGAATCCCAATTGTTTGTGTCTGCCGTGAGGTCTCTAAGCAGAGCTTTTCCTTGGATGATGACTGGTGCCACAAAGCCAAGGGGGTCGAACAGGCCATTCACCGTAGAAAGGACACCACGACGAGTGAAGGGCTTTTTGCTGTCTTCAACTTGGAAGGTAAAGGTATCCGTATTCAGGTCCCAACTGAGCCCAAAGCTGCGCTGTAGAGGAGGTAGGTCAACTCCAAGGTCTAGGTCCTTTAGATCATTGGCGTGGTCTTCTGAGGCAAAGGCTTTCATCACTGAATTGCTGTTTGATGCTATTTTATGTAGCTTCAGGTTGGAAGAGGCAAGCATCTCTTGAGTCCTTTTGAGCAGGCTGATGGCGGCTTCTGCAGTGGGTAATGACTTCAATCCGTCATCAACGTAGAAGTCTCTTTCCACAAATCGTCTTACATCAGTGCCGTAGTCCTGTTCTCCTTCTTGAGCTGCACGTCGGAGACCATAAGTAGCAACTGCTGGAGATGGACTGTTCCCGAAGATGTGTACTTTCATCCTGTACTCCACAATCTCTTTGTCAAGGTCATTATCTTTGTACCAGAGGAACCTGAGGAAGTTCCTGTCACTCTCTCTGACAATGAAACAGTGAAACATTTGCTGGATGTTGGCTGTGATGGCAACGGATTCTCTCCTGAAATGCATGAGGACCCCAAGCAGACTGTTGTTAAGGTCTGGTCCTGACAGAAGGACATCATTGAGAGAGACATCATCATGTTTTGCACTTGAGTCAAAGACGACTCTGATCTGACCGGGCTTCTTAGGATGGTATACTCCAAACATAGGTAAGTACCAGCATTCTTCACCTTCTTTTAAGGGCAGAGCTACTTCTGCATGCCCATTGTCAAACACTTTCTGCATGAATGAAATGAAGTGGTCCTTTGTATCCGGCTTTCTTTCCAGCGTGCGGCGGAGAGAGATGAGTCAATTGAGTGCTTGTCCTCGGTTGTTAGGAAGCCATCGCCTTAGAGTTCTGAATGGTAGAGGAGCGACCCAGTTATTCTACTGTCCATGAAGGCCTCTTCATCCATGTTCTTTATAAAGAGCTTGTCCTCAATGGAAGGAGCTAACTTGTCATCGTCACTCGTCCTTTTGAAGACTGCCTGACCAAGATGATCCTCTTGCTTTCCATGTTCTGGTTGCTCAGTAGGATCATCAGAGAGAGAGCTTGGAACCTGTATGCCGTATCTTTCTTTCACTTGAAAGCTGTTGGGGCACGGATCAAAGAGTGAGGGGCGACCATTCTCCAGCACATTTGTATGGAATGTGTTCACTTTGGCAGGTCTGTGGGCATTTCCCAGACAAACATCACCGATGATGACCCACCCTAGGTCAAGTCTCTGAGCATAAGGTGAGTCGTGTGGACCATTTATCTGTTCATGTACCTTGTGGATTCTCAATATGTCTCTGCCTAGTAGAAGCAGGATGGGAGCTTGAGGGTTCAATGGTGGAATCTGGTAAGCCATTGGTTTGAGATGAGCATGATGAAGCACTGCTTCAGGTGTAGGGGTCTCTGACCTGTTATTAGGCACCTGGTTACACTCTATTAGTGTGGGCAGAGGCAGACTCGTCTTTCCATCAAGGATCTCCACTACGAAACCACTGGCCCTCCTTCCTGATGTCTCCACTAGGCCGGCACAAGTTTTCAGTGAATATGGGGAGCTGTTTCCTTCTATGTTGAAGTGGTCAAAGAACTGAGACTTGGCGAGTGATCTGTTACTCTGATCATCCAGCATGGCGTATATCTTTATGGCTTTCTCTTGCTGTCCTTCAGAGTAGACCGTCACAAGACAGATTTTGGAACAGGATTTGCCGCTGATGTGTGCTCCGCAGACCTTGGTGCAATGTGAGGCTACTTCAGGTGTCAGAATGTCTTCCTCTTCCTCCCCGCCATGCTCTGCTGTGGTGGTAGAGGCCGTTGAGACCCAGGGGGCTGGACCTGGGTGGCGTGCTGTATTGTGGCCTTCGCTATTGCATTCTGCACATTTGACGGCCATGTTACAGTCCCGTGCCAGGTGAGTTGAAGAGGAACAGCATTTGTAACAGATGCCACGTTCCTTTAAGAATGATTTGCGATCCTCCAAAGTCCGTTCTCTGAAGCTCCGACACCTCCTGAGCGGGTGCGGCTTGTTGTGAATGGGGCATTGCTTGATGGGGTCGTCCGTTTTCCCATCTGCATCATCGCTGGAGGAGGTGGTGGACAGTGACATTTCAGTTTTATGAACTGACACTGGAGTTCTCTGGCTGGACCTTGTAGCAGACTGTGCTGTCTTCGGTGGCCCAGGGCTTTGAGTGGAGAAGAAGAAGCTGGTGTCGTTTCTTGTTTTAGCCTGCTGGCAGATAAACTTGCAAAAAAAGAGAAAGGTGGGAAGGGAACGTTGTGATCTTCCTTATACTTTGATCCCTGAGTTATCGATTTATCCTGCAATTTGAATGGTAACTTTTCAACAATGGGATTTATCCCATGTGCTGTGCCAAGGTACAGAAGACCTGGCAGATTTCCCTCAGTTTTCGCTGAGTCAATTTCCATTAGGACATCACCTAACTCTCTGAGCTTCAGGTGGTCTCGATTGAAGATCAGGGGAAAGTTCTCCAGCTTCTTAAACAGTGCATTCTCAACCACCTCCGGGGAGCCATAGCTCTCGTCCAGACGATCCCATATCATCTTCAACCCCCTTTCCGGGAGGTTAATGTGCACAGCTCGAATTCTCTTGGCATGCTCAGAGGATTCCTTACCCAGCCATTTAGCAAGTAGGTCGATTTCTTCGCTTGCTGACAGGTCTAACCCTCTTATGGTGTTCCAAAAAGTAGACCTCCATGCTCTGTAGTCGTGTGTGAAGAACCTCACGAAATCTGACATGCCTTGGGTCTGTTCATGGTGAGGTAGAGCAGCTGGACTGTGATAGGTCTGCAGATGTCGTGAACGATAATGATGGGTTAGCCTTTGGTCTTCTGGTTGGAACTTGT
The DNA here is from genome assembly GCF_052327205.1 of Somniosus microcephalus. NCBI lineage: Eukaryota > Metazoa > Chordata > Chondrichthyes > Squaliformes > Somniosidae > Somniosus > Somniosus microcephalus. The sequence continues at coordinate 78,799,693 of NC_141004.1, forward strand.
GTTCGTCCTCTTCCACAGTGTTTTTGTTGAGCTCACAACGGCGCTGAGATGCATGGCCATGCTCTTCCTATTCGTGTATTAACTCTGGAACAGGCTCCATGTCGGGCATTGAAGAGTTAACAGCTTGTGTCCTGGAGTGACTTTGTATGTATTCTGTGGTGAGTTGCACTGGATCTTGATGAGGGAGATCAAGGTTAAGGTTGCTGCCTGTTGCTTCACCTTCAACAGCTGCTTCAAGGACTTCTGCCTCCGCTAGAGCTGCTGCTGCCTCTTTTTCCATATCCAATATGGCTAATGTTGCTTCAATACGTGCCTTTTCCATTTTTATGCCAATTTCCTTTTGAGCAAAGGACATCTTTGCTTTGGCTGCTTCAGCCTTGGCTCTGGCCATCGCTGCTGCTGCACCAGTAACAGACCTACTTGAATTCCTGGAGGAGCCAGAACAGTGAGATCTGGTCTCCTCTGCTTGTTTCAATGGTAACTGTTCCTCCATTCCAGCTTGTGGGACTGGTGTCTGGAATGTGTGGCTTCGGAGATGCATTGAATATTGTTGGTGTTGAGTATGTACCCAGTATGATGATGTAGAGTATCTGTACCTTTAGTAGATTCGCCCATGGGAAAGGTGTCTTTTCACTATTCTGTCCTCCTCATGACTATGATTCGACAGACAGCTAAACCCTCATCACCAAACAGGAGGCGTTGATACTTTTTTATCCAGTTTAATGACACGGTGAAACTGCAGAGGGAACAAGAAATTACAACATCAAATAAGACTGATTGGTATCACAATCACAATCTGAATACACAAAATAAACCTAGGATAGTAGAATGAAACGTTACTACTATAACTCAACGGTTCTATTACAATTTGAGGTAAGTATGATACAACAATCAAAAGTCTAACACAAGAATGCCCGGGGAAAGACTAGTAGCTAGCTACCACGGAGCTCCACAAAGTGCAATATATTAACTCATCTGGCCACAAATACCAAAAAATGGTGACATAGATCAAACGTAAAGAACATCTGATAAAAGGCGACTTACAGACAATGCCAACCAAGGGGGAAACTGAGAAGGATGGCGTTAGACACTGTAGACATCACCAGCCATGAATTCAAGAGCTCCCTTGTGGTTCTGTTTTACTTTCACTTTCTAATAATGTCACATGACATAAATCAACAATAAGGAGGTAAGTAGTAGAACACTAGGGGGAGACAAAAACACAATACCAAAGTCTCATAGGAGACATAACATTTACTAATACTGAAAAGAATAAATAAGCCATATGTGATCAGGTGATTATTGTAATACAATGTGATTGGATGAAAATAGAATAAAAAGCTGTACCAACCAAGAGAGAACGAGAAGGGTGTCACTCGACCGCGGGGTCTATGACCTTCTCCCAGAACGTTCTGTTAATAAACTGTGTACTTTCACTTTTACTTTAAGACAGACTCGAATGAATTTATTTTTCACCAAGCACGGTGGCATAGTGGTTAGCACTGTTGCCTCACAGCGCCAGTGGACCCGGGTTTGAATCCGACCTCGGGCGACTGTCTGTGTGGAGTTTGCACATTCTCCCCGTGTTTGCGTGGGTTTACTCCGGGTGCTCCGGTTTCCTCCCACAGTCCAATGATGTGCAGGTTAGGTTGATTGGCTATGATAAATTGACCCTTAGTGTTAGGGGGATTAAATATGTGGGGTTACGGGGATAGGGTGGGATATGTGTTGGTGTAGGGGTTACGGGGATTGGGTGGGATATGTGTTGGTGTAGGGGTTACGGGGATCAGGTGGGTTATGTGTCGGTGCAGGCTCAATGGGCCGAAATGGCCTCTATCTGCACTGTGGGGTTTCTGTGATTCTGTGAACACACTCCAAGGCCAATATATCCTTCCTGAGGTGCGGTGCCCAGAACTGAACACAGTCTTCCAGATGGGGTCTAACTTGAGCTCTGTACAGCTATAACATAACTTCAACCCCTTTGTGTTCCAGCCCCTGTGAGATAAAGGCCAACATTCCAATAGCCTTTATGATTATTTTTGTACCTGCCCACTAGCTTTTAGTGATTTCTGTACTTGGACCCCTAAATCTCTCGGCTCCTCCACAGTTCCCAGCTTCTTGCCGTTTAGAAAATATCCTGATCTATCTTTCTTAGGTCCTAAGCGGATGTCCTCACATTTTCCCACATTAAACTCCGTCTGCCATAGTATTGGGCACTCATTTAATCCATCAATGTCCCTTTGCAACTCACTGCTTCAATCTATACGATTTACTGTGCCATCTAACTTAGTGTCATCAGCAAACTTAGATATACAGCTCTCTATTCCTTCATCCAAGTTATTTATAAATATAGTGTAAATCTGAGGCCCAGTACAGATTCCTGGGGGACACCACTAGTCACATCCTGCCAATTTGAGTATACGCCCATTACCCCTACTCTCTGTCTCCTACCTTCTAATCAATTCCCGAATCATCCAATAGTTTACCTCCAATTCCATGTGCTCTCATTTTTGTTAATAGTCTCTTATGTGGAACGTGGTCGAATGCCATCTGGAAGTCCACATACATAACATCCATAGACACCCCTTTATCTATCAAGTTAGCTCACTCCTCAAAAAAAATCAACTAGGTTCATTAGACTTGATTTACCCTTTTCAATTCCATGCTGTCCCTCTCTGATCAACTCTTACTTTGTCCAAATGCCCCAAATGTACCCTTCAAGTTTTGCAGAGTGAGATTACCAGTTAGTGTTATTGTGAGGGCAGTTCTGTTCTGTGGGTTTCTACACACTAGGAAATTATTGGAGACACCCCAAACATATTGCACATAGTATCTTTATAATAAGCGGACAAAGGAAGCTTTCATGGAGATAAAATCCAGTCGCAGAGGTATTGCCCACTGTTAATCATGTCCTAACCTCATGTCTATATGTATAGTGTAGCCTTTCATGACGGATACAGATGAGGAAGGCCGTTAGACCCATTCATCTGAAAAAATCCCAGTTATAGCATCCAATCAGTTCTTAAGTGATGCTGGGTTTTCTGCCTGCACTGCGCTACCTGGAGGTCCATCCCACATGTAAGTCAGACTTTGTGTAAATAAGTACTGCATGAGATCAGGCCTAAGTTTACCTTTTACCAGTTTTAAACATTGTCCCGCTGTCACATTTTAGTTTAAAGTGATACTTGAGAATTATATTTTTATATTGCTCACTATCGAATACCTATTAGCTGCCTCCTTTGAAGGCTGAAAAATCCAGGTTTCTCCGGTTGTTCTTTGTAACCCTGTCCTCTGATGCCAGGAGTCAGTTGTGCTGCTTTTCTCTGATCTGCATCCCACATCCCCCTTATGTTTGGGTGACCAGCACTGGACGCAATAGTCAGGGTATGCTCTGGCCAGAGCATTCTACAGTTTGAGCTTGATTTCCTCTGAATAGAGCAGATGAATGTGTGGCTGGTGAGATGGTGTAGGAGGGAGGGCTTTAGATTCCTGAGGAATTGGAACCGTTTCCAGGGGAGGTGGGACCTCTGCAAGCCAGACGGGTTGCACCTCAATGGGAACGGGACCAATATCCTCGCGGGAGGGTTTGCTAGTGCTGTTGGGGAGGGTTTCAACTAGCTTGGCAGGGGGGATGGGAACTTAAGTATAGAGTCAATAGGGAGGGAAGAAAAACTGGAATTGGAAAACAAAAAGTAAATTGGAAGGACAGAGGAATCAAGGGCTAGATAGTAAACAAGGAGGTTTGCCTGTACTAAATGGTATATACTTCAATGCAAGGAGTATAGCAAACAAGGCGAATGAGCTGAGGGCACAGGTAGATATTTGGGACTATGATATTATAGCTATTACAGAGACGTGGTTGAAAGAGGGGCAGGTATGGCAGCTCAACATTCCTGGTTACAGGATTTTCAGATGGGATAGAGAGGGAGGTAAAAAGGGAGGGGCTATTGATTAAAGAAACTATTACAACTGTGAGAAGGGATGATATGTTGTAGGGATCATCAAACGATGCCATATGGGTCGAATTCAAAAACAAAAAAGGGGCGATCACACTGCTGGGAGTGTACTACAGACCCCCAAACAGTGAGAGGGAGATAGAAGAACAAATATATCGACAAATTTCTGAGCAGTGCAAAAACTATAGGACAGTATTAGTAGGGGATTTCAACTACCCCAATATTAACAGGGACAAATTAGTGTGAAGGGTATACAGGGTGCAGAATTCCTAAAATGCATCCAGGAGAACATTTTAGCCAGTATGCAGCAAGCCCAACAAGGGAGGGGGTGTTTCTGGACTTAGTTTTAGGGAATGAAGTTGGGAAGGTAGAAGATGTATCAGTTGGGGAGCATTTCGTTGCTAGTGACCATAATTCTGTTAGATTTAAGGTAGTTATGGGAAAGGACAAGGATAGACCAGGAATAAAAATTCTAAATTGTGGAAAAGCAAATTTTGCTAAGCTTAGAGGGGATTTAGCCATAGTGGACTGGAAAAAGCTACTTGAAGGTAAATCAGTGTCAGAGCAGTGGGAGGCATTCAAGGAGGTGATCCAGAGAGTTCAGACCAAATATGTGCCCTTAAAGAAAAAAGGTGGGTCTAACAAATCTAGAGCCCCCTGGATGTCTAGGGACATACAGAGTAGGATAAAGAAAAAAGGAAGACGTATGACAGATACTGAGGGCTAAATACTCCAGAATCTTTAGAGTACAGAAAGTGCAGGGGTGCAATTAAAAAGGATATTAGGAAAGCAAAAAGAGAGCATGAAAAATTCTTGGCAAGCAAAATCAAGGAAAGCCCAAAGATGTTTTATAAATATATTAACAGTAAGAGGATAACTAAAGAAAGGGTAGGGGCTATTAGAGATCATGAGGGTAATCTGTGTGTGGAGGCGGGAGACGTCGGTAGGGTTATTAATGAATACTTTGCATCTGTTTTCACAAAGGAGAGGGGCGAAGCAGATATTGCTATGGGGGGGAGGAGTCTGACATATTAAATGAAACAAACATAGTGAGAGAGGAAGTATTAAGGGGTTTAGCAGCTTTAAAAGTAGATAAGTCCCCAGGCCCAGATGAAATGTATCCCAGGCTGTTAAGCAAAGCAAAAGAGGAAATAGCAGAGGCCCTGACCATCATTTTCCAATCCTCTCTGGCTTCAGGTGTGGTGCCAGAGGGCTGGAGGTCTGCTAATGTGGTACCCTTGTTTAAAAAGGGAGAAAAGGATAGACCGAGTAATTACAGGCCAGTCAGCCTAACCTCGGTGGTGGGAAAATTTTTGGAAAGAATTCTGAAGGACAGGAGAAATCTTCATTTAGAAAGACACAGATTAATCAAGGATAGTCAGCACGGATTTGTTAAGGGAAGATCGTATCTGACAAACTTGATTGAATTTTTTGAGGAGGTATCAAGGAGGGTAGATGAGGATAGTGCGATTGATGTAGTGTATATAGACTTTAGCAAGGCTTTTGATAAGGTTCCACATGGCAGACTGGTGACGAAGTTAAAAGCCCATGGGATCCAGGGCAAAGTCTCAAGTTGGATTCAAAACTGGTTCGGAGACAGGAAGCAGAGTGTAATGGTTGATGGATGTTTTTGTGATGGGAAGGTTGTTTTCAGTGGGGTTCCACAGGGCTCAGTACTAGGTCCCTTGCTTTTTGTGGTATATATCAATGATCTAGACTTGAATATAGGGGTTATGATTAAGAAGTTTGCAGATTATACTAAAATTGGCTGTGTGGTTGATACTGAAGAAGGAAGTGTAGACTGCAGGAAGATATCAATAAATTGGTCAGATGGGCAGAACAATGGCAAATGGAATTCAATCCGGAGAAGTGTGAGGTAATGCATTTGTGGGGGGGGGAGCTAACAAAGAAATGGAATACACGTTAAATGGCAGGATACTGAGTAGCATAGAGGAACAAAGGGACCTTGGAGTGCATGTCCACAGATCCCTGAAGGTAGCAGGCCAGGTAGATAAGGTGGTTAAGAAGGCATACAGAATGCTTGCCCTTATTAGGCATGGCATAGAATGCAAGAGCAGGGTGGTTATGCTTCAACTGTATAAAACACTAGTTAGGCCTCAGCTAGAGTACTGCGTGCAGTTCTGGTCACCACATAACAGGAAAGATGTGATTGCACTAGAGAGGGTACAGAGGAGATTTACAAGGATGTTGCTGAGAGTAGAGAATCTTAGCTATGAGGACAGACTGGATAGGCTGGGTCTGTTTTCCTTGGAACAAAGGAGGCTGAGGGGAGACCTTATTGAGGTGTATAAAATTATGAGGGGCATAGATAAAGTGGATAGAAAGGACCTATTTCCTTTAGCAGAGTGGTCAAAAAACCAGGGAGCACAGATTTAAAGCAATTGGTGGAAGGTTTAGAGGGGATTTGAGGGGAAATTTCTTCACCCAGAGGGTTGTGGGGGTCTGGAACACTTTGCCTGAAAGGGTGGTAGAGGCATGAACCCTAATCACATTTAAAAAGTACTTGGATGTGCACTTGGGATGCTGTAACCTGCAGGGCTACGGACCAAGAGCTGGGAAGTGGGATTAGGCTGGAGAGCTCTTTGTTGGCCGGCGCGGACACGATGGGCTGAAATGGCCTCCTTCCGTGCTGTAACTTTCTATGATTCTATGACTATTAATCCACTGTTTGACATATAATTCAACATTCTATTTACCCTGGTGTTTGTTGCTGCAGTGTGGTTGAACATGTTAAGCATCATTAAGGATGAAGGGTAACAGGCTTTGGTGGAATTTGCAAAACAAAATCTATATAGAAATCTTTTCATAGCAACTTGCCATAATAGGTGCTTTCTATCTCTAAAATACTCTGTAAAAAGTAATCTATCTGAAAGTAATGGTCTTGCCTATAGACCATATATTCCTATAAGATAGGGCAGCATGGTGGCATAGTGGTTAGCACTGTTACCTCCGGGGACCCGGGTTCGAATCCGACCTCGGGTGACTGTCTGTGTGGAGTTTGCACATTCTCCCCGTGTTTGCGTGGGTTTCCTCTGGGTGCTCCGGTTTCCTCCCACAGTCCAAAGATGTGTAGGCTAGGTTGATTGGCTATGATAAAATTGACCCTTAGTGTTAGGGGGATTAAATACGGGGATAGGGTGGGATATGTGTTGGTGTTGGTGTAGGGGTTACGGGGATCGGGGGTGGGATATGTGTTGGTGCAGGCTCTATGGGCCGAAATGGCCTCTATCTGCACTGTGAGGTTTCTGTGATTCTGTGATTGAAATCTGTTATCCGTTTTAAGTTGACTCAAATATCCCAGATACAACCACTGGCTACTTCTCCTGATTGGTTGAACCAAACAGAACACGTTTAATCACTACCCACATCTCCCGATTTGTGCCAATTTGCAAGGAACCAATCAAAATATACCTATCCCCTGTCTCAGAAACGTTTACCTCTCGAGGTGAGCAAAACCATGGGAAATCCACCAATCAAATACGCGAGCATACCTCTCCCTGCCCCCAACTGCATAACTTCGGGCCTTTGCTAATTGGACCAATAGGGGTGACACCGAGTTGCCCTAGTGTTACCAAACAAAAACAAAATCATTGCAACAATGCCCCAGGGAACCATTAATATAATATTAACTAAATATTCAATTAAACTAACATTGCTTAATAAAGCAACTAGAGCCAACTTCAACAATTAAATTGTGATGTAGTTGTCAGCATCCAGCAGAGGTGCACACCTGTCGCGAAAGCCCTCAAGCCGACTGGTGAAAATTGCATACTCCCCTTCCAAGGCCACCCGCGCACCACAGTGCTCTTAGAGAGAGGCAGGCAGCCAGAACGACCCCGTCCCCTATGGGCTCCAATATCAGTCATAACTATGGAACTCGGGGGGCATAGTCTCAGGATAAGGGGTCGGCCATTTAAGAACTCCATTCAAGAAATGAAAAGGGATGGGGTATAGTCCATAATAGGATCGATTGTGTATGATCTATGGAAGGAGAGGTCTTCACGGGAGTTTTGGCCTTTTGTGGATTCATGCCTCTCCAGGTTTCCCTCTGCTCACGGTGTAATGCGAATGGGCCGACAGCAACGTTCTGTTTCCAATTGTTTCTGATACATTTCGATTTTGTTTCCGTGGTTTACTTGTCCCGCTACAGTTGCAGACCGTGGACTGAAGCATACACATTAAATTATAGATCAAAACAATGCAATGAAACCCATCCAATTGGCCCCTGTGGTTTGTGCAGGCCGACACCGAGTGATAAAGGACATTTTGTAAAGACCATTAGATAGAACTGTAGAGAAAGTCGCTGTTGCTGCAACATTGTCTTTTCTGTGGATCTAGGGCAGTGAATGGGAGGGCAGTCTGACAGTGGCGGTGGGGTCAATGTCTTCTCCTCGCCTCTTCTTTAATAATGTTTGAATAGCAGAAGATAGGGTAAACCGACTCTTCAAAATCCAATATAAAGCGGAGATTTTCCGAATCTCCGCTCCATTCTGCATACAATGAAAGCAACACGAAGAAGCAGTGGCAGAGAAGTTCACTCCTTGCGACCTCAGGGATTTTTTTTGTATAAAACAGTTTATTCATTTATTTCTTCACCACGCATTTACGAACATAACGGTCATTGCACTACAATGTGGAGAGACTTTTGTGAGAGACGCCACGAGGCTCTAGACACACACAACTCTTTATTTGGAGGTTTACTATCAATTGGCCTATACTTTCTGGAGTTTAGAAGAATGAGAGGTCATCTCATTGAAACACTTAAGATTCTGAGGGGGCTTGAAAGGGTAGGTGCTGGGAGGTTGTTTCCTCTGGCTGGAGAAGCTGGCACTAGGGGGAATAGTCTCAGGATAAGGGGTCGGCCATTTAAGACTGAGATGAGGAGGAATGTTGTCACTCAGAGGGCTGTGAATCTGAAAGGGCTGTGGATGCTCAGTCGATGAGAACATTCAAGGCTGAGCTAGATAGATTTTTGGACTTTAGGGAATCAAAGGAAAAGGGGACAGGGAAGGAAAGTGGAGTTGAGGTCGATGATCAGTCATGATCTTATTGAATGGCGGAGCAGGCTCGAGGGGCCGTATGGCCGACTCCTGCTCTTAATTCTTATGTTCGTATGACTTATGAGATGTCTTGAGGCTCTAGACTTATTATTTAAAGGTTTACTATCTTTCATGGGAGATTTATATCTCCATTGTCTCCATTGAAGTGCACATTATTATAGTGGAGCAATCACCTCTATAAATTCCCATTGTGTAGAACGCCAAATAAAAGTACAAAAATACAAAATCTCGACCAATATACGATTTCCGAGCGTTTTGTAACAGCCAATGAACCCAGTCAGTTCCGCATTCTAAAAATTCAATCACCAACTGCAACATCCAGTTATATCGGACTGCTCATATTTATGTTCGTTTCAGAACACTTTAAAATGGGGAGAAATAGAATCTGATCATGTTACCGCGCCATTCGATCCATTGGGTCGACGCTCGGATTTGTCTCCGAAACCACTTAGTCTAATCCCGCTCTCCCGCTAACTCCCGGTTCCCTTTTAATATTCGGCTTTTCAATCAACTAATTCCCTTTTAAATGAATTTATGGACATTGCTTCAACAACTGTTTGCATAATTCCACCTTCTTACCCATCCTCTGTTTAAACACGCTTGAATTCTTATATGATTCCCTAACTTTGTGTCCGAATGGTGCAAACATTCCATCGCTATTTCTTCAATCATAACGCGTCTAATTTTGACTTTTTAATTCTATTGCGCAACCCGAACCCTCCTCACCTCTAGTGGGAAAGCCCCTAACTTCTCAAGCCGATCTTTATACTGAAACCCCTCATCCCTGACACATTCTGGTAAATCCACTGTATCCATTCCTTTTGTGTCTTTCAAAATGGGATGGCCAAAATTGTACACGTATCCCAACTGCAACCTAACTAATGTTTTGTACAAATGTAACTTTATCTCATTGCTTTTGTATTCTAGACCACTAGATACAACAAGAACGTACATTATATAGTGGCTTTAACGGAGAAGAACTCTGCAAGACAATTCACAAACTAAAATGGGCGCCCAGACAAAGAATGAAATATTAGGAGGGGATAACCAAAAGCTTCGTCAAATAGATGGATTTTCAGGAGAGTCTTAAAAGAGAAGGACGTTGACAGGCAGACGGATATGAATGAATGAATACTACCTGCTTCCACCATCTCCCTAGGGAGCATATTCCATAGATTGACCACATGCCCACTCAAATACAGTTTCTGCAGATTAGTTGTGAATTTACCGTTTCAAGCGCAGGCCGTGTCCTCCAGTTCTACTGTTCTAGACAAGGTATTAATCGTTATTTAGAAAAACACGGATTAATCAAGGACAGTCAGCATGGATTTGTTAAGGGAAGGTCGTGCCTGACTAAATTGATTGAGTTTTTTGAGGAGGTACAAAGGAGGGTTGATGCGGGTGGTGCATTTGATGTAGCCTATATGGATTTTAGCAAGGCTTTTGACAAGGTCCCACATGGCAGACTGGTCAAAAAAGTAATAGCCCATGGGGAAGTTGGGTAATACATTTGGGGAGGGCTAACAAGTCAGGGGAATAAACAATAAATAGTAGGATACTGAGAAGTGTAGAGGAACAGAGGGACCTTTGGAGTGCATGTCCACAGATCCCTGAAGGTAGCAGGACAGGTAGATAAGATGGTTAAGAAGGCATACAGAATACTTTCCTTTATTAACCGAGGCATAGAATATAAGAGCAGGGAGGTTATGCTTGAACTGTATAACACACTTGTTAGGCCACAGCTAGAGTAATGTGTACAGCTCTGGTCACCACATTACATGAAAGATGTGATTGCACTAGAGAGGGTACAGAGGAGATTTACGAGGATGTTGCCTGGGCTGGGGAATTTTAGCTATGAGAAAAGATTGGATAGGCTGGGAACACTCAGCAGGTCAGGCAGCATCGAGGAAAGAGAAACCGAGTCAGACTTCCAGCATCCGCAGTATTTTGCTATTGTATTGGATAGGCTGGGGTTGTTTTCTTTGGAGCAGAGGAGGCGGAGGGGAGACTTGATTGAGGTGTATAAAATTATGAGGGGCCTAGATCGAGTGGATAGGAAGGACCTATTTCCCTTAGCAGAGAGGTCAACAAACAGGGGGCATAGATTTAAAGTAATTGGTAGAAGGGTTAGAGGGGAGTTGAGGAGAAATGTCTTCACCCAGAGGGTGGTGGGGGTCTGGAACTCACTGCCTGAAAGGGTGGGAGAGGCAGAAGAGCTCATCACATTTACAAATTACTTGATGTGTCATAACCTACAAGAGCTGGAAAGTGAGATTAGGCTGGATAGCTCTTTTCGGCTAGCACAGACACGATGGGTGGAATGGCCTCCTTCTGTGCCGTAAACTTCTATGATTCTATGAAACAGCTTGTCCTGGTCTACATTATCTAGTCCTTTTAGAATCCTAAAAACAGCAGTCATCTCAACGTTCTCTTTTCCAATGAGAACATGCCCAATTTACATAATCACTCTTCAAAATCCAGTCGCTCCACCCTCGCAATCATCATTCTGGTTGCTCCATTCTGTATCATTTCCAAAGCTGTGTGTATTTAACCATCTATCTATGGTTTAAACGTCAGTTGTCCAGCCTTTAGGAACTACTTGCGGTGAAATATACCGCATTCTGAAATTTTTTGTGGCGGGAAACACATCCGAGCTTTCATTCCTCTAATAAGGAAAATGCAAACCACACATTACCAGCTTTACTGCCGTGACTCGGATTCGAACCGAGGTTGCTGCGGCCACAACGCAGAGTACTAACCACTATACGATCACGGCGTGCTATAGGGTCCTTCTTTGCTTAAGTAGAACCACAGGGATATGGTGCTTTGGAAGTGGACCATGGCGGCGAGGATGAGGTGAAGAATGGTTTGGTTATTGCTGTTGAAGGTGATAGAGAGAGAGGATACGGATTTGGTTTGCCAAATCCCTGATTCAATATTAATTTCCTTGGGATGTCCGGCTGTAAATACTAATGCACAGTAATTATTCAATACCTCCCTCATTTTCTTATTTTCATTTACAATAACACCATTATCAGTTTTCAAGGGGCCCACATTGCTTCTCACCATTCTCTTCTTCCTAATTTAATTGTAAAAAATAGTTAATTTTGATATCCCTTGCAAGTTTCTTATCACACTTCTTTTCGTAGCTCTTACTATCTGTTTTGTCAACTTTTGATGTTCTTTTTATCTTTCCCAGTTGCCAGGATCTGTGCTATTGTTTGCATTTTTGTATGCTTTTTCTTTCAGTTTTATGTTGTCCCCTACCTCTTTAGTCATCCTTGTTTGTTTTGGGGCAAGTAATACGCTTGCCCCTTATATGGGTATAAACTGGTGCTGTGTCATGTTAAATTATTTTTTGAACACCTCCCACTGATCTTCTGGCGTTTTACCCTTTAACAGTATTGCCCAGTTTACTGTGGACAGTCTCTGTCTCATCCCGTTAAAGTCGGCCTTACCTAAATCTAAAAGCTTAGTTGCTGATTCGTGTTTCTCCCTTTCAAACACAACATTGAAATTTATCATAATATGATCGCTATTAGATAAATGTGCATACACCGTTAGGCTGTTAACTACATCTGTCTCATTGTTCATTATTAAATCTAATATGGCCTGCCCCCTTATTGGTTCTATGACATATTGTTGAGGAAAGCTATCCAGAACACACTCAAGAATGTTGCTACCTTTCTGATATGAGCTAGTCTGCATATCCCAAACTATATGAACGTAAAAAATCTTTACTACATGCTTGTCTAATCTCTGCATTTACACATTCTGCCACTTTACAGCTGCTACCAGGAGGCCTATACACAACTCCTACTACAGTCTTAAATCATTTTCTATTTTTTCATTCTACTCATAAAGTCTCCACTGCCTGTTTAGCTCCTGTGATATCCTCTCTTATCATTTGAAGTAATATCATCCTTAGTCAATCAGGATATTGCTCCCAGTTTCCATATCTTTCCTGTAGACCTTATAACCTGATATATTCAGTTCCCAGTACTGACTGTCTTGGAGCCATGTCGCAGTCATTGTACCATGTTGTACCCTCTAAACTGAAATTCACCTGCAATTCATTCAATTTGTATACTCCATGTGTTTGCATAAACAATGCTTATTTGGGCCACACACCTTAACCTGTCCTCCGTATCTGCTCCGACGACGCCACCTTCCACACCAGTGCTTCAGACATGTCTTCCTTTTTCCGCAACCGAGGATTCCCCTCTACTGTGGTTGACACTGCCCTCGACCGTGTCAGTTCTATCTCCCGCACTTCTGCCCTCACCCCTGCCCCTCCCTCCCGGAACCACGATAGGGTTCCCCTTGCCCTCACATTTCACCCCACCAGCCTCCACATTCAACGGATCATCCTCCGGCATTTCCGCTACCTCCAAAGTGATCCCACCACCAAACGTATCTTCCCCTCCCCTCCCCTTTCAGCATTCCGCAGGGACCGCTCCCTCCGAGACACCCTAGTCCACTCCTCTATCACCCCAAACAGCCCTTCCTCTTCGCCTGGCACCTTCCCGTGCAAGCGGAGGAGATGTAACACCTGCCCTTATACCTCCCCCCTTCCCACTGTCCAGGGCCCCAAACACCCCTTCCAGGTGAAACAGCGATTTACTTGTACTTCTCGCAATCTAGTATACTGTATTCGCTGCTCACGATGCGGTCTCCTCTACATTGGGGAGACCAAACGCAGATTGGGTGACCGCTTTGCGGAACACCTCCGTTCAGTCCGTAAGGGTGACCCCGAGCGTCCGGTCGCCTGTCATTTTAATTCACCGCTCCATTCCCACTCGGACCTCACCGTCCTTGGCCTCTTGTATTGTTCCACGGAAGCTCAACGTAAACTCGAGGAACAGCACCTCATCTTCCGATTAGGCAGTCTGCAGCCTTCCGGACTCAATATCGAGTTCAACAATTTCAGATCATAAGCTCGGCCCCCATTTCATTTTCTCTTGTAATTGTTCCACTCCTTTCCCCCCCACCCCCCCCCCCTTTCCTTTTGTTTCTCTCTCACACCTGGCAGCTATCTTTTGCCCTGCCAGTACACTTTACACCTAATCCCAGCCTATTACCATCTCGTCTAGCTTCTAATCTCTTTTACTTCTTTTGTTTCTTTTATTCTTTTGTCCGATCGCAGCCCTGCCTTCGATCTAGTTTCTTTTCTTTCCAGTTTTGAAGAAGGGTCCAACCCGAAACGTCAACTCAAATTTCTCTCCACGGATGTTGCCTGACCTGCTGAGTTTTTCCAGCATTTTCTGTTGTTACTCCTGTTCTGATGCTTTTTCTCACATATTTTATAACTCTCTCTCCTAATCTAATTACTTTACATCTTTTTGTTTTCCTTTACCTGTAGTGCCTAAAGCACAATTTCTCACTATTACTCTACTCTCATATTCTGGCTGTCTTTCTGACAGTCTCTATCCTCATCTTCAAAGGTAGCAAGTATATTGTGCCTGTTGGATAGCATCAGTTTCTGCCGATCCTCGTTCTGTATAACACCTGGGTTCTCATTACTCTGCACATTATCGATCACACCAACCCCGTTCTGATCCTGCACCTCTCTACGAGATGTGACTGAGGTCTGGAGCAAATTGTCCAGATACTCCTCCCCCTCCTTTATGAGTCAGTGTGTCTCCAACTCGCACTCTGAGCCGGAGAGATTCGAGACAGAGGCATCTACAGCAGATGTGTTCGCTCGGGACAATCTCGCTGTCTACAAACTCCCACATACAGCAGTCCAGACACACAACCTGCTCTGCATATTTATTTATAAATATTTACGTTTTAGTAAGTTTTAGTGCCTAGGGAGACGGTGGAAGCAGTTAGTATTGATTAATTCATATCCGTCTGTCTCTCGACGTCCTTCTCTTTTAAGTCTCTCCTGAAAATCCATCTATTTGACCAAGCTTTTGATTATCCCCTCCTAATATTTCATTCTTTTGTCTGGACGCCCAATTTAGTTTGTGAATTGCCTTGCAGAGTTATTCTACGTTAAAGACACTATATAAATGTACGTTCTTGTTGTGTCTAGTGGTCTAGAATACAAAAAGCAATAAGATAAAGTTCTGACGAAGGGTCATCGACCTGAAACGTAAACTCTGTTTCTCTCTCTACAGATGCTGCCTGACCTGCTGAGTATTTCCAGCATTTTCTGTTTTTATTTCAGATTTCCAGCATCCGCGGTATTTTGATTTTGAGATAAAGTTAAACTTTTACAAAACATTAGTTAGGTTGCAGTTGGGATACGTGTACAATTTTGGCCATCCCATTTTGAAAGACACAGAAGCAATGGATACAGTGGATTTACCAGAATGTGTCAGGGATGAGGGGTTTCAGTATAAAGATCAGCTTGAGAAGTTAGGGGCTTTTCCACTAGAGGTGAGGATGGTTCGGGTTGAGCAACAGAATGAAAAAGTCAAAATTACGACGCGTTATGATTGAAGAAATAGCGATGGAATGTTTGCACCATTCGGACACAAATTTAGGGAATCACATAAGAATTCAAGCGTGTTTAAACAGAGGATGGGTAAGAAGATGGAATTATGCAAACAGTTGTTGAAGCAATGCCCATAAATTCATTTAAAAGGGAATTAGTTGATTGAAAAGCAGAATATTAAAAGGGAACCGGGAGTTAGCGGGAGAGCGGGATTAGACTAAGTGGTTTAGGAGACAAATCCGAGCGTCGACTCAATGGACCGAATGGCGCGGTAACATGATCAGATTCTATTTCT
The DNA here is from genome assembly GCF_052327205.1 of Somniosus microcephalus. Lineage (NCBI taxonomy): Eukaryota > Metazoa > Chordata > Chondrichthyes > Squaliformes > Somniosidae > Somniosus > Somniosus microcephalus. The sequence goes on from NC_141004.1 coordinate 78,815,470, forward strand.
TCCCATTTTAAAGTGTTCTGAAACGAAGTTAAATATGAGCAGTCCGATATAACTGGATGTTGCGGTTGGTGATTGAATTTTTAGAATGCGGAACTGACTGGGTTCATTGGCTGTTACAAAACGCTCGGAAAGCGTATATTGGTCGAGATTTTGTATTTTTGTACTTTTATTTGGCGTTCTACACAATGGGAATTTATAGAGGTGATTGCACCACAATTGTAATATGCACTTCAATGGAGACAATTGAGATATAAATCTCGCATGAAACATAGTAAACCTTTAAATAAAATGCTGTGTTCGTCTAGGGCCTCAAGGCATCTCACTATCTCCAACAAGTGAGAGTCTAACCACCTCCCCTTGACATTCAACAGTATTACCAGCGCCGAATCCCCCACCATCTACATCCTAGGTGTTACCATTGACCAGAAAGTTAACTGGACCAGCCACATAAATATTGTGGCAACAAGAGCAGGTCAGAAGCTAGGTGTTCTGTGGCGTGTGTCTCACCTACTGACTCCCCAAAATCTTTCCACCATCTACAAGGCACAAGTCAGGAGTGTGATGGAATACTCTCCACATGCCTGGGTGAGTGCAGCTCCAACAACACTCAAGAAGCTCGACGCCACCCAGGACAAAGCAGCCCACTTGATTGGCACCCCATTCACCACCTTAAACATTCACTCTCTCAATCACTGGCGCACTGCGGCTGCAGTGTGTACCATCTACAAGATTCACTGCAGCAACTCACCAAGGCTTCTTCGGCAGCACCTCCCAAACCCACGAGCTCTTCCACCTAGAAGGACAAGTGCAACAGGTGCATGGGAACACCACCACCTCCAACTTCTCCTCCAAGTCACACACCATCCTGACTTAGAAATATATCGCCGATCCTTCATCGTCACTGGGTAAAAATCCTGGAACGCCCTCCCTAACAGCACTGTGGGAGTACCTTCACCACACGGACTGCAGTGGTTCAAGAAGACAGCTCACCACCACCTTCTCAAGGGCAATTAGGGATGGGCAATAAATGGTAGCCTTGCCAGTGACGCCCACATGTCATAAACAAATTTAAAAAAATAAGACCATAAGAACATAAGAATTAGGAGCAGGAGTAGGTCATATGGTTCCTCGAGCCTGCTCTGCCATTCAATAAGATCATGGTTAATCTTCAACCTCAACTCCACTTTCCTTCACGACCTCCATATTCCTTGATTCCCTAAAGTCCAAAAATCTATCTAGTTCAGCCTTGAAAATACTAATCGACTGAGCATCTACAGCCCTTTGGGGAAGAGAATTCCAAAGATTCATAACCCTCTGAGTGACGACATTCCTCCTCATCTCAGTCTTAAATGGCCGACCCCTTATCCTGAGACTATGCCCCCTAGTTCCAGGTTCTCCAGCCAGAGGGAGCAACCTCTCAGCATCCACCCTGTCAAGTCCCCTCAGAATTTTATGTGTTTCAATGAGATCATCTCTCATTCTTCTAAACTCCAGAAAGTATAGGCCATTTGTACTCAATCTCACATCATAGGCAACACTCTCATCCCAAGAATCAATCTAGTGAACCTTTGCTGCAGCGCCTCCAAGGCAAGTATATCTTTCTTTAGATATGGAGACCAAAACTGTGCACAGTACTCTAGGTGTGGTCTCATCAAAACCCTGTACAATTGTAGCAAGACTTCCTCACTCTTGTGCACTTTTGGTCGCCTTATCTGACAAAGGATGTTCTTGCCATGGAAGGAGTTCAGCAAAGATTCACCAGACTGATACCTGGGATGCTCAGTCGATTAGTATTTGGCTGCAAACAAACAAACAGTACAAAAAGACCAGTGCTAGTGAGCAAGCACTGAGTGCGAGTCAGCAGCGAGTGCTGTGAGTTTGGGTAAGTGTGAGTTAGGGTAAGTGGGGTGTTAGGTGCTCTTTTCAAACTTTAACTCTGTGGGTTGTAGTTAATAAGGCCTTTCTGGTGCAGAGTGACTGTTGGTAAACCATTTAATCAAATCAAATCAAATCAAATCAAATCAACTTTTATTGTCATTGTTAGTGCACAAGTGCAGTACAAAGAAATGTAGGCTGGTGTAATTAGAGACTTTGATTTAATTTAAATTCATTTAATTAAAGGGGATACCAGCATCTATAATCGGGCAGAGGGTGTCCATAACTAACAATAAAAAATTTAATTAATTATATAGAATGGAGCAGGTGATGTGTTACTGTTGTGAGATGTGGGAGCTGGTGGACCCCATTGTGGCTCATGGTGATTACATCTGTGACAAGTGTCTGCTGCTACAGGAACTCCAGCTCCGCGTTGATGAGCTGGAGTCTGAGCTTCAGACACTGCGACACATCAGGGAGGGGGAGAAGTTCCTGGACTCTGTGTTTCAGGAGGTGGTCACAAATATGAAGTTAATTAATTCAGATGTGGCCCATGGTCACGGACAGGATGGTGTGACTATGAGTGAGGCAGGTACGGGGATCCAGGAGGTAGTGTTGGAGGAGCCGCAGCCCTTGCTCTTGTCCAACAGGTTCGAGGTTCTTACTCCCTGTGGGGACGGGAGCAGGGACTGCAGGGAGGATGAGCAACCTGGCCACAGCACCGTGGAACGGGGGGCCATTCAAGAGGGGGCAGTAAATAGAAATGTTGCAGTGGTAGGGGATAGTATTATTAGGGGGATAGATAGAGTTCTCTGCAGCCGAGAGCGAGAGTCCCGAAGGCTGTGTTGCCTACCCGGTGCCAGGGTTAAGGACATCTCCTCTGGGCTGGAAAGAAACTTGCCGTGGGAGGGGGTGGATCCAGTTGTCGTGGTCCATGTTGGTACAAACGATGTAGATAGGACTAGGAAGCCAGCTCTGTTAAAGGAGTATGAGCAGCTAGGGGTCAAATTAAAAAACAGAACCTCAAGGGTAATAATCTCTGGATTATTACCTGAGCCACGAGCGAATTTTGCTAGGACAAATAAAATTAGAGAGTTAAATGCGTGGCTCAAAGACTGGTGTGGGAGAAATGGGTTTTGCTTCCTGGGACACTGGCACCAGTACTGGGGCAGGAGGGAGCTGTTCCATTGGGACGGGCTTCACTTGGCCAGTGCTGGGACTAGAGTCCTGGTGGATCATATAACTAGGGCTGTAGAGAGGGCTTTAAACTAACTAGTGGGGGGGAGGTTCCTAGAGAGCAAATAATAAAAATGACAACAGAGAAGGTCGCAGTGGGGAAATTAAAAACCAGAGCATGTCAGGAAGGGGCAGAAGGTATGGAGTAAAAGGTAAAGTAATAAAAAGGGCAAAAGCAGGAACTAAGTGTCACAAAACATATTTGAAAGTTCTCTATCTGAATGCATGTAGCATTCGTAACAAAATAGATGAGTTAATGGCACAAATAACCACATATGGGTATGATCTTGTGGCCATTACAGAAACATGGCTGCAGGGTGATAATGCCTGGGAATTAAACATACCAGGTTATTTAACGATCAGGAAGGACAGGCAGGAAGGAAGGGGAGGTGGGGTGGCTATGTTAATAAACGAAGGAATCACTGTAGTACAGAGAAATGATATTGGGTCAAAAGATTAGGATAATGAAACAGTTTGGGTGGAGATAAGGAATAATAAGGGGAAAAAAAACACTAGTGGGCGTAGTCTATAGGCCTCCGAACAGTTGCAAATCTGTTGGACGGAGTATCAATCAGGAAATAGTTGAGGCTTGTAATAAGGGAACATCTATAATTATGGGGGATTTTAACTATCATATTAATTGGACAAATCAAATTGGGCAGGGCTGCCTTGAGGGTGAGTTCACTGAGTGTATTAGGGATGGGTTTCTTGAGCAGTATGTAACTGAACCGACCAGGGCCAGGGGGCAAGCAACCTTAGATCTGGACCTGTGTAACGAGACAGGATTAATTAAAAATGTCCTAGTAAAGGATCCCCTTGGAATGAGTGACCATAACGTGGTTGAATTCCATATTCAATTAGAGGGTGAGAAGGTTGGATCTCAAACAAGTGTGCTAAGCTTGAATAAAGGAGACTATGAAGGTATGAGAGCGGAATTGAGTAGAGTGGATTGGGGAAATAGATTAAAGGGTAAGACGATACATGATCAGTGGTGTACATTTAAGGAGTTATTTTACAACTTCCAAAAAATATATATTCCACTGAGAAGAAAAGGGTGTAAAAGAAAAGACAGCCATCCGTGGCTAAGTAAAGAAATTAAGGATAGTATTCGATTAAAAACAAGGGCATATAAGGTAGCCAAATCTAGTGGGAGGATAGAGGATTGGGGAAACTTTAAAAGACAGCAAAAAATAACAAAAAGATTGATTAAGAAAGGGAAGATAGATTATGAAAGTAAATGAGCAAAAAATATAAAAGCAGACAGTAAGGGTTTTTATAGTTATATAAAAAGAAAAAGGGTGGCTAAAGTAAATGCTGGTCCCTTAGAGGATGAGACCGGGAAGTTAATGGTGGGAAATATGGAGATGGCAAAAACACTGAATGAATATTTTGTATCAGTCTTTACAGTAGAGGACACTAAGAATATCCCAACACTGGACAAACAGGGGGCTATAGGGGGAGAGGAGCTAAACACGATCAAAATCACTAAGGAAGTGGTACTCGGTAAAATAATGGGACTCAAGGCGGATAAATCACCTGGACCTGATGGCTTACATCCTAGGGTCTTGAGGGAAGTGACGGTAGGGATTGTGGATGCATTGGTAATAATTTTCCAAAACTCCCTGGACTCAGCAAAGCTCCCGGCAGACTGGAAAACTGCTAATGTAACACCCTTATTTAAAAAGGGCAGTAGACAGAAGGCTGGAAACTATAGACCGGTTAGCCTAACATCTGTGGTAGGTAAAATTTTGGTGTCCATTATTAAGGAGAGAGTAACAGGACATTTGGATAATCATAATTTAATAGGACAAAGTCAGCATGGTTTTATGAAGGGGAAGTCATGTTTGACAAATTTGCTGGAGTTCTTTGAGGAAGTAACATATAGGGTGGATAAAGGGGAACCAGTGGACGTAGTGTATTTAGACTTCCAAAAGGCATTTGACAAGGTGCCACACAAAAGATTATTGCTTAAGATAAAAAATCACGGGATTGGGGGTAATATTCTGGAATGGATAGAGCATTGGCTATCTAACAGAAGGCAGAGAGTTGGGATAAATGGTTCATTCTCAGACTGGCAATCAGTAACTAGTGGTGTTCCGCAGGGGTCAGTGCTGGGTCCCCAACTCTTTACAATCTATATTAATGATTTGGAGGAGGGGACCGAGTGTAACATATCAAAGTTTGCAGATGATACTAAGATGGGAGGGAAAGTAGTGAGTGAGGAGGACATAAAAAACCTGCAAGGGGACATAGACAGGCTAAGTAAGTGGGCAGAGATTTGGCAGATGGAATACAATACTGGAAAGTGTGAGGTTATGCACTTTGGCAGGAAAAATCGTAGAGCAAGTTATTATCTTAATGGCAAGAAACTGGAAAGTACTGAAGTACAAAGGGATCTGGGTGTCCTGGTGCACGAAACTCAAAAGGTTAGTATGCAGGTGCAGCAAGTGATTAAGAAGGCCAATGGAATGTTGGCTTTCATTGCTAGGGGGATAGAATATAAAAATAGGGAGGTATTGCTTCAGTTGTACAAGGCATTGGTGAGACTGCACCTGGAATACTGCATACAGTTTTGGTGTCCATACTTAAGAAAAGACATACTTGCTCTCGAGTCAGTACAAAGAAGGTTCACTCGGTTAATCCCGGGGATGAGGGGATGGACATATGAGGAAAGGTTGAGTGGATTGGGACTCTACTCATTGGAGTTCAGAAGAATGAGAGGTGATCTTATTGAAACATATAAGATTGTGAATTGGTTGGATCGGGTGGATGCGGGGAGGATGTTCCCGATGATGGGTGAAACTAGAACTAGGGGGCATAGTCTTAGAATAAGGGGCTGCTCTTTCAAAACTGAGATGAGGAGGAACTACTTCACTCAGAGGGTGGTAGGTCCATGGAATATGCTGCCCCAAAAAGCTGTAGAAGCTACATCATTACATAAATTTAAAACAGAAATAGACAGTTTCCTAGAAGTAAAGGGAATTAAGGGTTACGGGGAGCGGGCAGGAATTTGGACATGAGTCTAGGTTCGGATCGGTCATGGCCCTATGGGTAGCGGAGCAGGCTCAGGGGCTGTGTAGCCTGATCCTGCTCCTATTTCGTGTGTCTAATTCTGTTAGATTCAGGAGATGGTTCTGTGATAGTAGATTGGCGGTTAGGATCAGATCAGCCATGGTCTTATTGAATGGTGGAGCAGGCTCGAGGGGACGATTGGCCTACTCCTGCTCTTATTTCTTATGTTCTTATGGCAGGAATGACGTATGAGGAGAGATTGGGTCGATTGAGCTTGTACTTGCTGGAGTTTAGAAGAATGAGAGGGGATCTCATTGAAACTTATAAAATTCTGACAGGACTGGACAGACTAGATGCAGGAAGGATGTTCCCGATGGTCGGGGAGTCCAGAACCAGGGGTCACAGTCTAAGGATAAGGGGTAGGCCATTTAGGACAGAAATGAGGAGGACTTTCTTCACCCAGAGAGTAGTGAACCTGTGGAATTCTCTACCACAGAAGGCAGTAGAAGCCAATACATTAAATATATTCAAGAAGGAGTTGGATATATTTCTTAAGGCTAAAGGGATCAAGGGGTATGGGGAGAAAGCAGGGACCGGGTATTGAATTTGGATGATCAGCCATGATCGCATTGAATGGTGGAGCAGGCTCGAGGGGCCGAATGACCTACTCCTGCTCCTATCTTCTGTGTTTCTATGTGTCTATGTACTCCAACCCCCTTGCAATAAAGGCCAACATGACATTTGTCTTTTTACTTGATTGCTGTACCTGCATGCCTGTATTTCTTGTATGATAACACTCAAATCTCTCTGAACACCAATATTCAAAAGTTTCTCACAATTAAAAAAGATTCTGCTTTTATATTCTTGCTGTGAATATCATCACATTTCCTCACATTATACTCCATCTGCCACCTTATTGCCCACTCACTTAACCTGTCTATATCCCTTTACAGGCTCTGCAGCAGTGGCTCAGTGAGCCGTACTCTCACTTCTGTGTCACCAGGCTGCGGGTTCAGGTCCCACTCCAGAGGCTTCAGCATAAAAATTTAGGCTGACACTCCAGGGGAGTGCTGCACTGTCGGAAGTGCCGTCTTTTGGATGAGACGTTAAACTGAGGCCCCATCTGCTCACTCAGGTGGACGTAAAAGATCCTATGGCACTATTTAGAAGAAGTGTAGTGGAGTTACCCCTGGTAACCTGGCCAATACTTATCCTTCAATCAAAATAACAAAAACAGATTATCTGGTCATTATCACATTGCTGTTTGTGGGAGCTTGTTGTGTGTAAATTGGCTGCCGGGTTTCCTACACTTCAAAAGTACTTCATTGGTTGTAAAGTGCTTTGAGACGTCTGGTGGTCATGAAAGATGCTATATAAATCCAAGTTTTTCTTCTTTCTTTCTTTCTTTCTCCTCACAGCTTACTGTCCCACCTAGCGTTGTATCATCAGCAAACTTGGACACATTACACTCGGTCCCTTCATCTGTGTCATTAACATAGATTTTAAATAGCTGAGGCTCCAAGCACTGATTCTTGCGGCACCCCACTGGTTACAGCCTGCCAATCTGAAAATGACCCGTTTATCCCTACTCTCTGTTTTCTGTCCTTTAAGCAATCCTCTATCCGTTATACTACATTACCCCCTATTAGCATATTCGTTTTGAATTTAACCCCTTCAAGCACGGACCGTGTCCTCCGGTTCTAATGTGCTGGACAAGGTGAAACAGCTTGTCCTGCTCTACATTATCTAGTCCTTTTAGAATCCTAAAAACAGCAATCATCTCAATGATCTCTTTTCCAATGAGAACACGCCCAATTTGCGTAATTGCTCCTCCAAATCCAATCGCTCCACCCCCTCAATCCTTCTGGTTGCTCCCTTCTCTATCAATTCCATAGCTGTGTGTATTGAGCGAACTCCGGTTTAAATAAGAACTACTTGCAGTGAAATATTCCACATTCTGAAAATGTTTGTGGCGGGAAACACATCCGAGATCCTCTGGCTCTGATTCGATTACCGCAGAACTCCCCTAGCAAGGAAAATTGAAAACACGGACCATCAGCCTTAATGCCGTGACTCGGATTTGAACCGAGGTTGCTGCGGCCACAACGCAGAGTACTAACCACTATACGATCACGGCGTGCTACAGGGACCTTCTGTGTTTATTGGACCCACACGTATATGATGCTATGGAAGTGGACCACGGCAGAGAGGATGAACTGAAGCATGGAATGGTTATTCCTGCTTAAAGTGGTAGAGAGGATACCGAACTCTGGTCGCAGTCACGCAGGATGCAATTGATGGTCTTGCTTTTGTGCACAGGTCAACAACTATATTGGAGCTGCTTGAATTGAAAATGGTGAATCCGTTGAATATGAAGTTGGACGGCCACAATGTGGCACGGCGGACCTTGCAATAAAAGGAGACATTAGAGAATCTGAGGATGAAGGTGTCAAAGATGAATGCGGGGGTACTGATTTAAAGGATTGTCGGGGGCAATGTCTGAAGAAAGAGGTACTTTGCTCATGCCAGTAAGTCAGGGCTAGAAAAGGAAATTGTTTAGTCAGAAGCCAGGCTACACGGGGATCAAGGGAACTCCATGGGGAAAGATTAGCCTGCTAAGACCTGGGGCGGGGGGGGGTGCGACAACTAATTTCCCCACAATAGATGTTAGGCTAACTGGTCTATAATTCCCTGGTTTCTTTCTCTCACCTTTCGCATACAGTGGAGTGACAAGAATACTTTTCCAACCTAAAGGAACGGTTCTTGAATCCAGAGAACTTTGGAAGACTATAGTTAGGGCATCTGCAATGTTCTCACCTACTTCCTTTAAGCCCTGGGATGGAAACTATTTGGTCGTGGGTATTTGTCATTATTGTCTTTAGTGCCATCATTTCCTTCATTACAGTTATTTGGCTTCCGTTAATGTTGGTGAGTCCCCGTCCCTGATTGAATATTAGTTTCCATGCGATTTCCGGCATGTCCTTCTCTTCTTCTACTGTAATTACTGATGCAAAGTAATTATTCAACATGTCCTCCATCTCCTTATTTTCAATTACAATATCACCATTATCAGTTTTCAAGGGCCCACGTTGCTCCTGAACATCCTCGTTTTCCTAATATGATTATAAAAAGTGTTGATTTTGATATCCCTTGCACGTTTCTTTGCATACTCCTTTTTGTAGCTCTTACTATCTGTTTTGTCACTCTTTCGTGCTCTTTGCATCTTTCCCATTCGCCAGGATCTTAGCTATTTTTTGCATTTTTGTATGCTTTTTATTTTAGTTTTATGTTATCCCTTACCTCTTTTGTCATCCACGGCTTTTATTTGGTAAGTAATACTCTTGCCCCTTAAGAGTACAAACTGGTTCTGTATCATGTTAAAAAAAAATTATGAACACCTCTCACTGACCTTCCTGGGACACTGGTCCCGGCCCGGTTCAGGTGGAGCTCGTCCCAATGGTACAGATCCTCCCTGTCCCAATACTGGTACCAGTGTCCCGTGTAATGGAACCCCTTTTTCCCACGCCACTCATTCAGGCCCGTGTTCACCTCCCTAACCTTCTCAGCCCTATGCCAATTTTCACGTGGATCAGGTAATAATCCAGAGATTATAACCCTTGAGGTCCTGTTTTTTTAATATTTAGCTCCTAGCTCATGATACTCTCTGAACAGTACCTCTTGCCTACTTTTTTCTATGTTGTTGGCCCCAACCTGAACCACAACAACTGGATCCTCATCCTCCCTCTCTAATATCCTTTCAAGCCGATTCGAGATGTCCTTCACCTTAGCACCAGGTAGGCAACATGCCATGTGGGACTCTCGATCCTGCTTACAAATTATGCTATCTGTCCCCCTAATTATTGAATCCCCTACAACTACCACATTACCCTTCCCCTCATCATCCCTTTGCACAGCCTCCGACTCCAAGGTGCCATGACCAGCATTCTGGCTGTCCTTCTGAAAGTCTTCATCCTTATCCTCAAAGGTAGCAAATACATTGTACCTGTTAGATGGCATCAGTTTCTGCTGAACCTCGATCTCTATAAAGCCTGGGTTCCCCTTACTCTGTACATTATCGGTCACACCAACCCCATTCTGATCCTTCCCCTCTCTATGAGGTATGACTGAGGTCTGGAGCAAACTGTCCAGATAGTCCTCCTCCTCCCTTATGTGTCGGAGTGTCTCCAGCTCGTATTCCAGCTCAATGACTCTGAGCCGGAGAGATTCGAGATGGAGACATCTACTGCAGGTGCTCTGACCGGTCTCGATGTTCACAAACTCCCACAGACTGCAGTCCAGACCCACAACCTGCTCTGCCATATCTTAGTCAATATTTATAGATATTTACGATTTAGTCTATTTTGATTATTTGTTTTAAATACTAACCTGGACTAAGTGCTAAAACACTGAACAAAAATGTAAATCCTTACTGCTTCAAGCTCACACAAACCACTACAGGTATTAAAGGCAAAAAGCAGCATCCCCTTCCCCCTCTGCACCGAGTTCCCACTCTCACCAAATTCTCAACTTCCCACTCTGTTTTACGATGCACTCTGTGCTTCAGCTATATACTGCTATTGAAGTAATACAGAAGAGAGCTACCAGAATAATACAGGGGGGGTGCACAGATTGGATTATGAAGAGCGATTATGTAAATTGGGCATGTTGTCACTGGAAAAGAGAAGGATGAGAGGTGATATCATTGGATTCTAAAAGGAGGAGGTAATGTAGACCATGACCAGCTATTTCACCATGTCCAGAACAGTAGAATCAGAGGGCACGGCCTGCGCTTAAAGGGGATAAATTCAAAAATAATCTGCGGGAATAATATTTGAGTGGTCAATCTATGGAACAGGCTCCCTAAGGAGACGGTGGGAGCAGTCAGTCATGATTCATTCAAATGCAAATTAGATAGATTTATTTCAGAAAATAACATTTCGGTATGCAGTAAATTGAGACATGATGTGGTAAGCGTAGTGTCCTTGGGTGAAACGGGTGACTTTTGACCCATGGTTCCAAAGCTTTCCACTAATGAGGATTCCTGGCATCATGTTGTAGAGGGGTCTGCTGTAGATTAAGTGATTGAGATTGATTGAACGTGAACTAGGTGGACCTTGGTCTTTTTTCATCTAGCAATCGCTGTGTTCCTATGTAACACTCGTGGAACGAGGCAGGTGTGTAATTGACACTCGAAGTATGGAAGGAATCACTATCTGGCACCCTTCTGTTGTTAAACGCTCCTTTGTTAATCATTGCACCAACGGTCATGTGCCATCGCCCAATTTATTCTGTCCAAACAGTCGTTGACCGGCTCCTATAACACGACTCGCAACGAAACATTGGCCAGATGTTGCAATGCAGTCCAGTTACCCTTTCCTCCCCACTGTATATTACCGCGATTGGATCTTATCTTTGGGTTTGCATCAAAAGCTGTTGTGAGGCCGTGGAATTAACTCCCACAGTTAGTGGTCGAGGGAGTAATTGTGAACATTCAAGATAAGATAAGATTTGTTAGATGGATGGAGGAAAGGGAGACAACAGGATATGGGAATATGGTGGGTAAATATGCATAGAACTATTTGCTTGGGCAGAGGGTAAACACTGACAGGCCCTGGTTGGGGCGGTTGGCCTGTTTCCCTGTATGTATGTATTGCTATGTTTGTAGCGATTGGCCAAACAACCGCTCAATTTCCCAGGGGCGTCCTCAGCCAAACAGAAGCATGAGGGATGGTCAAGAACCAATCAAAATGCAGAGCTGCTCACAGGTGTAACGAGTAACCCTGTAAGATTGTGCGGGGTGGGGGGGGGGGAGTAATACAGTGAGATATAGAGACAGGTAGGCGAGGGAGGGAGAGAGTGAGAGAGAAAAAGAGACCAGGAAGAGGAAGATATAGTTGAGGAAGAAACGACCAGGGTGCCAATTGGAGGGTAAGACTGAGAGTAAGAGAGATTGGGACAGAGGGAAAAAGAATGATATGGATAACGGAGTGAAACACTTGTCAGAGGGACAGAATTACGGCACCGTGTGTACGATGTGCCTTTTATTTCTAGTTTGATGATAAGATAGATTCAAGGCCATGAGTGGGAAGCCACCGGTGGTGAGCTGGTTGCCGGCTCCGATTTAAGCCAGCGATTCTTTCTTACTCCTACAACTTACAGCCGAAGGGTTTTTCATATTCAGAGAGGAAGATTGAAAGCAATCTCTAGCCCCCTGATCCGATAGGAAACTTCTATAACCTTCCCAACTGTAGGAAATATGAGTGTTTAATGGATTTTTCATTACAAATTTAAAGATGTTGTGCTCTGGGTATTCAGCAGGTCCCACATAAGAGATTAGCATGCAAAGTTAAGGCACATGGGATTGGGGGCAAAGTATTGACTTGGATAGAGAACTGGTTGGTGGACAGAAAGCAAAGAGTTGGAATAAAGGGGTCGTTTTCCGAGTGGCAGGCAGTGACTAGTGGGGTACCGCAAGGATCGGTCCTAGGACCCCAGTTGTTCACAATATATATTAATGATCTGGACGAGGGAATTGGATGTAATATCTCCAAATTTGCAGACGACACAAAGCTGGGTGGGAGGGTAAGCTGTGAGGAGGATGTCGTGAAACTCCAGTACGATTTGGACAGGTTGGGTGATTGGGCAGAAACATGGCAAATGCACTATAATGTGGATAAATGTGAGGTTATCCACTTTGGTGGCAAAAACAGGAAGGCAGATTATTATTTGAATGGCAATAGATTGGGAGAAGGGGAAGTGCAAAGAGACCTGGGTGTTATTGTGCACCAGTTGCTGAAGGTAAGCATGGAGGTGCAGCAGGCGGTTAAGACGGCAAATGGTATGTTGGCCTTCGTAGCAAGAGGGTTCGAGTACAAGAACAAGGATGTCTTGCTGCAGTTGTACAGGGCCTTGGTGAGACCGCACCTTGAGTATTGTGTGCAGTTTTGGTCACCTTACCTGAGGAAGGACGTTCTTGCCATGGAGGGAGTGCAGCGAAGATTCACCAGGCTGATACCTGGGATGGCAGGAATGACGTATGAGGAGAGATTGTGTCGATTAGGCTTATACTCACTGGAGTTTAGAAGATTGAGAGGGGATATCATCGAAACCTATAAAATTCTGTCAGGTCTGGACAGACTAGATGCAGAAAGAATGTTTCTGATGGCCGGGGAGTCCAGAACCAGGGGTCATAGTCTAAGGATAAGGGGTAAGCCATTTAGGACTGAAATGAGGAGGAATTTCTTCACCCAGAGAGTGGTGAACCTGTGGAATTCTCTGCCACAGAGGGCGGTGGAGGCCAGTTCATTAAATATATTCAAGAAGGAGTTGGATATATTTCTTGAGGCTAAAGGGATCAAGGGATATGGGGTGAAGGCAGGGACAGGGTACTGAATTTGGATGATCAGCCATGATCTCATTGAATGGTGGAGCAGGCTCGAAGGGCCGAATGGCCTACTCCTGCTCCTCTCTTCTATAAGACTTTTCCTGACCTTTTTTCCCCTTTGAATTGAGATCGAATTCAATCGCGGTGTTGATATTCTTCTGTTTCCAGACTTCGAGGAGAAAGTTATTGATGGAGTCACCTCTTGTGAATTTGGATTGGTAAAGTATGGACATCGTTGCTTTCAGCGGCCACATGGGTCGTGTCAAATAATGAGGATTGAGCAGGGAAATACTTCACTCCCGAATGACCTAGCTGTAAATTTACGACTGTGCCGCTTTGTTATGGATTTTCCCACCAGAGGAAATAGTTTGTGCTGAATTTCAAAGGCAAGTATTTAATTTATACAGGTGTGCTGCCCTATTCCTGGGAAAAAAGTCCATTTCTACATTGTGTGGCTGGAGAGATGGTGCAGGAGGGAGGGCTTTAGATTCCTGAGACATTGGGACGGGTTGTGGGGGAGGTGGGACCTGTATAAGCCGAATAGGTTGCACCTCAACAGGGCCGGGATCAATATCCTCCCGGGAAGGTGGGAGGTTGCTAGTGCTGTTGGAGAGAGTTTAAACTAGCTTAGAGGGGGATGGGAACCTGAGCATAGCTTTAGAAGGGAGAGAAACAAAGCTGGAAATGGAAGGCAGAACATTATTAAGTGTGTTTGGAAGGCAGAGGAAACAAAAGCAACATCTATAAAATAGACAACAAAGAAATTTGGCAGTGCTTAACGGTACATACTTCAATGCAAGGAGACTAGTAAACAAGGCAGATGAGCTGAGGGCATAGCTAGACACGTGAAAGTATGATATCGTAGCTATTACTGAAACATGGCTGGAAGAAGGACAGGAGCGGCAGCTCAACATTCCTGGTTACAGGGTTTTCAGACAAGATAGAGAGGGGGGATAAAATGAATGGGGAGGGGTCGCAATATTGGTTAAAGAAACAATTATAGCTGTGAGGAAGGATGATATGTTAGAAGGATCATCAAATTAGGTCATATGGGTTGAACTGAAGCAAAAAAGGGGCAATCACACTGCTGGGAGTGTGTTATAGACCCCCAAATAGTCAGAGGGAGATAGAAGAGCAAATATGTAGGAACATTTCTAAGAAGTGCCAAAACAGTAGGGTATTAACAGTCAGCATGGATTTGTTAAGGGAAGGTCGTGTCTGACTAATTTGATTGAATTTTTTGAGGAGGTAACAGGGAGGATTGATGAGGGTAGTGCATTTGATGTAGTGTATATGGATTTTAGCAAGGCTTTTGATAAGGTTCCACATGGCAGACTGGTCGCCAAGTTAAAAGCCCATGGGATCCAGGGCAAAGTGTCAAGTTGGATTCAAAACTGGCTCGGAGACAGGAAGCAGAGGGTAATGGTTGATGGGTGTTTTTCTGACTGGAAGGCTGTTTCCAGTGGGGTTCTGCAGGGCTCAGTACTAGGTCCCTTGCTTTTTGTGGTATATATCAATGATTTAGACTTCAATGTAGTGGGCATGATTTAGAAGTTTGCAGATGATACAAAAATTGGGCATGTGGTTGATAGTGGGGAAGAAAGCTGTGGACTGCAGGAAAATATCACTGGACTGGTCAGATGGGCATAAAAGTGGCAAATGGAGTTAAATCCGGAGAAGTGTGAGGTAATGCATTTGGAGAGGTCTAATAAGGCAAAGGAATGCACAATAAATGGTAGGATACTGAGGAACAGAGGAACCTTGGAGTGCATGTCCACCAATCCCTGAAGGTAGTAGGACAGGTAGATAAGGTGGTTAAGAAGGCATACGGGATACTTGCCTTTATTAGCCAAGGCATAGAAAATAAGAGCAGGGAGGTTATGCTTGAACTGTATAAAACACTAGTTAGGCCACAGCTAGAGTACTGTGTACAGTTCTGGTCACCACATTACAGGAAAAATGTGATATCACTAGTGAGGGTACAGAGAAGATTTACGAGGATGCTTCCAGGGCAGGAGAATTTTAGGTATGAAGAAAGATTGTATAGGCTGGGGTTGTTTTCTTTGCAACAGAGGAGGCTGAGGGGAGCCTTAATTGAGGTGTATAAAATTATGAGAGGCTTAGATAGAATAGATAGGAAGGACCTATTTCCCTTAGCAGAGAGGTCAATAACCAGGGGGCATAGATTTAAAGTAATTGGTAGAAGGATTAGAGGGGATTTGAGGAGAACTACTTTCACCTAGATGGTGGTGCGGGTCTGGAACTCACTGCCTGAAAGGGTGGTAGAGGCAGAAACCCTCATTGCTTTTAAAAAGCGCTTGGATATGCACTGGAAGTGCCGTAACCTACAAGGCTACAGACTAAGAGCTGGAAAGTGGGATTAGGCTGAATTGCACTTTTTCGGCCAGAACAGACACGATGGGCCAAAATGCCTCCTTCTGTGCCATAAATTTTTATGCTTCTATTATTCTATTGTTCGTAGCCTTACCTACAACTTAACTTCAGTCCACAACCCTGCCCTATCTACAACCCCAGCCCTGCCTGTAACCCCAGTCCTGCCTGTAACCCCAGTCCTGCCTGTAACCCCAGTCCTGCCTGAAACCCCAGTCCTGCCTGTAACCCCAGTCCCGTCTGTAACCCCAGTCCTGCCTGTAACTCCAGTCCTGCCTGAAACCACAGTCCTGCCTGAAACCCCAGTCCTGCCTGAAACCCCAGTCCTGCCTGTAACCCCAGTCCTGCCTGAAACCCCAGTCCTGCCTGAAACCCCAGCCCTGCCTGAAACCCCAGTCCTGCCTGTAACCCCAGTCCTGCCTGAAACCCCAGTCCTGCCTGTAACCCCAGTCCTGCCTGAAACCCCAGTCCTGCCTGTAACCCCAGTCCTGCCTGAAACCCCAGTCCTGCCTGAAACCCCAGCCCTGCCTGTAACCCCAGTCCTGCCTGAAACCCCAGTCCTGCCTGTAACCCCAGTCCTGCCTGTAACCCCAGTCCTGCCTGAAACCCCAGTCCTGCCTGAAACCCCAGTCCTGCCTGAAACCCCAGTCCTGCCTGTAACCTCAGTCAACCCCATCAACAGCTGCCATGTGAGAGAGAAAAAAGAAAAAAAGAGAAAAAAAATAGGGGCCGAGGTTGGACGCAACATCGAGTTCAACAATTTCAGACGATAACCTCGGCCCCTATTTTAATTTTAATTTTCTTTGTTCTTTTTCTCTCTCTCACACGGCAGCTGTTGATGATTCTGCCACTTACACCTCATCTAGAGCAATCTTTTGTTTCTTAACTTGTCCCATTACCATCTTATTTTGCCTCGCACCATCATCCCTTTTGTCATTTAATCTCTCCTGTCTTCCACCCTATCACAGACCTTCCCTTTTGTTCTTTCCTCCCCTCCCCCCTCTCCCTGTCTCTGCAGTTGCTTAAATATCTGTTACATCTCCAACTTTTTCCAGTTCTGACGAAGGGTCATCGACCTGAAACGTTAACTCTGTTTCTCTCTCTACATGTGCTGCCTGGCCTGATGAGTGTTTTAATTATAAATTAATACTGCCCTGTCTGATGAGATGTTAAACATGTTAAAAACGTAAAAATTACATGGCACTATTTGAAGAAGAGAAGGGGAGCTCTCCCGGATTCCTGGCCAATATTTACCCCTCAAACAACAGGTTGTCTGTTCATTTATCTCGATGCTCTTTGTGGGACGTGGTTGCGAGTTTCCCTACATTATAACAGTGACTACACTTCCAAAGTACTTCATTGTGAAGCGAATTGTGACGTCCTGGGTTCGTAAAATATTTGCGTTATTTAAATGCAAGTTTTTTTCTGTCTGTCTTTCTGTCTTTCGTTCTCGATTATGTCGGTGCTAAGTGTAGGTATCGGGCAATGAAAGCTCCCTGAACTGGATAAACAGCCTCAAACAGTATAATTTATCCACAGAATGCTGGAATGAGAGGAAGGGGCTTTCGGGGGGGGGGGGGGGTTTACAGGACTAGGGGAGAGGCTGGCAGGGCAAGTCCATGGAGGGATTCATAGACCAGGACAAGGATTGTGTAATTAATGCATTGAAAAATGGGGAGCAACTATAGGTCAGCGAAAGAGTGTTGCCGAGCACGACTTAGGGCAGGGTCGGTTTTCATTATTCTGGTTGAGGATGTGCCGATGTAGCACGTTATTAGAGGATCCTTTATTGTGGCTTAGAAATACGATGCGTTGGGTGGAGGGGGTCGGGGGGGTCGGTGTAGTTTTAATGTAACGAGACAAGCGGCATTTACATAGAAAGATAACAGTCATGCCTCAAAGAGCGCAACTTATTTGAATTGTCATAGATACGTTGCTGCCTTTATGCCTTGGCTAGTCCGTTATGGAGGGAGCAAGTTCTGTGCGTAGAGTTACAAATCCATCCCACACATTCCGAATGAGAAACGCCTTCTCCCCGGCTCTCTGGATCCTCTCCGGCATCGACAGCCGTCATGTCTAGACGAGGTCGGTCCTGTAATTAACCTCCAGTACTCCATTTCCATCACCATCTTTAACACCTCGATCCTTTATTCCCTGGTGCAATACACGGAGATCCACCCAATTCGAATATTGTTGCCTGACCTGCTGAGTTTTTCCAGCATTTTCTGTTGGTATTTCGGATTTCCAGCATCTGCAGTATTTTGCTATCGTACCATTGTAATTGTCCTAATGTTAATAATAAGCCCCGCCCCAATAGAATGTCTTCTCTTGTCATACGTGTATCTCCCACAACAGCCGTATCTGTGACTTCTCTAACTGAGATTGACAATTGGTGTCACTTTAGAACCGGTTTTGTTCTGTGCATCAGGGTCCCCTTGAATGTGCTCTAATTTATTTCAAGAAGCGGCCCTACAGCTAACAGGGAGGGCTAACGGTGGCTTGATTGCAGAGGTGTGAGAAATATGCCAGCCCACGGCGCCAGCCCGCTCAGTGTTCATTTATACTCGAGCTCAACTCACTTGCTCCACTTTATTGGCGTCAGCTTCTTTCTTATTAATGGTAGGTGTTCAATAAACCCCTGTACGCCTCATTACCATTGAAGTCCTTCCCTCCAATATATTTTCCCGATATCTCTATTCCACTCGTTAGATGTGAGGCACTTTCACCGTCTAATGTAAATCTATATACACCCATGTAAACAATGAGTCTCGGTTAACGGATCCCCATGTACATCTCTTACTGCCACCACCGCCCCCCCCCCCCCACCCCCTCCCCCAACACACACACACCCTTTCCTCCTTCTTGCCGGTACCGTTTCCTTCTAGGCTTTTAGTGACTCCAGCTCCTATCTATCACATTCCTCTCGGATTTGAATCCTTCCAGCTACACCTTGTACCACCTCCACCTCTATCCCTTCGTGTACGGGTGTTTTTTTACCGTTTGTTGTCGCTATTCTAACTCTCACTTCTTTCACAATCCTTCCAATTTCTGTCACTAGCTTCTCTTTCTCCACTCCCTGTATATATTGAGTTACCTTTTGGGCCAATTAAAATCTTCAAGCCTCTCAATCACCCTATACTCTCCACATGCGAATTTGTCCGATCCTGTGTCGAGTGTCTAAGTCTGAACATTCCTTGTTTTACACACAGCAGCGGTAACAGATGCTTCAATCGATGGGAACGCAATTACTAAGTGGTCTATTGATGTCCACTAGTAGACTGTTACCATAACTAAATATCCTGAATGACTGTGCATTAAAGAACCGAGTATATCTGTGGTCGACCCTACTATCGTATTGCTAATAAAAAAAATATCACTGTTAGAACGCGGGGCACTGAGCAGCAACAGACGTCGATTAGACTAATTATTTTTCAGTCATATCACTAAGCAACAAAAGAGAGTGGCCCCAGTTATAAACAATGCAGTATAAGAAAGACGTCACAAAGCGATTTACAGCCAATGAAGTACTTTTTGAAGTGTAGTCACTGTTGTAATGTACGAAACACGGCAGCTAATTTGCGCACAGCAAGCTCCCACAAACAGCAATGTGATATTGACCAGATAATGTTTTTTTTAGTGATGTTGGTTGAGGGATAATTATTGGCCAGGACACTGGGGAGTACTCCCCCGCTCTTCTTAGAAAAGTGCCGTGGGGTCTGTTACATCCACCGGAGAGACAGATGTCAGCTGTAGGTTTAACTTTTACATCTGAATGCATCTCAGACAGTGCGGCAGTCCCGCACTACTGGATTCAAATGCCAGCCTGGATTATGCGCTCCAGTCTCATGGAGTGGATTTTGGACCCACGACCTGCTGACTTGGCGGTGAGAGCTGAGATAACGCGGGCGAGTCTACTGTGCTCGACATTCCAGTATTGGCGGAACCACGCGTGTGATACACAAGGGAGACAACCTTTGGCGCTATTCTGTTGAGTAAATAATACGTTTATAAACTAGTGACAGTACTTTCTTATTTGCAGTTTGTTACAGGTTTGCTTCAGTAACTCTACTGTGAAGTGTAGCCTGTAATGGGAGTGAATCCAGAACGAAATATTACACGTTCGGGTTGGGTGAAAAAGGCTATTGGCCCATTGGCTCATCCCTCCAGAACGCCAGTCCTACTGTCGTTACACAGTGTGGCTATCTCCATCTGAACGAGCGGCTGTTCAGGGAGCGATGCAACAATGCAGTTTAATGTTAGGGACGCCTCTGTATCCAGGATCATGTTCATTCCAATGGCTCAGTGCTCTCTCCCCACCACTTCATCTTGAGCCTTAACAATGACTCTGCATTTTACAAAAAACTGCATCGGAAAAGCACCGAACTTTCTTAATGAAGAGAGGAGGTGTTTATCTGTCAGACGTGACTGGCACGATGTGAACACACGGATCACGGGGTCCCGCGTTTCTCAGAATCTGGAGGCTCAATATTCTGATTTTGTAAGCTTCATTTTTAGTTTAAGTCGATCTCTTGAACACCTGCGATCCATGTATAATCCTCGTGCCTCCCTTACACTCGATGTTATAATTAAATATGAGCTTTAGCAGCTGGATAATTCAGAGCCTCGGGAAGGATTTGTTGACCCTCGTGTTAAGCCCAGGCCAGAGGTTTAAATCAACTGGTTTTAGTCCGGAGACATTTCCCGTGAACATTGCGAACACAAACAAATCATTCAGTAACCACAGCGACTCCAAACAGACCCAAGATACTTTTTAATGTAGGTCGATGCCAAGAGTCAATAAATGATTGAATTCAATGGCACTGCCAAGGGAACAGTGATTCGCGGAGGCTGATACCGTCTCCTACAATTTTGCAATTGACGAGATTGAGAATAAACCGAGTGGTCGAGATGTCCTTGTAGTTATGGAGACGGGATAGAGTGACAATACGGCAACAAAGCATCGGTATATACCAGCAAGATTCCAGTCAAACTCGTCACACTGGGGAGGGTTTGTCGGGTGATCAGTTAAAAGAGTCGAGGGAGGAGGCGCAGGGGTCTACTCCCCGCAGGATCGCGCCTCTTCTCTGTTTAACTGATATTCCCGTTGAAAGCGCATCACCTGTAAGAAGAGCTGTGGGGCACCGAGAGGACAAATCGGCAGTCAGTAACACACGGTGCTTCCGAGAACAGCGACCAGCGGGGATTCATTAAACGTTCAATTCGAGATGCCGTCATCCGCGTTAACCGCCAGGGGCTCCAGGTGAAGCCCAGCAGGAGGACGCTGTCATTCCTTGCGCGATAGAACCCAGTGGATCAGTCCCCAGTGAAACAGATTCCCATCCCCAGTGGATCAGGCCCCAGTGAATCAGTTCCCAGTGGATCAGTCCCCAGTGAAACAGATTCCCATCCCCAGTGGATCAGGCCCCAGTGAATCAGTTCCCAGTGGATCAGTCCCCAGTGCATCAGTTCCCACTGGATCAGATCCCAGTGAATCAATCCCCCAACCCCAGTGGATCGATCCCCAGTGAATCAGTCCCCAGTGGATTAGTTCTCAGTAAATAATTTCTAAGTGAATCAGTTAATAATCCCCAGTGGATAAGTTCTCAGTGAATCATTTCTCAGTGAATCAGTTGCCAGTGAATCAGTTCCCAAGTGAATCATTACCCAGTGGATCATTCCACAGTGAAGCAGTTCCCAGTGGATAAGTCCACAGTGAATCAGTTCCCAGTGGATCAGTCCCCAATGAATCAGTTCCCAGTGAACCATTCCCCAGTGGATCAGATCCCAGTGAATCAGTCCCAAGTGAATCAGTCCCCAGTGGATCAGTCCCCAGTGAATCAGCTCCTAGTGAATCATTTCCCAGTGGACCAGTCTGCAGTGAATCGGTTCCCAGTGAATCATTCCCCAGTGGATCAGTCCCCATTGAATCCGTTCCCAGTGGATCAGTCCCCAGCGAATCAGTTGCCAGTGGATCAGTCCCAAGTGAAACAAATCCCAGTGGATCAATTCGAAGTGGATCAGAATCCAGTGAATCAGTTCCCAGTAGATCGGTTCTCAGTGGATCAGGCCCCAGTGAATCAGTTCCCAGTGAATCATCTCCCAGTGGAGCTGTCCCCAGTGAATCATTCCCCAGTGAATCAGTTATCAGTGAATCATTTCCCAGTGGATCAGTCTTCACTGAATCAGTCTGCAGTGAATCAGTTCCCTGTGGATCAGTCCACAGTGGGTCAGTTCCCACTGGATCAGTCCACAGCGAATCAGTCCCTAGTGAATCAGTTCCGACTGGATCAGTCCCCAGTGTATCAGTTCCCATAGAATCCGGTCCCAATGAATCAGTTCACAGTGAATCAAGTCCCAGTGAATCAGATCCTAGTAAAATACTTCCCAGTGGATCAGTTCTCAGTGGAACAGTTTCCAGTGGATCAGCTCCCAGTGGCTTAGTACCCAGTGATTCAGTACCAGTGAATCCGTTCCCAGTGAATCAGTCCCCACTGAATCATTCTCCAGTGGATCAGTCCCCAGTGAATCAGTTTCCCATCCCCAGTGGATCGATCCCCAATGGATCAGTTCCCAGTGGACCAATCCCCAGTGAATAAATTCCAAGTGAATCAGTTTCAAGTGGACCAGTCCCCAGTGAATCAGTTCCCAGTGAATCCTTCCCCAGTGGATCAGTTCCCAGTGAATCAGTCCCCAGTGGATCAGTCCCCAGTGAATCAGTTGCCTGTGAGTCAGTTCCCAGTGGATCAGTCTGCAGTGGATCAGTCCCGAATGAATCAGTTCCCAGTGAAGAATTTCTCAGCGGATCAGTCACCAGTTAATCATTCTCCAGTGTATCAGTCTCCGGTGAATCAGTTTTCAAACCCAGTTTCCAGTGAAACACAGTTTTCAAACCCAGAATCAGTTCCCAGTGAATTCTTTCCCAGTGGAACAGTCCCCAGTGGATCAGTCTCCAGTGATTCAGTTCCCAGTGAATCAGTTCCCAGTGGATCAGTCGCCAGTGAATCAGCTCCCAGTGAATAATTTCCCACTGGATCAATCCCCAGTGGAAGAGTGCACAGTGAATCGGTTCCCAGTGAATCATTCCCCAGTGGATCAGTTCCCAGTGAATCCGTTCCCCATCCACAGTCGATCGATCCCCAGTGAATCAGTCCCCAGTGGATCAGACCCCAGTGAACCCGTTTCCCTTCCACAGTGGATCAGTCACAAGCGAATCAGTTTCCCATCCCCACTGGATCAGTCCCCAGTGAATCAATCCCCATTGAATCCGTTCCCAGTGGATCAATTCCCAGTGAATCAGTTCCCAGTAGATCAGTCCTCAGTGGATCAGTCCTGAGTGAATCTATTCCCAGTGAATCTCTTCTCAGTAGATCAGTCCTCAGTGGAGCAGTCCCCAGTGAATCAGTTCCACGTGACCTATTTCCCTGTGGATCTGTCCCCAGTGGATCAGTTCCCAGTGGATCAGTCCCGAGTGAATCAATTCCCAGTGAATCAGTTCCCAGTGGATCAGTCCTCAGTGGATCAGTGCCCAGTGAATCAGTTCCACGTGAATCATTTCTCAGTGCATCTGTCCCCAGTGGATCAGTCCCCAGTGAATCAGTTCCCAATGAATCATTTCCCAGTGGATCACTCTTCACTGAATCAGTTCACAGTGAATCAGTTCACAATGGATCAGTTCCACGTGAATCATTTCTCAGTGCATCTGTCCCCAGTGGATCAGTCCCCAGTGAATCAGGCCCCAGTGAATCATTGCCCAGTGGATCACTCCCCAGCGATTCAGGTACCAATAAATCAGTTCACAGGGAATCAGTTTGCAGTGAATCAGATCCCAGTAAAATAAGTCCCAGGGGATCAGTTCTCAGTGCAACAGATTCCAGTGGATCAGCTCCCAGTGGCTCAGTCCCCAGTGATTCAGTACCAGTGAAACAGTTCCTAGTGAATCAGTCCCCAGTGGCTCAGTCCCCAGTGAATCAATTCCCAGTGAATCAGTTCCCAGTGAATCAGTCCACAGTGGATGATTTCCCGGGGAACCAGTTCCCAGTGAATCATTCCCGGTGGATCAATCCCCAGTTGATCAGTCCACAGTGAATCCATTCCCAGTGAATCATGCGCCAGTGGATCAGTTCCCAGTGAATCAGTCCCAAGAGAATCAGATCCCAGTGGATCAGTCTCCAGTGGATCAGTCCCCAGTGAATAGGTTCCCAGTGGATCAGTCCACAGTGAATCAGTTCACAGTGGATCAGTCCCAAGTGGGTCAGTCCCCAATGAATCAATTCCCAGTGAAGAATTTCCCTGTGGATCAGTCACCAGTGGATGAATCCCCAGTGAAAAATTTCCTAGTGAATCATTTCCCAGTGGATCAATCCCCCGTGGATCAGTTCCCAGTGAAACAGTTCCCAGTGGATGAATCCCCAGTGAAAGATGTCCTAGTGAATCATTTCCCAGTGGATCAATCCCCAGTGGATCAGTCCCCAGTGAAGCAGTTCCCAGTGAATCAATCGCCAGTGGACCAGTTCCCAGTGAATCAGTCCCAAGTGCATCCATTACCAGTGGATCACTCCCCAGTGGATCAGTCTCCAGTGAATCAGTTCCCAGTGGATCAGTCGCCAGTGAATCAACTCCCAGTGAATCATTTCCCACGGGATCAATCCCCAGTAGATCTGTCCCCAGTGAATCGTTTCCCAGTGAATCATTCCCCAGTGGATCAGCTCCCAGTGAATCAGTTCCCCATCCCCAGTCGATCAATCTGCAGTGAATCAGTTCCCAGTGAATCAGATACCATTCGATCAGTCCCCAGTGGATCAGACCCCAGTGAATCAGTCCACATTGAATCCATTCCCAGTGGAGCACTCCCCAGTGAATCAGTTGCAAGTGTATCAGTCCTGAGTGAAAAAATTCCCAGTGAATCATTCCCCAATGGATCAGTTCCCAGTGAATCAGTTTCCCATCCCCAGTGGATCGATCCACAGTGAGAAATTTCCCAGTGAATCATTCCCCAATGGATTAGCTCCCAGTGAATCAGTCCCAAGTGAATCAGTTCCCAGTGGACCAGTCCCCAGTGGATCAGTCCCCAGTGAATCAGTTGCCTGTGAATCAGTTCCCAGTGAAGAAGTTCCCAGTTGAACAGTCACCAGTGAATCATTCCCCAGTGGATCTGTCCCCAGTGAATCAGAACCTAGTGGATCAGTCCACATTGATTCAGTTCCCAGTGGATCAGTTCCCTGTGGATCAGTCCCCAATGAATCAGTTCCCAGTGAAAAAATTCCCAGTGGATCAGTCACCAGTGAATCATTCTCCAGTGGATCAGTCCCCAGTGACTTAGTTTACCATCACCAGTGGATCAAACCCCAGTGAGTCAGTTCCAAATGGAGCGGTGCCCAGTGGATCAGTCCCCAGTGATTCAGTTCCAAGTGAATCATTCTCCAATGGATCAATCCCCAGTGGATCAGTCTCCAGTGAAAGAGTTCCCAGTGAATCATTCCACGGTGGATCAGTTCCCAGTGAATCAGTACCAAGTGAATCAGTTCCCATTGCATCAGTCCCCAGTGGATCAGTCCCCAGTGAATCAGTTCCAAGTGAATCAGTTCCCAGTGGTTCACTCCCCAGTGAATCAGTTCCCAGTGAATCATTTCCCAGTGGATCAACCCCCAGTGGATCAGTCCACAGTGTATCAGTTCCCAGTGTATCAGTCCCCAGTAGAGCAGTTCCCAGTGAATCAGTTCCACATCCCCAGTGGATCGAACCCCAGTGAATCAGTCCTCAGTGAATCTGACACCATTCGATCAGTCCCCAGTGGATCAGATGCCAGTGAATCAGTTTCCATCCGCCAGTGGATCAGTCCCCAGTGAATCAGACCCCATTGAATCCATTCCCAGTGGATCAGCCCCCAGTGAATCAGTTCCCTGTGGATCAGTCCCAAGTTAATCAATTCCCAGTGGATCTGTCCCCAGTGATTCGTCCCCCAGTGAATCAGTTCCCAGTGAAATATTTCCCAGTGGATCTGTCCCCAGTGATTCGGTCCCCAGTGAATCAGTTCCCAGTGAATCATTTCCCAGTGGATCAGTCTTCACTGGTTCAGTCTGCAGTGAATCAGTCCCCAGTGAATCAGTTCCCAGTGGATCAGATCCCAGTAAAATAGTTCCCAATGGAGCATTTCCCAGTGGAACAGTTTCCAGTGGATCAGCTCCAGTGGCTCAGTCCCCAGTGATTCAGTACCAGTGAATCCGTTCCTAGTGAATCTGTCTCCACTGAATCATTCTCCAGTGGATCAGCCCCCAGTGAATCTGTTTCCCATCCCCAGAGGATCGATCCCCATTGAATCAGTCCCAAGTGGATCAGTCCCCAGTGAATCAATTCCCAGTGAATCAGTTCCCAGTAAATCAGTCCCCAATTAATCCGTTCCCAGTGAATCAGTCCCCAGTGAATCAGTTACCAGTGGTTCAGTTCCCAGTGGATCAGTTCCCAGTGAATAAATCCCAAGTAAATCAGTTCCCAGTGGATCTCTCCTCAGTGGAGCAGTCCCCATTGAATCAGTTGCCAGTGAATCAGTTCCCAGTGGATCAGTCCCCAGTGAATCACTTGCCAGTGAATCATTTCCTAGTGGATCAATCCCCAGTGGACCAGTCCCCATTGAATCATTCCCAGTGGATCAGATCCTAACGAATCAATTCCCCATCACGAATGGATCGATCCCCAGCTAATCAGACCCAGTGAATCACATCCTAATATGTCCCTACCCAATTGGATCAGACCACAGTGAATCCGTTTCCCATCCCCAGTGGATCGGTCCACAGTGAATCTGTCCCCAATGAATCCGTTCCCAGGGAATCAGTCCACAATGAATCAGTTCGCAGTGGATCAGTCCCCAGTGGATAAGTTCCCAATCAATCATTCCCCAGGGTATCAGATCCAAGTGAACCAGTCCCAAGTGAATCAGTTCTCAGTGGATCAGTCCCCAGTGGATGAGTCCACAGTGAATCAGTTCCCAGTGAATCAGTTCCCAGTGGATCAGTCCACAGTGAATCAGTTCCCAGTGAATCATTTCCCAGTGGATCAATCCCCAGTGGATCAGATCCAAGTGGAACGGTCCCCAGTGGAGCAGTCCACAGTGAATCAGTTCCCAGTGAATCATTTCCCAGTGGATCAATCCCCAGTGGATCAGTCCCCAGTGAAACAGTTCCCATTGAAACATTCCGCAGTGGAACAGTTCCCAGTGAATCAGTCCCAAGTGAATCAGTTCCCAGTGGATCAATCCCCCGTGGATTAGTCCCCATTGAATCAGTTCCCAGTGAATTAGTCCCCAGTGAATCAGTTCCCAGTGGATCAGCCCCTATTGGATAAGTTCCCAGTGAGTCATCCCGCAGTGGATCAGTTCACAGTTAATCTGTCCCAAGTGAATTAGTTCCCAGTGGATCAGTCCCAAGTGGATCAGTCCCCAATGAATCCGTTTCCAGTGAATCAGGTCCCAATGGATCAGTCCACAGTGAATCAGTTCCCAGTGAATCATTTCCCAGTGGATCAATCCCCAGTGTATCAGTCAACAGTGGATCAGTTCCCAGTGAATCATTCCCCAGTGGATCAGTTCCCAGTTATTCTGTCCCAAGAGAATCAGTTCCCAGTGGATCAGTCCCCGGTGGATCAATCCCCAGTGAATTAGTTGCCAGTGAATCAGTTCCCAGTGGATCAGTCCCCAGTGGATCAGTTCCCAGTGAATCAGTTCCCAGTGAATCAATTCCCAGTGGATCAGTCCCCAGTGAATCAGTTCCCAGTGAATCATTTCCTGGTGGATCACTCTTCACTGAATCAGTCCGTAGTTAATCAGTTCCCTGTGGATCAGTCCCCAGCGATTCAGTTCCCAATGAACCAGTTCACAATCAATCAGTTCCCAATCAATCAGATCCCAGTAAAATAGGTCCCAGTGGATCAGTGGAACATTTTCCAGTGTATCAGAACACATTGGCTCAGTCCCCAGTGATTCAGTACCAGTGAATCAGTTGCTAGTGAATCAGTCCCCACTGAATCATTCTCCAGTGGGTCAATCCCCAGTGAATCGGTCCCCAGTGGCTCAGTCCTGAGTGAATCGGTCCCCAGTGGATCAGTTCCCAGTGAATCAGTTCCCAGTGAATCATTTCCCGGTGGATCACTCTTCACTGAATCAGTCCGTAGTGAATCAGATCCCTGTGGAGCAGTCCACAGCGATTCAGGTCCCAATGAGCCAGTTCACAATCAATCAGTTCCCAATGAATCACATCCCAGTAAAATAGGTCCCAGTGGATCAGTTCCTAGTGGAACATTTTCCAGTGGATCAGCAGCCAGTGGCTCAGTCCCCAGTGATTCAGTACCAGTGAATCAATTGCTAGTGAATCAGTCCCAACTGAATCATTCTCCAGTGGGTCAATCCCGAGTGAATCAGTCCGCAGTGGCTCAGTCCTGAGTGAATCAATTCCCAGGGAATCAGTTCCCAGTGGATCAGTCCACAGTGGATCAGTTCCAAGGGAACCAGTTCCCAGTGAATCCTTCCAATGGATCAATCCCCAGTTGATCAGTTCCCAGTGAATCAGTTACCAGTGAATTATTCGCCAGTGGATCAGTTGCCAGTGAATCAGTCCCAAGTGAATCAGTTCGCAGTGGAGCTGCCCCAGTGGATCAGTCCCCAGTGAATCAGTTTCCTGTGAAGCAGTTCCCAGTGGATCAGTTCCCAATGGATAAGTCCCCAATGAATCAGTTCCCATGAAAAGTTTCCCAGTGGATCAGTCACCAGTGAATCATTCTACAGTGGATCAGTCCCCAGCAAATCAGTTTCCAATCACCAGTGGATCGATCCCTGGTGAATCAGTTCCAAGTGGAACGGTTCCCAGTGGATCAGTCCCCAGGGAATCAGTTCCCATTGAATCCTTTCCTGGTGGATCAATCCCCAGTGGATCAGTCTCCAGTGAAACAGTTCTCTTTGAATCATTCCCCAGTGGAACATTTCCCTGTGAACTAGGCCCAAGTGAATCAGTTCCCAATGGATCAGTCCCCAGTGGATCAGTCCCCAGTGAATCAGTTCCCAGTGAATCATATTTGCAGTGGTTCACTCCCCAGTGGATCAGTCCATAGTGAATCATTCACCAGTGAATCATTCCCCAATGGAGCAGTTCCCAGTGAATCAGTTCCACATCCCCAGTGGTTCGATCTCCAGTGAAGCAGTCCCCAGTGAATCAGAAAGCATTCAATCAGTCCCCAGTTGGGCAGATCCCAGTGAATCAGTTTCCCTCCCCCAGTGGACCAGACCCCAGTGAATCAGTCCCTATTGAATCCACTCCCAGTGGACCTGCCCCAGTGATTCGTTCCCCAGTGAATCAGTTCCCAGTGAATCATTTCCCAGTGGATCAATCCCCAGTGGATCAAATCCAAGTGGCATGGTCCCCAGTGGAGCAGTCCCTAGTGAATCAGTTCCCAGTGAATCATTTCCCAGTGGATCAATCCCCAGTGGATCAGTCCCCAGTGAAACATTTCCCATTGAATCATTCCCCAGTGGAACAGTTCCCAGTGAATCAGTCCCAGGTGAATCAGTTCCCAGTGGATCAGTCCCCAGTGGATTAGTCCCCATTGAATCAGTTCCCAGTGAATTAGTTCCCAGTGAAACAGTTCCCAGTGGATCAGCCCCTATTGGATCAGTTACCAGTGAGTCATCCCCCAGCGGATTAGTTCACATTTAATCTGTCACAAGTGAATCAGTTTCCAGTGGATCAGTCCTCAGTGGATCAGTCCCCAGTGAATCCGTTCCCAGTGAATCAGTTCCCAGTGGATCAGTCCACAGTGAATCAGTTCCCAGTGAATCATTTCCCAGTGGATAAATCCCCAGTGGATCAGTCCACAGTGGATCAGTTCCCAGTGAATCATTCCCCAGTGGATCAGTTCCCAGATATTCTGTCCCAATTGAATCAGTTCCCAGTGGATCCGTCCCCAGTGGATCAGTCCCCAGTGAATCAGTTTCCAGTGAATCAGTTCCCAGTGGATCAGTCCCCAGTGGAACAGTTCCCAGAGAATCAGTTCCCAGTGAATCAATTCCCAGTGGATCAGTCCCCAGTGAATCAGTTCCCAGTGAATCATTTCCCGGTGGATCACTCTTCACTG
The DNA here is from genome assembly GCF_052327205.1 of Somniosus microcephalus. Taxonomy (NCBI): domain Eukaryota; kingdom Metazoa; phylum Chordata; class Chondrichthyes; order Squaliformes; family Somniosidae; genus Somniosus; species Somniosus microcephalus. The sequence continues at coordinate 78,845,483 of NC_141004.1, forward strand.
AATCAGTCTGTAGTGAATCAGTTCCCTGTGGATCAGTCCCCAGCGATTCAGGTCCCAATGAAACCATTCACAATCAATCAGTTCCCAATGAATCAGATCCCAGTTAAATAGGTCCCAGTGGCTCAGTCCCCAGTGATTCAGTACCAGTGAATCAGTTGCTAGTGAATCAGTCCCCACTGAATCATTCTCCAGTGGATGAGTCCCCAGTGAATCACTTTCCAGTGAATCAGTTCCCAGTGGATCAGTCCCCAGTGGATCAGTTCCCAGTGAATCAGTTCCCACTGGATCACTCCCCAGTGGATCAGTCCCCAGTGAATCACTTTCCAGTGAATCAGTTCCCAGTGGATCAGTCCCAAGTGGATCAGTTCCCAGTGAAGCAGTTCCCAGTGAAGCAGTTCCCAGTGAATCAATTCCCAGTGGATAAATCCCCAGTGAATCAGTTCCCAGTGAATCAGTCCCAAGTGAATCAGTTCCCAGTGAATCAGTTCCCACTGGATCACTCCCCAGTGGATCAGTCCCCAGTGAATCACTTGCCAGTGAACCAGTTCCCAGTGGATCAGTCCCCAGTGGATCAGTTCCCAGTGAAGCAGTTCCCAGTGAATCAATTCCCAGTGGATAAATCCCCAGTGAATCAGTTCCCAGTGAATCAGTCCCAAATGAATCAGTTCCCAGTGGACCAGTCCCCAGTGGATCAGTCCCCAGTGAATCAGTTGCCTGTGAATCAGTTCCCAGTGAAGAAGTTCTCAGTTGAACAGTCACCAGTGAATCATTCCCCAGTGGATCTGTCCCAATGAATCAGAACCTAGTGAATCAGTCCACATTGAATCAGTTCCCAGTGGATCAGTTCCCTGTGGATCAGTCCCCAATGAATCAATTCCCAGTAAAAAAATTCCCTTTGGATCAGTCACCAGTGAATCATTCTCCAATGGATCAGTCCCCAGTGAATTAGTTTCCCATCACCAGTGGATTGATCCCCAGTGAGTCAATTCCAAATGGAACGGTGCCCAGTGGATCAGTCCCCAGTGATTCAGTTCCCAGTGAATCATTCTCCAATGGATCAATCCCCAGTGGATCAGTCCCAGTTAAAGAGTTCCCAGTGAATCATTCCACAGTGGATCAGTTCCCAGTGAATCAGTACCAAGTGAATCCGTTCCCATTGCATCAGTCCCCAGTGGATCAGGCCCCAGTGAATCAGTTCCAAGGGAATCAGTTCCCAGTGGTTCACTCCTCAGTGAATCAGTTCCCAGTGAATCATTTCCAAGTGGATCAATTCCCAGTGGATCATTCCACAGTGTATCAGTTCCCAGTGTATCAGTCCCCAGTAGAGCAGTTCCCAGTGAATCAGTTCCACATCCCCAGTGGATTGAACCCCAGTGAATCAGTCCTCAGCGAATCTGATACCATTCGATCAGTCCCCAGTGGATCAGATGCCAGTGAATCAGTTTCCATCCACCAGTGGTTCAGTCCCCAGTGAATCAGACCCCATTGAATCCATTCCCAGAGGATCAGTCCCCAGTGAATCAGTTCCCCATGGATAAGTCCCAATTTAATCAATTCCCAGTGGATCTGTCTCCAGTGATTCGGTCCCCAGTGAATCAGTTCCCAGTGAATCATTTCCCAGTGGATCAGTCTTCACTGGTTCAGTCTGCAGTGAATCAGTCCCCAGTGAATCAGTTCCCAGTGGATCAGATCCCAGTAAAATAGTTCCCAATAGAGCATTTCCCAGTGGAACAGTTTCCAGTGGATCAGCTCCCGGCGGCTCAGTCCCCAGTGATTCAGTACCATTGAATCCATTCCTAGAGAATCTGTCCCCACCGAATCATTCTCCAGTGGATTAGCCCCCAGTGAATCAGTTTCCCATCCCCAGAGGATCGATCTGCATTGAATCAGTCCCCAGTGAATCAATTCCGAGTGAATCAGTTCCCAGTGAATCAGTCCCCAATTAATCCGTTCCCAGTGAATCAGTCCCCAGTGAATTAGTTCCCACTGAATCAGTCCCCAGTGAATCAGTTCCCAGTGAATAAATTCCAAGTAAATCAGTTCCCAGTGGATCACTCCTCATTGGATTAGTCCCCATTGAATCAGATGACAGTGAATCAGTTCCCAGTGGATCAGTCACCAGTGAATCACTTGCCAGTGAATCATTTCCTACTGGATCAATCCCCAGTGGATCAGTCCCCATTGAATCATTCCCATTGGATCAGATCCCAACGAATCAGTTCCCCATCACGATTGGATCGATCCCCAGCTAATCAGACCCAGTGAATCACATCCTAATAGATCCCTACCCAATTGGATCAGACCACAGTGAATCCGTTTCCCAGCCCCAGTGGATCGGTCCACAGTGAATCAGTCCACAATGAATCCGTTCCCAGGGAATCAGTCCACAATGAATCAGTTCGCAGTGGATCAGTCACAAGTGGATAAGTTCCCAATCAATCATTCCCCAGGGTATCAGATCCAAGTGAACAAGTCCCAAGAGAATCAGTTCTCAGTGGATCAGTCCCCAGTGGATGAGTCCACAGTGAATCAGTTCAAAGTGAATCAGTTCCCAGTGGATCAGTCCACAGTGAATCAGTTACCAGTGAATCATTTCCCAGTGGATCAATCCCCAGTGGATCAGATCCAAGTGGAATGGTCCCCAGTGGAGCAGTCCCCAGTGAATCAGTTCCCAGTGGATCAATCCCCAGTGGATCAGATCCAAGTGAAATGGTCCCCAGTGGAGCAGTCCCCAGTGAATCAGTTCCCAGTGAATCATTCCCCAGTGGAACAGTTCCCAGTGGATCAGTCCCCTGTGGATTAGTCCCCATTGAATCAGTTCCCAGTGAATTAGTCCCCAGTGAATCAGATCCCAGTGGATCAGTCCTCAGTGAAACAGTTCCCATTGAATCATTCCCCAGTGGAACAGTTCCCAGTGGATCAGTCCCCTGTGGATTAGTCCCCATTGAATCAGTTCCCAGTGAATTAGTCCCCAGTGAATCAGATCCCAGTGGATCAGCCCCTATTGGATCAGTTCCAGTGAGTCATCCCCCAGTGGATCAGTTCACAGTTAATCTGTCCCAAGTGAATCAGTTCCCATTGGATCAGTCCCCAGTGGATCAGTCCCCAGTGAATCCGTTCCCAGTGAATCAGTTCCCAGTGGAACAGTCCACAGTGAATCAGTTCCCAGTGAATCATTTCCCAGTGGATCAATCCCCAGTGTATCAGTCCACAGTGGATCAGTTCCCAGTGAATCATTCCCCAGTGGATCAGTTCCCAGTTATTCTGTCCCAAGTGAATCAGTTCCCAGTGGATCAGTCCCCAGTGGATCAGTCCCCAGTGAATCCTGTGTCCAGTGAATCAGTTCCCAGTGGATCAGTGCAGAGTGATTCAGGTCCCAGTGAACCAGTTCACAATGAATCCGTTCCCAATGAATCAGATCCCAGTAAAATAGGTCCCAGTGGATCAGTTCCTAGTGGAACATTTTCCAGTGTATCAGCACCGAGTTTCTCAGTCCCCAGTGATTCAGTACAAGTGAATCAATTGCTAGTGAATCAGTCCCCACTGAATCATTCTCCAGTGGGTCAATCCCCAGTGAATCAGTCCCCAGTGGCTCAGTCCCGAGTGAATCATTCCCCAGTGGATCAATTCCCAGTTATTCTGTCCAAAGTGAATCAGTTCCCAGTGGATCAGTCCCCAGTGGATCAGTCCCCAGTGAATCAGTTCCCAGTGAATCAATTCCCAATGGATCAGTCCCCAGTGATTCAGGTCCCAATGAACGAAGTTCACAATCAATCAGTTCCCAATGAATCAGATCCCAGTAAAATAGGTCCCAGTGGATCAGTTCCTAGTGGAACATTTTCCATTGGATCAGCACCCAGTGGCTCAGTCCCCAGTGATTCTGTACCAGTGAATCAGTTGCTAGTGAATCAGCCCCAACTGAATCATTCTCCAGTGGGTCAATCCCCAGTGAATCAGTCCCCAGTGGCTCATTCCCGAGTGAATCAATTCCTAGTGAATCAGTTCCCAGTGGATCAGTCCACAGTGGTTCAGTTGCCAGGGAACGAGTGCCCAGTGATTCATTCCCAGTGGATCAGTTGCCAGTGAATCAGTCCCAAGTGAATCAGTTCGCAGTGGAGCTGTCCCCAGTGGATCAGTCCCCAGTGAATCAGTTTCCTGTGAATCAGTTCCCAGTGGATCAGTTCCCAGTGGATAAGTCCCCAATGAATCAGTTCCCATGAAAAGTTTCCCAGTGGATCAGTCACCAGTGAATCATTCTACAGTGGATCAGTCCCCAGCGAATCAGTTTCCAATCACCAGTGGATCGATCCCATGTGAATCAGTTCCAAGTGGAACGGTCTCCAATGGATCAGTCCCCAGTGAATCAGTTCCCATTGAATCCTTTCCTGGTGGATCAATCCCCAGTGGATCAGTCTTAGGTGAAACAGTTCTCATTGACTCATTCCCCAGTGGATCATTTCCCAGTGCATCAGGCCCAAGTGAATCAGTTCCCAGTGGATCAGTCCCCAGTGGATCATTCCCCAGTGAATCAGTTCCCAGTGAATCATTTTTGCAGTGGGTCAATCCCCAGTGGAACAGTCCATACTGAATCTTTCACCAGTGAATCATTCCCCAGTGGAGAAGTTCACAGTGAATCAGTTCCACATCCCCAGTGGATCGATCTCCAGTGAATCAGTCCCCAGTGAATCAGAAGCCATTCGATCAGTCCCCAGTTGGTCAGGCCCCAGTGAATCGGTTCAACATCCCCAGTGGATCGATCTCCAGTGAATCAGTCCTCAGTGAATCGGAAACCATTCGATCAGTCCCAGTTGGTCAGACCCTCGTGAATCAGTTTCCCTCCCCCAGAAGATCAGACACCAGTGAATCAGTCCCTATTGAATCCATTCCCTGTGGACCTGCCCCAGTGATTCGTTCCCCAATGAATCAGTTCCCAGTGAATCATTTCCCAGTGGATCAATCCCCAGTGGATCAGATCCAAGTGGAACGGTCCCCAGTGGAGCAGTCCCCAGTGAATCAGTTTCCCATCCACAGTCGCTCAGTCCCCAGTGTTTCCATTTCCCATCCCCAGTGGATGAGTCCCCAGTGTATCAGTCACCATTGAATCCGTTCCCACTGGATCAATCCCCAGTGGATCAGTCCCCAGTGAATCAGTCCCCATTGAATCTGTTCACAGTGAATCAGCCCCCAGTGAACCAGTTCTCATTGGATCAGTCCTTAGTGGATCAGTTCTTAGTGAATCAATTCCCCATGAATAATTTCCCAGTGGATCAGTTCCCACTGGCGCAGTCCCAAGTGAATCAGTTCCCAGTGCATCAGTCTCCAGTAGATCAGTCCCCAGTGAATAAGTTTCCAATCCCCAATCGATTAGTCCCCAGTGATTCTGTTTCCCATCCCCAGTGGATAAGTCTCCAGTGTATCAATCCACAGTCAATCAGTTCCCAGTGAATCAGTTCACACTGGAATAATCACCAGTGGATCAATCCCCAGTGAATCAGTCCCCATTGAATCCTTCCCCAGAGGATAAGTGAAAAGTTCCAAGTCAATCTCTTCTGAGTGAATCAGTTCCCAGTGCATCAGTCCACAGTGAATCAGTTCCCAGTGAATAGTTTCACAGTGGATCAGTCTGCAGTGGATCAGTCCACAGTGATTCGGTTCCCAGTGAATCAGTCCCCAGTGGATCAGTTCCCCATCCCAGTGCATCAATTCCCAGTGAATCAGTCCCAAGTGAATCAGATAGCATTCCCCGGTGTATCAGTCCCCAGTGAATCCGTTTCCAATCCCCAGTGAATCCGTCCTCAGTGAATCAGTCCCCAGTGAATCATTTCCCAGTGGAACTGTCCCCAGTGAATCATGCCCCAGTGAATCAGTATCCAGTGAATCATTTTCCAGTGGTTCAGTCTCCACTGAATCAGTCTGCAGTGAATCATTTCCCAGTGGTTTAATCCCCAGTGGTTCAATCCCCAGTGAATCGGTCCTGAGTGAATCATTCCCCAGTGGATCAGTTCCCACTGAAAAAGTTCCCCATCCCCAGTGGATCGAACACCAGTGAATCAGTCCCCAGTCAATTGGTCCCAACCGATCAGTTCCCAGTGGATCAGTGCACAATGTATCAGATTCTCATCCCCAGTGGATCAGTCCCTAGTGAATCAGTTCCCAGCGGATCAGTCCACAGTTGATCAGTTCCCAGTGAATCACCTCCCAGTGAAACAGACCCCAGTGAATCAGTTCCCAGTGGATCAGTCCTCAGTGGATCAGTCTCCAGTGAATCAATTCCCAGTGGATCATTTCCCAGTGGATCGCTCTTCACTGATTCAGTCTGCAGTGACTCTGTTCCCTGTGCCTCAGTCCCCAGTGGGTCAGTTCCCAATGGATCAGTCCACAGTATATCATTCCCCAGTGAATCATTTCCCAGTGGATCAGTCCCCAGCGATTCAGGTCACAATGAATAGGTTCACTTTGAATCAGTTCCCAGTGGATCACTGCCCAGTGGATCAGTCCCCATTGAATCAGTTGCAAGTGAATCAGTTCCCAGTGGATCAGTCCATGGTGAATCAGTTCCCAGTGAATCATTTCCCAGTGGATCAATTCCCAGTGGATCAGTCCCCATTGAATCATTCCCAGTGGATCAGATCCCAACGAGTCAGTTCCCCATCCCGAATGGATCAATCCCCAGCTAATCAGACCCAGTGAATCACATCCTAATAGATCCCTACCCAATTGGATCAGACCACAGTGAATCCGTTTCCCATCCCCAGTGGATCGGTCCACAGTGAATCAGTCCCCAATGAATCCGTTCCCAGGGAATCAGTCCACAATGAATCAGTTCACAGTGGATCAGTCCCCAGTGGATCAGTTCCCAATGAATCATTCCCCAGGGTATCAGATCCAAGTGAACCAGTCCCAAGTGAATCCGTTCTCAGTGGATCAGTCCCCAGTGGATGAATCCACAGTGAATCAGTTCCCAGTGAATCAATTCCCAGTGGATCAGTCCACAGTGAATCAGTTCCCAGTGAATCATTTCCCAGTGGATCAATCCCCAGTGGATCAGATCCAAGTCGACCGGTCGCCAGTGGAGCAGTCCCCAGTGAATCAGTTCCCAGTGAATCATTTCCCAGTGGATCAATCCCCAGTGGATCAGTCCCCAATGAAACAGTTCCCATGGAGTCATTCCCCAGTGGAGCAGTTCCCAGTGAATCAGTCACAAGTGAATCAGTTCCCAGTGGATCAATCCCCAGTCGATTAGTCCCCATTGAATCAGTTCCCAGTGAATTAGTCCCCAGTGAATCAGTTCCCAGTGGATCAGCCCCTATTGGATCAGTTTCCAGTGAGTCATTCCCCAGTGGTTCAGTTCACAGTTAATCTGTCCCAAGTGAATCAGTTCCCAGTGGATCAGTCTGCAGTGGATCAGTCCACAGTGAATCTGTTCCCAGTGAATCAATCCCCAGTGGATCAGTCAACAGTGGATAAGTTCCCAGTGAATCATTCCCCAGTGGATCAGTTACCAGTTATTCTGTCCCAAGTGAACCAGTTCCCAGTGGATCAGTCCCCAGTGGATCAGTCCCCAGTGAATCAGTTTCCAGTGAATCAGTTCCCATTGGATCAGTCCCCAGTGGATCAGTTCCCAGTGAATCAGTTCCCAGTGAATCAATTCCCAGTGGATCAGTCCCCAGTGAATCAGTTCCCAGTGAATCATTTCCTGGTGGATCACCTTTCACTGAATCAGTCCGTAGTGAATCAGTTCCCTGTGGATCAGTCCCCAGCGATTCAGGTCCCAATGAATCAGTTCACAATGAATCAGTTCCCAATGAATCAGAGCCCTGTAAAACAGGTCCCAGTTGATCAGTTCCTAGTGGAACATTTTCCAGTGTATCAGCACCCAGTCGCTCAGTCCCCAGTGATTCAGTACCAGTGAATCAGTTGCAAGTGAATCAGTCCCCACTGAATCATTCTCCAGTGGGTCAATCCCCAGTGAGTCAGTCCCCAGTGGCTCAGTCCCGAGTGAATCATTCCCCAGTGGATCACTTCCCAGTTATTCTGTCCCAAGTGAATCAGTTCCCTGTGGATCAGTCCCCAGTGGATCAGTCCCCAGTGAATCAGTTTCCAGTGAATCAGTCCCCAGTGGATCAGTTCCCAGTGAATCAGTTCCCAGTGAATCAATTACCAGTGGATCAGTCCCCAGTGAATCAGTTCCAAGTGAATCATTTCCCAGTGGATCACTCCTCACTGAATCAGTCCATAGTGAATCAGTTCCCTGTGGATCAGTCCCCAGCGATTCAGGTCCCAAACAACCAGTTCACAAACCATCAGTTCCCAATGAATCAGATCCCAGTAAAATAGGCCCCAGTGGATCAGTTCCTAGTGGAACATTTTCCAGTGGATCAGCACCCAGTGGCTCAGTCCCGAGTGATTCAGTACCAGTGAATCAGTTGCTAGTGAATCAGCCCCAACTGAATCATTCACCAGTGGGTCAATCCCCAGTGAATCAGTCCCCAGTGGCTCAGTCCCGAGTGAATCAACTCCCAGTGAATCAGTTCCCAGTGGATCAGTCCACACTGGTTCAGTTCCCAGGGAACCAGTTCCCAGTGAATCATTCTCAGTGGATCAATCCCCAGATGACCAGTCCCCAGTGAATCAGTTCCCAGTGAATCATTCGCCAGTGGATCAGTTGCCAGTGAATCAGTCCCAAGTGAATCAGTTTGCAGTGGAGCAGTCCCCAGTGGATCAATCCCCAGTGAATCAGTTTCCTGTGAATCAGTTCCCAGTGGATTAGTTCCCAGCGGATAAGTCCCCAATGAATCAGTTCCCATGAAAAGTTTCCCAGTGGATCAGTCACCAGTGAATCATTCTACAGTGGATCAGTCCCCAGCGAATCAGTTTCCAATAACCAGTGGATCGATCCCTAGTGAATCAGTTCCTAGTGGAACGGTTCCCAGCAGATCAGTCCCCAGGGAATCAGTTCCCATTGAATCCTTTGCTGGTGTATCAATCCCCAGTGGATCAGTCTCCAGTGAAACAGTTCTCTTTGATTCACTCCCCAGTGGAACATTTCCCCGTTTACCAGGCCCAAGTGAATCAGTTCACAATGTATCAGTCCCCAGTGGATCAGTCCCCAGTGAATCAGTTCCCAGTGAATCATTTTTGCAGTGGTTCAATCCCCAGTGGATCAGTCCATAGTGAATCATTCACCACTGAATCATTCCCCAGTGGAGCAGTTCCCAGTGAATCAGTTCCACATCCCCAGTGGTTCGATCTCCAGTGAATCAGTCCCAAGTGAATCAGAAACCATTCAATCAGTCCCCAGTTGGTCAGACCCCAGTGAATCAGTTTCTCTCCCCCAGTGGATCAGACCCCAGTGAATCAGTCCCTATTGAATCTATTCCCAGTGGACCTGCCCCAGTGAATCGATCCCCAGTGAATCAGTTCACAGTGAATAATTTCGCAGTGGATCTGTTCCTAGTGATTCATTCCCCAGTGAATCACTTCCCCGTGAATCACTTCCCAGTGGATCAGCCTTCACTGGTTCAGTCCACAGTGAATCAGTCCCTAGTGAATCTGTTCCCAGTGGATCAGTCCCCATAGAAGCAGTTCCCAATGAATCAATTTATAGTGAATCAGTTCCCAGTGGATCAGATCCCAGTACAATAGTTCTCAGTGGATCAGTTCCAAGTGGAACAGTTTCCAGTGGATCAGATGCCAGTGGCTCAGCCCCCAGTGATTCAGTACCAGTGAATCAGTTCCTAGTGAACCAGACCACACAAAATCATTCTCCAGTGGATAAGCCCCCAGTGAATCAGTTTCCCAGCCCCAGAGGATCGATCCCAAGTGAATCAGTTCCCAGTGGATCAGCTGCCTGTGAATCAGTTCCCAGTGAAGCAGTTCCCAGTGGAACACTTCCCAGTGGAACTGTCCCCAATGGATCTGTTCGCAGTGAATTAGTTGCGTGTGAACCAGTCCACAGTGAATCAGTTCCCAGTGGATTATTTCCCACTGGATCAGTCCCCATTGAATCAGTTCCCAGTGAAAAGTTTCCCAGTGGATCAGTCACCAGTGAATCATTCTCCAGTGCATCAGTCCCCAGCGAATCAGTTTCTAATGACCGGTGGATCGATCCCCAGTGAATCAGTTCAACGTGGAATGGTCCCCAGTGAATTAGTTCCTATTGAATCATTTCCCAGTGGATCAATCCCCAGTGGATCTGTCTCCAGTGAAACAGTTCCCATTGACTCAATCCCCAGTGAATCAGTTCCCAGTGAATCAGGCCCAAGTGACTGTTCCCAGTGGATCAGACCACAGTGGATCAGTCACCAGTGAATCAGTTCCAAGTGAATCATTTCCCAGTGAAAAAATTCCCAGTGGATCAGCCCACAGTGAATAATTTACCAGTGAATCACTCCCCATTGGAGCAGTTCCCAGTGAATCATTTCCACATCCCCAGTGGATCGATCCCCAGTGAATCAGTCCCCAGTGAATCAGAAACAATTCGATCAGTCCCCAGTGAATCAGTTTCCCTCCCCCAGTTGATCAGTCCCCAGAGAATCAGTCCCCATTGAATCAGTTCCAAGTGGATCAGTCCCGAGTGAATCAATTTCCAGTGGACCTGTCCCCCGTGATTCGTTCCCCAGTGAATCAGTTCCCAGTGAATCATTTCCCAGTGGATCAGCCTTCACTGTTTCAGTCCACAGTGAATCAGTCACGAGTGAATCAGTTTCCAGTTAATCAGTCCCCATAGAAACAGTTCCCAATGAATCAATTTACAGTCAATCAGGTCCCACTGGATCAGATCCCAGTAAAATAGTTCCCAGAGGATCAGTTCCCAGTGGAAAAGTTTCCAGTGGATCAGTTCCCAGTGGCTCAGTCCCCAGTGACTCAGTAACAATGAATAAGTTCCTAGTGAATAAGACCCAAGTGAATCATTCTCCAGTGGATCAGACCCAGTGAATTATTCCCAGTGAATCAGGTCCCAATGAATCAGTTCCCCATCACTAGTGGATCAAGCCCCTGCTGATCAGTCCCCAGCGTATCAATTCCCAGTGGAGCAGTCCCCATTGATTCAGATCCCAATGATTCAGTTCACAGTGAATCAGTTCCCAGTGGATCACGCTCCAGTGGACCAGTCCCCATTGAATCAGTTGCCAGTGAACCAGTTCCCAGTGGATCAGTCCCCAGTGAGTCAATCCACAGTGAATCACTTCCCAGTGAATCACTTCCCAGTGGATCAGTCCCAAGTGAAACAGTTCCCAGAGAATCATTTCCCAGTGGATCAATCCCCAGTGGATCAGTCCCCAGTGAATCGGTTCCCAGTGAATCATTCCCCAGTGGATCAGTCCCCAGTGAATCAGTTCCCAGTAAATCAGTTCTCAGTGGATCAATCCCCAGTGGATCAGTCCCCAGTGAATCGGTTCCCAGTGAATCATTCCCCAGTGGATCAGTCCCCAGTGAATCAGTTCCCAGTAAATCAGTTCTCAGTGGATCAGTCCACAGTGAATCAGTCCCCAGTGAATCAGTCACCATTGAATCAGATCCCAGTGAATTAGTGCGCAGTGAATCAGTTCCCAGTGGATCTGTCATTCCTTTGATTTAGTTCCCAGTGAATCAGTTCCCCATGAATAATTTCCCAGTGGATCAATAACCAGTGGTTCAGTCCCCAGTGAAAAGTTCCCAGTGGCTCATTCCCCAGTGGATCAGTACCCAGTTAATTAGTCCCAAGTGAATGAGTTCCCAGTGGATCAGTCCCCAGTCGATCAGTCCCCAGTGAATCAGTTTCCCATCCACAGTCGCTCAATCCCCAGTGTTTCCATTTCCCGCCCCCAGTGGATGAGTCCCCAGTGAATCCGTTCCCAGTGAATCAGTTCCCAGTGAATTATTTCCCACTGGATCAATCCCCAGTGGATCAGTCCCCAGTGAATCAGTCCCCATTGAATCTGTTCACAGTGAATCAGTTCTCATTGGATCAGTCCTTAGTGGATCAGTTCTTAGTGAATCAATTCCCCATGAATAATTTCCCAGTGGATCAGTTCCCAGTGACGCAGTCCCAAGTGAATCAGTTCCCAGTGCATCAGTCCCCAGTAGATCAGTTCCCAGTGAATAAGTTTCCAATTCCCAATTGATTAGTCCCCAGTGATTCTGTTTCCCATCCCCAGTGGATAACTCTCCAGTGTATCAGTCCACAGTGAATCAGTTCCCAGTGAATCAGTTCACACTGGAATAATCCCCACTGGATCAATCCCCAGTGAATCAGTCCCCATTGAATCCTTCCCCAGAGGATAAGTGAAAAGTTCCAAGTCTATCAGTTCCCAGTGAATCAGTTCCCAGTGGATCAGTCCACAGTGAATCAGTTCCCAGTGAATAATTTCCCAGTGGATCAGTCTGCAGTGGATCAGTCCACAGTGATTCGGTTCCCAGTGAATCAGACCCCAGTGGATCAGTTCCCCATCCCAGTACATGAATTCCCAATGAATCAGTCCCCAGTGAATCAGATATCCTTCCCCAGTGTATCAGTCCCCAGTGAATCCGTTTACAATCCCCAGTGAATCAGTCCTTAGTGAATCAGTCCCCAGTGAATCATTTCCCAGTGGAGCTGTCCCCAGTGAATCATTCCCCAGTGAATCAGTATCCAGTGAATCATTTTCCAGTGGTTCAGTCTCCACTGAATCAGTCTGCAGTGAATCATTTCCCAGTGGTTTAATCCCCAGTGGTTCAATCCCCAGTGAATCGGTCCTGAGTGAATCATTCCCCAGTGGATCAGTTCCCACTGAAAAAGTTCCCCATCCCCAGTGGATCAATCACCAGTGAATCAGTCCCCAGTCAATTGATCCCAGCCGATCAGTTCCCAGTGGATCAGTGCACAATGTATCAGTTTCCCATCCCCAGTGGATCAGTCCCCAGTGAATCCGTTCCCAGTGGATCAGTCCACAGTTGATCAGTTCCCAGTGAATCACCTCCCAGTGAATCAGACCCCAGTGACTCAGTTCCCAATGGATCAGTCCCGAATGAATCAATTCCCAGTGAATCAGTTCCCAGTAGATCAGTCCTCAGTGGATCAGTCTCCAGTGAATCAATTCCCAGTGGATCAGTTCCCAGTATATCAGTTCTCAGTGGATCAGTCCCCAGTAAATCAGTTCCCAGTGAATCATTTCAGTCCATCGCTCTTCACTGATTCAGTCTGCAGTGACTCTGTTCCCTGTGCCTCAGCACCCAGTGGGTCAATTCCCAATGGATCAGTCCACAGTATATCATTCCCCAGTGAATCATTTCCCAGTGGATCAGTCCCCAGCGATTCAGGTCCCAATGAATCAGCTCACAGTGAATCAGTTCCCAGTGGATCACTCCCCAGTGGACCAGTCCCCATTGAATCAGTTGCCAGTGAATCAGTTCCCAGTGGATCAGTCCCTGGTGAATCAGTTCCCAGTGAATCATTTCCCAGTGGATCAATTCCCAGTGGATCAGTCCCCATTGAATCATTCCCAGTGGATCAGATCCCAATGAATCAGTTCCCCATCCCCAGTGGATCGAATCCCGGCTAATCAGTCCCCAGTGAATCAGATCCTAGTAGATCCCTCCCCAGTGGATCAGTCCCCAGTGAATTAGTTTCCCATCCCCAGTGGATCAGTCCCCATTGTATCAGTTCCCAGTGGTTCAGTCCCCAGTGAATCAGTTCCCAATGAATCATTCCCCAGGGAATCAGATCCTAGTGAATCAGTCCCAAGTGAATCCATTCCCAGTGGATCAGTCCTCAATGGATCAGTCCCCAGTGAATCAGTCCCCAGTGAATCAGTTCCCAGTGGATCAGTTCCCAGTGAATCAGTTCCCTATTAACAGTAGATTGATCCTCTGTGAATCTGTCCCCAGTGAATCAGTTCCCAGTGAATAATTACCCAGTGGATCAGTCGCCAGTGAATCATTCTCCAGTCAATAACTTCCCAGTGAATCATTCCCCAGTGTATCAGTTCCCAATGAATCAGTTCCCCAACTCCAGGGGATTTTTCCATACTGAATCAGCCCCTAGTGAATCAGATCCCTTTTGGGCAGTCCCCAGTGGATCAGACACAAGTGAGTCCGTTTCCCATCCCCAGTGGATCAGTCACCAGTGAATCAATCCCCATTGTATCTGTCCCCAGTGAATCACTACCCAGTGAATCAGTCCCCAATGAATCAGTTCGCAGTGAATTGCTCCCCAGTGGCTCCGTTCCCAGTGAATCAGCCCAAAATGAATAGGTTCCCAGTGGATCAGTCCGCAGTGGATCAATCCCCAGTGAATCACTTCCCAGTGAAGCACTTCCCAGTGGATCATTCCCCAGTGCAGAAGTTCCCAGTGAATCAGTTCCACATCCCCAGTGGATCGATCCCCATTAAATCAGTCCCCAGTGAATCAGAAACCATTTGATCAGTCCCCAGTGGATCAGACCCCAGTGAATCAGTCCCCATTAAATCAGTTCCAAGTGGATCAGTCCCGAGTGAATCAATTCCCAGTGGACCTGTCTCCAGTGTTTCATTCCCCAGTGAATCAGTTTCCAGTGAATCATTTCCCAGTAGATCTCTCCCCAGTGATTCGTACCCAAGTGAATCAGTTCCCAGTGAATCACTTCCCAGTGGATCAGCCTTCACTGGTTCAGTCTGCAGTGAATCAGTCCCTAGTGAATCAATTTCCAGTGGATCAGTCCCCATAGAATCAGTTCCCAATGAATCAATTTAGAGTGAATCAGTTCCCAGTGGATCAGATCCCAGTAAAATAGTTCCCAGTGGATCAGTTTCCAGTGGAACAGTTTCCAGTTGATCAGCTCCCAGTGGCTCAGCCCCCACTGATTCAGTACCAATGAATCAGTTCCTGGTGAATCAGACCCCACTGAATCATTCTCCAGTGGATCAGCCCCCAGTGAATCAGTTTCCCAAACCCAGAGGATCGATCCCAAGTGAATCATTCCCCAGTGGATCAGATGCCTGTGAATCAGTTCCTAGTGAAGCAGTTCCCAGTGGAACAGTTCCCAGTGGAACTGTCCCCAATGTATCAGTTCCCAGTGAATCAGTTGCCTGTGAATCAGTCCACAGTGAGTCATTTCCCAGTGGAGCATTTCACAGTGCATCAGTCCCCAATGAATCCGTTTCCAGTGAAAAGTTTCCCAGTGGATCAGTCACCAGTGAATCATTCTCCAGTGGATCAGTCCCCAGCGAATCAGTTTCCAATTACCAGTGGATCGATTCCCAGTGAATAAGTTCCAAGTGGAACTGTCCCCAGTGGATCAGTCCCCAGTGAATCAGTTCCCATTGAATCGTTCACCAGTGGATCAGTTCCCAGTGAATCAGGCCCAAGTGACTCAGTACCCAGTGGATCAGTCCCCAGTGGATCAGTCCACAGTGAATCATTTACCAGTGAATCATTCGCCAGTGGAGCAGTTCCCAGTGAATCAGCTCCAAATTCCCAGTGGATCAATCCCCAGTAAATCAGTCCCCAGTGAATCAGAATCCATTTGATCAGTCCCCAGTGAATCAGTTTCCCTCCCGCAGTTGATCAGTCCCCAGAGAATCAGTCCCCATTGAATCAGTTCCAAGTGGATCAGTCCCGAATGAATCAATTCTCAGTGGACCTGTCCCCAGTGATTCGTTCCCCAGTGAATCAGTTCCCAGCGATTCATTTCCCAGTGGATCAGACTTCACTGCTTCAGTCCGCAGTGAATCAGTCCCTAGTGAATCAATTTCCAGTGGATCAGTCCCCATAGAATCAGTTCCCAATGAATCAACTTACAGTGAATCAGTTCGCAGTGGATCAGATCCCAGTAAAATCGTTCCCAGTGTATCAGTTCCCAGTGGAACAGTTTCCAGTGGATCAGCTCCCACTGGCTCAGTCCCCAGTGACTCAGTACCAATGAATCAGTTCCTAGTGAATCAGACCCCACTGAATCATTCTCCAGTGGATCAGCCCTCAGTGAATCAGTTTCCCATCCCCAGAGGATCGTTCCCAAGTGAATCAATCCCCATTGAATCAGTTCCCAGTGAATCAGTTCCCAGTGAGTTGGTCCCCAATGAAGCTGTTCCCAGTGTATCAGCTGCCAGTGAATCAATTCCCAGTGGATCAGTCCCAGTGGATCAGTTCTCAGTGAATATTGCCCAAGTAGATCAGTTCCCAGTGGATCATTCCCCAGTGGCTCAGTCCCCAATGAATCAGTTCCCAGTGAATCAATTCCCAGTGGATCAATCCCAAGTGGATCAGTCTCCATTGAATCATTCCCAGTGAATCAGATCCAAGTGAATCAGTTCCCCATCCCTAGTGGATCGAGCCCCGGCTAATCAGTCCCCAGCGTATCAGTTCCCAGTGGATCAGTTGCCAGTGAATGAGTTCCCAGTGGATCAGTCCCCAGTGAATCAGTTCCCAGTCAATCATTTCCCAGTGGATCGCCATTCACTGAATCAGTCTGCAGTGAATCTGTTCCCTGTGCATCAGTCCCCAGTGGGCCAGTTCCCAATGGATCAGTCCACAATGCATCATTCCCCAGTGAATCATTCCCCAGTGGATCAGTTCCCAGTGAATCAGTTCCCCATGAATAATTTCCCAGTGGATGAATAACCAGTGGATCAGTCCCCAGTGAAAAGGTCCCAGTGACTCATTCCCCAGTGGATCAGTTCACAGTTAATCAGTCCCAAGTGAATGAGTTACCAGTGGATCAGTCCCCAGTGGATCAGTCACCAGTGAATCAGTTCCCAGTGAATCAGTTCCCAGTGAATCTTTTCCCACTGGATCAATTCCCAGTGGATCAGTCCCCAGTGAATCAGTCCCCATTGAATCCATTCGCAGTGAATCAGTCCCCAGTGAATCAGTTTCCCATCCCCAATCGAGTATTCCCCAGTGATTCCGTTTCCCATCCCCAGTGGATGAGTCTCCAGTGTATCAGTCGACAGTGACTCAGTTCCCAGTGAGTCATTTTACACTGAATCAATCCCCAGTGGATAAGTCCCCATTGAATCAGTTCCAAGTGGATCAGTCCCGAATGAATCAATTCTCAGTGGACCTGTCCCCAGTGATTCGTTCCCCAGTGAATCAGTTCCCAGCGATTCATTTCCCAGTGGATCAGACTTCACTGCTTCATTCCGCAGTGAATCAGTCCCTAGTGAATCAATTTCCAGTGGATCAGTCCCCATAGAATCAGTTCCCCATGAATCAATTTACAGTGAATCAGTTCCCAGTGGATCAGATCCCAGTAAAATCGTTCCCAGTGTATCAGTTCCCAGTGGAACAGTTTCCAGTGGATCAGCTCCCAGTGTCTCAGTCCCCAGTGACTCAGTACCAATGAATCAGTTCCTAGTGAATCAGACCCCACTGAATCATTCTCCAGTGGATCAGCCCTCAGTGAATCTGTTTCCCATCCCCAGAGGATCGTTCCCAAGTGAATCAATCCCCAGTGAATCAATTCCCAGTGAATCAGTTCCCAGTGAGTTGGTCCCCAATGAAGCTGTTCCCAGTCGATCAGCTGCCAGTGAATAAATTCCCAGTGGATCAGTCCCAGTGGATCAGTTCTCAGTGATATTGCCCAAGTAGATCAGTTCCCAGTGGATCATTCCCCAGTGGCTCAGTCCCCAATGAATCAGTTCCCAGTGAATCAATTCCCAGTGGATCAATCCCAAGTGGATCAGTCTCCATTGAATCAGATCCAAGTGAATCAGTTCCCCATCCCTAGTGGATCGAGCCCCAGCTAATCAGTCCCCAGCGTATCAGATCCCAGTGGATCAGTCCCCAGCGATTCAGCTCCCAATGATTCAGTTCACAGTGAATCAGTTCCCAGTGGATCACTCCCCAGTGGATCAGTCCCCATTGAATCAGTTGCCAGTGAATGAGTTCCCAGTGGATCAGCCCCCAGTGAATCAGTTCCCAGTCAATCATTTCCCAGTGGATCGCCATTCACTGAATCAGTCTGCAGTGAATCTGTTCCCTGTGCATCAGTCCCCAGTGGGCCAGTTCCCAATGGATCAGTCCACAATGTATCGTTCCCCAGTGAATCATTCCCCAGTGGATCAGTCCCCAGTGAATCAGTTCCCAGTGAATTAGTCCCCAGTGAATCAGTTCCCAGTGGATCATTCCCCAGTGGCTCAGTCCCCAATGAATCAGTTCCCAGTGAATCAATTCCCAGTGGATCAATCCCAAGTGGATCAGTCTCCATTGAATCATTCCCAGTAAATCAGATCCAAGTGAATCAGTTCCCCATCCCTAGTGGATCGAGCCCCAGCTAATCAGTCCCCAGCGTATCAGTTCCCAGTGGATCAGTTGCCAGTGAATGAGTTCCCAGTGGATCAGTCCCCAGTGAATCAGTTCCCAGTCAATCATTTCCCAGTGGATCACCATTCACTGAATCAGTCTGCAGTGAATCTGTTCCCTGTGGAACAGTTCCCAGTGTGCCAGTTCCCAATGGATCAGTCCACAATGTATCATTCCCCAGTGAATCATTCACCAGTGGATCAGTTCCCAGTGAATCAGTTCCCCATGAATAATTTCCCAGTGGATGAATAACCAGTGGATCAGTCCCCAGTGAAAAGTTCCCAGTGACTCATTCCCCAGTGGATCAGTTCACAGTTAATCAGTCCCAAGTGAATGAGTTACCAGTGGATCAGTCCCCAGTGGATCAGTCACCAGTGAATCAGTTCCCAGTGACTCAGTTCCCAGTGAATCTTTTCCCACTGGATCAATCCCCAGGGGATCAGTCCCCAGTGAATCAGTCCCCATTGAATCCATTCGCAGTGAATCAGTCCCCAGTGAATCAGTTCCCAGTTGATCAGTCCTCAGTGGATCAGTTCTTAGTGAATCATGTCTCATGAATAATTTCCCAGTGGATGAATACCCAGTGGATCAGACCCCAGTGAAAAGATCCCAGTGAATCATTCCCCAGTGGGTCAGTCCCCGGTTGATCAGTCCCCAGTGAATCAGTTTCCCATCCCCAATCGAGTATTCCCCAGGGATTCCGTTTCCAATCCCCAGTGGATGAGTCTCCAGTGTATCAGTCGACAGTGACTCAATTCCCAGTGAATCATTTTACACTGAATCAATCCCCAGTGGATAAGTCCCCAGTGAATCAGTCCCCATTGAATCAGTTCCAAGTGGATCAGTCCCGAATGAATCAATTCTCAGTGGACCTGTCCCCAGTGATTCATTCCCCAGTGAATCAGTTCCCAGCGATTCATTTCCCAGTGGATCAGACTTCACTGCTTCATTCCGCAGTGAATCAGTCCCTAGTGAATCAATTTCCAGTGGATCAGTCCCCATAGAATCAGTTCCCAATGAATCAATTTACAGTGAATCAGTTCCCAGTGGATCAGATCCCAGTCAAATCGTTCCCAGTGTATCAGTTCCCAGTGGAACAGTTTCCAGTGGATCAGCTCCCAGTGGCTCAGTCCCCAGTGACTCAGTACCAATGAACCAGTTCCTAGTGAATCAGACCCCACTGAATCATTCTCCAGTGGATCAGCCCTCAGTGAATCAGTTTCCCATCCCCAGAGGATCGTTCCCAAGTGAATCAATCCCCAGTGAATCAACTCCCAGTGAATCAGTTCCCAGTGAGTTGGTCCCCAATGAAGCCGTTCCCAGTGAATCAGCCGCCAGTGAATCAGTTCCCAGTGGATCAGTCCCAGTGGATCAGTTCTCAGTGAATATTGCCCAAGTAGATCAGTTCCCAGTGGATCATTCCCCAGTGACTCAGTCCCCAATGAATCAGTTCCCAGTGAATCAATTCCCAGTGGATCAATCCCAAGTGGATCAGTCTCCATTGAATCATTCCCAGTGAATCAGATCCAAATGAATCAGTTCCCCATCCCTAGTGGATCGAGCCCCGGCTAATCAGTCCCCAGCGTATCAGTTCCCAGTGGATCAGTCCACAGCGATTCAGTTCCCAATGATTCAGTTCACAGTGAATCAGTTCCCAGCGGATCATTCCCCAGTGGATCAGTCCCCATTGAATCAGTTGCCAGTGAATGAGTTCCCAGTGGATCAGTCCCCAGTGAATCAGTTCCCAGTCAATCATTTCCCAGTGGATCGCCATTCACTGAATCAGTCTGCAGTGAATCTGTTCCCTGTGCATCAGTCCCCAGTGGGTCAGTTCCCAATGGATCAGTCCACAATGTATCATTCCCCAGTGAATCATTCCCCAGTGGATCAGTCCCCAGTGAATCAGTTCCCAGTGAATTAGTCCCCAGTGAATCAGTTCCCAGTGGATCAGTCCCCAGTGGATCAGTTCCCAGTGAATCAGTTCCCCGTGAATAATTTCCCAGTAGATGAATAACCAGTGGATCAGTCCCCAGTGAAAAGGTCCCAGTGACTCATTCCCCAGTGGATCAGTTCCCAGTTAATCAGTCCCAAGTGAATGAGTTACCAGTGGATCAGTCCCCAGTGGATCAGTCACCAGTGAATCTTTTCCCACTGGATCAATCCCCAGTGGATCAGTCCCCAGTGAATCAGTCCCCATTGAATCCATTCGCAGTGAATCAGTCCCCAGTGAATCAGTTCCCAGTTGATCAGTCCTCAGTGGATCAGTTCTTAGTGAATCAGTTCCCATGAATAATTTCCCAGTGGATTAATACCCAGTGGATCAGACCCCAGTGAAAAGATCCCAGTGAATCATTCTCCAGTGGGTCAGTCCCCGGTTGATCAGTCCCCAGTGAATAAGTTTCCCATCCCCAATCGAGTAGTCCCCAGTGATTCCGTTTCCCATCCCCAGTGGATGAGTCTCCAGTGTATCAGTCGACAGTGAATCAGTTTCCAGTGAATCATTTTACACTGGATCAATCCCCAGTGGATAAGTCCCCAGTGAATCAGTCCCCATTGAATCCGTCTCCAGAGGATCAGTCCCTAGTAAACTGTTCCCAGTGAATCATTCCCCAGTGGATCAGTTCCCAGTGAATCAGACCACAGTGAATCAGTCCCCAATGAATCAGATACCCTACCCAGTGCATCAGTCCCCAGTGAATCCATTTCCCATCCAAAGTGAATCAGTCCGCAGTGAATCAATTCCCAGTGGAGCTGTCCCCAGTGAATCATTCCCCAGCGAATCATTCCCCAGTGGATCAGTTCCCAGTGAATCAGTTCCCCATTCCCAGTGGATCGATCCCCAGTGAATCAGTCCTCAGTCGATTGATCCCAGCTGATCAGTTCCCAGTGCATCAGTGCACAATGTATCAGTTTCCCATCCCCAGTGTATCAGTTCCCAGTGAATCAGTTCCCAGTGGATCAGTCCACAATTGATCAGTTCCCTGTGAATCACTTCCCAGTGAATCAGACCCCAGTGAATCAGTCACCAGTGAATTAGTCCCCAGTAGATCAGTCCCCAGTGAATCGGTTCTAAGTGCATCAGTCCCAAGTGAAACAATTCCCAGTGAATCAGTTCCCAGTAGATCAGTTCCCAGTAGATCAGTCCTCTGTGGATCAGTTCCCAGTGAAACAGTTCCAGGTGAACCACTTCCCAGTGGGTCTGTCCCCAGTGAATCAGTTCCCAGAGGATCAGTCCCGAATGGATCAGTTCCCAGTGAATCAGTTCCCAGTAGATCAGTCCTCTGTGGATCAGTCCCCAGTGAATCAGTTCCCAGTGAATTATTTCCCAGTGGATCGCTCTTCACTGAATCAGTCTGCAGTGAATCAGTTCCCTGTGGATCAGTCCCGAGTGGGTTAGTTCCCAATGAATCATTCCACACTGTATCATTTCCCAGTGATTCATTCCCCAGTGAATCAGTTCCCAGCGATTCATTTCCCAGTGGATCAGACTTCACTGCTTCATTCCGCAGTGAATCAGTCCCTAGTGAATCAATTTCCAGTGGATCAGTCCCCATAGAATCAGTTCCCAATGAATCAATTTACAGTGAATCAGTTCCCAGTGGATCAGATCCCAGTCAAATCGTTCCCAGTGTATCAGTTCCCAGTGGAACAGTTTCCAGTGGATCAGCTCCCAGTGGCTCAGTCCCCAGTGAATCAGTTCCCAGTGAATTATTTCCCAGTGGATCGCTCTTCACTGAATCAGTCTGCAGTGAATCAGTTCCCTGTGGATCAGTCCCGAGTGGGTTAGTTCCCAATGAATCATTCCACACTGTATCATTTCCCAGTGAATCATTTCCCAGTGAATCAGTTCCCAATGAATTATTTCCCATTGGATCAATCCCCAGTGGATCAGTCCCCAGTGAATCAGTCCCCAGTGGATCAGTCCCCAGTGAATCATTTCCCAGTGGATCAGTCCCCAGCGATTCAGGTCCCAGTGAATCAGTTCACAGTGAATCAGTTCCAGTGGATCACTCCCCAGTGGATCAGTCCCCATTGAATCAGTTGCCAGTGAATCAGTTCCCAGTGGTTCAGTCCCCAGTGAATCAGTTCCCAGTGAATCATTTCCCAGTGGATCAATCCCCAGTGGATCATTCCCCATTGAATCATTCCCAGTGGATCATTTCCCTATCCCCAGTGGATCGATCCCCAGCTAATCAGCCCTCAGTGAATCAGATCTGAGTAGATCCTCCCCTAGTGGCTCAGTCCCCAGTGAATCAGATTCACATCCCCAGTGGATCGGTCCACAGTGAATCAGTCCCAATTGAATCCATTCCCAGGGAATCAGTGCCCAGTGAATAAGTTCACAGTGGATCAGTCCCCAGTGAATCAGTTCCTAATGAATCATTCCCCAGGAAATCACATCCTAGTGAACCAGTCCCAAGTGAATCCGTTCCCAGTGGATCAGTCCCCAGTGGATCAGTCCACAGTGTATCATTTCCCAGTGGATCAGTCCCCAGTGAATCAGTCCCCAGTGGATCAGTCCCCAGTGAATCATTTCCCAGTGGATCAGTCCCCAGTGAATCAGTCCCCAGTGGATCAGTCCCCAGTGAATCAATCCCCAGTGGATCAGTCCCCAGTGAATCATTTCCCAGTGGATCAGTCCCCAGCGATTCAGGTCCCAGTGAATCAGTTCACAGTGAATCAGTTCCCAGTGGATCACTCCCCAGTGGATCAGTCCCCATTGAATCAGTTGCCAGTGAATCAGTTCCCAGTGGCTCAGTCCCCAATGAATCAGTTCCCAGTGAATCATTTCCCAGTGGATCAATCCCCAGTGGATCAGTCCCCATTGAATCATTCCCAGTGGATCACTTCCCTATCCCCAGTGGATCGATCCCCAGATAATCAGTCCTCAGTGAATCAGATCTGAGTAGATCCTCCCCTAGTGGCTCAGTCCCCAGTGAATCAGATTCCCATCCCCAGTGGATCGGTCCACAGTGAATCAGTCCCAATTGAATCCGTTCCCAGGGAATCAGTGCACAGTGAATAAGTTCACAGTGGATCAGTCCCCAGTGAATCAGTTCCTAATGAATCATTCCCCAGGGAATCACATCCTAGTGAACCAGTCCCAAGTGAATCAGTTCCCAGTGGATCAGTCCCCAGTGGATCAGTCCCCAGTGAATCAGTCCCCAGTGAATCAGTTCCCAGTGAATCAGTTCCCAGTGGATCAGTTCCCAGTGAATCAGTTCCCCATTAACAGTAGATTGATCCTCAGTGGATCAGTCCCCAGTGAATCAGTCCCCAGTTAATAATTTCCCAGTGGATCAATCACCAGTGAATCATTCTCCAGTCAATAATTTCCCAGTGAATCCTTCCCCAGTGTACCAGTTCCCAGTGAATCAGTTCCCCAACTCCAGGGGATCGATCCATAATGAATCAGTCCCTAGTGAATCAGATCCCTTTCGAGCAGTCCCCAGTGGATCAGACCCCAGTGAATATGTTTCCCATCCCCAGTGGATCAGTCCCCAGTGAATCAATCCCCATTGTATCTGTCCCCAGTGAATCATTACCCAGTGAATCAGTCCCCAATGAATCAGTTCCCAGTCAATCATTCCCCAGTGGATCAGTTCCCAGCGAATCAGTCAAAATAAATCAGTTCCCAGTGGATCAGTCCCCAGTGGATCAATCCCCAGTGAATCAGTTCCCAGAGAATCAGTCACCATTCAAACAGTTCCCAGTGATTTAGTCCCCAGTGAATCAGTTCCCAGTGGATCCATCCCCAGTGGATCAGTTCCCAGTGAATCAGTTCCCCATGAATAATTTCCCAGTGGATCAGTCCACAGTGGATCAGTTCTTGGTGAATCAGTTCCCCATTAATAATTTCCCAGTGGATTAATACACAGTGGATCAGTTCCCAGTGAAAAGTTCCCAGTGAATCAGTCCCCAGTGGATGAGTCCCCAGTGAATCAGTTCCCAGTGAATCAGTTCCCAGTGGATCAGTCCACAATGAGTCATTTCCCACTGAATCATTTCCCAGTGGATCAATCCCCAGTGGATCAGTCCACAGTGATTTGGTTCCCAGTGAATCGTTCCCCAGTGGATGAGTTCCCCATCCCCAGTGGATCGACTCCCAGCGAATCAGTCCCCAGTGAGTCAGATAGCATTCGCCAGTGTATCAGTCCCCAGTGTATCCGTTTCCCATCCCCAGTGAATCAGTCCTCAGTAAATCAGTTCCCAGTGAATCATTTCCCAGTGGAGCTGTTCCCAGTGAATCATTCCCCAGTGAATCATTCCCCAGTGAATCATTTTCCAGTGGTTCAGTCTCCACTGAATCAGTCTGCAGTGAATCATTCCCCAGTGGATTAATCCCCAGTGGTTCAGTCCCCAGTGAATCGGTCCAGAGTGAATCATTCCCCAGTGGATCAGTTCCCAGGGAATCAGTTCCCAATCCCCAGGCGATCGATCTCAATGAATCAGTCCCCAGTCAATTGATCCCAGTCGAACAGTTCCCAGAGGATCAGTGCACAATGTATCAGTTTCCCACCACCAGTGCATCAGTTCCCAGTGAATCACTTCCCAGTGAATCAGACCCCGGTGAATCAGTCCTGAGTGAATCAATTCCCAGTGAATCAGTTCCCTGTAGATCAGTCCTCAGTGGACCATTCCCGAATAAATCAATTCCCAGTGACTCAGTTCCCAGTATATCAGTCCTAAGTGGATCAGACCCCAGTGAATCAGTTCCATGTGAACCATTTCCCGGTGGCTCTGTCCCCAGTGGATCAGTTCCCAGTGGATCAGTCCCCAGTGAATCAGTTCCCGATGAATCATTTCCCAGTGGATTGCTCTTCACTGAATCAGTCTGCAGTGAATCTGTTCCCTGTGGATCAAACCCCAGTGGGTCAGTTCCCAATGGATCAGTCTACAGAGTATCATTCCCCAGTGAATCATTTAACAGTGGATCAGTCCCCAGTGATTCAAGTTCAAATGAATCAGTTCACAGTGAATCAGTCCCCATTGAATCAGTTCCCAGTGGATCAGTCCCCAATGGATCAATCCCCAGTGGATCAGTCCCCAGTGAATCTGTTTCACATCCCCAGTCGACAACTCCCCAGTGATTCCATTTTGCATCCCCAGTGGATCAGTCCCCAGTGAATCAGTCCCCATTCAATCAGTTCCCAGTGGATCAGTCCCCAGTGGATCAATCCCCAGTGAATCACTTCCAAGTGGAACACTTCCCAGTGGATCACTCCCCAGTGAAAAGCTCCCAGTGACACATTCCCCAGTGGATCAGTTCCCAGTTAATCAATCCCAGTGAATCAGTTACCAGTGGATCAGTCCCCAGTGGATCAGTCCCCAGTGAATCAGTTCCCAGTGAATCCGTTCCCAGTGGATCAGGGCACAGTGAATCAGTTCCCAGTGAATCATTTCCCAGTGGATGAAACGCCACTGGATCAGTCCACTGTGAATTGGTTCACAGTGAATCATTCCTCAGTCGATCAGTTCCCCATTCCCAGTGGATCGATCCCCAGTCAATCAGCCCCCAGTGAATCAGATAAACTTCCCTAGTTTATCAGTCCCCAGTGAATCAGATAACCTTCCCCAGTGAATCAGTCCCCAGTGAATCAGATACTCTTCCCCAGTGTATCAGTCCCCAGTGAATTATTTTCCCATCCCCAGTGAATCAGTCCTCAGTGAATCAGTTCCCAGTGAACCATTTCTCAGTGGAGCTGTCCACAGTGAAGCATTCATCAGTGAATCAGTACCCAGTGGATCATTTCCCAGTGGATCAGTCTGCACTGAATCAGTCTGCAGTGAATCATTTTCCACTGGTTCAATCCCCAGTGGATCAGTCCCCACTGAATCAGTCCCCAGTGAATCATTCTGCAGTGGATCAGTTCCCAGTGATACAGTTCCACATCCTCAGTGGATAGTTCCCCAGTGAATCAGTCCCCAGTCAATCAGATCCCAATCGATCAGCTCCCAGTGGATCAGTGAACAATGTATCAGCTCCCATCTGCAGTGGATCAGTCCCCAGTGAATCAGTTCCCAGTGGATCAGTCCACAGTTGATCAGTTCCCAGTGAATCACTTCCCAGTGAAGCAGACCCCAGTGAATCAGTCCCCAGTGAATCAGTTCCCAGTGGACCAGTCCTGAGTGAATCAATTCCCAGTGAATCAGTTCCCAGTAGATCAGTCCTCAGTGGATCAGTCCCCAGTGAATCAGCTCCACGGGAAACATTTCCCAGTGGATCTGCCCCAGTGGATCACTTCCCAGAGGATCAGTCATGAATGAATCTATTCCCAGTGAATCAGTTTCCAGTAGTTCAGTCCCCAGTGAATCAGTTCCCAGTGGACCAGTCCTGAGTGAATCAATTCCCAGTGAATCAGTTCCCAGTAGTTCAGTCCTCAGTGGATCAGTCCCCAGTAAATCAGTTCCACGTGAATCATTTCCCAGTGGAACTGTCCCCAGTGGATCAGTCCCCATTAATTCAGTTCCCAGTGAAGCATTTCCCAGTGGATCACTCTTCACTGAATCAGTCGGGAGTGAATCAGTTCCCTGTGGATCAATCCCGAGTGGGTCAGTTCCCAATGGACCAGTCCACAGTGAATCATTCCACTGTGAATTATTTCCCAGTGGATCAGTCCCCAGTGATTCAAGTCCCAAAGAATCAGTTCACAGTGAATCAGTTCCCAATGAATCAGCTCCCAGTAAAACCGGTCCCAGTGGAACAGTTTCCAGTGGATCAGCACCCAGTGGCTCATCCCCAGTGATTCAGTACCAGTGAATCAATTCCTAGTGAATCAGAACCCACTGAATCATTCTCCAGTGGATCAGCTCCCAGTGAATCAGTTTCCCAACCCCAGAGGATCGATCCCAAATGAATCAGTCCCCAGTGGATCAGGTACCTGTGAATCAGTTCCAGTGAAGCAGTTCCCACTGGAACTGTCCCCAGTGACTCGGTCCCCAGTGAATCAGTTGCCTGTGGATCAGTTCCCAGTGAATCAGTTCTCAGTGAATCATTCGCCAGTCGATCAGTTCCCAGTGGAACAGTTTCCACTGGATCAGCTCTCAGTGGCTCAGTCCCCAGTGATTCAGTACCAGTGAACAAGTTCCTAGTGAATCAGATCCCACTGAATCATTCTCCAGTGTAACAGTCCCCAGTGAATCAGTCCCCAGTGAATCAGTTCCCACTGGATCAGTCCACAGTGGATCAATTCCCAGAGAATCAGTTCCCAGTGAATCATTTGCCAGTGGATCAGTTCCCAATGAATCCGTCCGAAGTGAATCAGATCCCAGTGGATCAGTCTCCAGTGGATCAGTCCCCAATTAATCAGTTGCCTGTGAATCAGTTCCCAGTGAAGCAGGTCCCAGTGGAACAGTTCCCAGTGGAACTGTCACCAGTGAATCATTCTCCAGTGGTTCTGTCCCCAGTGAATCAGATCCTAGTGGATCAGCCCGCAGTGAATCAGTTGCCAGTGGATCAGTCCCCAGTCGATCAGTCTCCAATGAATCAGTTCCCAGTGAAAAACTTCCCAGTGGCTGCTTATAGGAAAATCCACATCAAAACAGTGGGAGACATTCAGAAGGGAAATAGAGAGAGTACAACGCCAACATGTTCCTGTAAAGGTCAAGGGTGGGACCAAAAAGCAAAGGGAACCTTGGATGACAAGGGATATACAAAAATGCATTAGAAATAAAAGGGGGGCTTTTGGCAGTTACAAAAGACTAAAGACGCAAGAAGCCCTAGAGGAGTATAAAAAGTGCAGGGGCATACTTAAAAAAGAAATTAGGAGGGCGAGGAGGGGCCATGAAATAACACTGGCGAGCAAAATAAAGGAAAATCCTAAGATGTTTTATAAGTATATTAAGGGCAAGAGGATAACCAGGGAAAGGGTAGGGCCCATTAGGGACCAAAGTGGCAATCTGTGTGTAGAGCCAGAGGATGTAGGCGGGGTTATAAATGAATTTTTTGCATCTGTGTTCACTATGGAGAAAGACGATGCAGACATAGAAATCGGGCAAGGGGACTGTGACATACTTGAACATATTAGCATCGAGAGGGGGGAGGTGCTAGCGGTTTTAGCAGGCCAAAAAGTGGATAAATCCCCAGGCCCGGACGAGATGTATCCCAGGCTGCTGTGGGAGGCAAAGGAGGAGATTGCAGGGGCTCTGACACAAATTTTCAGAACCTCTCTGGCCACAGGGGATGTACCAGAGGACTGGAGAACAGCTAATGTAGTACCATTATTCAAGAAGGGTAGCAGGGATAAACCAGGGAATTACAGGCCAGTGAGTCTAACATCTGTGGTGGGGAAATTATTGGAAAAAATTCTGAGGGACAAAATTAATCTCCACTTGGAGAGGCAAGGATTAATCGGGGATAGTCAGCATGGCTTTGTCAAGGGTAAATCATGTCTGACAAATCTGATTGAATTTTTTGAGGGGGTGACTACGGGGGTGGATGAGGGAAATGCTGTGGATGTGGTTTACATGGACTTCAGTAAAGCTTTTGACAAAGCCCCGCATAGGAGACTGGTCAAGAAGGTAAGAGCCCATGGGATCCAGGGTGCCTTGGCGCGTTGGATCCTAAACTGGCTGAGTGGCAGGAGGCAGAGAGTGATGGTCGAAGGTTGCTTTTGTGACTGGAAGCCTGTGTCCAGTGGGGTACCTCAGGGATCGGTGCTGGGTCCCTTGTTGTTTGTGATCTACATAAATGATTTGGATGAGAATGTAAAAGGTATGATCAGTAAGTTCGCAGATGACACAAAAATTGGTGGGGTGGTAAATTGCGAGGAGGAAAGCCTCAGGCTACAGGACGATATAAATGGGTTGGTCAGATGGGCGGAAAAGTGGCAAATGGAATTTAACCCTGAAAAGTGCGAGGTGATGCAGTTTGGACGGACAAATAAGGCAAGGGAATACACAATGAGTGGTAGGACCCTAGGAAGTACAGAGGGTCAGAGGGACCTTGGTGTACATGTACATAGATCCCTGAAGGCAGCGGAGCAGGTAGATAAGGTGGTTAAAAAGGCATATGGGATACTTGCCTTCATTAGCCGAGGCATAGAATATAAGAGCAGGGAGGTTATGATGGAGCTGTACAAAACGCTGGTGAGGCCACAGCTGGAGTATTGTGTGCAGTTCTGGTTGCCTCACTATAGGAAGGATGTGATTGCTTTGGAGAGGGTGCAGAGAAGATTCACCAGGATGTTACCTGGGATGGAGCGCCTCAGCTATGAAGAGAGGCTGGACAGGCTGGGGTTGTTTTCCTTGGAGCAGAGAAGGCTGAGGGGGGACCTGATTGAGGTGTACAAAATGATGAGGGGCATAGATAGGGTAGATAAAGAGGAACTTTTCCCCTTAGTGGGGGGGGTCAATAACAAGGGGGCATAGATTCAGGGTAAGGGGCAGGAGATTTAGAGGGGATTTGAGGAGGAACTTCTTCACCCAGAGGGTGGTTGGAATGTGGAATTCAATGCCTGAAAGGGTGGTAGAGGCAGGAACCCTCACAACATTCAAGAAGCATTTGGATGAGCACTTGAAATGCCATTGCATACAAGGCTATGGACCAAATGCTGGAAAATGGGATTACACTGGACAGGGATGGATGGGCGGCGCAGACATGATGGGCCGAAGGGCCTCTTTCTGTGCTGTAAAACTCTATGACTCTATGACTCTATGACTGGATCAGTCACCAGTGAATCATTCTCTAGTGGAACAGTCTCCAGTGATTCAGTTTCTCATCACCAGTGGATCGATCCCCAGTGAATCAGTTCCAAGAGGAACAGTCCCCAGTGGATTAGTCCCCAGAGATTCAGTTCCCAAAGAATCAGTTCACAGTGAATCAGTTCCCAATGAATCAGATCCCAGTAAAACCGTTCCCAGTGGAACAGTTTCCAGTGGACCAGCACCCAGTGGCTCAGTCCCCAGTGATTCAGTACAAGTGAATCAGTTCCTAGTGAATGAGAACCCACTGAATCATTCTCCAGTGGATCAGCTCCCAGTGAATCAGTTTCCCAACCCCAGACAATCGATCTGAAGTGAATCAGTCCCCAGTGGATCAGGTACCTGTGAATCAGTTCCCAGTGAAGCAGTTCCCAGTGGAACTGTCCCCAGTGACTCAGTCCCCAGTGAATCAGTTGCCTGTGGATCAGTTCCCAGTGAATCAGTTCTCAGTGAATCATTCACCAGTCGATCAGTTCCCAGTGGAACAGTTTCCACTGGATCAGCTCTCATTGGCTCAGTCCCCAGTGATTCAGTACCAGTGAACAAGTTCCTAGTGAATCAGATCCCACTGAATCATTCTCCAGTGGAACAGTCCCCAGTGAATCAGTCCCCAGTGAATCAGTTCCCACTGGATCAGTCCACAGTGGATCAGTTCCCAGAGAGCCAGTTCCCAGTGGAACTGTCACCAGTGAATCATTCCCCAGTGGATCTGTCCCCAGTGAATCAGATCCTAGTGGATCAGCCCACAGTGAATCAGTTGCCAGTGGATCAGTCCCCAGTGGATCAGTCTCCAATGAATCAGTTCCCAGTGAAAATATTCCCAGTGGATCAGTCACCAGTGAATCATTCTCTAGTGGAACAGTCGCCAGTGATTCAGTTTCCCATCACCAGTGGATCGATCCCCAGTGAATCAGTTCCAAGTGGAACAGTCCCCAGTGGATCAGTCCCCAGCGATTCAGTTCCCAATGATACAGTTCACAATCAATCAGTTTCCAGTGGATCACTCCCCAGTGGATCAGTCCCCATTGAACCAGTTGCCAGTGAATCAGTTCAAAGTGGATCAGTCACCAGTGGGTCAATCCAGAGTGAATCACTTCCCAGTGATTCATGTCCCAGTGGATCAGTCCTCAGTGAAACAGTTCCCAGAGAATGTTTTCCCAGTGGATCAACCCCCAGTGGATCAGTCCCCAGTGGATCAGTCCACAGGGAATCAGTTCCCAGTAAACCAGTTCTCAGTGGATCAGACCACAGTGAATCAGTCCCCAGTGAATCAGTCCCCAGCGGATGAGTCCCCAGTGAATCAGTTCCCAGTGATTCAGTTCCCAGTGGATCAGTCCACAGTGATTTGGTTCCCAGTGAAGCATTCCCCAGTGGAACAGTTCCCCATCCCCAGTGGATCGATTCCCAGTGAATCAGTCCCCAGTGAATCAGATAGCTTTCCCCAGTGTATCAGTCCCCAGTGTATCTGTTTCCCATCCCCAGTGAATCAGTCCTCAGTGAATCAGTACCCAGTGAATCATTTCCCAGTGGTTCAATCCCCAGTGAATCGGTCCTGAGTGAATCATTCCCCAGTGGATCAGTTCCCAGGGAATCAGTTCCCAATCCCCAGTCGATCGATCCCCATTGAATCAGTCCCCAGTCAATTGATCCCAGTCGAACAGTTCCCAGTGGATCAGTGCACAATGTATCAGTTTCCCACCCCCAGTGGATCAGTCCCCAGTGAATCAGTTCCCAGTGGATCAGTACACAGTTGATCAGTTCCCAGTGAATCACTTCCCAGTGAATCAGACCCCAGTGAATCAGTCCCGAGTGAATCAATTCCCAGTGAATCACTTCCCTGTAGATCAGTCCTCAGTGGATCATTCCCGAATAAATCAATTCCCAGTGACTCAGTTCCCAGTATATCAGTCCTAAGTGGATCAGTCCCCAGTGAATCAGTTCCATGTGAACCATTTCCCAGTGGCTCTGTCCACAGTGGATCAGCTTCCAGTGGATCATTCCCCAGTGAATCAGTTCCCGGTGAATCATTTCCCAGTGGATTGCTCTTCACTGAATCAGTCTGTAGTGAATCTGTACGCTGTGGATCAGTCCCCAGTGGGTCAGTCCCCATTGAATCAATTCTCAGTGAATCATTTCCCAGTGGAGCAATCCCCAGTGGATCAGTCCACAGTGAATCATTTAGCAGTGAATCATTCCCCAGTGGAGCAGTTCCCAGTGAATCAGTTCCACATTCCCAGTGGATCAATCCCCAGTAAATCAGTCCCCAGTGAATCAGAATCCATTCGATCAGTCCCCAGTGAATCAGTTTCCCTCCCCCAGTTGATCAGTCCCCAGAGAATCAGTCCCTATTGAATCAGTTACAAGTGGATCAGTCCCGAATGAATCAATTCTCAGTGGACCTGTCCCCAGTGATTCGTTCCCCACTGAATCAGATCCCAGTGAATCATTTCCCAGTGGATCTGTCCCCAGTGATTCGTTCCCCAGTGAATCAGTTCCCAGCGCTTCATTTTCCAGTGGATCAGCCTTCACTGGTTCAGTCCGCAGTGAATCAGTCCCTAGTGAATCAATTTCCAGTGGATCAGTCCCCATAGAATCAGTTCCCCATGAATCAATTTACAGTGAATCAGTTCCCAGTGGATCAGATCCCAGTAAAATAGTTCCCAGTGGATCAGTTCCCAGTGGAACAGTTTCCAGTGGATCAGCTCCCAGTGGCTCAGTCCACAGTGACTCAGTACCAATGAATCATTTCCTAGTGAATCAGACCCCACTGAATCATTCTCCAGTGGATCAGCCCTCAGTCAATCAGTTTCCCATCCCCAGAGGATCGATCCCAAATGAATCAGTCCCCAGTGAATCAATTCCCAGTGAATCAGTTCCCAGTGAGTCGGTCCCCAATGAAGCCGTTCCCAGTGAATCAGCTGCCACTGAATCCATTCCCAGTGGATCAGTCCCAGTAGATCCGTTCTCAGTGAATATGGCCCAAGTAGATGAGTTCCCAGTGGATCATTCCCCAGTGGCTCAGTCCACAATGAATCAGTTCCCAGTGAATCAATTCCCAGTGGATCAATCCCTAGTGGATCAGTCTCCATTGAATCATTCCCAGTGAATCAGATACAAATGAATCAGTTCCCCATCCCTAGTGGATCGAGCCCCTGTTAATCAGCCCCCAGCATATCAGTTCCCAGTGGATCAGTCCCCAGCGATTCAGTTCCCAATGATTCAGTTCACAGTGAATCAGTTCCCAGTGGATCACTCCCCAGTGGATCAGTCGCCATTGAATCAGTTGCCAGTGAATGAGTTCCCAGTGGATCAGCCCCAGTGAATCAGTTCCCAGTGAATCATTTCCCAGTGGATTGCCATTCACTGAATCAGTCTGCAGTGAATCTGTTCCCTGTGCATCAGTCCCCAGTGGGTCAGTTCCCAATGGATCAGTCCACAATGTATTATTCCCCAGTGAATCATTCCCCAGTGGATCAGTCCCCAGTGAATCAGTTCCCAGTGAATTAGTCCCCAGTGAATCAGTTCCCAGTGGATCAGTCCCCAGTGGTTCAGTTCCCAGTGAATCAGTTCCCCATGAATAATTTCCCAGTGGATGAATAACCAGTGGATCAGTCCCCAGTGAAAAGGTGCCAGTGACTCATTCCCCAATGGATCAGTTCCCGGTTAATCAGTCCCAAGTGAATGAGTTACCAGTGGATCAGTGCCCAGTGGATCAGCCCCCAGTGAATCAGTTCCCAGTGAATCAGTTCCCAGTGAATCATTTCCCACTGGATCAATCCCCAGTGGATCAGTCCCCAGTGAATCAGTCCCAATTGAATCCATTCGCAGTGAATCAGTCCCCAGTGAATCAGTTCCCAGTGGATCAGTCCTCAGTGGATCACTTCTTAGTGAATCAGTTCCCCATGAATAATTTCCCAGTGGATGAATACCCAGTGGATCAGATCCCAGTGAAAAGATCCCAGTGAATCATTCCCCAGTGGGTCAGTCCCCGGTTGATCAGTCCCAAGTGAATAGGTTTCCCATCCCCAATCGAGTAGTCTCCAGTGATTCCGTTTCCCATCCCCAGTGGATGAGTCTCCAGTGTATCAGTCGACAATGAATCAGTTCCCAGTGAATCATTTCACACTGCATCAATCCCCAGTGGATCAGTCCCCAGTGAATCAGACCCCACTGAATCCGTTCCCAGAGGATCAGTCCCGAGTAAAAAGTTCCCAGTGAATCATTCCCCAGTGGATCAGATCCCAGTGAATCAGTCCCATGTGAATCAGTTCACAGTGGATCAGTCCCCAGTGGAGGAGTCCCCAGTGAATCAGTTCCCAGTGAATCAGTTCTCATTGGATCAGTCCACAGTGAATCAGTTCCCAGTGAATCATTTCCCAGTGGATCGATTCCCAGTGAATCAGTCCCCAATGAATCAGATACCCTGCCCAGTGTATCAGTCCCTAGTGAATCCGTTTCCCATCCCTAGTGAATCAGTCCTCAGTGAATCATTTCCCAGTTAATCAGTATCCAGTGAATCAGTCTTCAGTGAATCATTTCCCAGAGGTTTACTCCCCAGTGAATCGGTCCTGGGTGAATCATTCCCCAGTGGATCAGTTCCCAGTGAATCAGTTCCCCATCCCCAGTGGATCGATCCCCAGTAAACCAGTCCTCAGTTGATTGATCCCAGCCAAACAGTTCCCAGTGGATCAGTGCACAATGTATCAGTTTCCCATCCCCAGTGTATCAGTTCCCAGTGAATCAGTTCCCAGTGGATCAGTCCACAGTTGATCAGTTCCCTGTGAATTACTTCCCAGTGAATCACACCCTAGTGAATCAATCCCCAGTGAATCAGTCCCCACTAGAACAGTCGCCAATGAATCAGTTCTCAGTGCATCAGTCCCAAGTGAAACAATTCCCAGTGAATCAGTTCCCAGTAGATCAGTTCCCAGTAGATCAGTCCTCTGTGGATCAGTTCCCAGTGAAACAGTTCCAGGTGAACCATTTCCCAGTGGGTCTGTCCCCAGTGGATCAGTTCCCAGTGGATCAGTCCCGAATAGATCAGTTCCCAGTGAATCAGTTCCCAGTAGGTCAGTCCTCAGTGGATCAGTCCCCAGTGAATCAGTTCCCAGTGAATCATTTCCCAGTGGATCACACTTCACTGAATCAGTCTGCAGTGAATCTGTTCCCTATGGGTCAGTCCCCAGTGGGTTAGTTCCCAATGAATCTGTCCACAGTGTATCATTCCCCAGTGAATCATTTCCCAGTGAATCAGTTCCCAGTGAATCTTTTCCCACTGGAGCAATCCCCAGTGGATCAGTCCCCAGTGAATCATTTCCCAGTGGATCAGTCCCCAGTGAATCAGTCCCCAGTGGATCAGTCCCCAGTGAATCAATCCCCAGTGGATCAGTCCCCAGTGAATCATTTCCCAGTGGATCAGGCCCCAGCGATTCAGGTCCCAATGAATCAGTTCACAGTGACTCAGTTCCCAGTGGATCACTCCCCAGTGGATCAGTCCCCATTGAATCAGTTGCCAGTGAATCAGTTCCCAGTGGTTCAGTCCCCAGTGAATCAGTTCCCAGTTAATCATTTCCCAGTGGATCAATCCCCAGTGGATGAGTCCCCATTGAATCATTCCCAGTGGATCAGATCCCAACGAATCATTTCCCCATCCCCAGTGGATCGATCCCCAACTAATCAGTCCTCAGTGAATCAGATCTGAGTAGATCCCTCCCAAGTGGATCAGTCCACAGTGAATCAGATTCCCATCACCAGTGGATCAGTCAACAGTGAATCAGTCCCCATTGAACCCGTTCCCAGGGAATCAGTGCCCAGTGAATAAGTTCCCAGTGGATCAGTCCCCAGTGAATCAGTTCCCAATGAATCATGCCCCAGGGAATCACATCCTAGTGAACCAGTCCCAAGTGAATCAGTTCCCAGTGGATCAGTCCCCAGTGGATCAGTCCCCAGTGAATCAATTCCCCATTAACAGTAGATTGATCCTCAGTGGGTTAGTCCCCAGTGAATCAGTTCCCAGTGAATAAATTCCCAGTGGATCAATCACTAGTGAATCATTCTCCAGTCAATAATTTCCCAGTGAATCATTCCCCAGTGTACCAGTTCCCAGTGAATCAGTTCCCCAACTCCAGTGGGTCGATCTGTACTGAATCAGTCCCTAGTGAATCAGATCCCTTGCGAGCTGTCCCCAGTGGATCAGACCCCAGTGAATATGTTTCCCATCCCCAGTGGATCAGTCCCCAGTGAATCAATCCCCATTGTATCTGTCCCCAGTGAATCATTACCCAATGAATCAGTCCCCAATGAATCAGTTCCCAGTCAATCATTCCCCAGTGGATCCATTCCCAGTGAATCAGTCAAAATGAATCAGTTCCCAGTGGATCAGTCCCCAGTGGATCAATCCCCAGTGAATCAGTTCCCAGTGAATCATTTCCCAGTGGATCTATCCCCAGTGGATCAGTCCCCAGTAAATTTGATTCACATCCCCAGTCGACCACTCCCCAATGATTCCATTTTGCATCCCCAGTGGATCAGTCCCCAGTGAATCACTCCCCATTCAAGCAGTTCCCAGTGGATCAGTCCCCAGTGGATCAATCCCCAGTGAATCACTTCCCAGTGAATCACTCCCCAGTGGATCACTCCCCAGTGAAAAGTTCCCAGTGACACATTCCCCAGTGGATCAGTTTCCAGTTAATCAATCCCAGTGAATCAGTTACTAGTGGATCAGTCCCCAATGAATCAGTTCCCAGTGAATCCGTTCCCAGTGGATCAGTCCACAGTGAATCAGTTCCCAGTGAATCATTTCCCAGTGGATGAAACCCCAGTGGATCAGTCCACAGTGAATTGGTTCACAGTGAATCATTCCCCAGTCGATCAGTTCCCCATTCCCAGTGGATGGATCCCCAATCAATCAGTCCCCAGAGAATCAGATAGGCTTCCCTAGTGTATCAGTCCCCAGTGAATCAGATAACCTTCCCCAGTGAATCAGTCCCCAGTGAATCAGATACTCCTCCCCAGTGTATCAGTCCCCAGTGAATTCGTTTCCCATCCCCAGTGAATCAGTCCTCAGTGAATCAGTTCCCAGTGAATCATTTCCCAGTAGAGCTGTCCCCAGTGAAGCATTCCCTAGTGAATCAATACCCAGTGGATCATTTCCCAGTGGATCAGTCTGCACTGAATCAGTCTGCAGTGAATCATTTTCCACTGGTTCAATCCCCAGTGGATCAGTCCCCAGTGAATCGGTCCCCAGTGAATCATTCTGGAGTGGATAAGTTCCCAGTGATACAGTTCCCCATCCCCAGTGGATAGTTCCCCAGTGAATCAGTCCCCAGTCAATCAGATCCCAGTCGATCAGTTCCCAGTGGATAAGTGCACAATGTACCAGCTCCCATCTGCAGTGGATCAGTCCCCAGAGAATCAGTTCCCAGTGGATCAGTGACCAGTCCCACGGTCATTAAATCTCTGATTACCACAATCAGTCCACAGTTGATCAGTTCCCAGTGAATCACTTCCCAGTGAAGCAGACCCCAGTGAATCAGTCCCCAGTGAATCAGTCCCAGTAGATCAGTCACCAGTGAATCAGTTCCCAGTGCATCAGTCCTGAGTGAATCAATTCCCAGTGAATCAGTTCCCAGTAGATCAGTCCTCAGTGGATCAGTCCCCAGTGAATCAATTCCACGGGAACCATTTCCCAGTGGATCTGTCCCCAGTGGATCACTTCCCAGAGGATCAGTCACGAATGAATCAATTCCCAGTGAATCAGTTTCCAGTAGATCAGTCCTCAGTGGATCAGTCCCCAGTAAATCAGTTCCACGTGAATCATTTCCCAGTGGATCTGTCCCCAGTGGATCAGTCCCCAGTGATTCAGTTCCCAGTGAATCATTTCCCAGTGGATCACTCTTCACTGAATCAGTCGGGAGTGAATCAGTTCCCTGTGGATCAGTCCCCAGTGGGTCAGTTCCCAATGGATCCGTCCACAGTGAATCATTCCACTGTGAATTTTTCCCACTGGATCAGTCCCCAGCGATTGAAGTCCCAATGAATCAGTCCACAGTGAATCAGTACCCAATGAATCAGATCCCAGTAAAACAGGTCCCAGTGGAACAGTTTCCAGTGGATCAGCACCCACTGGCTCAGTCCCCAGTGATTCAGCACCAGTGAATCAGTTCCGAGTGAATCAGAACCCACTGAATCATTCTCCAGTGAATCAGCACCCAGTGAATCAGTTTCCCAACCCCAGAGGATCGATCCCAAGTGAATCAGTCCCCAGTGGATCAGGTACCTGTGAATCAGTTCCCAGTGAAGCAGCTTCCAGTGTAACTGTCCCCAGTGACTCAGTCCCCAGTGAATCAGTTGCCTGTGGATCAGTTCCCAGTTAATCAGTTCCCGGTGAATCATTCGCCAGTTGATCAGTTCCCAGGGGAACAGTTCCCACTGGATCAGCTCTGTGGTGCAGTCCGCAGTGATTCAGTACCAGTGAACCAGTTCCTAGTGA
This sequence comes from Somniosus microcephalus, assembly GCF_052327205.1. Classification (NCBI taxonomy): domain Eukaryota; kingdom Metazoa; phylum Chordata; class Chondrichthyes; order Squaliformes; family Somniosidae; genus Somniosus; species Somniosus microcephalus. The sequence continues at coordinate 78,883,918 of NC_141004.1, forward strand.
ATCAGTCCCCACTGAATCATTCTCCAGTGGAACAGTCCCCAGTGAATCAGTCCCCAGTGAATCAGTTCCCACTGGATCAGTCCACAGTGGATCAGTTCCCAGAGAACCAGTTCCCAGTGAATCATTCCCAGTGGATCAATCCCCAATTGATCAGTCCCCAGTGAATCAGTTCCCAGTGAATCATTTGCCAGTGGATCAGTTCCCAATGAATCAGTTGCCTGTGAATCAATTCCCAGTGAAGCAGGTCCCAGTGGAACAGTTCCCAGTGGAACTGTCACCAGTGAATCATTCCCCACTGGATCTGTCCCCAGTGAATCAGATCCTAGTGGATCAGCCTGCAGTGAATCAGTTGCCAGTGGATCAGTCCCCAGTGGATCAGTCTCCAATGAATCAGTTCCCAGTGAAAAACTTCCCAGTGGATCTGTCACCAGTGAATCATTCTCTAGTGGAACAGTCTCCAGTGAATCAGTTTCCCATCACCAGTGGATCGATCCCCAGTGAATCAGTTCCAAGTGGAACGGTCCCCAGTGGATCAGTCCCCAGCGATTCAGTTGCCAATGATACAATTCACAGTGAATCCATTCCCAGTGGATCTCTCCCCAGTGGATCAGTCCCCATTGAATCAGTTGCCAGTGAATCAGTTCCAAGTGGATCAGTCCCCAGTGGGTCAATCCAGAGTGAATCACTTCCCAGTGATTCACTTCCCAGTGTATCAGTCCTCAGTGAAACAGTTCCCAGAGAATGTTTTCCCAGTGGATCAACCTCCAGTGGATCAGTCCCCAGTGGATCAGTCCCCAGTGAATCTGTTCCCAGTAAACCAGTTCTCAGTGAATCAGACCACAGTGAATCAGTCCCCAGTGAATCAGTTCCCAGTGAATCAGTCCTCAGTGAATCAGTTCCCAGTGAATCATTTCCCAGTGGATCAATCCCCAGTGGCTTACTCCACAGTGATTTGGTTCCCAGTGAATCATTCCCCAGTGGAACAGTTCCCCATCCCCAGTGGATCGGTTCCCAGTGAATCAGACCCCAGTGAATCAGATAGCTTTCCCCAGTGTATCACTCCCAAGTGTATCTGTTTCCCATCCCCAGTGAATCAGTCCTCAGTGAATCAGTACCCAGTGAATCATTTCCCAGTGGTTTAATCCCCAGTGGTTCAATCCCCAGTGAACCGGTCCTGAGTGAATCATTCCCCAGTGGATCAGTTCCCAGGGAATCAGTTCCCAATCCCCAGTCGACCGATCCCTATTGAATCAGTCCCCAGTCAATTGATCCCAGTTGAACAGTTCCCAGTGGATCAGTGCACAATGTATCAGTTTCCCACCACCAGTGCATCAGTTCCCAGTGAATCACTTCCCAGTGAATCAGACCCCGGTGAATCAGTCCTGAGTGAATCAATTCCCAGTGAATCAGTTCCCTGTAGATCAGTCCTCAGTGGACCATTCCCGAATAAATCAATTCCCAGTGACTCAGTTCCCAGTATATCAGTCCTAAGTGGATCAGACCCCAGTGAATCAGTTCCATGTGAACCATTTCCCGGTGGCTCTGTCCCCAGTGGATCAGTTCCCAGTGGATCAGTCCCCAGTGAATCAGTTCCCGATGAATCATTTCCCAGTGGATTGCTCTTCACTGAATCAGTCTGCAGTGAATCTGTTCCCTGTGGATCAAACCCCAGTGGGTCAGTTCCCAATGGATCAGTCTACAGAGTATCATTCCCCAGTGAATCATTTAACAGTGGATCAGTCCCCAGTGATTCAAGTCCAAATGAATCAGTTCACAGTGAATCAGTCCCCATTGAATCAGTTCCCAGTGGATCAGTCCCCAATGGATCAATCCCCAGTGGATCAGTCCCCAGTGAATCTGTTTCACATCCCCAGTCGACAACTCCCCAGTGATTCCATTTTGCATCCCCAGTGGATCAGTCCCCAGTGAATCAGTCCCCATTCAATCAGTTCCCAGTGGATCAGTCCCCAGTGGATCAATCCCCAGTGAATCACTTCCAAGTGGAACACTTCCCAGTGGATCACTCCCCAGTGAAAAGCTCCCAGTGACACATTCCCCAGTGGATCAGTTCCCAGTTAATCAATCCCAGTGAATCAGTTACCAGTGGATCAGTCCCCAGTGGATCAGTCCCCAGTGAATCAGTTCCCAGTGAATCCGTTCCCAGTGGATCAGGGCACAGTGAATCAGTTCCCAGTGAATCATTTCCCAGTGGATGAAACGCCACTGGATCAGTCCACTGTGAATTGGTTCACAGTGAATCATTCCTCAGTCGATCAGTTCCCCATTCCCAGTGGATCGATCCCCAGTCAATCAGCCCCCAGTGAATCAGATAAACTTCCCTAGTTTATCAGTCCCCAGTGAATCAGATAACCTTCCCCAGTGAATCAGTCCCCAGTGAATCAGATACTCTTCCCCAGTGTATCAGTCCCCAGTGAATTATTTTCCCATCCCCAGTGAATCAGTCCTCAGTGAATCAGTTCCCAGTGAACCATTTCTCAGTGGAGCTGTCCACAGTGAAGCATTCATCAGTGAATCAGTACCCAGTGGATCATTTCCCAGTGGATCAGTCTGCACTGAATCAGTCTGCAGTGAATCATTTTCCACTGGTTCAATCCCCAGTGGATCAGTCCCCACTGAATCAGTCCCCAGTGAATCATTCTGCAGTGGATCAGTTCCCAGTGATACAGTTCCACATCCTCAGTGGATAGTTCCCCAGTGAATCAGTCCCCAGTCAATCAGATCCCAATCGATCAGCTCCCAGTGGATCAGTGAACAATGTATCAGCTCCCATCTGCAGTGGATCAGTCCCCAGTGAATCAGTTCCCAGTGGATCAGTCCACAGTTGATCAGTTCCCAGTGAATCACTTCCCAGTGAAGCAGACCCCAGTGAATCAGTCCCCAGTGAATCAGTTCCCAGTGGACCAGTCCTGAGTGAATCAATTCCCAGTGAATCAGTTCCCAGTAGATCAGTCCTCAGTGGATCAGTCCCCAGTGAATCAGCTCCACGGGAAACATTTCCCAGTGGATCTGCCCCAGTGGATCACTTCCCAGAGGATCAGTCATGAATGAATCTATTCCCAGTGAATCAGTTTCCAGTAGTTCAGTCCCCAGTGAATCAGTTCCCAGTGGACCAGTCCTGAGTGAATCAATTCCCAGTGAATCAGTTCCCAGTAGTTCAGTCCTCAGTGGATCAGTCCCCAGTAAATCAGTTCCACGTGAATCATTTCCCAGTGGACCTGTCCCCAGTGGATCAGTCCCCATTAATTCAGTTCCCAGTGAAGCATTTCCCAGTGGATCACTCTTCACTGAATCAGTCGGGAGTGAATCAGTTCCCTGTGGATCAATCCCGAGTGGGTCAGTTCCCAATGGACCAGTCCACAGTGAATCATTCCACTGTGAATTATTTCCCAGTGGATCAGTCCCCAGTGATTCAAGTCCCAAAGAATCAGTTCACAGTGAATCAGTTCCCAATGAATCAGCTCCCAGTAAAACCGGTCCCAGTGGAACAGTTTCCAGTGGATCAGCACCCAGTGGCTCATCCCCAGTGATTCAGTACCAGTGAATCAATTCCTAGTGAATCAGAACCCACTGAATCATTCTCCAGTGGATCAGCTCCCAGTGAATCAGTTTCCCAACCCCAGAGGATCGATCCCAAATGAATCAGTCCCCAGTGGATCAGGTACCTGTGAATCAGTTCCAGTGAAGCAGTTCCCACTGGAACTGTCCCCAGTGACTCGGTCCCCAGTGAATCAGTTGCCTGTGGATCAGTTCCCAGTGAATCAGTTCTCAGTGAATCATTCGCCAGTCGATCAGTTCCCAGTGGAACAGTTTCCACTGGATCAGCTCTCAGTGGCTCAGTCCCCAGTGATTCAGTACCAGTGAACAAGTTCCTAGTGAATCAGATCCCACTGAATCATTCTCCAGTGTAACAGTCCCCAGTGAATCAGTCCCCAGTGAATCAGTTCCCACTGGATCAGTCCACAGTGGATCAATTCCCAGAGAATCAGTTCCCAGTGAATCATTTGCCAGTGGATCAGTTCCCAATGAATCCATCCGAAGTGAATCAGATCCCAGTGGATCAGTCTCCAGTGGATCAGTCCCCAATTAATCAGTTGCCTGTGAATCAGTTCCCAGTGAAGCAGGTCCCAGTGGAACAGTTCCCAGTGGAACTGTCACCAGTGAATCATTCTCCAGTGGTTCTGTCCCCAGTGAATCAGATCCTAGTGGATCAGCCCGCAGTGAATCAGTTGCCAGTGGATCAGTCCCCAGTCGATCAGTCTCCAATGAATCAGTTCCCAGTGAAAAACTTCCCAGTGGCTGCTTATAGGAAAATCCACATCAAAACAGTGGGAGACATTCAGAAGGGAAATAGAGAGAGTACAACGCCAACATGTTCCTGTAAAGGTCAAGGGTGGGACCAAAAAGCAAAGGGAACCTTGGATGACAAGGGATATACAAAAATGCATTAGAAATAAAAGGGGGGCTTTTGGCAGTTACAAAAGACTAAAGACGGAAGAAGCCCTAGAGGAGTATAAAAAGTGCAGGGGCATACTTAAAAAAGAAATTAGGAGGGCGAGGAGGGGCCATGAAATAACACTGGCGAGCAAAATAAAGGAAAATCCTAAGATGTTTTATAAGTATATTAAGGGCAAGAGGATAACCAGGGAAAGGGTAGGGCCCATTAGGGACCAAAGTGGCAATCTGTGTGTAGAGCCAGAGGATGTAGGCGGGGTTATAAATGAATTTTTTGCATCTGTGTTCACTATGGAGAAAGACGATGCAGACATAGAAATCGGGCAAGGGGACTGTGACATACTTGAACATATTAGCATCGAGAGGGGGGAGGTGCTAGCGGTTTTAGCAGGCCAAAAAGTGGATAAATCCCCAGGCCCGGACGAGATGTATCCCAGGCTGCTGTGGGAGGCAAAGGAGGAGATTGCAGGGGCTCTGACACAAATTTTCAGAACCTCTCTGGCCACAGGGGATGTACCAGAGGACTGGAGAACAGCTAATGTAGTACCATTATTCAAGAAGGGTAGCAGGGATAAACCAGGGAATTACAGGCCAGTGAGTCTAACATCTGTGGTGGGGAAATTATTGGAAAAAATTCTGAGGGACAAAGTTAATCTCCACTTGGAGAGGCAAGGATTAATCGGGGATAGTCAGCATGGCTTTGTCAAGGGTAAATCATGTCTGACAAATCTGATTGAATTTTTTGAGGGGGTGACTACGGGGGTGGATGAGGGAAATGCTGTGGATGTGGTTTACATGGACTTCAGTAAAGCTTTTGACAAAGCCCCGCATAGGAGACTGGTCAAGAAGGTAAGAGCCCATGGGATCCAGGGTGCCTTGGCGCGTTGGATCCTAAACTGGCTGAGTGGCAGGAGGCAGAGAGTGATGGTCGAAGGTTGCTTTTGTGACTGGAAGCCTGTGTCCAGTGGGGTACCTCAGGGATCGGTGCTGGGTCCCTTGTTGTTTGTGATCTACATAAATGATTTGGATGAGAATGTAAAAGGTATGATCAGTAAGTTCGCAGATGACACAAAAATTGGTGGGGTGGTAAATTGCGAGGAGGAAAGCCTCAGGCTACAGGACGATATAAATGGGTTGGTCAGATGGGCGGAAAAGTGGCAAATGGAATTTAACCCTGAAAAGTGCGAGGTGATGCAGTTTGGACGGACAAATAAGGCAAGGGAATACACAATGAGTGGTAGGACCCTAGGAAGTACAGAGGGTCAGAGGGACCTTGGTGTACATGTACATAGATCCCTGAAGGCAGCGGAGCAGGTAGATAAGGTGGTTAAAAAGGCATATGGGATACTTGCCTTCATTAGCCGAGGCATAGAATATAAGAGCAGGGAGGTTATGATGGAGCTGTACAAAACGCTGGTGAGGCCACAGCTGGAGTATTGTGTGCAGTTCTGGTTGCCTCACTATAGGAAGGATGTGATTGCTTTGGAGAGGGTGCAGAGAAGATTCACCAGGATGTTACCTGGGATGGAGCGCCTCAGCTATGAAGAGAGGCTGGACAGGCTGGGGTTGTTTTCCTTGGAGCAGAGAAGGCTGAGGGGGGACCTGATTGAGGTGTACAAAATGATGAGGGGCATAGATAGGGTAGATAAAGAGGAACTTTTCCCCTTAGTGGGGGGGGTCAATAACAAGGGGGCATAGATTCAGGGTAAGGGGCAGGAGATTTAGAGGGGATTTGAGGAGGAACTTCTTCACCCAGAGGGTGGTTGGAATGTGGAATTCAATGCCTGAAAGGGTGGTAGAGGCAGGAACCCTCACAACATTCAAGAAGCATTTGGATGAGCACTTGAAATGCCATTGCATACAAGGCTATGGACCAAATGCTGGAAAATGGGATTACACTGGACAGGGATGGATGGGCGGCGCAGACATGATGGGCCGAAGGGCCTCTTTCTGTGCTGTAAAACTCTATGACTCTATGACTCTATGACTGGATCAGTCACCAGTGAATCATTCTCTAGTGGAACAGTCTCCAGTGATTCAGTTTCTCATCACCAGTGGATCGATCCCCAGTGAATCAGTTCCAAGAGGAACAGTCCCCAGTGGATTAGTCCCCAGAGATTCAGTTCCCAAAGAATCAGTTCACAGTGAATCAGTTCCCAATGAATCAGATCCCAGTAAAACCGTTCCCAGTGGAACAGTTTCCAGTGGACCAGCACCCAGTGGCTCAGTCCCCAGTGATTCAGTACAAGTGAATCAGTTCCTAGTGAATGAGAACCCACTGAATCATTCTCCAGTGGATCAGCTCCCAGTGAATCAGTTTCCCAACCCCAGACAATCGATCTGAAGTGAATCAGTCCCCAGTGGATCAGGTACCTGTGAATCAGTTCCCAGTGAAGCAGTTCCCAGTGGAACTGTCCCCAGTGACTCAGTCCCCAGTGAATCAGTTGCCTGTGGATCAGTTCCCAGTGAATCAGTTCTCAGTGAATCATTCACCAGTCGATCAGTTCCCAGTGGAACAGTTTCCACTGGATCAGCTCTCATTGGCTCAGTCCCCAGTGATTCAGTACCAGTGAACAAGTTCCTAGTGAATCAGATCCCACTGAATCATTCTCCAGTGGAACAGTCCCCAGTGAATCAGTCCCCAGTGAATCAGTTCCCACTGGATCAGTCCACAGTGGATCAGTTCCCAGAGAGCCAGTTCCCAGTGGAACTGTCACCAGTGAATCAATCCCCAGTGGATCTGTCCCCAGTGAATCAGATCCTAGTGGATCAGCCCACAGTGAATCAGTTGCCAGTGGATCAGTCCCCAGTGGATCAGTCTCCAATGAATCAGTTCCCAGTGAAAAAATTCCCAGTGGATCAGTCACCAGTGAATCATTCTCTAGTGGAACAGTCGCCAGTGATTCAGTTTCCCATCACCAGTGGATCGATCCCCAGTGAATCAGTTCCAAGTGGAACAGTCCCCAGTGGATCAGTCCCCAGCGATTCAGTTCCCAATGATACAGTTCACAATCAATCAGTTTCCAGTGGATCACTCCCCAGTGGATCAGTCCCCATTGAATCAGTTGCCAGTGAATCAGTTCAAAGTGGATCAGTCACCAGTGGGTCAATCCAGAGGGAATCACTTCCCAGTGATTCATGTCCCAGTGGATCAGTCCTCAGTGAAACAGTTCCCAGAGAATGTTTTCCCAGTGGATCAACCCCCAGTGGATCAGTCCCCAGTGGATCAGTCCACAGGGAATCAGTTCCCAGTAAACCAGTTCTCAGTGGATCAGACCACAGTGAATCAGTCCCCAGTGAATCAGTCCCCAGCGGATGAGTCCCCAGTGAATCAGTTCCCAGTGATTCAGTTCCCAGTGGATCAGTCCACAGTGAATCAGTTCCCAGTGAATCATTTCCCAGTGGATCAATACCCAGTGGCTCACTCCACAGTGATTTGGTTCCCAGTGAAGCATTCCCCAGTGGAACAGTTCCCCATCCCCAGTGGATCGATTCCCAGTGAATCAGTCCCCAGTGAATCAGATAGCTTTCCCCAGTGTATCAGTCCCCAGTGTATCTGTTTCCCATCCCCAGTGAATCAGTCCTCAGTGAATCAGTACCCAGTGAATCATTTCCCAGTGGTTCAATCCCCAGTGAATCGGTCCTGAGTGAATCATTCCCCAGTGGATCAGTTCCCAGGGAATCAGTTCCCAATCCCCAGTCGATCGATCCCCATTGAATCAGTCCCCAGTCAATTGATCCCAGTCGAACAGTTCCCAGTGGATCAGTGCACAATGTATCAGTTTCCCACCCCCAGTGGATCAGTCCCCAGTGAATCAGTTCCCAGTGGATCAGTACACAGTTGATCAGTTCCCAGTGAATCACTTCCCAGTGAATCAGACCCCAGTGAATCAGTCCCGAGTGAATCAATTCCCAGTGAATCACTTCCCTGTAGATCAGTCCTCAGTGGATCATTCCCGAATAAATCAATTCCCAGTGACTCAGTTCCCAGTATATCAGTCCTAAGTGGATCAGTCCCCAGTGAATCAGTTCCATGTGAACCATTTCCCAGTGGCTCTGTCCACAGTGGATCAGCTTCCAGTGGATCATTCCCCAGTGAATCAGTTCCCGGTGAATCATTTCCCAGTGGATTGCTCTTCACTGAATCAGTCTGTAGTGAATCTGTACGCTGTGGATCAGTCCCCAGTGGGTCAGTCCCCATTGAATCAATTCTCAGTGAATCATTTCCCAGTGGAGCAATCCCCAGTGGATCAGTCCACAGTGAATCATTTAGCAGTGAATCATTCCCCAGTGGAGCAGTTCCCAGTGAATCAGTTCCACATTCCCAGTGGATCAATCCCCAGTAAATCAGTCCCCAGTGAATCAGAATCCATTCGATCAGTCCCCAGTGAATCAGTTTCCCTCCCCCAGTTGATCAGTCCCCAGAGAATCAGTCCCTATTGAATCAGTTACAAGTGGATCAGTCCCGAATGAATCAATTCTCAGTGGACCTGTCCCCAGTGATTCGTTCCCCACTGAATCAGATCCCAGTGAATCATTTCCCAGTGGATCTGTCCCCAGTGATTCGTTCCCCAGTGAATCAGTTCCCAGCGCTTCATTTTCCAGTGGATCAGCCTTCACTGGTTCTGTCCGCAGTGAATCAGTCCCTAGTGAATCAATTTCCAGTGGATCAGTCCCCATAGAATCAGTTCCCCATGAATCAATTTACAGTGAATCAGTTCCCAGTGGATCAGATCCCAGTAAAATAGTTCCCAGTGGATCAGTTCCCAGTGGAACAGTTTCCAGTGGATCAGCTCCCAGTGGCTCAGTCCACAGTGACTCAGTACCAATGAATCATTTCCTAGTGAATCAGACCCCACTGAATCATTCTCCAGTGGATCAGCCCTCAGTCAATCAGTTTCCCATCCCCAGAGGATCGATCCCAAATGAATCAGTCCCCAGTGAATCAATTCCCAGTGAATCAGTTCCCAGTGAGTCGGTCCCCAATGAAGCCGTTCCCAGTGAATCAGCTGCCACTGAATCCATTCCCAGTGGATCAGTCCCAGTAGATCAGTTCTCAGTGAATATGGCCCAAGTAGATGAGTTCCCAGTGGATCATTCCCCAGTGGCTCAGTCCACAATGAATCAGTTCCCAGTGAATCAATTCCCAGTGGATCAATCCCTAGTGGATCAGTCTCCATTGAATCATTCCCAGTGAATCAGATACAAATGAATCAGTTCCCCATCCCTAGTGGATCGAGCCCCTGTTAATCAGCCCCCAGCATATCAGTTCCCAGTGGATCAGTCCCCAGCGATTCAGTTCCCAATGATTCAGTTCACAGTGAATCAGTTCCCAGTGGATCACTCCCCAGTGGATCAGTCGCCATTGAATCAGTTGCCAGTGAATGAGTTCCCAGTGGATCAGCCCCAGTGAATCAGTTCCCAGTGAATCATTTCCCAGTGGATTGCCATTCACTGAATCAGTCTGCAGTGAATCTGTTCCCTGTGCATCAGTCCCCAGTGGGTCAGTTCCCAATGGATCAGTCCACAATGTATTATTCCCCAGTGAATCATTCCCCAGTGGATCAGTCCCCAGTGAATCAGTTCCCAGTGAATTAGTCCCCAGTGAATCAGTTCCCAGTGGATCAGTCCCCAGTGGTTCAGTTCCCAGTGAATCAGTTCCCCATGAATAATTTCCCAGTGGATGAATAACCAGTGGATCAGTCCCCAGTGAAAAGGTGCCAGTGACTCATTCCCCAATGGATCAGTTCCCGGTTAATCAGTCCCAAGTGAATGAGTTACCAGTGGATCAGTGCCCAGTGGATCAGCCCCCAGTGAATCAGTTCCCAGTGAATCAGTTCCCAGTGAATCATTTCCCACTGGATCAATCCCCAGTGGATCAGTCCCCAGTGAATCAGTCCCAATTGAATCCATTCGCAGTGAATCAGTCCCCAGTGAATCAGTTCCCAGTGGATCAGTCCTCAGTGGATCACTTCTTAGTGAATCAGTTCCCCATGAATAATTTCCCAGTGGATGAATACCCAGTGGATCAGATCCCAGTGAAAAGATCCCAGTGAATCATTCCCCAGTGGGTCAGTCCCCGGTTGATCAGTCCCAAGTGAATAGGTTTCCCATCCCCAATCGAGTAGTCTCCAGTGATTCCGTTTCCCATCCCCAGTGGATGAGTCTCCAGTGTATCAGTCGACAATGAATCAGTTCCCAGTGAATCATTTCACACTGCATCAATCCCCAGTGGATCAGTCCCCAGTGAATCAGACCCCACTGAATCCGTTCCCAGAGGATCAGTCCCGAGTAAAAAGTTCCCAGTGAATCATTCCCCAGTGGATCAGATCCCAGTGAATCAGTCCCATGTGAATCAGTTCACAGTGGATCAGTCCCCAGTGGAGGAGTCCCCAGTGAATCAGTTCCCAGTGAATCAGTTCTCATTGGATCAGTCCACAGTGAATCAGTTCCCAGTGAATCATTTCCCAGTGGATCGATTCCCAGTGAATCAGTCCCCAATGAATCAGATACCCTGCCCAGTGTATCAGTCCCTAGTGAATCCGTTTCCCATCCCTAGTGAATCAGTCCTCAGTGAATCATTTCCCAGTTAATCAGTACCCAGTGAATCAGTCTTCAGTGAATCATTTCCCAGAGGTTTACTCCCCAGTGAATCGGTCCTGGGTGAATCATTCCCCAGTGGATCAGTTCCCAGTGAATCAGTTCCCCATCCCCAGTGGATCGATCCCCAGTAAACCAGTCCTCAGTTGATTGATCCCAGCCAATCAGTTCCCAGTGGATCAGTGCACAATGTATCAGTTTCCCATCCCCAGTGTATCAGTTCCCAGTGAATCAGTTCCCAGTGGATCAGTCCACAGTTGATCAGTTCCCTGTGAATTACTTCCCAGTGAATCACACCCTAGTGAATCAATCCCCAGTGAATCAGTCCCCACTAGAACAGTCGCCAATGAATCAGTTCTCAGTGCATCAGTCCCAAGTGAAACAATTCCCAGTGAATCAGTTCCCAGTAGATCAGTTCCCAGTAGATCAGTCCTCTGTGGATCAGTTCCCAGTGAAACAGTTCCAGGTGAACCATTTCCCAGTGGGTCTGTCCCCAGTGGATCAGTTCCCAGTGGATCAGTCCCGAATAGATCAGTTCCCAGTGAATCAGTTCCCAGTAGGTCAGTCCTCAGTGGATCAGTCCCCAGTGAATCAGTTCCCAGTGAATCATTTCCCAGTGGATCACACTTCACTGAATCAGTCTGCAGTGAATCTGTTCCCTATGGGTCAGTCCCCAGTGGGTTAGTTCCCAATGAATCAGTCCACAGTGTATCATTCCCCAGTGAATCATTTCCCAGTGAATCAGTTCCCAGTGAATCTTTTCCCACTGGAGCAATCCCCAGTGGATCAGTCCCCAGTGAATCATTTCCCAGTGGATCAGTCCCCAGTGAATCAGTCCCCAGTGGATCAGTCCCCAGTGAATCAATCCCCAGTGGATCAGTCCCCAGTGAATCATTTCCCAGTGGATCAGGCCCCAGCGATTCAGGTCCCAATGAATCAGTTCACAGTGACTCAGTTCCCAGTGGATCACTCCCCAGTGGATCAGTCCCCATTGAATCAGTTGCCAGTGAATCAGTTCCCAGTGGTTCAGTCCCCAGTGAATCAGTTCCCAGTTAATCATTTCCCAGTGGATCAATCCCCAGTGGATGAGTCCCCATTGAATCATTCCCAGTGGATCAGATCCCAACGAATCATTTCCCCATCCCCAGTGGATCGATCCCCAACTAATCAGTCCTCAGTGAATCAGATCTGAGTAGATCCCTCCCAAGTGGATCAGTCCACAGTGAATCAGATTCCCATCACCAGTGGATCAGTCAACAGTGAATCAGTCCCCATTGAACCCGTTCCCAGGGAATCAGTGCTCAGTGAATAAGTTCCCAGTGGATCAGTCCCCAGTGAATCAGTTCCCAATGAATCATGCCCCAGGGAATCACATCCGAGTGAACCAGTCCCAAGTGAATCAGTTCCCAGTGGATCAGTCCCCAGTGGATCAGTCCCCAGTGAATCAATTCCCTATTAACAGTAGATTGATCCTCAGTGGGTTAGTCCCCAGTGAATCAGTTCCCAGTGAATAAATTCCCAGTGGATCAATCACTAGTGAATCATTCTCCAGTCAATAATTTCCCAGTGAATCATTCCCCAGTGTACCAGTTCCCAGTGAATCAGTTCCCCAACTCCAGTGGATCGATCTGTACTGAATCAGTCCCTAGTGAATCAGATCCCTTGCGAGCAGTCCCCAGTGGATCAGACCCCAGTGAATATGTTTCCCATCCCCAGTGGATCAGTCCCCAGTGAATCAATCCCCATTGTATCTGTCCCCAGTGAATCATTACCCAATGAATCAGTCCCCAATGAATCAGTTCCCAGTCAATCATTCCCCAGTGGATCCATTCCCAGTGAATCAGTCAAAATGAATCAGTTCCCAGTGGATCAGTCCCCAGTGGATCAATCCCCAGTGAATCAGTTCCCAGTGAATCATTTCCCAGTGGATCTATCCCCAGTGGATCAGTCCCCAGTAAATTTGATTCACATCCCCAGTCGACCACTCCCCAATGATTCCATTTTGCATCCCCAGTGGATCAGTCCCCAGTGAATCACTCCCCATTCAAGCAGTTCCCAGTGGATCAGTCCCCAGTGGATCAATCCCCAGTGAATCACTTCCCAGTGAATCACTCCCCAGTGGATCACTCCCCAGTGAAAAGTTCCCAGTGACACATTCCCCAGTGGATCAGTTTCCAGTTAATCAATCCCAGTGAATCAGTTACTAGTGGCTCAGTCCCCAATGAATCAGTTCCCAGTGAATCCGTTCCCAGTGGATCAGTCCACAGTGAATCAGTTCCCAGTGAATCATTTCCCAGTGGATGAAACCCCAGTGGATCAGTCCACAGTGAATTGGTTCACAGTGAATCATTCCCCAGTCGATCAGTTCCCCATTCCCAGTGGATGGATCCCCAATCAATCAGTCCCCAGGGAATCAGATAAGCTTCCCTAGTGTATCAGTCCCCAGTGAATCAGATAACCTTCCCCAGTGAATCAGTCCCCAGTGAATCAGATACTCCTCCCCAGTGTATCAGTCCCCAGTGAATTCGTTTCCCATCCCCAGTGAATCAGTCCTCAGTGAATCAGTTCCCAGTGAATCATTTCCCAGTAGAGCTGTCCCCAGTGAAGCATTCCCTAGTGAATCAATACCCAGTGGATCATTTCCCAGTGGATCAGTCTGCACTGAATCAGTCTGCAGTGAATCATTTTCCACTGGTTCAATCCCCAGTGGATCAGTCCCCAGTGAATCGGTCCCCAGTGAATCATTCTGGAGTGGATAAGTTCCCAGTGATACAGTTCCCCATCCCCAGTGGATAGTTCCCCAGTGAATCAGTCCCCAGTCAATCAGATCCCAGTCGATCAGTTCCCAGTGGATAAGTGCACAATGTACCAGCTCCCATCTGCAGTGGATCAGTCCCCAGAGAATCAGTTCCCAGTGGATCAGTGACCAGTCCCACGGTCATTAAATCTCTGATTACCACAATCAGTCCACAGTTGATCAGTTCCCAGTGAATCACTTCCCAGTGAAGCAGACCCCAGTGAATCAGTCCCCAGTGAATCAGTCCCAGTAGATCAGTCACCAGTGAATCAGTTCCCAGTGCATCAGTCCTGAGTGAATCAATTCCCAGTGAATCAGTTCCCAGTAGATCAGTCCTCAGTGGATCAGTCCCCAGCGAATCAATTCCACGGGAACCATTTCCCAGTGGATCTGTCCCCAGTGGATCACTTCCCAGAGGATCAGTCACGAATGAATCAATTCCCAGTGAATCAGTTTCCAGTAGATCAGTCCTCAGTGGATCAGTCCCCAGTAAATCAGTTCCACGTGAATCATTTCCCAGTGGATCTGTCCCCAGTGGATCAGTCCCCAGTGATTCAGTTCCCAGTGAATCATTTCCCAGTGGATCACTCTTCACTGAATCAGTCGGGAGTGAATCAGTTCCCTGTGGATCAGTCCCCAGTGGGTCAGTTCCCAATGGATCCGTCCACAGTGAATCATTCCACTGTGAATTTTTCCCACTGGATCAGTCCCCAGCGATTGAAGTCCCAATGAATCAGTCCACAGTGAATCAGTACCCAATGAATCAGATCCCAGTAAAACAGGTCCCAGTGGAACAGTTTCCAGTGGATCAGCACCCACTGGCTCAGTCCCCAGTGATTCAGCACCAGTGAATCAGTTCCGAGTGAATCAGAACCCACTGAATCATTCTCCAGTGAATCAGCACCCAGTGAATCAGTTTCCCAACCCCAGAGGATCGATCCCAAGTGAATCAGTCCCCAGTGGATCAGGTACCTGTGAATCAGTTCCCAGTGAAGCAGCTTCTAGTGTAACTGTCCCCAGTGACTCAGTCCCCAGTGAATCAGTTGCCTGTGGATCAGTTCCCAGTTAATCAGTTCCCGGTGAATCATTCGCCAGTCGATCAGTTCCCAGGGGAACAGTTCCCACTGGATCAGCTCTCAGTGGTGCAGTCCGCAGTGATTCAGTACCAGTGAACCAGTTCCTAGTGAATCAGTCCCCACTGAATCATTCTCCAGTGGAACAGTCCCCAGTGAATCAGTCCCCAGTGAATCAGTTCCCACTGGATCAGTCCACAGTGGATCAGTTCCCAGAGAACCAGTTCCCAGTGAATCATTCCCAGTGGATCAATCCCCAATTGATCAGTCCCCAGTGAATCAGTTCCCAGTGAATCATTTGCCAGTGGATCAGTTCCCAATGAATCAGTTGCCTGTGAATCAATTCCCAGTGAAGCAGGTCCCAGTGGAACAGTTCCCAGTGGAACTGTCACCAGTGAATCATTCCCCACTGGATCTGTCCCCAGTGAATCAGATCCTAGTGGATCAGCCTGCAGTGAATCAGTTGCCAGTGGATCAGTCCCCAGTGGATCAGTCTCCAATGAATCAGTTCCCAGTGAAAAACTTCCCAGCGGATCTGTCACCAGTGAATCATTCTCTAGTGGAACAGTCTCCAGTGAATCAGTTTCCCATCACCAGTGGATCGATCCCCAGTGAATCAGTTCCAAGTGGAACGGTCCCCAGTGGATCAGTCCCCAGCGATTCAGTTGCCAATGATACAATTCACAGTGAATCCATTCCCAGTGGATCTCTCCCCAGTGGATCAGTCCCCATTGAATCAGTTGCCAGTGAATCAGTTCCAAGTGGATCAGTCCCCAGTGGGTCAATCCAGAGTGAATCACTTCCCACTGATTCACTTCCCAGTGTATCAGTCCTCAGTGAAACAGTTCCCAGAGAATGTTTTCCCAGTGGATCAACCTCCAGTGGATCAGTCCCCAGTGGATCAGTCCCCAGTGAATCTGTTCCCAGTAAACCAGTTCTCAGTGAATCAGACCACAGTGAATCAGTCCCCAGTGAATCAGTTCCCAGTGAATCAGTCCTCAGTGAATCAGTTCCCAGTGAATCATTTCCCAGTGGATCAATCCCCAGTGGCTTACTCCACAGTGATTTGGTTCCCAGTGAATCATTCCCCAGTGGAACAGTTCCCCATCCCCAGTGGATCGGTTCCCAGTGAATCAGACCCCAGTGAATCAGATAGCTTTCCCCAGTGTATCACTCCCAAGTGTATCTGCTTCCCATCCCCAGTGAATCAGTCCTCAGTGAATCAGTACCCAGTGAATCATTTCCCAGTGGTTTAATCCCCAGTGGTTCAATCCCCAGTGAACCGGTCCTGAGTGAATCATTCCCCAGTGGATCAGTTCCCAGGGAATCAGTTCCCAATCCCCAGTCGACCGATCCCTATTGAATCAGTCCCCAGTCAATTGATCCCAGTTGAACAGTTCCCAGTGGATCAGTGCACAATGTATCAGTTTCCCACCCCCAGTGGATCAGTCCCCAGTGAATCAGTTCCCAGTGGATCAGTACACAGTTGATCAGTTCCCAGTGAATCACTTCCCATTGAATCAGAACCCAGTGAATCAGTCCCGAGTGAATCAATTCCTAGTGAATCAGTTCCCAATATATCAGTCCTCAGTGGATCAGTCCCCAGTTAATCAGTTCCATGTGAACCATTTCCCAGTGGCTCTGTCCCCAGTGGATCAGATTCCAGTGGATCATTCCCCAGTGAATCAGTTCCCGGAGAATCATTTCCCAGTGGATTGCTCTTCACTGAATCAGTCCACAGTGAATCTGTTCCCTGTGGATCAGTCCCCAGTGGGTCAGTTCCCAATGGATCAGTTCCCAGTAAATCAGTTCCCAGTGGATCAGTTCCCAGTGAATCAGTTCCCCATGAATAATTTCCCAGTGGATGAATAACCAGAGGACCAGTCCCCATTGAAAAGTTCCCAGTGACTCATTCCCCAGTGGACCAGTTCCCAGTTAATCAGTCCCAACTGAATGAGTTCCCAGTGGATCAGTCCCCAGTGAACCAGTTTCCCACCCCCAGTCGCTCAGTCCCCAGTGATTCCATTTCCCATCCCCAGTGGATGAGTCCACAATGTATCAGTCACGATTGAATCCATACCCAGTGGATCAGTCCCCAGTGCTTCAGTCCCCAGTGGATCAGACCCCAGTGAATCAGTCCCCATTGAATCCCTTCGCAGTGTATCAGTCCCCAGTGAATCAGTTCCCGGTGGATCAGTCCACAGTGGATCAGTTCTTGGTGAATCAGTTCCCCATGAATAATTTCCCAGTGGATTAATACACAGTGGATCCGTTCCCTGTGAAAAGTTCCCAGTGAATCAGTCCCCAGTGGATGAGTCCCCAGTGAATCAGTTCCCAGTGAATCAGTTCCCAGTGGATCAGTCCACAGTGAGTCAGTTCCCAGTGAATCATTTCGCAGTGGATCAATCCCCAGTGGATCAGTCCACAGTGATTTGGTTCCCAGTGAATCATTCCCTAGTGGGACAGTTCCCCATCCCCAGTGGATCGATTCCCAGTGAATCAGTCCCCAGTGAATCAGATAGTTTTCCCCAGTCTATCAGCCCCCAGTGTATCTGTTTCCCATCCTCAGTGAATCAGTCCTCAGTGAATCAGCACCCCGTGAATCATTTCCCAGTGATTTAATCCCCAGTGGTTCAATCCCCAGTGAATCGGTCCTGAGTGAATCATTCCCCAGTGGGTCAGTTCCCAGGGAATCAGTTCCCAATCCCCAGTCGATCAATCCCCATTGAATCAGTCCCCAGTCAATTGATCCCAGTTGAACAGTTCCCAGGGAATCAGTGCACAATGTATCAGTTTCCCACCCCTAGTGGATCAGTCCCCAGTGAATCAGTTCCCAGTGGATCAGTACACAGTTGATCAGTTCCCAGTGAATCACTTCCCAGTGAATCAGACCCCAGTAAATCAGTCCCGAGTGAATCAATTCCCAGTGAATCAGTTCCCTGTAGATCAGTCCTCAGTGGATCATTCCCAAATAAATCAATTCCCAGTGACTCCATTCCCAGTATACTAGTCCTCAGTGGATCAGTCCCCAGTGAATCAGTTCCATGTGAACCATTTCCCAGTGGCTCTGTCCACAGTGGATCTGTTTCCAGTGGATCATTCCCCAGTGAATCAGTTCCCGGTGAATCATTTCCCAGTGGATTGCTCTTCACTGAATCAGTCCACAGTGAATCTGTTCCCTGTGGATCAGCCCCCAGTGGGTCAGTTCCCAATGGATCAGTCCACAGAGTATCATTCCCCAGTGAATCATTTCCCAGTGGATCAATCCCCAGTGATTCAGGTCCAAATGAATCAGTTCACAGTGAATCAGTTCCCAGTGGATCATTCCCCAGTGGATCAGTCCCCATTGAATCAGTTGCCAGTGAATCAGTTCCCAGTGAATCAGTTCCCCATGATTAATTTCGCAGTGGATGAATAACCAAAGGACCAGTCCCCAGTGAAAAGTTCCCAGTGACTCATACCCCAGTGGACCAGTTCCCAGTTAATCAGTCCCAACTGAATGAATTCCCAGTGGATCAGTCCCAAGTGAATCAGTTTCCCACCCCCAGTTGCTCAGTCACCAGTGATTCCATTTCCCATCCCCAGTGGATGAGTCCACAGTGTATCAGTCACGATTGAATTCATACACAGTGGATCAGTCCCCAGTGGTTCAGTCCCCAGTGGATCAGACCCCAGTGAATCAGTCCCCATTGAATCCCTTCACAGTGTATCAGTCCCCAGTGAATCAGTTCCCGGTGGATCAGTGCACAGTGGATCAGTTCTTGGTGAATCAGTTCCCCATTAATAATTTCCCAGTGGATTCATACACAGTGGATCAGTTCCCAGTGAAAAGTTCCCAGTGAATCAGTCCCCAGTGGATGAGTCCCCAGTGAATCAGTTCCCAGTGAATCAGTTCCCAGTGGATCAGTCCACAGTGAGTCAGTTCCCACTGAATCATTTCCAAGTGGATCAATCCCCAGTGGATCAGTCCACAGTGATTTGGTTCCCAGTGAAACATTCCCCAGTGGATCAGTTCCCCATCCCCAGTGGATCGACTCCCAATGAATCAGTCCCCAGTGAATCAGATAGCATTCCCCAGTGTATCAGTCCCCAGTGTGTCCGTTTCCCATCCCCAGTGAATCAGTCCTCAGTAAATCAGTTCCCAGTGAATCATTTCCCAGTGGAGCTGTTCCCAGTGAATCATTCCCCAGTGAATCAGTACCCAGTGAATCATTTTCCAGTGGTTCAGTCTCCACTGAATCAGTCTGCAGTGAATCATTCCCCAGTGGTTTAATCCCCAGTGGTTCAGTCCCCAGTGATTCAGTCCTAAGTGAATCATTCCCCAGTGGACCAGTTCCCAGGGAATCAGTTCCCAATCCCCAGGTGATCGATCCCAATGACTCAGTCCCCAGTCAATTGATCCCAGTCGGACAGTTCCCAGTGGATCAGTCCCCAATGAATCAGATACCCTGCCCAGTGTATCAGTCCCTAGTGAATCCGTTTCCCATCCCTAGTGAATCGGTCCTCAGTGAATCATTTCCCAGTTAATCAGTACCCAGTGAATCAGTCTTCAGTGAATCATTTCCCAGAGGTTTAATCCCCAGTGAATCGGTCCTGAGTGAATCATTCCCCAGTGGATCAGGTCCCAGTGAATCAGTTCCCCATCCCCAGTGGATCGATCCCCAGTAAATCAGTCCTCAGTTGATTGATCCCAGCCAATCAGTTCCCAGTGGATCAGTGCACAATGTATCAGTTTCCCATCCCCAGTGTATTAGTTCCCAGTGAATCAGTTCCCAGTGGATCAGTCCACAGTTGATCAGTTCCCTGTGAATTACTACCCAGTGAATCACACCCCAGTGAATCAATCCCCAGTGAATCAGTCCCCACTAGAACAGTCCCCAGTGAATCAGTTCTCAGTGCATCAGTCCCAAGTGAAACAATTCCCAGTGAACCAGTTCCCAGTAGATCAGTTCCCAGTAGATCAGTCCTCTGTGGATCAGTTCCCAGTGAAACAGTTCCAGGTGAACCATTTCCCAGTGGGTCTGTCCCCAGTGGATCAGTTCCCAGTGGATCAGTCCCGAATAGATCAGTTCCCAGTGAATCAGTTCCCAGTAGATCAGTCCTCAGTGGATCAGTCCCCAGTGAATCAGTTCCCAGTGAATCATTTCCCAGTGGATCACTCTTCACTGAATCAGTCTGTAGTGAATCTGTTCCCTATGGGTCAGTCCCCAGTGGGTTAGTTCCCAATGAATCAGTCCACAGTGTATCATTCCCCAGTGAATCATTTCCCAGTGAATCAGTTCCCAGTGAATCTTTTCCCACTGGAGCAATCCCCAGTGGATCAGTCCCCAGTGAATCATTTCCCAATGGATCAGTCCCCAGTGAATCAGTCCCCAGTGGATCAGTCCCCAGTGAACCAATCCCCAGTGGATCAGTCCCCAGTGAATCATTTCCCAGTGGATCAGGCCCCAGCGATTCAGGTCCCAATGAATCAGTTCACAGTGACTCAGTTCCCAATGGATCACTCCCCAGTGGATCAGTCCCCATTGAATCAGTTGCCAGTGAATCAGTTCCCAGTGGTTCAGTCCCCAGTGAATCAGTTCCCAGTTAATCAGTTCCCAGTGGATCAATCCCCAGTGGATTAGTCCCCATTGAATCATTCCCAGTGGATCAGATCCCAACGAATCATTTCCCAATCCCCAGTGGATCGATCCCCAACTAATCAGTCCTCAGTGAATCAGATCTGAGTAGATCCCTCCCAAGTGGATCAGTCCACAGTGAATCAGATTCCCATCACCAGTGGATCAGTCAACAGTGAATCAGTCCCCATTGAACCCGTTCCCAGGGAATCAGTGCCCAGTGAATAAGTTCCCAGTGGATCAGTCCCCAGTGAATCAGTTCCCAATGAATCATGCCCCAGGGAATCACATCCTAGTGAACCAGTCCCAAGTGAATCTGTTCCCAGTGGATCAGTCCCCAGTGGATCAGTCCCCAGTGAATCAATTCCCCATTAACAGTAGATTGATCCTCAGTGGATTAGTCCCCAGTGAATCAGTTCCCAGTGAATAAATTCCCAGTGGATCAATCACTAGTGAATCATTCTCCAGTTAATAATTTCCCAGTGAATCATTCCCCAGTGTACCAGTTCCCACTGAATCAGTTCCCCAACTCCAGGGAATCGATCTGTACTGAATCAGTCCCTAGTGAATCAGATCCCTTGCCAGCAGTCCCCAGTGGATCAGACCCCAGTGAATATGTTTCCCATCCCCAGTGGATCAGTCCCCAGTGAATCAATCCCCATTGTATCTGTCCCCAGTGAATCATTACCCAATGAACCAGTCCCCAATGAATCAGTTCCCAGTCAATCATTCCCCAGTGGATCCGTTCCCAGTGAATCAGTCAAAATGAATCAGTTCCCAGTGGATCAGTCCCCAGTGGATCAATCCCCAGTGAATCAGTTCCCAGTGAATCAGTTTCCAGTAGATCAGTCCTCAGTGGACCAGTCCCCAGTAAATCAGTTCCACGTGAATCATTTCCCAGTGTATCTGTCCCCAGTGGATCAGTCCCCAGTGATTCAGTTCCCAGTGAATCATTTCCCAGTGGATCACTCTTCACTGAATCAGTCGGGAGTGAATCAGTTCCCTGTGGATCAGTCCCCAGTGGGTCAGTTCCCAATAGATCCGCCCACAGTGAATCATTCCACTGTGAATTTTTCCCACTGGATCAGTCCCCAGCGATTCAAGTCCCAATGAATCAGTCCACAGTGAATCAGTACACAATGAATCAGATCCCAGTAAAACAGGTCCCAGTGGAACAGTTTCCGGTGGATCAGCACCCACTGGCTCAGTCCCCAGTGATTCAGCACCAGTGAATCAGTTCCGAGTGAATCAGAACTCACTGAATCATTCTCCAGTGAATCAGCACCCAGTGAATCAGTTTCCCAACCCCAGAGGATCGATCCCAAGTGAATCAGTCCCCAGTGGATCAGGTACCTGTGAATCAGTTCCCAGTGAAGCAGCTTCCAGTGTAACTGTCCCCAGTGACTCAGTCCCCAGTGAATCAGTTGCCTGTGGATCAGTTCCCAGTGAATCAGTTCCCGGTGAATCATTCGCCAGTCGATCAGTTCCCAGGGGAACAGTTCCCACTGGATCAGCTCTCAGTGGTGCAGTCCGCAGTGATTCAGTACCAGTGAACCAGTTCCTAGTGAATCAGTCCCCACTGAATCATTCTCCAGTGGAACAGTCCCCAGTGAATCAGTCCCCAGTGAATCAGTACACAGTTGATCAGTTCCCAGTGAATCACTTCCCAGTGAATCAGACCCCAGTAAATCAGTCCCGAGTGAATCAATTCCCAGTGAATCAGTTCCCTGTAGATCAGTCCTCAGTGGATCATTCCCAAATAAATCAATTCCCAGTGACTCCATTCCCAGTATATTAGCCCTCAGTGGATCAGTCCCCAGTGAATCAGTTTCATGTGGACCATTTCCCAGTGGCTCTGTCCACAGTGGATCTGTTTCCAGTGGATCATTCCCCAGTGAATCAGTTCCCGGTGAATCATTTCCCAGTGGATTGCTCTTCACTGAATCAGTCCACAGTGAATCTGTTCCCTGTGGATCAGCCCCCAGTGGGTCAGTTCCCAATGGATCAGTCCACAGAGTATCATTCCCCAGTGAATCATTTCCCAGTGGATCAATCCCCAGTGATTCAGGTCCAAATGAATCAGTTCACAGTGAATCAGTTCCCAGTGGATCATTCCCCAGTGGATCAGTCCCCATTGAATCAGTTGCCAGTGAATCAGTTCCCAGTGGATCAGTCCCCAGTGAATCAGTTCCCAGTGAAGCATTTGCCAGTGGATCAATCCCCAGTGGATCAGTCTCCATTGAATCATTCCCAGTGGATCAGATCCCAACGAATCATTTCCACATCCCCAGTGGATCGATCCCCAGCTAATCAGATCCGAGTAGATACCTCCCTAGTGGATCAGTCCCCAGTGAATCAGATTCCCATCCCCAGTGGATCAGCCAACAGTGAATCAGTCCCCATTGATTCCATCCCCAGTGAATTAGTCCCCGGTGAGTCATTTCCCAGTGGATCCGTCCCCAGTGAATCAGTTCCCCATGATTAATTTCGCAGTGGATGAATAAC
The DNA here is from genome assembly GCF_052327205.1 of Somniosus microcephalus. NCBI lineage: Eukaryota > Metazoa > Chordata > Chondrichthyes > Squaliformes > Somniosidae > Somniosus > Somniosus microcephalus. Next base: position 78,906,984 of record NC_141004.1, read on the forward strand.
CAAAGGACCAGTCCCCAGTGAAAAGTTCCCTGTGACTCATACCCCAGTGGACCAGTTCCCAGTTAATCAGTCCCAACTGAATGAATTCCCAGTGGATCAGTCCCAAGTGAATCAGTTTCCCACCCCCAGTTGCTCAGTCACCAGTGATTCCATTTCCCATCCCCAGTGGATGAGTCCACAGTGTATCAGTCACGATTGAATTCATACACAGTGGATCAGTCCCCAGTGGTTCAGTCCCCAGTGGATCAGACCCCAGTGAATCAGTCCCCATTGAATCCCTTCACAGTGTATCAGTCCCCAGTGAATCAGTTCCCGGTGGATCAGTGCACAGTGGATCAGTTCTTGGTGAATCAGTTCCCCATTAATAATTTCCCAGTGGATTAATACACAGTGGATCAGTTCCCAGTGAAAAGTTCCCAGTGAATCAGTCCCCAGTGGATGAGTCCCCAGTGAATCAGTTCCCAGTGAATCAGTTCCCAGTGGATCAGTCCACAGTGAGTCAGTTCCCACTGAATCATTTCCAAGTGGATCAATCCCCAGTGGATCAGTCCACAGTGATTTGGTTCCCAGTGAAACATTCCCCAGTGGATCAGTTCCCCATCCCCAGTGGATCGACTCCCAATGAATCAGTCCCCAGTGAATCAGATAGCATTCCCCAGTGTATCCGTCCCCAGTGTGTCCGTTTCCCATCCCCAGTAAATCAGTCCTCAGTAAATCAGTTCCCAGTGAATCATTTCCCAGTGGAGCTGTTCCCAGTGAATCATTCCGCAGTGAATCAGTACCCAGTGAATAATTTTCCAGTGGTTCAGTCTCCACTGAATCAGTCTGCAGTGAATCATTCCCCAGTGGTTTAATCCCCAGTGGTTCAGTCCCCAGTGATTCAGTCCTAAGTGAATCATTCCCCAGTGGACCAGTTCCCAGGGAATCAGTTCCCAATCCCCAGGTGATCGATCCCAATGAATCAGTCCCCAGTCAATTGATCCCAGTCGGACAGTTCCCAGTGGATCAGTCCCCAATGAATCAGATACCCTGCCCAGTGTATCAGTCCCTAGTGAATCCGTTTCCCATCCCTAGTGAATCAGTCCTCAGTGAATCATTTCCCAGTTAATCAGTACCCAGTGAATCAGTCTTCAGTGAATCATTTCCCAGAGGTTTAATCCCCAGTGAATCGGTCCTGAGTGAATCATTCCCCAGTGGATCAGTTCCCAGTGAATCAGTTCCCCATCCCCAGTGGATCGATCCCCAGTAAATCAGTCCTCAGTTGATTGATCCCAGCCAATCAGTTCCCAGTGGATCAGTGCACAATGTATCAGTTTCCCATCCCCAGTGTATTAGTTCCCAGTGAATCAGTTCCCAGTGGATCAGTCCACAGTTGATCAGTTCCCTGTGAATTACTTCCCAGTGAATCACACCACAGTGAATCAATGCCCAGTGAATCAGTCCCCACTAGAACAGTCCCCAGTGAATCAGTTCTCAGTGCATCAGTCCCAAGTGAAACAATTCCCAGTGAACCAGTTCCCAGTAGATCAGTTCCCAGTAGATCAGTCCTCTGTGGATCAGTTCCCAGTGAAACAGTTCCAGGTGAACCATTTCCCAGTGGGTCTGTCCCCAGTGGATCAGTTCCCAGTGGATCAGTCCCGAATAGATCAGTTCCCAGTGAATCAGTGATGCGCCATCAATTACTCAAAAGACTGAAGTTGAGCGAGTAACAATCAGGCTTTTATTAACTAAAGAATGAAGGTCTTGTCTCGAGTGGTCGACCCGTCCAGAATACTAAGGGACTGGGAGGTAGTCACTTATATACCTGGAATAGTGGGAGGAGTCAGCCGAGGCATGTCCAGACCTGTACCTAGTGGAATACACATACAGACACAGACAGGTATGACAGTGGTTTACCACAATCAGTTCCCAGTAGATCAGTCCTCAGTGGATCAGTCCCCAGTGAATCAGTTCCCAGTGAATCATTTCCCAGTGGATCACTCTTCACTGAATCAGTCTGCAGTGAATCTGTTCCCTATGGGTCTGTCTCCAGTGGGTTAGTTCCCAATGAATCAGTCCACAGTGTATCATTCCCCAGTGAATCATTTCCCATTGAATCAGTTCCCAGTGAATCTTTTCCCACTGGAGCAATCCCCAGTGGATCAGTCCCCAGTGAATCATTTCCCAGTGGATCAGTCCCCAGTGAATCAGTCCCCAGTGGATCAGTCCCCAGTGAATCAATCCCCAGAGGATCAGTCCCCAGTGAATCATTTCCCAGTGGATCAGGCCCCAGCGATTCAGGTCCCAATGAATCAGTTCACAGTGACTCAGTTCCCAGTGGATCACTCCCCAGTGGATCAGTCCCCATTGAATCAGTTGCCAGTGAATCAGTTCCCAGTGGTTCAGTCCCCAGTGAATCAGTTCCCAGTTAATCATTTCCCAGTGGATCAATCCCCAGTGGATGAGTCCCCATTGAATCATTCCCAGTGGATCAGATCCCAACGAATCATTTTCCTATCCCCAGTGGATCGATCCCCAACTAATCAGTCCTCAGTGAATCAGATCTGAGTAGATCCCTCCCAAGTGGATCAGTCCACAGTGAATCAGATTCCCATCACCAGTGGATCAGTCAACAGTGAATCAGTCCCCATTGAACCCGTTCCCAGGGAATCAGTGCCCAGTGAATAAGTTCCCAGTGGATCAGTCCCCAGTGAATCATTTCCCAGTGGATCAGTCCCCAGTGAATCAGTCCCCAGTGGATCAGTCCCCAGTGAATCAATCCCCAGTGGATCAGTCCCCAGTGAATCATTTCCCAGTGGATCAGGCCCCAGCGATTCAGGTCCCAATGAATCAGCTCACAGTGACTCAGTTCCCAGTGGATCACTCCCCAGTGGATCAGTCCCCATTGAATCAGTTGCCAGTGAATCAGTTCCCAGTGGTTCAGTCCCCAGTGAATCAGTTCCCAGTTAATCATTTCCCAGTGGATCAATCCCCAGTGGATGAGTCCCCATTGAATCATTCCCAGTGGATCAGATCCCAACGAATCATTTCCCTATCCCCAGTGGATCGATCCCCAACTAATCAGTCCTCAGTGAATCATATCTGAGTAGATCCCTCCCAAGTGGATCAGTCCACAGTGAATCAGATTCCCATCACCAGTGGATCAGTCAACAGTGAATCAGTCCCCATTGAACCCGTTCCCAGGGAATCAGTGCCCAGTGAATAAGTTCCCAATGGATCAGCCCCCAGTGAATCAGTTCCCAATGAATCATGCCCCAGGGAATCAAATCCTAGTGAACCAGTCCCAAGTGAATCAGTTCCCAGTGGATCAGTCCCCAGTGGATCAGTCCCCAGTGAATCAATTCCCCATTAAAAGTAGATTGATCCTCAGTGGATTAGTCCCCAGTGAATCAGTTCCCAGTGAATAAATTCCCAGTGGATCAATCACTAGTGAATCATTCTCCAGTCAATAATTTCCCAGTGAATCATTCCCCAGTGTACCAGTTCCCACTGAATCAGTTCCCCAACTCCAGGGGATCGATCTGTACTGAATCAGTCCCTAGTGAATCTGATCCCTTGCGAGCAGTCCCCAGTGGATCAGACCCCAGTGAATATGTTTCCCATCCCCAGTGGATCAGTCCCCAGTGAATCAATCCCAATTGTATCTGTCCCCAGTGAATCATTACCCAATGAACCAGTCCCCAATGAATCAGTTCCCAGTCAATCATTCCCCAGTGGATCCGTTCCCAGTGAATCAGTCAAAATGAATCAGTTCCCAGTGGATCAGTCCCCAGTGGATCAATCCCCAGTGAATCAGTTCCCAGTGAATCAGTTTCCAGTAGATCAGTCCTCAGTGGATCAGTCCCCAGTAAATCAGTTCCACGTGAATCATTTCCCAGTGGATCTGTCCCCAGTGGATCAGTCCCCAGTGATTCAGTTCCCAGTGAATGTTTTCCCAGTGGATCACTCTTCACTGAATCAGTCGGGAGTGAATCAGTTCCCTGTGGATCAGTCCCCAGTGGGTCAGTTCCCAATGGATCCGTCCACAGTGAATCATTCCACTGTGAATTTTTCCCACTGGATCAGTCCCCAGCGATTCAAGTCCCAATGAATCAGTCCACAGTGAATCAGTACCCAATGAATCAGGTCCCAGTAAAACAGGTCCCAGTGGAACAGTTTCCAGTGGATCAGCACCCACTGGCTCAGTCCCCAGTGATTCAGCACCAGTGAATCAGTTCCGAGTGAATCAGAACTCACTGAATCATTCTCCAGTGAATCAGCATCCACTGAATCAGTTTCCCAACCCCAGAGGATCGATCCCAAGTGAATCAGTCCCCAGTGGATCAGGTACCTGTGAATCAGTTCCCAGTGAAGCAGCTTCCAGTGTAACTGTCACCAGTGACTCAGTCCCCAGTGAATCAGTTGCCTGTGGATCAGTTCCCAGTGAATCAGTTCCCGGTGAATCATTCGCCAGTCGATCAGTTCCCAGGGGAGCAGTTCCCACTGGATCAGCTCTCAGTAGTGCAGTCCCCAGTGATTCAATACCAGTGAACCAGTTCCTAGTGAATCAGTCCCCACTGAATCATTCTCCAGTGGAACAGTCCCCAGTGAATCAGTCCCCAGTGAATCAGTTCCCACTGGATCAGTCCACAGTGGATCAGTTCCCAGAGAACCAGTTCCCAGTGAATCATTCCCAGTGGATCAATCCCCAATTGATCAGTCCCCAGTGAATCAGTTCCCAGTGAATCATTTGCCAGTGGATCAGTTCCCAATGAATCAGTTGCCTGTGAATCAATTCCCAGTGAAGCAGGTCCCAGTGGAACAGTTCCCAGTGGAACTGTCACCAGTGAATCATTCCCCACTGCATCTGTCCCCAGTGAATCAGATCCTAGTGGATCAGCCTGCAGTGAATCAGTTGCCAGTGGATCAGTCCCCAGTGGATCAGTCTCCAATGAATCAGTTCCCAGTGAAAAACTTCCCAGTGGATCTGTCGCCAGTGAATCATTCTCTAGTGGAACAGTCTCCAGTGAATCAGTTTCCCATCACCAGTGGATCGATCCCCAGTGAATCAGTTCCAAGTGGAATGGTCCCCAGTGGATCAGTCCCCAGCGATTCAGTTGCCAATGATACAATTCACAGTGAATCCATTCCCAGTGGATCTCTCCCCAGTGGATCAGTCCCCATTGAATCAGTTGCCAGTGAATCAGTTCCAAGTGGATCAGTCCCCAGTGGGTCAATCCAGAATGAATCACTTCCCAGTGATTCACTTCCCAGTGTATCAGTCCTCAGTGAAACAGTTCCCAGAGAATGTTTTCCCAGTGGATCAACCTCCAGTGGATCAGTCCCCAGTGGATCAGTCCCCAGTGAATATGTTCCCAGTAAACCAGTTCTCAGTGAATCAGACCACAGTGAATCAGTCCCCAGTGAATCAGTTCCCAGTGAATCAGTCCTCAGTGAATCAGTTCCCAGTGAATCATTTCCCAGTGGATCTGTCCCCAGTGGCTTACTCCACAGTGATTTGGTTCCCAGTGAATCATTCCCCAGTGGAACAGTTCCCCATCCCCAGTGGATCGGTTCCCAGTGAATCAGACCCCAGTGAATCAGATAGCTTTCCCCAGTATATCACTCCCAAGTGTATCTGATTCCTATCCCCAGTGAATCAGTCCTCAGTGAATCAGTACCCAGTGAATCATTTCCCAGTGGTTTAATCCCCAGTGGTTCAATCCCCAGTGAACCGGTCCTGAGTGAATCATTCCCCAGTGGATCAGTTCCCAGGGAATCAGTTCCCAATCCCCAGTCGACCGATCCCCATTGAATCAGTCCCCAGTCAATTGATCCCAGTTGAACAGTTCCCAGTGGATCAGTGCACAATGTATCAGTTTCCCACCCCCAGTTGATCAGTCCCCAGTGAATCAGTTCCCAGTGGATCAGTACACAGTTGATCAGTTCCCAGTGAATCACTTCCCATTGAATCAGAACCCAGTGAATCAGTCCCGAGTGAATCAATTCCTAGTGAATCAGTTCCCAGTGGATCAGTCCCCAGTGGATTAATCCCCAGTGAATCAGTTCACAGTGAATCAGTTTCCAGTAGATCAGTCCTCAGTGGATCAGTCCCCAGTAAATCAGTCCCCAGTAAATCAGTTCCCAGTGAATCATTTCCCAGTGGATCACTCTTCACTGAATCAGTCGGGAGTGAATCAGTTCCCTGTGGATCAGTCCCCAGTGGGTCAGTTCCCAATGGATCCGTCCACAGTGAATCATTCCACTGTGAATTTTTCCCACTGGATCAGTCCCCAGCGATTCAAGTCCCAATGAATCAGTCCACAGTGAATCAGTACCCAATGAAGCAGATCCCAGTAAAACAGGTCCCAGTGGAACAGTTTCCAGTGGATCAGCACCCACTGGCTCAGTCCCCAGTGATTCAGCACCAGTGAATCAGTTCTGAGTGAATCAGAACTCACTGAATCATTCTCCAGTGAATCAGCACCCAGTGAATCAGTTTCCCAACCCCAGAGGATCGATCCCAAGTGAATCAGTCCCCAGTGGATCAGGTACCTGTGAATCAGTTCCCAGTGAAGCAGCTTCCAGTGTAACTGTCCCCAGTGACTCAGTCCCCAGTGAATCAGTTGCCTGTGGATCAGTTCCCAGTGAATCAGTTCCCGGTGAATCATTCGCCAGTCGATCAGTTCCCAGGGGAACAGTTCCCACTGGATCAGCTCTCAGTGGTGCAGTCCCCAGTGATTCAGTAGCAGTGAACCAGTTCCTAGTGAATCAGTCCCCACTGAATCATTCTCCAGTGGAGCAGCCCCCAATGAATCAGTCCCCAGTGAATCAGTTCCCACTGGATCAGTCCACAGTGGATCAGTTCCCAGAGAACCAGTTCCCAGTGAATCATTCCCAGTGGATCAATCCCCAATTGATCAGTCCCCAGTGAATCAGTTCCCAGTGAATCATTTGCCAGTGGATCAGTTCCCAATGAATCAGTTGCCTGTGAATCAATTCCCAGTGAAGCAGGTCACAGTGGAACAGTTCCCAGTGGAACTGTCACCAGTGAATCATTCCCCACTGGATCTGTCCCCAGTGAATCAGATCCTAGTGGATCAGCCTGCAGTGAATCAGTTGCCAGTGGATCAGTCCCCAGTGGATCAGTCTCCAATGAATCAGTCCCCAGTGAATCAGTTCCCAGTGAATCAGTCCTCAGTGAATCAGTTCCCAGTGAATCATTTCCCAGTGGATCAATCCCCAGTGGCTTACTCCACAGTGATTTGGTTCCCAGTGAATCATTCCCCAGTGGAACAGTTCCCCATCCCCAGTGGATCGGTTCCCAGTGAATCAGACCCCAGTGAATCAGATAGCTTTCCCTAGTGTATCACTCCCAAGTGTATCTGTTTCCCATCCCCAGTGAATCAGTCCTCAGTGAATCAGTACCCAGTGAATCATTTCCCAGTGGTTTAATCCCCAGTGGTTCAATCCCCAGTGAACCGGTCCTGAGTGAATCATTCCCCAGTGGATCAGTTCCCAGGGAATCAGTTCCCAATCCCCAGTCAACCGATCCCCATTGAATCAGTCCCCAGTCAATTGATCCCAGTTGAACAGTTCCCAGTGGATCAGTGCACAATGTATCAGTTTCCCACCCCCAGTTGATCAGTCCCCAGTGAATCAGTTCCCAGTGGATCAGTACACAGTTGATCAGTTCCCAGTGAATCACTTCCCATTGAATCAGAACCCAGTGAATCAGTCCCGAGTGAATCAATTCCTAGTGAATCAGTTCCCAGTATATCAATCCTCAGTGGATCAGTCCCCAGTTAATCAGTTCCATGTGAACCATTTCCCAGTGGCTCTGTCCCCAGTGGATCAGATTCCAGTGGATCATTCCCCAGTGAATCAGTTCCCGGTGAATCATTTCCCAGTGGATTGCTCTTCACTGAATAAGTCCACAATGAATCTGTTCCCTGTGGATCAATCCCCAGTGGGTCAGTTCCCAATGTATCAGTTCCCAGTAAATCAGTTCCCAGTGGATCAGTTCCCAGTGAATCAGTTCCCCATGAATAATTTCCCAGTGGATGAATAACCAGAGGACCAGTCCCCATTGAAAAATTCCCAGTGACTCATTCCCCAGTGGACCAGTTCCCAGTTAATCAGTCCCAACTGAATGAGTTCCCAGTGGATCAGTCCCCAGTGAATCAGTTCCTGGTGGATCAGTCCACAGTGGATCAGTTCTTGGTGAATCAGTTCCCCATGAATAATTTCCCAGTGGATTAATACACAGTGGATCCGTTCCCTGTGAAAAGTTCCCAGTGAATCAGTCCCCAGTGGATGAGTCCCCAGTGAATCAGTTCCCAGTGAATCAGTTCCCAGTAAATCAGTTCCCAGTGGATCAGTTCCCAGTGAATCAGTTCCCCATGAATAATTTCCCAGTGGATGAATAACCAGAGGACCAGTCCCCATTGAAAAGTTCCCAGTGACTCATTCCCCAGTGGACCAGTTCCCAGTTAATCAGTCCCAACTGAATGAGTTCCCAGTGGATCAGTCCCCAGTGAACCAGTTTCCCACCCCCAGTCGCTCAGTCCCCAGTGATTCCATTTCCCATCCCCAGTGGATGAGTCCACAGTGTATCAGTCACGAATGAATCCATACCCAGTGGATCAGTCCCCAGTGCTTCAGTCCCCAGTGGATCAGACCCCAGTGAATCAGTCCCCATTGAATCCCTTCGCAGTGTATCAGTCCCCAGTGATTCCATTTCCCATCCCCAGTGGATGAGTCCCCAGTGAATCAGTTCCCAGTGAATCAGTTCCCAGCGGATCAGTCCACAGTGAGTCAGTTCCCAGTGAATCATTTCGCAGTAGATCAATCCCCAGTGGATCAGTCCACAGTGATTTGGTTCCCAGTGAATCATTCCCTAGTGGGACAGTTCCCCATCCCCAGTGGATCGATTCCCAGTGAATTAGTCCCCAGTGAATCAGATAGTTTTCCCCAGTGTATCAGCCCCCAGTGTATCTGTTTCCCATCCTCAGTGAATCAGTCCTCAGTGAATCAGTACCCCGTGAATCATTTCCCAGTGATTTAATCCCCAGTGGTTCAATCCCCAGTGAATCGGTCCTGAGTGAATCATTCCCCAGTGGGTCAGTTCCCAGGGAATCAGTTCCCAATCCCCAGTCGATCAATACCCATTGAATCAGTCCCCAGTCAATTGATCCCAGTTGAACAGTTCCCAGGGAATCAGTGCACAATGTATCAGTTTCCCACCCCCAGTGGATCAGTCCCCAGTGAATCAGTTCCCAATGGATCAGTACACAGTTGATCAGTTCCCAGTGGATCACTTCCCAGTGAATCAGACCCCAGTAAATCAGTCCCGAGTGAATCAATTCCCAGTGAATCAGTTCCCTGTAGATCAGTCCTCAGTGGATCATTCCCAAATAAATCAATTCCCAGTGACTCCATTCCCAGTATATTAGCCCTCAGTGGATCAGTCCCCAGTGAATCAGTTCCATGTGAACCATTTCCCAGTGGCTCTGTCCACAGTGGATCTGTTTCCAGTGGATCATTCCCCAGTGAATCAGTTCCCGGTGAATCATTTCCCAGTGGATTGCTCTTCACTGAATCAGTCCACAGTGAATCTGTTCCCTGTGGATCAGCCCCCAGTGGGTCAGTTCCCAATGGATCAGTCCACAGAGTATCATTCCCCAGTGAATCATTTCCCAGTGGATCAATCCCCAGTGATTCAGGTCCAAATGAATCAGTTCACAGTGAATCAGTTCCCAGTGGATCATTCCCCAGTGGATCAGTCCCCATTGAATCAGTTGCCAGTGAATCAGTTCCCAGTGGATCAGTCCCCAGTGAATCAGTTCCCAGTGAAGCATTTGCCAGTGGATCAATCCCCAGTGGATCAGTCTCCATTGAATCATTCCCAGTGGATCAGATCCCAACGAATCATTTCCACATCCCCAGTGGATCGATCCCCAGCTAATCAGATCCGAGTAGATGCCTCCCTAGTGGATCAGTCCCCAGTGAATCAGATTCCCATCCCCAGTGGATCAGCCAACAGTGAATCAGTCCCCATTGATTCCATCCCCAGTGAATTAGTCCCCGGTGAATCATTTCCCAGTGGATCCGTCCCCAGTGAATCAGTTCCCCATGATTAATTTCGCAGTGGATGAATAACCAAAGGACCAGTCCCCAGTGAAAAGTTCCCAGTGACTCATACCCCAGTGGACCAGTTCCCAGTGAATCAGTCCCAACTGAATGAATTCCCAGTGGATCAGTCCCAAGTGAATCAGTTTCCCACCCCCAGTTGCTCAGTCACCAGTGATTCCATTTCCCATCCCCAGTGGATGAGTCCACAGTGTATCAGTCACGATTGAATTCATACACAGTGGATCAGTCCCCAGTGGTTCAGTCCCCAGTGGATCAGACCCCAGTGAATCAGTCCCCATTGAATCCCTTCGCAGTGTATCAGTCCCCAGTGAATCAGTTCCCGGTGGATCAGTGCACAGTGGATCAGTTCTTGGTGAATCAGTTCCCCATTAATAATTTCCCAGTGGAATAATACACAGTGGATCAGTTCCCAGTGAAAAGTTCCCAGTGAATCAGTCCCCAGTGGATGAGTCCCCAGTGAATCAGTTCCCAGTGGATCAGTCCACAGTGAGTCAGTTCCCACTGAATCATTTCCAAGTGGATCAATCCCCAGTGGATCAGTCCACAGTGATTCGGTTCCCAGTGAAACATTCCCCAGTGGATCAGTTCCCCATCCCCAGTGGATCGACTCCCAATGAATCAGTCCCCAGTGAATCAGATAGCATTCCCCAGTGTATCAGTCCCCAGTGTGTCCGTTTCCCATCCCCAGTGAATCAGTCCTCAGTAAATCAGTTCCCAGTGAATCATTTCCCAGTGGAGCTGTTCCCAGTGAATCATTCCCCAGTGAATCAGTACCCAGTGAATCATTTTCCAGTGGTTCAGTCTCCACTGAATCAGTCTGCAGTGAATCATTCCCCAGTGGTTTAATCCCCAGTGGTTCAGTCCCCAGTGATTCAGTCCTAAGTGAATCATTCCCCAGTGGACCAGTTCCCAGGGAATCAGTTCCCAATCCCCAGGTGATCGATCCCAATGAATCAGTCCCCAGTCAATTGATCCCAGTCGGACAGTTCCCAGTGGATCAGTGCAAATTTATCAGTTTGCCACCCCCAGTGGATCAGTCCCCAGTGAATCAGTTCCCAGTGGATCAGTACAAAGTTGATCAGTTCCCAGTGAATCAGTTCCCAGTGGATCAGACCCCAGTGAATCAGTCCTGAGTGAATCATTTCCCAGTGAATCACTTCCCTGTAGATCAGTCCTCAGTGGACCAGTCCCGAATAAATGAATTCCCAGTGACTCAGTTCCCAGTATATCAGTCCTAAGTGGATCAGTCCCCAGTGAATCAGTTCCATGTGAACCATTTCCCAGTGGCTCTGTCCCCAGTGGATCAGTTCCCAGTGGATCAATCCCCAGTGAATCAGTTCCCAATGAATCATTTCCCAGTGGATTGCTCTTCACTGAATCAGTCCACAGTGAATCTGTTCCCTGTGGATTAGTCCCCAGTGGGTCAGTTCCCAATGGATCAGTCTACAGAGTATCATTCCCAAGTGAATCATTTACCAGTGGATCAGTCCCCAGTGATTCAAGTCCAAATGAATCAGTTCACAGTGAATCAGTTCCCAGTGGATCACTCCCCAGTGGATCAGTCCCCATTGAATCAGTTGCCAGTGAATCAGTTCCCAGTGGATCAGACCCCAGTGAATCAGTTACCAGTGAATCATTTCCCAGTGGATCAATCTCCAGTGGATCAGTCCCCATTGAATCATTCCCAGTGGATCAGATACCAACCAATCAGTTCCCCATCCCCAGTGTATTGATCCCAGCTAATCAGTCCCCAGTGAATCAGATCCGAGTAGATCCCTCCCCAGTTGATCAGTCCCAGTGAATCAGTTTCCCATCCCCAGTGGATCAGTCCCCAGTGAATTCGTTCCCAGGGAATCAGTCCCCAGTGAATCACTTCCCAATGGATCAGTCCCCAGTGAATCAGTTCCCAAAGAATCATTCCCCTGGGAAACAGATCCTAGTGAATCAGTCCCCAGTGGATCAGTCCCCAGTGAATCAGTCCCCAGTGAATCAGTTCCCAGTGAATCAGTACCCAGTGGATCAGTTCCCAGTGAATCAGTTCCCCATTAACAGTAGATTGATCCTCAGTGGGTCCGTCCCCCATAGAATCAGTTCCCAGTGAATAATTTCCCAGTGGATCATTCACGAGTGAATCATTCTCCAGTCAATAATTTCCCAGTGACTCATTGCCCAGTATATCAGTTCCCAGTGAATCAGTTCACCAACTCCAGGGGATTGATCCATACTGAATCAGTCCCTAGTGAATCAGATCCCTTTTGAGCAGTCCCCAGTGGATCAGAACCCAGTGAATCAGTTTCCCATCCCCAGTGAATCAGTCTCCAGTGAATCAATCTCCATTGTATCTGTCCCCAGTGAATCATTACCCAGAGAATCACTCACCAATGAATCACTTCCCAGTGAATCATTCCCCAGTGGACCAGTTCCCAGTGAATCCCTCTAAAATGAATCACTTCCCAGTGAATCACTTCCCAGTGGATCAGTCCCCAGTGAATCAGTTCCCCAGTGAGTCATTTCCCAGTGGATCAGTCCCCAGCGAGTCAGTTCCCAATGAATCAGTTCCCAGTGAATCATTCCCCAGTGAATCAGTTCCCCAACTCCAGGGGATCGATCCATATTGAATCAGTTGCTAGTGAATCAGATCCCTTTTGAGCAGTCCCCAGTGGATCACACCCCAGTGAATCCGTTTCCCATCGCCAGTGGATGAGTCCCCTTTGAATCAATCTCCATTGTATCTGTCCACAGTGAATCATTACCCAGTGAATCAGTCGCCAATGAATCACTTCCCAGTGAATCATTCCCCAGTGGATCAGTTCCCAGTGAATCAGTCCAAAATGAATCAGTTCCCAGTGGATCAGACCCCAGTGGATCAATCCCCAGTGAATCATTTCCCAGTGAATCAATTCCCAGTGGATCAGTCCCCAGTGTACCAATTCCCAGTGAATCATTTCCCAGTCGATCACTCTTCACTGATTCAGTCCACAGTGAATCAGTTCCCTGTGGATCAGTCCCCAGTGGGTCAGTTCCCAATGGATCAGTCCACAGTGAATCATTCCACCATGAACCATTTCCCAGTGCATCAGACCCAATTAAATCTGTTCACAGTGAATCAGTCCCCAGTGAATCAGATCCCAGTCAAATAGGTCACAGTGGATCAGTTCCCAGTGGAACAATCTCCACTGGATCAGCTGTCAGTGGCTTAGTCTCCAGTGATTCAGTACCAGTGAACCAGTTCCTAGTGAATCAGTCCACACTGAATCATTCTCCAGTGGAACAGTCCCCAGTGAATCAGTCCCAAGTGAATCAGTTCCCAGTGGATCAGTGCACAGTGGATCAGTTCCCAGAGAACCAATTCCCAGTGAATCATTCCCAGTGGATTAATCCCCAGTTGATCAGTTCCCAGTGAATCAGTTCCCAGTTAATTATTCGCCAGTGGATCAGTTCCCAGTGAATCAGTCACAAGTGAATCAGGTCCCAGTGGATCAGTCTCCAGTGGATCAGTCCCCAATGGATCAGTTGCCTGTGAATCAGTTCCCAGTGAAGCAGGTCCCAGTTGAACAGTTCCTAGTGGAACTGTCATCAGTGAATCATTCCACAGTGAATCAGTCCAAAATGAATCAGTTCCCAGTGGATCAGTCCCCAGTGGATCAATCCCCAGTGAATCACTTCCCAGTGAATCAATTCCCAGTAGATCAAACCCCAGTGTACCAGTTCCCAGTGAATCATTTCCCAGTCGATCACTCTTCACTGATTCAGTCCACAGTGAATCAGTTCCCTGTGGATCAGTCCCCAGTGGGTCAGTTCCCAATGGATCAGTCCACAGTGAATCATTCCACAGTGAACCATTTCCCAGTGGATCAGTCCCCAGCGATTCAGGTCCCAATGAATCAATTCTAAGTGAATCAGTTCCCAGTGAATCAGATCCCAGTCAAATAGGTCACAGTGGATCAGTTCCCAGTGGAACAATCTCCACTGGATCAGCTGCCAGTGGCTTAGTCTCCAGTGATTCAGTACCAGTGAACCAGTTCCGAGTGAATCAGTCCCCACTGAATCATTCTCCAGTGGAACAGTCCCCAGTGAATCAGTCCCAAGTGAATCAGTTCCCAGTGGATCAGTGCACAGTGGATCAGTTCCCAGAGAACCAATTCCCAGTGAATCATTCCCAGTGGATTAATCCCCAGTTGATCAGTTCCCAGTGAATCAGTTCCCAGTTAATCATTCGCCAGTGGATCATTTCCCAGTGAATCAGTCCCAAGTGAATCAGGTCCCAGTGGATCAGTCTCCAGTGGATCAGTCCTCAATGAATCAGTTGCCTGTGAATCAGTTCCCAGTGAAGCAGGTCCCAGTTGAACAGTTCCTAGTGGAACTGTCACCAGTGAAACATTCCCCAGTGGATCTGTCCCCAGTGAATCAGATCCTAGTGGATCAGTCCGCAGTGTATCAGTTGCCAGTGGATCAGTCCCCAGTGGATCAATCTCCAATGAATCAGTTCCCAGTGCAAAAATTCCCAGTAGATCAGTCACCAGTGTATCATTCTCCAGTGGAACAGTCTCCAGTGAATCAGTTTCCCATCACCAGTGGATCGATCCCCAGTGAAGCAGTTCCAACTGGAACGGTCTCCAGTGAATCAGTCCCCAACGATTCAGTTTCCAATGATTCAGTTCACAGTGAATCAGTTACATAGATACATAGAGATAGGAACAGGAGTAGGCCATTCGGCCCTTCGAGCCTGCTCCGCCATTCAATGAGATCATGGCTGATCTTCGTCTGAGATCATAGCTGATCTTACCAGTTCAGTACCCCGTCCCCGCCTTTTCTCCGTAACCCTTAATCCCCTTAGCCTTCAGAAATATATCCAATTCTCTCTTGAAAATATTTATTGAATTAGCCTTCACAGCCCTCTGTGGCAGGGAATTCCACAGGCTCACCACTCTTTGAGTGAAGAAATTCTTCCTCATCTCTGTTTTAAATGATTTGCCCGCTATTTTTAGACTGTGGCCCCTGGTTCTGTGCTCCCCGGCCATTGGAAACATTCTCTCTGAATTCAGCCTGTCCAGTGATTCCATTTCCCATCCCCAGTGGATGAGTCCCCAGAGTTCCAGTCACCATTGAATCCGTTCCCATTGGATCAGTTCCCAGTGGATCACTCCCCAGTGGATCAGTTCCCATTGAATCAGTTGCCAGTGAATCAGTTCCCAGTGGATCAGTCCCCAGTGGATCAATCCACAGTAAATCACTTCCCAGTGAATCACTTTCCAGTGAATCAGTCCCCAATGAAACAGTTCCCAGAGAATCATTTCCCAGTGGATCAACCCCCAGTGGATCAGTCCCCAGTGGATCAGTCCCCAGTGAATCAGTTCCCAGTAAATCAATTCCCAGTAAATCAGTCCACAGTGAATCAGACCCCAGTGAATCAGTTCGAAGTGGATCAGTCCCCAGTGGATCAGTTCCCAGTGAATCAGTTCCCCATGAATAATTTCCCAGTGGATGAATAACCAGAGGATCAGTCCCCAGTGAAAAGTTCCCAGTGACTCGATCCCCAGTGGATCAGCTCCCAGTTAATCAGTCTGAATTGAAGGAGTTCCCAGTGGATCTGTCCCCAGTGGATCAGTCCCCAGTGACTCAGTTTCCAACCCCCAGTCCCCCAGTCCCCAGTGATTCCATTTCCCATCCCCAGTGGATGAGTCCCCAGAGTTCCAGTCACCATTGAATCCGTTCCCATTGGATCAGTCCCCAGTGGATCAGTCCCCAGTGGATCAGTCCCCATTGAATCTGTTCACAGTGAATCAGTCCCCAGTGAAAAGTTCCCAGCGAATCAGTGGATTAGTCCCCAGTGAATCAGTTCCCAGTGAATCATTTCCCAGTGGATCAATTCCCAGTGGAACAGTCCACAGTGATTTGGTTCCCAGTGAACCATTCACCAGTGGATCAGTTCTCCATCCCCAGTGGATCGATTCCCAGTGAATCAGTCCCCAGTGAATCAGATAGCAATCCCCAGTGTATCAGTCCCCAGTGAATCCGTTTCCCATTCCCAGTGAATCAGTTCCCAGTGAATCATTCCCCAGTGAATCAGTACCCAGTGAATCATTTTCCAGTGGTTCAGTCGTGACTGAATCAATCTGCAGTGAATCATTTCCCAGTGATTTAATCCCCAGTGGTTCAATCCCCAGTGAATCGGTCCTGAGTGAATCATTCCCCAGTGGATCAGTTCCCAGGGAATTAGTTCCCCATCCCCAGTGAATCGATCCCCATTGAATCAGTCCCCAGTCATGTGATCCCAGCCAATCAGTTCCCAGGGGATCAGTGAACAATGTGTCAGTTTCCCATCCCCAGTGGATCAGTCCCCAGTGAATCAATTCCCAGTGGATCAGTCCACAGTTGATCAGTTCCCAGTGACTTTGTTCCCAGTGAATCAGTCCCCAGTGAATCAGTTCCCAATGCATCAGTCCCGAGTGAATCAATTCCCAGTGAATCAGTTCCATGTAGATCAGTCCTCAGTGGATCATTCCTGAATGAATCAATTCCCAGTGAATCAGTTCCCAGTAGATCAGTCCTCAGTGGGTCAGTCCCCAGTGAATCAGTTTCATGCGAACCATTTCCCAGTGGGTCTGTCCCCAGTGGATCATTTCCCAGTGGATCAACCCTGAATGGATCAGTTCCCAGTAAATCCGTTACAAGTAGATCAGTCCTCAGTGGATCAGTCCGCAGTGACTCAGTTCCCAGTGAATCATTTCCAGTGGATCACTCTTCACTGTATCAGTCCACAGTGAATCTGTTCCCTGTGCATCAGTCCCCAGTGGGTCAGTTCCCAATGGATCAGTCCACAGTGTATCATTCCCCAGTGAATCATTTACCAGTGGATCAGTCCCCAGCGATTCAGGTCCCAATGAATCAGTTCACAGTGAATCAGTTCCCAGTGGATCACTCCCCAGTGGATCAGTCTCCATTGAATCAGTTGGCAGTGAATCAGTTCCCAGTGGATCAGTCCCCAGTGAATCAGTTCCCAGTGAATCATTTCCCAGTCGATCAATCCCCAGTGGATTAGTCCCCATTGAATCATTCCCAGTGGATCAGATCCCAACGAATCAGTTCCCCATCCCCAGTGGATCGATCCCCAGCTAATCAGTCCCCAGTGAATCAGATCCGAGTAGATCCATCCCCAGTGAATCAGTTTCCCATCCCCAGTGGATCAGTCCCCAGTGAATCCGTTTCCCATCCCCAGTGGATCAGTCAACATTGAATCAGTCCCAATTGAATCCGTTCCCAGGGAATCACTCCCCAGTGAATCAGTTCCCAATTGGTTAGTCCCCAGTGAATCAGTACCCAATGAATCATTCCCCAGGGAATCATATCCTCGTGAATCAGTCCCCAGTGAATCAGTTCCCAGTGGATCAGTCCCCAGTGGATCATTCCCCAGTGAATCAGTCCCCAGTGAGTCAGTTCCCAGTGAATCAGTTCCCAGTGGATCAGTTCCCAGTGAATCAGTTCCCCTTTAACAGTAGATTGATCCTCAGTGGATCCATCCCCAGTGAATCCATTCCCAGTGAATAATTTCCCAGTGGAGCAGTCACCAGTGAATCATTCTCCACTCAATAATTTCCCAGTAACTCATTCCCCAGTGTATCAGTTCCCAGTGATTCAGTTCCCCAACTCCAGGCAATCGATCCATACTGAATCAGTCCCTAGTGAATCAGATCCCTTTTGAGCAGTTCCCAGTGGATCAGACCCCAGTGAATCCGTTTCCCATCCCCAGTGGATCAGTCCCCAGTGACTCAATCTCCATTGTATCTGTCCCCGGTGAATCATTACTCAGTGAATCAGTCGCCAATGAATCAGTTCCCAGTGAATCATTCCCCAGTGGATCAGTTCCCAGTGAATTGGTCCAAAATGAATCAGTAACCAGTGGATCAGTCCCCAATGGATCAATCCCCAGTGAATCACTTCCCAGTGAAGCACTTCCCAGTGGATCAGTCCCCAGTGAATCAGTCCACAGTTAATCAGTTCCCTGTGGATCAGTCCCTAATGGGTCAGTTCCCAATGGATCAGTCCACAGTGAATCATTCCACAGTGAATCATTTTCCAGTGAATCAGTCCCCAGTGATTCAGGTCCCGCTGAATCAGTTCACAGTGAATCAGTTCCTAGTGAATCAGATCCCAGTACAATAGGTCCCAGTGGATCAGTTCCCAGTGGAACAGTCTCCACAGGATCAGCTCCCAGTGCCTCAGTCCCCAGTGATTCAGTACCAGTGAACCAGTTCCTATTGAATCAGACCGCACTGAATCATTCTCCAGTGGAACAGTCCCCAGTGAATCAGTCCCAAGTGAATCAGTTCCCAGTGGATCAGTCCACAGTGGATCAGTTCCCAGTTAATCAGTCCCAAGTGAATCAGTTCCCAGTGGATCAGTCCCCACTGGATCCATTCCCAGTGGATCAGTCCATAGTGAATCAGTTCCCAGTGAATCATTTCCCAGTGGATGAAACCCCGGTGGATCAGTCCACAGTGAATCGGTTTGCAGTGAAACATTCCCCAGTGGATCAGTTCCCCATCCCCAGTGGATCGATGCTGAGTCAATCAGTCCCCAGTGAATCAGATACCCTTCCCCAGTCAATCAGTCCCCAGTGAATCAGATACCCTTCCCCAGTGTATCAGTCCCCAGTGAATTCGTTTCCCATCCCCAGTGAATCAGTTCCCAGTGAATCAGTTCCCCAACTCCAGGGGATCGATCCGTATTGAATCAGTCGCTAGTGAATCAGATCCCTTTCGAGCAGCCCCCAGTGGATCAGACCCCAGTGAATCCATATCCCATCGCCAGTGGATCAGTCCCCTAGTGAATCAATCTCCATTGTATCTGTCCCCAGTGAATCATTACCCAGTGAATCAGTCGCCAATGAATCAGTCCAAAACGAATCAGTTCCCAGTGGCTCAGTCCCCAGTGGATCAATCCCCAGTGAATCACTTCCCAGTGAATCAATTCCCAGTGGATCAGTCCCCAGTGAACCAGTTCCCAGTGAATCATTTCCCAGTCGATCACTCTTCACTGATTCAGTCCGCAGTGAATCAGTTCCCCGTGGATCAGTCCCCAGTGGGTCAGTTCCCAATCGATCAGTCCACAGTGAATCATTCCACAGTGAACCATTTCCCAGTGGATCAGTCCCCAGCGATTCAGGTCCCAATGAATCAGTTCCAAGTGAATCAGTTCCCAGTGAATCAGATCCCAGTCAAATAGGTCACAGTGGATCAGTTCCCAGTGGAATAATCTCCACTGGATCAGCTGCCAGTGGCTTAGTCTCCAGTGGTTCAGTACCAGTGAACCAGTTCCTAGTGAATCAGTCCCCACTGAATCATTCTCCAGTGGAACAGTCCCCAGTGAATCAGTCCCAAGTGAATCAGTTCCCAATGGATCAGTGCACAGTGGATCAGTTCCCAGAGAACCAATTCCCAGTGAATCATTCCCAGTGGATCAATCCCCAGTTGATCAGTTCCCAGCGAATCAGTTCCCAGTGAATCATTCGCTAGTGGATCAGTTCCCAGTGGATCAGTCCCAAGTGAATCAGATCCCAGTGGATCAGTCTCCAGTGGATCAGTCCCCAATGAATCAGTTGCCTGTGAATCAGTTCCCAGTGAAGCAGGTCCCAGTTGATCAGTTCCTAGTGGAACTGTCACCAGTGAATCATTCCCCAGTGGATCAGACTTCAATTAATCAGTTCCCAGTGCAAAAATTCCCAGTAGACCAGTCACCAGTGAATCATTCCCCAGTGGAACAGTCTCCAGTGAATCAGTTTCCCATCACCAGTGGATCGATCCCCAGTGAATCAATTCCAAGTGGAATGGTTTCCAGTGGATCAGTCCCCAACGATTCAGTTCCCAATGACTCAGTTCACAGTGAATCACATCCCAGTATCTCAGTCCCCAAAGAAAAAGTTCCCAGAGAATCATTTCCCAGTGGATCAACCCCCAGTGGATCAGTCCCCAGTGGATCAGTCCCCAGTGAATCAGTCCCAAGTGAATCAGTTCCCAATGGATCAGTGCACAGTGGATCAGTTCCCAGAGAACCAATTCCCAGTGAATCATTCCCAGTGGATCAATCCCCAGTTGATCAGTTCCCAGCGAATCAGTTCCCAGTGAATCATTCACCAGTGGATCAGTTCCCAGTGGAACTGTCACCAGTGAATCATTCCCCAGTGGATCTGTCCCCAGTGAATCAGATCCTAGTGGATCAGTCCACTGTGAATCAGTTGCCAGTGGATCAGTCCCCAGTGGATCAGACTCCAATTAATCAGTTCCCAGTGCAAAAATTCCCAGTAGGCCAGTCACCAGTGAATCATTCCACAGTGGAACAGTCTCCAGTGAATCAGTTTCCCATCACCAGTGGATCGATCCCCAGTGAATCAGTTCCAATGGAACAGTTTCCAGTGGATCAGTCCCCAACGATTCAGTTCCCAATGACTCAGTTCACAGTGAATCAGTTCCCAGTGGATCACTCCCCAATGGATCAGTCCCCATTGAATCAGTTGCCAGTGATTCAGTTCCTACTGCATCAGTCCCCAGTGGATCAATTCACAGTAAATCACTTCCCAGTGAATCACTTCCCAGTGGATCAGTCCCCAATGAAACAGTTCCCAGAGAATCATTTCCCAGTGGATCAACCCCCAGTGGATCAGTCCCCAGTGGATCAGACCCAGTAAATCCGTTCCCAGTAAATCAGTCCACAGTGAATCAGTCCCCAGTGAATCAGTTCCCAGTGGATCAGTCCCCAGTGGATAAGTTCCCAGTGAATCAGTTCCCCATGAATAATTTCCCTGTGGATGAATAACCAGAGGGTCAGTCCCCAGTTATAAGTTCCCAGTGACTCATTCCCCAGTGGATCAGCTCCCAGTTGATCAATCCGAATTGGATGAGTTCCAAGTGGATCAGTCCCTAGTGGATCAGTCCCCAGTGACTCAGTTTCCTACCACCAGTCGCTCAGTCCCCAGTGATTCCATTTCCCATCCCCAGTGGATGTGTCCCCAGTGTTTCAGTCAGCATTGAATCCGTTCCCACTGGATCAGTCCACAGTGGATCAGTCCCCAGTGAATCAGTCCCCATTGAATCTGTTCACAATGAATCAGTTCCCAGTGGATCATTCCACAGTGAATCAGTTCCCAGTGAATCATTTCCCAGTGGATCAATTCCCAGTGGATAAGTCCACAGTGATTTGGTTCCCCGTGAATCATTCGCCAGTGGATCAGTTCCCCATCCCCAGTGGATCGATTCCCAGTGAATCAGCCCCCAGTGAATCAGATGGCCAACCCCAGTGTATCAGTCCCCAGTGAATCCGTTTCCCATTCCCAGTGAATCAGTCCTCAGTGAATCAGTTCCCAGTAAATCATTCCCCAGTGAATCAGTACCCAGTGAATCATTTCCAGTGGTTCAGTCTCCACTGAATCAGTCGGTAGTGAATCATTTCCCAGTGGTTTAATCCCCAGTGGTTCAATCCCCAGTGAATCGGTCCTGAGTGAATCATTCCCCAGTGGATCAGTTCCTAGGGAATCAGTTTCCCATCCCCAGTGAATAGATCCCCATTGAATCAGTCCCCATTCAATTGAACCCATCCGATCAGTTCCCAGGGGAGCAATGCACAATGTATCAGAATCCCATCTCCAGTGGATCAGTCCCCAGTGAATCAGTTCCCAGTGGATCAGTCCACAGTTGATCAGTTCCCAGTGACTCAGTTCCCAGTGAATCAGTCCCCAGTGAATCAGTTCCCAATGCATCAGTCCCGAGTGAATCAATTCCCAGTGAATTAGTTCCCTGTAGATCAGTCCTCAGTGGATCATTCCTGACTGAATCAATTCCCAGTGAATCAGTTCCCAGTAGATCAGTCCTCAGTGGGTCAGTCCCCAGAGAATCAGTTACATGTGAACCATTTCCTAGTGGATCTGTGCCCAGTGGATCAGTTCCCAGTGGATCAACCCCGAATGGATCAGTTCCCAGTGAATCCGTTATTGGTAAATCAGTCCTCAGTGGATCAGTCCCCAGTGAATCAGTTCCAAGTGAACCATTTCCCAGTGGATCTGTCCCCAGTGGATCAGTTCCCAGTGGATCAATCCCGAATGTATCAGTTCCCAGTGAATCAGTTACCAGTAGATCAGTCCTCAGTGGATCAGTCCGCAGTGAATCAGTTCCCAGTGAATCATTTCCAGTGGATCAGTCTTCATTGAATCAGTCCACAGTGGATCTGCTCCCTGTGCATCAGTCCCCAGTGGGTCAGTTCCCAATGAACCAGTCCACAGTGTATCATTCCCCAGTGAATCATTTACCAGTGGATCAGTCCCCAGCGATTCAGGTCCCAATGAATCAGTTCACAGTGAATCAGTTCCCAGTGGATCACTACCCAGTGGATCAGTCCCCATTGAATCAGTTGCCAGTGAATCAGTTCCTAGTGGATCAGTCCCCAGTGAATCAGTTCCCAGTGAATCATTTCCCAGTGGATCAATCCCCAGTGGATCCGTCCCCATTGAATAATTCCCAGTGGATCAGTCCCCAGTGAATCAGTCCCCAGTGGATCAGTCCCCAGTGAATCAGTCCCCAGTGAATCAGTTCCCAGGGAATCAGTTCCCAGTGGATCAGTTCCCAGTGAATCAGTTCCCTATTAATAGTAGATTGATCCTCAGTGGATCCATCCCCAGTGAATCAGTTCCCAGTGAATAATTTCCCAGTGGATCAGTCGCCAGTGAATCATTCTCCAGTCAATAATTTCCCAGTGAATCATTCCCTAGTGTATCAGTCCCCAGTGAGTCAGTCCCCAGTGAATCAGTCCCCCAACTCCAGGCGATCGATCCATACTGAATCAGTCCCTAGTGAATCAGATCACATTCAAGCAGTTCCCAGTGGATCAGACCCCAGTGAATCCGTTTCACATCCCCCGTGGATCAGTCCCCAGTGACTCAATCCCCATTGTATCTGTCCCCAGTGAAACATTACCCATTGAATCAGTCGCCAATGAATCAGTTCCCAGTTAATCATTCCCCAGTGGATCAGTTCCCAGTGATACAGTCCAAAATGAATCAGTTCCCAGTAGATTAGTCCCCAGTGGATCAATCCCCAGTGAATCACTTCCCAGTTAATCACTTCCCAGTGGATCAGTCCCCAGTGAATCGGTCCGCAGTTAATCAGTTCCCTGTGAATCAGTCCCCAGTGGGTCAGTTCCCAATGGACCAGTCTACAGTGAATCATTCCACAGTGAATCATTTCCCAGTGAATCAGTCCTCAGCGATTCAGGTCCCAATGAATCAGTTCACAATGAATCAGATACCATTAGATCAATCCCCAGTGGATCAGACCCCAGTGAATCAGTTTCCCTTCCCCAGTGGATCAGTCCACAGTGAATCCGTTTCCCATCCCCAGTGGATCAGTCTCCATTAAATCCGTTCCCAGGGAATCAGTCCCCAGTGAATCAGTTCCCAGTGAATCATTCCCCAGGGAATCAGATCCTGGTGAATCAGTCCCAGGTGAATCAGTTCCCAGTGGATCAGCCCCAGTGAACCAGTCCCCAGTGAATCAGTTCCCAGTGAATCAGTTCCCCATCCATTGTAGATTGATCCACAGTGAATCAGTCCCCAGTGAAGCAGATCCCAGTCGATTAGTCTCCAGTGGATCAGTCCCCAGTGAATCCGTTTCCAGTGAATTAAATCCTAGTGGATCAGTCACCAGTGAATCATTCTCTAATCAATAATCTCCCAGTGAATCATTACCCAGTGTCTCAGTTCCCAGTGAATGAGTTCCCCAACTCCAGTGGATCATTCCATACTGAATCAGTCCCTAGTGAATCAGACCCCATTCGAGCAGTCCCCAGTGGACCAGACCCCAGTGAATCCATATCCCATCCCCAGTGGATCAGTTCCCGTGAATCAATCCCCATTTTTTCTGTCCCCAGTGAATCATTCCCAGCGGATCAGTTCACAGTGAATCAGTCCAAATTGAATCAGTTCCCAGTGGATCAGTCCCCAGTGGATCAATCCCCAATGAATCAATTCCCAGTGAATCAATTCCCAGTGGAACAGTCCCCAGTGAATCAGTTCCCAGTGGATCTGACCCCAGTGGATTAGTTCCCAGTGATTCAATTCCCAGTGAATCACTTCCCAGTGGATCAGTCCCCAGTGAATCAGTTTCCCATCCCCAGTCGATCAGTCCCCAGTGATTCCATTTCCCATCCACAGTGGATCAGTCCCAAGTGAGTCAGTCCCCATTGAATCCGTTTCTAGTGGATCAGTCCACAGTAGATCAGTCCTCAGTGGATCAGTCCCCATTGAATCAGTTCCCAGTGGATCAATCCCCATTGGATCAATCACCAGTGGATTAGTCCCCAGTGAATCAGTTTCCCATCCTCCGTGGATCGGTCCCATAAGAACATAAGAACATAAGAAATAGGAGCAGGAGTAGGCCAATCGGCCCCTCGAGCCTGCTCCGCCATTCAATAAGGTCATGGCTGATCTGATCCTAACCAGCAATCTACTATCACAGAACCATCTCCTGAATCTAACAGAATTAGACACACGAAATAGGAGCAGGATCAGGCTACATGGCCCCTGGGCCCACTCCGCTACCCACAGGGCCATGTCCGATCCGAACTTAGACTCATGTCCAAATTCCTGCCCGCTCCCCGTAACCCTTAATTCACTTTACTTCTATGAAACTGTCTATTTCTGTTTTAAATTTATGTAATGATGTAGCTTCTACAGCTTTTTGGGGCAGCATATTCCATGGACCTACCACCCTCTGAGTGAAGTAGTTCCTCCTCATCTCAGTGTTGAAAGAGCAGCCCCTTATTCTAAGACTATGCCCCCTAGTTCTAGTTTCACCCATCATCAGGAACATCCTCCCCGCATCCACCCGATCCAACCCCTTCACAATCTTATATGTTACAATAAGATCGCCTCTCATTCTTCTGAACTCCAATGAGTAGAGTCCCAATCTACTCAACCTCTCCTCATATGTCCATCCCCTCATCCCCAGGATTAACCAAGTGAACCTTCTTTGTACTGACTCGAGAGAAAGTATGTATTTTCTTAAGTATGGACACCAAAACTGTATGCAGTATTCCAGGTGCGGTCTCACCAATACCTTGTACAACTGAAGCAATACCTCCCTATTTTTATATTCCATCCCCCTAGCAATGAAAGCCAATATTCCATTGGCCTTCTTAATCACTTGCTGCACCTGCATACAAACCTTTTGAGATTCGTGCACCAGGACCCCCAGATCCCTTTGTACTTCAGTACTTTCCAGTTTCTTGCCATTAAGATAATAACTTGCTCTACGATTTTTCCTGCCAAAGTGTATAACCTCACACTTTCCAGTATTGTATTCCATCTGCCAACTCTCTGCCCACTTACTTAGCCTGTCTATGTCCCCTTGCAGGTTTTTTATATCCTCCTCACTCACTACATTCCCTCCCATCTTAGTATCATCTGCAAACTTTGATATGTTACACTTGGGCCCCTCCTCCAAATCGTTAATATAGATTGTAAAGAGTTGGGGACCCAGCACTGACCCCTGCGGAACACCAGTGGATCAGTCCCCAGTGGATCAGTTCCCCAGTGAATCAGATCCCCATGAATAAATTCCCAGTTGATGAATACCCAGTGGATCAGTCCACAGTGAAAAGTTCCCAGTGAATCATTCCCCAGTGGATCAGTTCCCAGTGAATCATTTCCCACTGCATTTACCCCAGTGGATCATTCCCCAGTGAATCAGTCCCCATTGAATCTGATCCCAGTGAATCAGTCCCCAGTGAATCAGTACCCAGTAGATGAGTTCCAAGTGAATCAGTTCCCCATGAATAATTTCCCAGTGTATGAATACCCAGCGGAGAAGTCCCCAGTTAAAAGTTCCCAGTGAAGCATTCCCCAGTGCATCAGTTCCCAGTTATTCTGTCCCAAGTGAATCAGTTCCCAATGGATCAGTTCCCAGTGAATCAGTTCCCAGTAAATCAGTTCCCAGTGGATCAGTCCAGTGAATCAGTTCCCGGTGAATCATTTGCCAGTGCATCAGTTCCCAGTTATTCAGTCCCAAGTGAATCAGTTCCCAGTGGATCAGTCCCCAGTGGATCAGTCCTCAGTGAATCAGTTCCCAGTCAATCCATTCCCAGTGGATCAGTCCACAGTGAGTCAGTTCCCAGTGAATCATTTCCCAGTTGATCTATCCCCAGTGGATCAGTCCACAGTGAATCAGTTCCCATTGAATCATTCCCCAGTGAATCAGTCCACAGTGAATCACATACCCTTCACCAGTGTATCAGTCCCCAGTGAATCAGTTTCCCATTCCCAGTGAATCAGTCCTCAGTGAATCAGTTTCCAATTAATCATTTCCCAGTGGAGCTGTCCCCAGTGAATCATTCCCCAGTGAATCAGTACCCAGTGAATCGATAACCAGTGGATCAGTCACCACTGTATCAGTCTGCCGTGAATCATTTCCCAGTTGTTTAAACCCCAGTGGATCAGTCCCCAGTGAATAGGTTCCCAGTGAATCATTCCCCAGTGGATCAGTTCCCAGTGAATCAGTTCCCCTTCCCCAGTTGATCAATCCCCAGTGAATCAGTCCCCAGTCAATCAGAGTCCAGTCAATCAGTTCCCAGTGGATCAGTGCCCAATGTATTAGTTTCCCATCCCCAGTGGATCTCTCCCCAGTGAATCAGCTCCCAGTGGATCAGTCCACAGTTGATCAGGTCCCAGTGAATCAGATGCCAGTGAATCAGTTCCCAGTGAATCAGTCCCCAGTAGATCAGTCTCATTGGATCAGTCGCCAGTGAATCAGTCTCCAGTGAATCAGTCCCCAGTGAAACAGTTCCAAGTGAATAATTTCCCAGTGGATCAGACTCCACTGAATCAGTCCGCAGTGAATCAGTTCCCTGTTGATCATTCTCCAGTGGATCAGTCCCCAGTGAATCAGTTCCCAATGAATCATTCCCCATTTGATTAGATCCCAATGAATCACTCCCAAGTGAATTGGTTACCAGTGGCTCTGTCCTCAGTGGATCAGTCCCCCGTGAATCTGTTCCCAGTTATTCAACTTGCAGTGGATCAATCCGCAGTGGATCAGTACCCAGTGAATCGGTTCCCATTGAATCATTCCCCGTTCGATCAGTTCCCAGTG
The DNA here is from genome assembly GCF_052327205.1 of Somniosus microcephalus. Lineage (NCBI taxonomy): Eukaryota > Metazoa > Chordata > Chondrichthyes > Squaliformes > Somniosidae > Somniosus > Somniosus microcephalus. Next base: position 78,934,250 of record NC_141004.1, read on the forward strand.
AATCAGTTCCCCATCCCCAGTGGATCTGCTCAATGAATCAGTCCCCACTGAATTCGTTCCCAGTGGATCAGTCCCCAGTGAATCTATTCCCAGTGGATTATTCCCGGGTGAATCTATTCCAAGTGGATCAATTCCCAGTGGATCAATCCACATTGGCTCAGTTCCCAGTGAATCATTTCCCAGTGAATCAGATGCCAGTGAATCAGGCCACAGTGAATCAGTCTGCAGATGATCAGTTTGCAGTGGATCAGGTCCCAGAGAATCAGTTCCCAGTAGATCAGTCATCAGTGGATCAGGGCCCAGTGAATCAGTTCCACGTGAATCATTTCCCAGTGGATCTGTCCCCAGTGAATCAATCACCAGTGAATCAGTACCCAGTGAATCAGTACCCAGTGTATCACTTCCCACTGGTTCAGTCCCCAGTGATCCAGTCACCAGAGAAGCAGTTCCCAGTGGGTCAGTCCCCAGTGGATCAGTTCCCAGTGAATCATTCCCCAGGGAATCAGATCCTAGTGAATCAGTCCCAAGTGAATCAGTTCCCAGTGGAACAAGTACCAGTGGAACAGCTACCAGTGGATCATCTCCCAGTGGTTCAGTCCCCATTGATTCAGCCCCAGTGAAACATTTCCCACTGGATCTATCCCCAGTGGATCTGTCCCCAGTGAATCAGTCCCATTTGAATCCATTCCCAGTGCATCAGTCCCAAGTGAATCAGTTCCCAGTGGATCAGTCCCCAGTACATCAGTACCCAGTGAAAAGGTCCCAGTGAATCACTCCTCCGTGAATCAGTCCCCATTGAATACATTCCCAGTGGATCAGTCCCCAGTGAATCTGTTCCGAGTGAAGCAGTTCCCAGTGAATCAGTCCCCAGTGGATCAGTTCCCCAGTGAATCAGATCACCATGAATAAATTCACAGTTGATGAATACCCAGTGGATCAGTCCCCAGTGAAAAGTTCCCAGTAAATCATTCCCCAGTGGATCAGTTCCCAGTGAATCATATCCCACTGGATCAACCCCCGGTGGATCATTCCCCAGTGAATCAATCCCCATTGTATCTAATCCCAGGGAATCAGTCCCCAGTGAATCAGTACCCAGTAGATCAGTTCCAAGTGAATCAGTTCCCCATGAATAATTTCCCAGTGGATGAATACCCAGTGGAGCAGTCCCCAGTTAAATGTTCCCAGTGAATCATTCCCCAGTGCATCAGTTCCCAGTGAATCAGTTCCCAGTGCATCAGTTCCCAGTGGATCAGTCCACGGTGATTCAGTTCCTGGTGAATCATTTGCCAGTGCACCAGTTCTGAGTTAGTCAGTCCCAAGTGAGTCAGTTCCCAGTGAATCATTTCCCAGTTGATCAATCCTCAGTGGATCAGTCCACAGTGAATCAGTTCCCAGTGAATCATTCCCCAGTGAATCAGTCCCCAGTGAATCACATACCTTTCACCAGTGTATCAGTCCCCACTGAATCAGTTTCCCATTTCCAGTGAATCAGTCCTCAGTGAATAAGTTCCCAGTGAATCATTTCCCAGTGGATCAGTCACCACTGAATCAGTCTGCAGTGAATCATTTCCCAGTTGTTTAAACCCCAGTGGATCAGTCCCCAGTGAATAGGTTCCCAGTGAATCATTCCCCAGTGGATCAGTTCCCAGTGAATCAGTTCCCCTTCCCCAGTGGATCAATCCCCAGTGAATCAGTCCCCAGTCAATCCGAGTCCAGTCGATCAGTTCCCAGTGGATCAGTGCAGAATGTATTAGTTTCCCATCCCCAGTGGATCTCTCCCCAGTGAATCAGCTCCCAGGGAATCAGTCCCCAGTGAATCAGTCCCCAGTGGATCAGTCCCCAGTGAATCAGTCTCCAGTGATTCAGTTCCCAGTGAATCAGATCCCAGTGGATCAGTTCCCAGTGAATCAGTTCCCGGTGAATCATTTCCAGTGGATCACTCTTCACTGAATCAGTCCGCAGTGAATCTGTTCCCTGTGAATCAGACCCCAGTGGGTCAGTTCCCAATGGATCAGTCCACAGTGTATCATTCCCCAGTGAATCATTTCCCAGTGGATCAGTCCCCAGCAATTCAGGTCCTAATGAATCAGTTCCCAGTGAATCAGTACCCAGTGGACCACTCCCCAGTGGATCAATCCCCATTGAATCAGTTGCCAGTGAATCAGTTCCCAGTGGATCAGTCCCCAGTGAATCAGTTCCCAGTGAATCATTTCCCAGTGGATCAATCCCCAGTGGATCCGTCCCCATTGAATCATTCCCAGTGGATCAGATCCCAATGAATCAGCTCCACATACCCAGTGGATTGATCCCCAGCTAATCAGTCCCCAGTGAATCAGGTCCGAGTAGATCCATCCCCAGTGAATCAGTTTCCCATCCCCAGTGGATCAGTTCACAGTGAATCGGTTTCCCATTCCCAGTGGATCAGTCCACAGTGAATCAATCCCCATAGAATCCGTTCCCAGGGAATCAGTCCCCAGTGAATCAGTACCCAGTGGATCAGTCTCCAGTGAATCAGTCCCCAGTGAATCAGTTCCCAGGGAATCAGTTCCCAGTGGATCAGTTCCCAGTGTATCAGTTCCCCATTAACAGTAGATTGATCCTCAGTGGATCCATCCCCAGTGAATCAGTTCCCAGTGAATAATTTCCCAGTGGATCAGTCGCCAGTGAATCATTCTCCAGTCAATAATTTCCCAGTGAATCATTCCCCAGTGTATCAGTCCCCAGTGAATCAGCCCCCAGTGAATCAGTTCCCCAACTCCAGGCGATCGATCCATACTGAATCAGTCCCTAGTGAATCAGATCACATTCAAGCAGTTCCCAGTGGATCAGACCCCAGTGAATCCATTTCCCATCCCCCGTGGATCTGTCCCCAGTGACTCAATCCCCATTGTATCTGTCCCCAGTGAAACATTACCCATTGAACCAGTCGCCAATGAATCACTTCCCAGTGAAACATTCCCCAGTGGATCAGCTCCAAGTGAAACAGTCCAAAATGAATCAGTTCCCAGTAGATCAGTCCCCAGTGGATCAATCCCCAGTGAATCACTTCCCAGTTAATCACTTCCCAGTGGATCAGTCCCCAGTGAATCAGTCCGCAGTTAATCAGTTCCCTGTGAATCAGTCCCCAGTGGGTCAGTTCCCAATGGACCAGTCCACACTGAATCATTCCACAGTGAATCATTTCCCAGTGAATCAGTCCCCAGCGATTCAGGTACCAATGAATCAGTTCACAATGAATCAGATACCATTAGATCAATCCCCAGTGGATCAGACCCCAGTGAATCAGTTTCCCTTCCCCAGTGGATCAGTCCACAGTGAATCCGTTTCCCTTCCCCAGTGGATCAGTCCACAGTGAATCCGTTTCCAATCCCCAGTGGATCAGTGCCCATTGAATCCATTCCCAGGGAATCAGTCCCCAGTGAATCAGTTCCCAGTGGATCAGTCCCCAGTGGATCAGTTCCCAGTGAATCATTCCCCAGGGAATCAGATCCTAGTGAATCAGTCCCAGGTGAATCCGTTCCCAGTGGATCAGCCCCAGTGAACCAGTCCCCAGTGAATCAGTTCCCAGTGAATCAGTTCCCCATCCACTGTAGATTGATCCACAGTGAATCAGTTCCCAGTGAATCAGTTCCCCATGCATTGTAGATTGATCCACAGTGAATCAGTCCCCAGTGAAGCAGATCCCAGTCGATTAGTCTCCAGTGGATCAGTCCCCAGTGAATCCGTTTCCAGTGAATTAAATCCTAGTGGATCAGTCACCAGTGAATCATTCTCCAATCAATAATCTCCCAGTGAATCATTACCCAGTGTCTCAGTTCCCAGTGAATGAGTTCCCCAACTCCAGTGGATCATTCCATACTGAATCAGTCCCTAGTGAATCAGACCCCATTCGAGCAGTCCCCAGTGGACCAGACCCCAGTGAATCCATATCCCATCCCCAGTGGATCAGTTCCCGTGAATCAATCCCCATTTTTTCTGTCCCCAGTGAATCATTCCCAGCGGATCAGTTCACAGTGAATCAGTCCAAATTGAATCAGTTCCCAGTGGATCAGTCCCCAGTGGATCAATCCCCAATGAATCAATTCCCAGTGAATCAATTCCCAGTGGAACAGTCCCCAGTGAATCAGTTCCCAGTGGATCTGACCCCAGTGGATTAGTTCCCAGTGATTCAATTCCCAGTGAATCACTTCCCAGTGGATCAGTCCCCAGTGAATCAGTTTCCCATCCCCAGTCGATCAGTCCCCAGTGATTCCATTTCCCATCCACAGTGGATCAGTCCCAAGTGAGTCAGTCCCCATTGAATCCGTTTCTAGTGGATCAGTCCACAGTAGATCAGTCCTCAGTGGATCAGTCCCCATTGAATCAGTTCCCAGTGGATCAATCCCCATTGGATCAATCACCAGTGGATTAGTCCCCAGTGAATCAGTTTCCCATCCTCCGTGGATCGGTCCCATAAGAACATAAGAACATAAGAAATAGGAGCAGGAGTAGGCCAATCGGCACCTCGAGCCTGCTCCGCCATTCAATAAGGTAATGGCTGATCTGATCCTAACCACCAATCTACTATCACAGAACCATCTCCTGAATCTAACAGAATTAGACACACGAAATAGGAGCAGGATCAGGCTACATGGCCCCTGGGCCCACTCCGCTACCCACAGGGCCATGTCCGATCCGAACCTAGACTCATGTCCAAATTCCTGCCCACTCCCCGTAACCCTTAATTCACTTTACTTCTATGAAACTGTCTATTTCTGTTTTAAATTTATGTAATGATGTAGCTTCTACAGCTTTTTGGGGCAGCATATTCCATGGACCTACCACCCTCTGAGTGAAGTAGTTCCTCCTCATCTCAGTGTTGAAAGAGCAGCCCCTTATTCTAAGACTATGCCCCCTAGTTCTAGTTTCACCCATCATCGGGAACATCCTCCCCGCATCCACCCGATCCAACCCCTTCACAATCTTATATGTTACAATAAGATCGCCTCTCATTCTTCTGAACTCCAATGAGTAGAGTCCCAATCTACTCAACCTCTCCTCATATGTCCATCCCCTCATCCCCAGGATTAACCAAGTGAACTTTCTTTGTACTGACTCGAGAGAAAGTATGTATTTTCTTAAGTATGGACACCAAAACTGTATGCAGTATTCCAGGTGCGGTCTCACCAATACCTTGTACAACTGAAGCAATACCTCCCTATTTTTATATTCCATCCCCCTAGCAATGAAAGCCAATATTCCATTGGCCTTCTTAATCACTTGCTGCACCTGCATACAAACCTTTTGAGATTCGCGCACCAGGACCCCCAGATCCCTTTGTACTTCAGTACTTTCCAGTTTCTTGCCATTAAGATAATAACTTGCTCTACGATTTTTCCTGCCAAAGTGTACAACCTCACACTTTCCAGTATTGTATTCCATCTGCCAAATCTCTGCCCACTTACTTAGCCTGTCTATGTCCCCTTGCAGGTTTTTTATGTCCTCCTCACTCACTACATTCCCTCCCATCTTAGTATCATCTGCAAACTTTGATATGTTACACTTGGGCCCCTCCTCCAAATCGTTAATATAGATTGTAAAGAGTTGGGGACCCAGCACTGACCCCTGCGGAACACCAGTGGATCAGTCCCCAGTGGATCAGTTCCCCAGTGAATCAGATCCCCATGAATAAATTCCCAGTTGATGAATACCCAGTGGATCAGTCCACAGTGAAAAGTTCCCAGTGAATCATTCCCCAGTGGATCAGTTCCCAGTGAATCATTTCCCACTGCATTTACCCCAGTGGATCATTCCCCAGTGAATCAGTCCCCATTGAATCTGATCCCAGTGAATCAGTCCCCAGTGAATCAGTACCCAGTAGATGAGTTCCAAGTGAATCAGTTCCCCATGAATAATTTCCCAGTGTATGAATACCCAGCGGAGAAGTCCCCAGTTAAAAGTTCCCAGTGAAGCATTCCCCAGTGCATCAGTTCCCAGTTATTCTGTCCCAAGTGAATCAGTTCCCAATGGATCAGTTCCCAGTGAATCAGTTCCCAGTAAATCAGTTCCCAGTGGATCAGTCCAGTGAATCAGTTCCCGGTGAATCATTTGCCAGTGCATCAGTTCCCAGTTATTCAGTCCCAAGTGAATCAGTTCCCAGTGGATCAGTCCCCAGTGGATCAGTCCTCAGTGAATCAGTTCCCAGTCAATCCATTCCCAGTGGATCAGTCCACAGTGAGTCAGTTCCCAGTGAATCATTTCCCAGTTGATCTATCCCCAGTGGATCAGTCCACAGTGAATCAGTTCCCATTGAATCATTCCCCAGTGAATCAGTCCACAGTGAATCACATACCCTTCACCAGTGTATCAGTCCCCAGTGAATCAGTTTCCCATTCCCAGTGAATCAGTCCTCAGTGAATCAGTTTCCAATTAATCATTTCCCAGTGGAGCAGTCCCCAGTGAATCATTCCCCAGTGAATCAGTACCCAGTGAATCAGTTCCCAGTGGATCAGTCCCCAGTGGATCAGTTCCCAGTGAATCATTCCCCAGGGAATCAGATCCTAGTGAATCAGTCCCAGGTGAATCCGTTCCCAGTGGATCAGCCCCAGTGAACCAGTCCCCAGTGAATCAGTTCCCAGTGAATCAGTTCCCCATCCACTGTAGATTGATCCACAGTGAATCAGTTCCCAGTGAATCAGTTCCCCATCCATTGTAGATTGATCCACAGTGAATCAGTCCCCAGTGAAGCAGATCCCAGTCGATTAGTCTCCAGTGGATCAGTCCCCAGTGAATCCGTTTCCAGTGAATTAAATCCTAGTGGATCAGTCACCAGTGAATCATTCTCCAATCAATAATCTCCCAGTGAATCATTACCCAGTGTCTCAGTTCCCAGTGAATGAGTTCCCCAACTCCAGTGGATCATTCCATACTGAATCAGTCCCTAGTGAATCAGACCCCATTCGAGCAGTCCCCAGTGGACCAGACCCCAGTGAATCCATATCCCATCCCCAGTGGATCAGTTCCCGTGAATCAATCCCCATTTTTTCTGTCCCCAGTGAATCATTCCCAGCGGATCAGTTCACAGTGAATCAGTCCAAATTGAATCAGTTCCCAGTGGATCAGTCCCCAGTGGATCAATCCCCAATGAATCAATTCCCAGTGAATCAATTCCCAGTGGAACAGTCCCCAGTGAATCAGTTCCCAGTGGATCTGACCCCAGTGGATTAGTTCCCAGTGATTCAATTCCCAGTGAATCACTTCCCAGTGGATCAGTCCCCAGTGAATCAGTTTCCCATCCCCAGTCGATCAGTCCCCAGTGATTCCATTTCCCATCCACAGTGGATCAGTCCCAAGTGAGTCAGTCCCCATTGAATCCGTTTCTAGTGGATCAGTCCACAGTAGATCAGTCCTCAGTGGATCAGTCCCCATTGAATCAGTTCCCAGTGGATCAATCCCCATTGGATCAATCACCAGTGGATTAGTCCCCAGTGAATCAGTTTCCCATCCTCCGTGGATCGGTCCCATAAGAACATAAGAACATAAGAAATAGGAGCAGGAGTAGGCCAATCGGCACCTCGAGCCTGCTCCGCCATTCAATAAGGTAATGGCTGATCTGATCCTAACCACCAATCTACTATCACAGAACCATCTCCTGAATCTAACAGAATTAGACACACGAAATAGGAGCAGGATCAGGCTACATGGCCCCTGGGCCCACTCCGCTACCCACAGGGCCATGTCCGATCCGAACCTAGACTCATGTCCAAATTCCTGCCCGCTCCCCGTAACCCTTAATTCACTTTACTTCTATGAAACTGTCTATTTCTGTTTTAAATTTATGTAATGATGTAGCTTCTACAGCTTTTTGGGGCAGCATATTCCATGGACCTACCACCCTCTGAGTGAAGTAGTTCCTCCTCATCTCAGTGTTGAAAGAGCAGCCCCCTATTCTAAGACTATGCCCCCTAGTTCTAGTTTCACCCATCATCGGGAACATCCTCCCCGCATCCACCCGATCCAACCCCTTCACAATCTTATATGTTACAATAAGATCGCCTCTCATTCTTCTGAACTCCAATGAGTAGAGTCCCAATCTACTCAACCTCTCCTCATATGTCCATCCCCTCATCCCCAGGATTAACCAAGTGAACCTTCTTTGTACTGACTCGAGAGAAAGTATGTATTTTCTTAAGTATGGACACCAAAACTGTATGCAGTATTCCAGGTGCGGTCTCACCAATACCTTGTTCAACTGAAGCAATACCTCCCTATTTTTATATTCCATCCCCCTAGCAATGAAAGCCAATATTCCATTGGCCTTCTTAATCACTTGCTGCACCTGCATACAAACCTTTTGAGATTCGTGCACCAGGACCCCCAGATCCCTTTGTACTTCAGTACTTTCCAGTTTCTTGCCATTAAGATAATAACTTGCTCTACGATTTTTCCTGCCAAAGTGTATAACCTCACACTTTCCAGTATTGTATTCCATCTGCCAACTCTCTGCCCACTTACTTAGCCTGTCTATGTCCCCTTGCAGGTTTTTTATGTCCTCCTCACTCACTACATTCCCTCCCATCTTAGTATCATCTGCAAACTTTGATATGTTACACTTGGGCCCCTCCTCCAAATCGTTAATATAGATTGTAAAGAGTTGGGGACCCAGCACTGACCCCTGCGGAACACCAGTGGATCAGTCCCCAGTGGATCAGTTCCCCAGTGAATCAGATCCCCATGAATAAATTCCCAGTTGATGAATACCCAGTGGATCAGTCCACAGTGAAAAGTTCCCAGTGAATCATTCCCCAGTGGATCAGTTCCCAGTGAATCATTTCCCACTGCATTTACCCCAGTGGATCATTCCCCAGTGAATCAGTCCCCATTGAATCTGATCCCAGTGAATCAGTCCCCAGTGAATCAGTACCCAGTAGATGAGTTCCAAGTGAATCAGTTCCCCATGAATAATTTCCCAGTGTATGAATACCCAGCGGAGAAGTCCCCAGTTAAAAGTTCCCAGTGAAGCATTCCCCAGTGCATCAGTTCCCAGTTATTCTGTCCCAAGTGAATCAGTTCCCAATGGATCAGTTCCCAGTGAATCAGTTCCCAGTAAATCAGTTCCCAGTGGATCAGTCCAGTGAATCAGTTCCCGGTGAATCATTTGCCAGTGCATCAGTTCCCAGTTATTCAGTCCCAAGTGAATCAGTTCCCAGTGGATCAGTCCCCAGTGGATCAGTCCTCAGTGAATCAGTTCCCAGTCAATCCATTCCCAGTGGATCAGTCCACAGTGAGTCAGTTCCCAGTGAATCATTTCCCAGTTGATCTATCCCCAGTGGATCAGTCCACAGTGAATCAGTTCCCATTGAATCATTCCCCAGTGAATCAGTCCACAGTGAATCACATACCCTTCACCAGTGTATCAGTCCCCAGTGAATCAGTTTCCCATTCCCAGTGAATCAGTCCTCAGTGAATCAGTTTCCAATTAATCATTTCCCAGTGGAGCAGTCCCCAGTGAATCATTCCCCAGTGAATCAGTACCCAGTGAATCGATAACCAGTGGATCAGTCACCACTGTATCAGTCTGCCGTGAATCATTTCCCAGTTGTTCAAACCCCAGTGGATCAGTCCCCAGTGAATAGGTTCCCAGTGAATCACTCCCCAGTGGATCAGTTCCCAGTGAATCAGTTCCCCTTCCCCAGTTGATCAATCCCCAGTGAATCAGTCCCCAGTCAATCAGAGTCCAGTCAATCAGTTCCCAGTGGATCAGTGCCCAATGTATTAGTTTCCCATCCCCAGTGGATCTCTCCCCAGTGAATCAGCTCCCAGTGGATCAGTCCACAGTTGATCAGGTCCCAGTGAATCAGATGCCAGTGAATCAGTTCCCAGTGAATCAGTCCCCAGTAGATCAGTCTCATTGGATCAGTCGCCAGTGAATCAGTCTCCAGTGAATCAGTCCCCAGTGAAACAGTTCCAAGTGAATAATTTCCCAGTGGATCAGACTCCACTGAATCAGTCCGCAGTGAATCAGTTCCCTGTTGATCATTCTCCAGTGGATCAGTTCCCAGTGAATCAGTTCCCAGTGAATCATTTCCAAGTGCATGAATCCCCAGTGGATCAGTCCCCAGTGAATCAGTTCCCAGTGAATCATTCCCCATTTGATTAGATCCCAATGAATCACTCCCAAGTGAATTGGTTACCAGTGGCTCTGTCCTCAGTGGATCAGTCCCCCGTGAATCAGTTCCCAGTTATTCAACTTGCAGTGGATCAATCCGCAGTGGATCAGTACCCAGTGAATCGGTTCCCATTGAATCATTCCCCGTTCGATCAGTTCCCAGTGAATCAGTTCCCCATCCCCAGTGGATCTGCCCAATGAATCAGTCCCCACTGAATTCGTTCCCAGTGGATCAGTCCCCAGTGAATCTATTCCCAGTGGATTATTCCCGGGTGAATCTATTCCAAGTGGATCAATTCCCAGTGGATCAATCCACATTGGCTCAGTTCCCAATGAATCATTTCCCAGTGAATCAGATGCCAGTGAATCAGGCCACAGTGAATCAGTCTGCAGATGATCAGTTTGCAGTGGATCAGGTCCCAGAGAATCAGTTCCCAGTAGATCAGTCATCAGTGGATCAGGGCCCAGTGAATCAGTTCCACGTGAATCATTTCCCAGTGGATCTGTCCCCAGTGAATCAATCACCAGTGAATCAGTACCCAGTGAATCAGTACCCAGTGTATCACTTCCCACTGGTTCAGTCCCCAGTGATCCAGTCCCCAGAGAAGCAGTTCCCAGTGGGTCAGTCCCCAGTGGATCAGTTCCCAGTGAATCATTCCCCAGGGAATCAGATCCTAGTGAATCAGTCCCAAGTGAATCAGTTCCCAGTGGAACAAGTACCAGTGGAACAGCTACCAGTGGATCATCTCCCAGTGGTTCAGTCCCCATTGATTCAGCCCCAGTGAAACATTTCCCACTGGATCTATCCCCAGTGGATCTGTCCCCAGTGAATCAGTCCCATTTGAATCCATTCCCAGTGCATCAGTCCCAAGTGAATCAGTTCCTAGTGGATCAGTCCCCAATGCATCAGTACCCAGTGAAAAGGTCCCAGTGAATCACTCCTCCGTGAATCAGTCCCCATTGAATACATTCCCAGTGGATCAGTCCCCAGTGAATCTGTTCCGAGTGAAGCAGTTCCCAGTGAATCAGTCCCCAGTGGATCAGTTCCCCAGTGAATCAGATCACCATGAATAAATTCACAGTTGATGAATACCCAGTGGATCAGTCCCCAGTGAAAAGTTCCCAGTAAATCATTCCCCAGTGGATCAGTTCCCAGTGAATCATATCCCACTGGATCAACCCCCGGTGGATCATTCCCCAGTGAATCAATCCCCATTGAATCTAATCCCAGGGAATCAGTCCCCAGTGTATCAGTACCCAGTAGGTCAGTTCCAAGTGAATCAGTTCCCCATGAATAATTTCCCAGTGGATGAATACCCAGTGGAGCAGTCCCCAGTTAAATGTTCCCAGTGAATCATTCCCCAGTGCATCAGTTCCCAGTGAATCAGTTCCCAGTGCATCAGTTCCCAGTGGATCAGTCCACGGTGATTCAGTTCCTGGTGAATCATTTGCCAGTGCACCAGTTCTGAGTTAGTCAGTCCCAAGTGAGTCAGTTCCCAGTGAATCATTTCCCAGTTGATCAATCCTCAGTGGATCAGTCCACAGTGAATCAGTTCCCAGTGAATCATTCCCCAGTGAATCAGTCCCCAGTGAATCACATACCTTTCACCAGTGTATCAGTCCCCACTGAATCAGTTTCCCATTTCCAGTGAATCAGTCCTCAGTGAATAAGTTCCCAGTGAATCATTTCCCAGTGGATCAGTCACCACTGAATCAGTCTGCAGTGAATCATTTCCCAGTTGTTTAAACCCCAGTGGATCAGTCCCCAGTGAATAGGTTCCCAGTGAATCATTCCCCAGTGGATCAGTTCCCAGTGAATCAGTTCCCCTTCCCCAGTGGATCAATCCCCAGTGAATCAGTCCCCAGTCAATCCGAGTCCAGTCGATCAGTTCCCAGTGGATCAGTGCAGAATGTATTAGTTTCCCATCCCCAGTGGATCTCTCCCCAGTGAATCAGCTCCCAGGGAATCAGTCCCCAGTGAATCAGTCCCCAGTGGATCAGTCCCCAGTGAATCAGTCTCCAGTGAATCAGTTCCCAGTGAATCAGATCCTAGTGGATCAGTTCCCAGTGAATCAGTTCCCGGTGAATCATTTCCAGTGGATCACTCTTCACTGAATCAGTCCACAGTGAATCTGTTCCCTGTGAATCAGACCCCAGTGGGTCAGTTCCCAATGGATCAGTCCACAGTGTATCATTCCCCAGTGAATCAGTTCCCAGTGAATCAGTACCCAGTGGACCACTCCCCAGTGGATCAATCCCCATTGAATCAGTTGCCAGTGAATCAGTTCCCAGTGGATCAGTCCCCAGTGAATCAGTTCCCAGTGAATCATTTCCCAGTGGATCAATCCCCAGTGGATCCGTCCCCATTGAATCATTCCCAGTGGATCAGATCCCAATGAATCAGCTCCACATACCCAGTGGATTGATCCCCAGCTAATCAGTCCCCAGTGAATCAGGTCCGAGTAGATCCATCCCCAGTGAATCAGTTTCCCATCCCCAGTGGATCAGTTCACAGTGAATCGGTTTCCCATTCCCAGTGGATCAGTCCACAGTGAATCAATCCCCATAGAATCCGTTCCCAGGGAATCAGTCCCCAGTGAATCAGTCCCCAGTGGATCAGTCTCCAGTGAATCAGTCCCCAATGAATCAATTCCCAGGGAATCAGTTCCCAGTGGATCAGTTCCCAGTGTATCAGTTCCCCATTAACAGTAGATTGATCCTCAGTGGATCCATCCCCAGTGAATCAGTTCCCAGTGAATAATTTCCCAGTGGATCAGTCGCCAGTGAATCATTCTCCAGTCAATAATTTCCCAGTGAATCATTCCCCAGTGTATCAGTCCCCAGTGAATCAGTCCCCAGTGAATCAGTTCCCCAACTCCAGGCGATCGATCCATACTGAATCAGTCCCTAGTGAATCAGATCACATTCAAGCAGTTCCCAGTGGATCAGACCCCAGTGAATCCATTTCCCATCCCCCGTGGATCTGTCCCCAGTGACTCAATCCCCATTGTATCTGTCCCCAGTGAAACATTACCCATTGAACCAGTCGCCAATGAATCACTTCCCAGTGAAACATTCCCCAGTGGATCAGCTCCAAGTGAAACAGTCCAAAATGAATCAGTTCCCAGTAGATCAGTCCCCAGTGGATCAATCCCCAGTGAATCACTTCCCAGTTAATCACTTCCCAGTGGATCAGTCCCCAGTGAATCAGTCCGCAGTTAATCAGTTCCCTGTGAATCAGTCCCCAGTGGGTCAGTTCCCAATGGACCAGTCCACAGTGAATCATTCCACAGTGAATCATTTCCCAGTGAATCAGTCCCCAGCGATTCAGGTACCAATGAATCAGTTCACAATGAATCAGATAAAATTAGATCAATCCCCAGTGGATCAGACCCCAGTGAATCAGTTTCCCTTCCCCAGTGGATCAGTCCACAGTGAATCCGTTTCCCTTCCCCAGTGGATCAGTCCACAGTGAATCCGTTTCCAATCCCCAGTGGATCAGTCCCCATTGAATCCAGTCACAGGGAATCAGTCCCCAGTGAATCAGTTCCCAGTGGATCAGCCCCAGTGGATCAGTTCCCAGTGAATCATTCCCCAGGGAATCAGATCCTAGTGAATCAGTCCCAGGTGAATCAGTTCCCAGTGGATCAGCCCCAGTGAACCAGTCCCCAGTGAATCAGTTCCCAGTGAATCAGTTCCCCATCCACTGTAGATTGATCCACAGTGAATCAGTTCCCAGTGAATCAGTTCCCCATCCATTGTAGATTGATCCACAGTGAATCAGTCCCCAGTGAAGCAGATCCCAGTCGATTAGTCTCCAGTGGATCAGTCCCCAGTGAATCCGTTTCCAGTGAATTAAATCCTAGTGGATCAGTCACCAGTGAATCATTCTCCAATCAATAATCTCCCAGTGAATCATTACCCAGTGTATCAGTTCCCAGTGAATGAGTTCCCCAACTCCAGTGGATCATTCCATACTGAATCAGTCCCTAGTGAATCAGACCCCATTCAAGCAGTCCCCAGTGGACCAGACCCCAGTGAATCCATTTCCCATCCCCAGTGGATCAGTTCCCGTGAATCAATCCCCATTTTTTCTGTCCCCAGTGAATCATTCCCAGCGGATCAGTTCGCAGTGAATCAGTCCAAAGTGAATCAGTTCCCAGTGGATCAGTCCCCAGTGGATCAATCCCCAATGAATCAATTCCCAGTGAATCAATTCCCAGTGGAACAGTCCCCAGTGAATCAGTTCCCAGTGGATCTGTCCCCAGTGGATTAGTTCCCAGTGATTCAATTCTCAGTGAATCTCTTCCCAGTGGATCAGTCCCCAGTGAATCAGTTTCCCATCCCCAGTCGATCAGTCCCCAGTGATTCCGTTTCCCATCCACAGTGGATCAGTCCCATGTGAGCCAGTCCCCATTGAATCCGTTTCTAGCGGATCAGTCCCCAGTAGATCAGTCCTCAGTGGATTAGTCCCCATTGAATCAGTTCCCAGTGGATCAATCCCCAGTGGATCAATCACCAGTGGATTAGCCCCCAGTGAATCAGTTTCCCTTCCTCAGTGGATCGGTCCCATAAGAACATAAGAAATAGGAGCAGGAGTAGGCCAATCGGCCCCTCAAGCCTGCTCCGCCATTCAATAAGGTCATGGCTGATCTGATCCTAACCGCCAATCTACTATCACAGAACCATCTCATGAATCTAACAGAATTAGACGCACGAAATAGGAGCAGGATCAGGCTTCATGGCCCCTGGGCCCACTCCGCTACCAACAGGGCCATGTCCGATCCAAACCTAGACTCATGTCCAAATTCCTGCCCGCTCCCCGTAACCCTTAATTCCCTTTACTTCTAGGAAACTGTCTATTTCTGTTTTAAATTTATGTAATGATGTAGCTTCTACAGCTTTTTGGGGCAGCATATTCCATGGACCTACCACCCTCTGAGTGAAGTAGTTCCTCCTCATCTCAGTTTTGAAAGAGCAGCCCCTTATTCTAAGGCTATGCCCCCTAGTTCTAGTTTCACCCATCATCGGGAACATCCTCCCCGCATCCACCCAATCCAACCCCTTCACAATCTTATATGTTTCGATAAGATCGCCTCTCATCCTTCTGAACTCCAATGAGTAGAGTCCCAATCTACTCAACCTCTCCTCATATGTCCATCCCCTCATCCCCAGGATTAACCAAGTGAACCTTCTTTGTACTGACTCACAGAATCACAGAAACCCCACAGTGCAGATATAGGCCATTTCGGCCCATCAAGCCTGCACCGACACATATCCCACCCGATCCCCGAAACACCTACACCAACACAGATCCCACCCAATCCCCGTAACCCCACATATTTTAATCTCCCTAACACTAATGGTCAATTTATCATGGCCAATCAACCTAACCCGCACATCTTTGGACTGTGGGAGGAAACCGGAGCACCCGGAGAAAACCCACGCAAACACGGGGAGAATGTGCAAACTCCACACAGACAGTCACCCGAGGCCGGATTCGAACTCGGGTTCCTGGCACTGTGAGGCAACAGTGCTAACCACTATGCCACCGTGCTGCCCTCGAGAGCAAGTATGTATTTTCTTAAGTATGGACACCAAAACTGTATGCAGTATTCCAGGTGCGGTCTCACCAATACCTTGTACAACTGAAGCAATACCTCCCTATTTTTATATGCTATCCCCCTAGCAATGAAAGCCAATATTCCATTGGCCTTCTTAATCACTTGCTGCACCTGCATACAAACCTTTTGAGATTCGTGCACCAGGACCCCCAGATCCCTTTGTACTTCAATACTTTCCAGTTTCTTGCCATTAAGATAATAACTTGCTCTATGATTTTTCCTGCCAAAGTGCATAACCTCACACCTTCCAGCATTGTATTCCATCTGCCAAATCTCTGCCCACTTACTTAGCCTGTCTATGTCCCCGTGCAGGTTTTTTATGTCCTCCTCACTCACTACTTTCCTTCCCATCTTAGTATCATCTGCAAACTTTGATATGTTACACTTGGTCCACACCTCCAAATCATTAATATAGATTGTAAAGAGTTGGGGACCCAGCACTGACCCCTGCGGAACATCAGTGGATCAGTCCCCAGTGGATCAGTTCCCCAGTGAATCAGATCCCCATGAATAAATTCCCAGTTGATGAATACCCAGTGGATCAGTCCACAGTGAAAAGTTGCCAGTGAATCAGTCCCCAGTGGATCAGTCCCCAGTGAATCAGTTCCCAGTGGATCAATCCCCAGTGGATCAATCACCAGTGGATTAGCCCCCAGTGAATCAGTTTCCCTTCCTCAGTGGATCGGTCCCATAAGAACATAAGAAATAGGAGCAGGAGTAGGCCAATCGGCCCCTCAAGCCTGCTCCGCCATTCAATAAGGTCATGGCTGATCTGATCCTAACCGCCAATCTACTATCACAGAACCATCTCATGAATCTAAGAGAATTAGATGCACGAAATAGGAGCAGGATCAGGCTTCATGGCCCCTGGGCCCACTCCGCTACCCACAGGGCCATGTCCGATCCAAACCTAGACTCATGTCCAAATTCCTGCCCGCTCCCCGTAACCCTTAATTCCCTTTACTTCTAGGAAACTGTCTATTTCTGTTTTAAATTTATGTAATGATGTAGCTTCTACAGCTTTTTGGGGCAGCATATTCCATGGACCTACCACCCTCTGAGTGAAGTAGTTCCTCCTCATCTCAGTTTTGAAAGAGCAGCCCCTTATTCTAAGGCTATGCCCCCTAGTTCTAGTTTCACCCATCATCGGGAACATCCTCCCCGCATCCACCCAATCGAACCCCTTCACAATCTTATATGTTTCGATAAGATCGCCTCTCATCCTTCTGAACTCCAATGAGTAGAGTCCCAATCTACTCAACCTCTCCTCATATGTCCATCCCCTCATCCCCAGGATTAACCAAGTGAACCTTCTTTGTACTGACTCACAGAATCACAGAAACCCCACAGTGCAGATATAGGCCATTTCGGCCCATCAAGCCTGCACCGACACATATCCCACCCGATCCCCGAAACACCTACACCAACACAGATCCCACCCAATCCCCGTAACCCCACATATTTTAATCTCCCTAACACTAATGGTCAATTTATCATGGCCAATCAACCTAACCCGCACATCTTTGGACTGTGGGAGGAAACCGGAGCACCCGGAGAAAACCCACGCAAACACGGGGAGAATGTGCAAACTCCACACAGACAGTCACCCGAGGCCGGATTCGAACTCGGGTTCCTGGCACTGTGAGGCAACAGTGCTAACCACTATGCCACCGTGCTGCCCTCGAGAGCAAGTATGTATTTTCTTAAGTATGGACACCAAAACTGTATGCAGTATTCCAGGTGCGGTCTCACCAATACCTTGTACAACTGAAGCAATACCTCCCTATTTTTATATGCTATCCCCCTAGCAATGAAAGCCAATATTCCATTGGCCTTCTTAATCACTTGCTGCACCTGCATACAAACCTTTTGAGATTCGTGCACCAGGACCCCCAGATCCCTTTGTACTTCAATACTTTCCAGTTTCTTGCCATTAAGATAATAACTTGCTCTATGATTTTTCCTGCCAAAGTGCATAACCTCACACCTTCCAGCATTGTATTCCATCTGCCAAATCTCTGCCCACTTACTTAGCCTGTCTATGTCCCCGTGCAGGTTTTTTATGTCCTCCTCACTCACTACTTTCCTTCCCATCTTAGTATCATCTGCAAACTTTGATATGTTACACTTGGTCCACACCTCCAAATCATTAATATAGATTGTAAAGAGTTGGGGACCCAGCACTGACCCCTGTGGAACATCAGTGGATCAGTCCCCAGTGGATCAGTTCCCCAGTGAATCAAATCCCCATGAATAAATTCCCAGTTGATGAATACCCAGTGGATCAGTCCACAGTGAAAAGTTGCCAGTGAATCAGTCCCCAGTGGATCAGTCCCCAGTGAATCAGTCCCCAGTGAATCAGTTCCCAGGGAATCAGTTCCCAGTGGATCAGTTCCCAGTGAATCAGTTCCCTATTAATAGTAGATTGATCCTCAGTGGATCCATCCCCAGTGAATCAGTTCCCAGTGAATAATTTCCCAGTGGATCAGTCGCCAGTGAATCATTCTCCATTCAATAATTTCCCAGTGAATCATTCCCTAGTGTATCAGTCCCCAGTGAGTCAGTCCCCAGTGAATCAGTCCCCCAACTCCAGGCGATCGATCCATACTGAATCAGTCCCTAGTGAATCAGATCACATTCAAGCAGTTCCCAGTGGATCAGACCCCAGTGAATCCGTTTCCCATCCCCCGTGGATCAGTCCCCAGTGACTCAATCCCCATTGTATCTGTCCCCAGTGAAACATTACCCATTGAATCAGTCGCCAATGAATCAGTTCCCAGTTAATCATTCCCCAGTGGATCAGTTCCCAGTGATACAGTCCAAAATGAATCAGTTCCCAGTAGATCAGTCCCCAGTGGATCAATCCCCAGTGAATCACTTCCCAGTTAATCACTTCCCAGTGGATCAGTCCCCAGTGAATTGGTCCGCAGTTAATCAGTTCCCTGTGAATCAGTCCCCAGTGGGTCAGTTCCCAATGGACCAGTCTACAGTGAATCATTCCACAGTGAATCATTTCCCAGTGAATCAGTCCTCAGCGATTCAGGTCCCAATGAATCAGTTCACAATGAATCAGATACCATTAGATCAATCCCCAGTGGATCAGACCCCAGTGAATCAGTTTCCCTTCCCCAGTGGATCAGTCCACAGTGAATCCGTTTCCCATCCCCAGTGGATCAGTCTCCATTGAATCCGTTCCCAGGGAATCAGTCCCCAGTGAATCAGTTCCCAGTGAATCATTCCCCAGGGAATCAGATCCTGGTGAATCAGTCCCAGGTGAATCAGTTCCCAGTGGATCAGCCCCAGTGAACCAGTCCCCAGTGAATCAGTTCCCAGTGAATCAGTTCCCCATCCATTGTAGATTGATCCACAGTGAATCAGTCCCCAGTGAAGCAGATCCCAGTCGATTAGTCTCCAGTGGATCAGTCCCCAGTGAATCCGTTTCCAGTGAATTAAATCCTAGTGGATCAGTCACCAGTGAATCATTCTCTAATCAATAATCTCCCAGTGAATCATTACCCAGTGTCTCAGTTCCCAGTGAATGAGTTCCCCAACTCCAGTGGATCATTCCATACTGAATCAGTCCCTAGTGAATCAGACCCCATTCGAGCAGTCCCCAGTGGACCAGACCCCAGTGAATCCATATCCCATCCCCAGTGGATCAGTTCCCGTGAATCAATCCCCATTTTTTCTGTCCCCAGTGAATCATTCCCAGCGGATCAGTTCACAGTGAATCAGTCCAAATTGAATCAGTTCCCAGTGGATCAGTCCCCAGTGGATCAATCCCCAATGAATCAATTCCCAGTGAATCAATTCCCAGTGGAACAGTCCCCAGTGAATCAGTTCCCAGTGGATCTGACCCCAGTGGATTAGTTCCCAGTGATTCAATTCCCAGTGAATCACTTCCCAGTGGATCAGTCCCCAGTGAATCAGTTTCCCATCCCCAGTCGATCAGTCCCCAGTGATTCCATTTCCCATCCACAGTGGATCAGTCCCAAGTGAGTCAGTCCCCATTGAATCCGTTTCTAGTGGATCAGTCCACAGTAGATCAGTCCTCAGTGGATCAGTCCCCATTGAATCAGTTCCCAGTGGATCAATCCCTATTGGATCAATCACCAGTGGATTAGTCCCCAGTGAATCAGTTTCCCATCCTCCGTGGATCGGTCCCATAAGAACATAAGAACATAAGAAATAGGAGCAGGAGTAGGCCAATCGGCCCCTCGAGCCTGCTCCGCCATTCAATAAGGTCATGGCTGATCTGATCCTAACCACCAATCTACTATCACAGAACCATCTCCTGAATCTAACAGAATTAGACACACGAAATAGGAGCAGGATCAGGCTACATGGCCCCTGGGCCCACTCCGCTACCCACAGGGCCATGTCCGATCCGAACTTAGACTCATGTCCAAATTCCTGCCCGCTCCCCGTAACCCTTAATTCACTTTACTTCTATGAAACTGTCTATTTCTGTTTTAAATTTATGTAATGATGTAGCTTCTACAGCTTTTTGGGGCAGCATATTCCATGGACCTACCACCCTCTGAGTGAAGTAGTTCCTCCTCATCTCAGTGTTGAAAGAGCAGCCCCTTATTCTAAGACTATGCCCCCTAGTTCTAGTTTCACCCATCATCGGGAACATCCTCCCCGCATCCACCCGATCCAACCCCTTCACAATCTTATATGTTACAATAAGATCGCCTCTCATTCTTCTGAACTCCAATGAGTAGAGTCCCAATCTACTCAACCTCTCCTCATATGTCCATCCCCTCATCCCCAGGATTAACCAAGTGAACCTTCTTTGTACTGACTCGAGAGAAAGTATGTATTTTCTTAAGTATGGACACCAAAACTGTATGCAGTATTCCAGGTGCGGTCTCACCAATACCTTGTACAACTGAAGCAATACCTCCCTATTTTTATATTCCATCCCCCTAGCAATGAAAGCCAATATTCCATTGGCCTTCTTAATCACTTGCTGCACCTGCATACAAACCTTTTGAGATTCGTGCACCAGGACCCCCAGATCCCTTTGTACTTCAGTACTTTCCAGTTTCTTGCCATTAAGATAATAACTTGCTCTACGATTTTTCCTGCCAAAGTGTATAACCTCACACTTTCCAGTATTGTATTCCATCTGCCAACTCTCTGCCCACTTACTTAGCCTGTCTATGTCCCCTTGCAGGTTTTTTATGTCCTCCTCACTCACTACATTCCCTCCCATCTTAGTATCATCTGCAAACTTTGATATGTTACACTTGGGCCCCTCCTCCAAATCGTTAATATAGATTGTAAAGAGTTGGGGACCCAGCACTGACCCCTGCGGAACACCAGTGGATCAGTCCCCAGTGGATCAGTTCCCCAGTGAATCAGATCCCCATGAATAAATTCCCAGTTGATGAATACCCAGTGGATCAGTCCACAGTGAAAAGTTCCCAGTGAATCATTCCCCAGTGGATCAGTTCCCAGTGAATCATTTCCCACTGCATTTACCCCAGTGGATCATTCCCCAGTGAATCAGTCCCCATTGAATCTGATCCCAGTGAATCAGTCCCCAGTGAATCAGTACCCAGTAGATGAGTTCCAAGTGAATCAGTTCCCCATGAATAATTTCCCACTGTATGAATACCCAGCGGAGAAGTCCCCAGTTAAAAGTTCCCAGTGAAGCATTCCCCAGTGCATCAGTTCCCAGTTATTCTGTCCCAAGTGAATCAGTTTCCAATGGATCAGTTCCCAGTGAATCAGTTCCCAGTAAATCAGTTCCCAGTGGATCAGTCCAGTGAATCAGTTGCCGGTGAATCATTTGCCAGTGCATCAGTTCCCAGTTATTCAGTCCCAAGTGAATCAGTTCCCAGTGGATCAGTCCCCAGTGGATCAGTCCTCAGTGAATCAGTTCCCAGTCAATCCATTCCCAGTGGATCAGTCCACAGTGAGTCAGTTCCCAGTGAATCATTTCCCAGTTGATCTATCCCCAGTGGATCAGTCCACAGTGAATCAGTTCCCATTGAATCATTCCCCAGTGAATCAGTCCACAGTGAATCACATACCCTTCACCAGTGTATCAGTCCCCAGTGAATCAGTTTCCCATTCCCAGTGAATCAGTCCTCAGTGAATCAGTTTCCAATTAATCATTTCCCAGTGGAGCTGTCCCCAGTGAATCATTCCCCAGTGAATCAGTACCCAGTGAATCGATAACCAGTGGATCAGTCACCACTGTATCAGTCTGCCGTGAATCATTTCCCAGTTGTTCAAACCCCAGTGGATCAGTCCCCAGTGAATAGGTTCCCAGTGAATCACTCCCCAGTGGATCAGTTCCCAGTGAATCAGTTCCCCTTCCCCAGTTGATCAATCCCCAGTGAATCAGTCCCCAGTCAATCAGAGTCCAGTCAATCAGTTCCCAGTGGATCAGTGCCCAATGTATTAGTTTCCCATCCCCAGTGGATCTCTCCCCAGTGAATCAGCTCCCAGTGGATCAGTCCACAGTTGATCAGGTCCCAGTGAATCAGATGCCAGTGAATCAGTTCCCAGTGAATCAGTCCCCAGTAGATCAGTCTCATTGGATCAGTCGCCAGTGAATCAGTCTCCAGTGAATCAGTCCCCAGTGAAACAGTTCCAAGTGAATAATTTCCCAGTGGATCAGACTCCACTGAATCAGTCCGCAGTGAATCAGTTCCCTGTTGATCATTCTCCAGTGGATCAGTTCCCAGTGAATCAGTTCCCAGTGAATCATTTCCAAGTGCATTAATCCCCAGTGGATCAGTCCCCAGTGAATCAGTTCCCAGTGAATCATTCCCCATTTGATTAGATCCCAATGAATCACTCCCAAGTGAATTGGTTACCAGTGGCTCTGTCCTCAGTGGATCAGTCCCCCGTGAATCAGTTCCCAGTTATTCAACTTGCAGTGGATCAATCCGCAGTGGATCAGTACCCAGTGAATCGGTTCCCATTGAATCATTCCCCGTTCGATCAGTTCCCAGTGAATCAGTTCCCCATCCCCAGTGGATCTGCCCAATGAATCAGTCCCCACTGAATTCGTTCCCAGTGGATCAGTCCCCAGTGAATCTATTCCCAGTGGATTATTCCCGGATGAATCTATTCCAAGTGGATCAATTCCCAGTGGATCAATCCACATTGGCTCAGTTCCCAGTGAATCATTTCCCAGTGAATCAGATGCCAGTGAATCAGGCCACAGTGAATCAGTCTGCAGATGATCAGTTTGCAGTGGATCAGGTCCCAGAGAATCAGTTCCCAGTAGATCAGTCATCAGTGGATCAGGGCCCAGTGAATCAGTTCCACGTGAATCATTTCCCAGTGGATCTGTCCCCAGTGAATCAATCACCAGTGAATCAGTACCCAGTGAATCAGTACCCAGTGTATCACTTCCCACTGGTTCAGTCCCCAGTGATCCAGTCCCCAGAGAAGCAGTTCCCAGTGGGTCAGTCCCCAGTGGATCAGTTCCCAGTGAATCATTCCCCAGGGAATCAGATCCTAGTGAATCAGTCCCAAGTGAATCAGTTCCCAGTGGAACAAGTACCAGTGGAACAGCTACCAGTGGATCATCTCCCAGTGGTTCAGTCCCCATTGATTCAGCCCCAGTGAAACATTTCCCACTGGATCTATCCCCAGTGGATCTGTCCCCAGTGAATCAGTCCCATTTGAATCCATTCCCAGTGCATCAGTCCCAAGTGAATCAGTTCCCAGTGGATCAGTCCCCAGTGCATCAGTACCCAGTGAAAAGGTCCCAGTGAATCACTCCTCCGTGAATCAGTCCCCATTGAATACATTCCCAGTGGATCAGTCCCCAGTGAATCTGTTCCGAGTGAAGCAGTTCCCAGTGAATCAGTCCCCAGTGGATCAGTTCCCCAGTGAATCAGATCACCATGAATAAATTCACAGTTGATGAATACCCAGTGGATCAGTCCCCAGTGAAAAGTTCCCAGTAAATCATTCCCCAGTGGATCAGTTCCCAGTGAATCATATCCCACTGGATCAACCCCCGGTGGATCATTCCCCAGTGAATCAATCCCCATTGAATCTAATCCCAGGGAATCAGTCCCCAGTGAATCAGTACCCAGTAGATCAGTTCCAAGTGAATCAGTTCCCCATGAATAATTTCCCAGTGGATGAATACCCAGTGGAGCAGTCCCCAGTTAAATGTTCCCAGTGAATCATTCCCCAGTGCATCAGTTCCCAGTGAATCAGTTCCCAGTGCATCAGTTCCCAGTGGATCAGTCCACGGTGATTCAGTTCCTGGTGAATCATTTGCCAGTGCACCAGTTCTGAGTTAGTCAGTCCCAAGTGAGTCAGTTCCCAGTGAATCATTTCCCAGTTGATCAATCCTCAGTGGATCAGTCCACAGTGAATCAGTTCCCAGTGAATCATTCCCCAGTGAATCAGTCCCCAGTGAATCACATACCTTTCACCAGTGTATCAGTCCCCACTGAATCAGTTTCCCATTTCCAGTGAATCAGTCCTCAGTGAATAAGTTCCCAGTGAATCATTTCCCAGTGGATCAGTCACCACTGAATCAGTCTGCAGTGAATCATTTCCCAGTTGTTTAAACCCCAGTGGATCAGTCCCCAGTGAATAGGTTCCCAGTGAATCATTCCCCAGTGGATCAGTTCCCAGTGAATCAGTTCCCCTTCCCCAGTGGATCAATCCCCAGTGAATCAGTCCCCAGTCAATCCGAGTCCAGTCGATCAGTTCCCAGTGGATCAGTGCAGAATGTATTAGTTTCCCATCCCCAGTGGATCTCTCCCCAGTGAATCAGCTCCCAGGGAATCAGTCCCCAGTGAATCAGTCCCCAGTGGATCAGTCCCCAGTGAATCAGTCTCCAGTGATTCAGTTCCCAGTGAATCAGATCCCAGTGGATCAGTTCCCAGTGAATCAGTTCCCGGTGAATCATTTCCAGTGGATCACTCTTCACTGAATCAGTCCGCAGTGAATCTGTTCCCTGTGAATCAGACCCCAGTGGGTCAGTTCCCAATGGATCAGTCCACAGTGTATCATTCCCCAGTGAATCATTTCCCAGTGGATCAGTCCCCAGCAATTCAGGTCCTAATGAATCAGTTCCCAGTGAATCAGTACCCAGTGGACCACTCCCCAGTGGATCAATCCCCATTGAATCAGTTGCCAGTGAATCAGTTCCCAGTGGATCAGTCCCCAGTGAATCAGTTCCCAGTGAATCGTTTCCCAGTGGATCAATCCCCAGTGGATCCGTCCCCATTGAATCATTCCCAGTGGATCAGATCCCAATGAATCAGCTCCACATACCCAGTGGATTGATCCCCAGCTAATCAGTCCCCAGTGAATCAGGTCCGAGTACATCCATCCCCAGTGAATCAGTTTCCCATCCCCAGTGGATCAGTTCACAGTGAATCGGTTTCCCATTCCCAGTGGATCAGTCCACAGTGAATCAATCCCCATAGAATCCGTTCCCAGGGAATCAGTCCCCAGTGAATCAGTCCCCAGTGGACCAGTCTCCAGTGAATCAGTCCCCAGTGAATCAGTTCCCAGGGAATCAGTTCCCAGTGGATCAGTTCCCAGTGTATCAGTTCCCCATTAACAGTAGATTGATCCTCAGTGGATCCATCCCCAGTGAATCAGTTCCCAGTGAATAATTTCCCAGTGGATCAGTCGCCAGTGAATCATTCTCCAGTCAATAATTTCCCAGTGAATCATTCCCCAGTGTATCAGTCCCCAGTGAATCAGTCCCCAGTGAATCAGTTCCCCAACTCCAGGCGATCGATCCATACTGAATCAGTCCCTAGTGAATCAGATCACATTCAAGCAGTTCCCAGTGGATCAGACCCCAGTGAATCCATTTCCCATCCCCCGTGGATCTGTCCCCAGTGACTCAATCCCCATTGTATCTGTCCCCAGTGAAACATTACCCATTGAACCAGTCGCCAATGAATCACTTCCCAGTGAAACATTCCCCAGTGGATCAGCTCCAAGTGAAACAGTCCAAAATGAATCAGTTCCCAGTAGATCAGTCCCCAGTGGATCAATCCCCAGTGAATCACTTCCCAGTTAATCACTTCCCAGTGGATCAGTCCCCAGTGAATCAGTCCGCAGTTAATCAGTTCCCTGTGAATCGGTCCCCAGTGGGTCAGTTCCCAATGGACCAGTCCACAGTGAATCATTCCACAGTGAATCATTTCCCAGTGAATCAGTCCCCAGCGATTCAGGTACCAATGAATCAGTTCACAATGAATCAGATACCATTAGATCAATCCCCAGTGGATCAGACCCCAGTGAATCAGTTTCCCTTCCCCAGTGGATCAGTCCACAGTGAATCCGTTTCCCTTCCCCAGTGGATCAGTCCACAGTGAATCCGTTTCCAATCCCCAGTGGATCAGTCCCCATTGAATCCATTCCCAGGGAATCAGTCCCCAGTGAATCAGTTCCCAGTGGATCAGTCCCCAGTGGATCAGTTCCCAGTGAATCATTCCCCAGGGAATCAGATCCTAGTGAATCAGTCCCAGGTGAATCAGTTCCCAGTGGATCAGCCCCAGTGAACCAGTCCCCAGTGAATCAGTTCCCAGTGAATCAGTTCCCCATCCACTGTAGATTGATCCACAGTGAATCAGTCCCCAGTGAACCAGATCCCAGTCGATTAGTCTCCAGTGGATCAGTCCCCAGTGAATCCGTTTCCAGTGAATTAAATCCTAGTGGATCAGTCACCAGTGAATCATTCTCCAATCAATAATCTCCCAGTGAATCATTACCCAGTGTATCAGTTCCCAGTGAATGAGTTCCCCAACTCCAGTGGATCATTCCATACTGAATCAGTCCCTAGTGAATCAGACCCCATTCAAGCAGTCCCCAGTGGACCAGACCCCAGTGAATCCATTTCCCATCCCCAGTGGATCAGTTCCCGTGAATCAATCCCCATTTTTTCTGTCCCCAGTGAATCATTCCCAGCGGATCAGTTCGCAGTGAATCAGTCCAAAGTGAATCAGTTCCCAGTGGATCAGTCCCCAGTGGATCAATCCCCAATGAATCAATTCCCAGTGAATCAATTCCCAGTGGAACAGTCCCCAGTGAATCAGTTCCCAGTGGATCTGTCCCCAGTGGATTAGTTCCCAGTGATTCAATTCCCAGTGAATCTCTTCCCAGTGGATCAGTCCCCAGTGAATCAGTTTCCCATCCCCAGTCGATCAGTCCCCAGTGATTCCGTTTCCCATCCACAGTGGATCAGTCCCATGTGAGCCAGTCCCCATTGAATCCGTTTCTAGCGGATCAGTCCCCAGTAGATCAGTCCTCAGTGGATCAGTCCCCATTGAATCAGTTCCCAGTGGATCAATCCCCAGTGGATCAATCACCAGTGGATTAGCCCCCAGTGAATCAGTTTCCCTTCCTCAGTGGATCGGTCCCATAAGAACATAAGAAATAGGAGCAGGAGTAGGCCAATCGGCCCCTCAAGCCTGCTCCGCCATTCAATAAGGTCATGGCTGATCTGATCCTAACCGCCAATCTATTATCACAGAACCATCTCATGAATCTAACAGAATTAGATGCACGAAATAGGAGCAGGATCAGGCTTCATGGCCCCTGGGCCCACTCCGCTACCCACAGGGCCATGTCCGATCCAAACCTAGACTCATGTCCAAATTCCTGCCCGCTCCCCGTAACCCTTAATTCCCTTTACTTCTAGGAAACTGTCTATTTCTGTTTTAAATTTATGTAATGATGTAGCTTCTACAGCTTTTTGGGGCAGCATATTCCATGGACCTACCACCCTCTGAGTGAAGTAGTTCCTCCTCATCTCAGTTTTGAAAGAGCAGCCCCTTATTCTAAGGCTATGCCCCCTAGTTCTAGTTTCACCCATCATCGGGAACATCCTCCCCGCATCCACCCAATCCAACCCCTTCACAATCTTATATGTTTCGATAAGATCGCCTCTCATCCTTCTGAACTCCAATGAGTAGAGTCCCAATCTACTCAACCTCTCCTCATATGTCCATCCCCTCATCCCCAGGATTAACCAAGTGAACCTTCTTTGTACTGACTCACAGAATCACAGAAACCCCACAGTGCAGATATAGGCCATTTCGGCCCATCAAGCCTGCACCGACACATATCCCACCCGATCCCCGAAACCCCTACACCAACACAGATCCCACCCAATCCCCGTAACCCCACATATTTTAATCTCCCTAACACTAATGGTCAATTTATCATGGCCAATCAACCTAACCCGCACATCTTTGGACTGTGGGAGGAAACCGGAGCACCCGGAGAAAACCCACACAAACACAGGGAGAATGTGCAAACTCCACACAGACAGTCACCCGAGGCCGGATTCGAACTCGGGTCCCTGGCACTGTGAGGCAACAGTGCTAACCACTATGCCACCGTGCTGCCCTCGAGAGCAAGTATGTATTTTCTTAAGTATGGACACCAAAACTGTATGCAGTATTCCAGGTGCGGTCTCACCAATACCTTGTACAACTGAAGCAATACCTCCCTATTTTTATATGCTATCCCCCTAGCAATGAAAGCCAATATTCCATTGGCCTTCTTAATCACTTGCTGCACCTGCATACAAACCTTTTGAGATTCGTGCACCAGGACCCCCAGATCCCTTTGTACTTCAATACTTTCCAGTTTCTTGCCATTAAGATAATAACTTGCTCTATGATTTTTCCTGCCAAAGTGCATAACCTCACACCTTCCAGCATTGTATTCCATCTGCCAAATCTCTGCCCACTTACTTAGCCTGTCTATGTCCCCGTGCAGGTTTTTTATGTCCTCCTCACTCACTACTTTCCTTCCCATCTTAGTATCATCTGCAAACTTTGATATGTTACACTTGGTCCACACCTCCAAATCATTAATATAGATTGTAAAGAGTTGGGGACCCAGCACTGACCCCTGCGGAACATCAGTGGATCAGTCCCCAGTGGATCAGTTCCCCAGTGAATCAGATCCCCATGAATAAATTCCCAGTTGATGAATAACCAGTGGATCAGTCCACAGTGAAAAGTTGCCAGTGAATCATTCCCCAGTGGATCAGTTCCCAGTGAATCATTTCCCACTGCATCTACCCCGGTGGATCATTCCCCAGTGAATCAGTCCCCATTGAATCTGATCCCAGTGAATCAGTCCCCAGTGAATCAGTACCCAGTAGATGAGTGCCAAGTGAATCAGTTCCCCATGAATAATTTCCCAGTGGATGAATACCCAGCGGAGAAGTCCCCAGTTAAAATTTCCCAGTGAAGCATTCCCCAGTGCATCAGTTCCAAGTTAATCTGTCCCAAGTGAATCAGTTCCCAATGGATCAGTTAGAGTCATAGAGTCATAGAGTAATACAGCATGGATAGAGGCCCTTCAGCCCATTGTGTCCACGCCGGCCATCAAGCCCTGTCTAATCTAATCCCATATTCCAGCATTTGGTCCGTAGCCTTGTATGCTATGGCATTTGAAGTGCTCATCCAAATGCTTCTTAAATGTTGTGAGGGTTCCTGCCTCCACAACCCTTTCAGGCAGTGAGTTCCAGACTCCAACCACCCTCTGGGTGAAAAAGTTCTTTCTCAAATCCCCTCTAAACCTCCCGCCCTTTACCTTGAATCTATGCCCCCTAGTTATTGACCCCTCTACTAAGGGAAAAAGCTCCTCAGCATCCATCCTATCTATGCCCCTCATAATTTTGTACACCTCAATCATGTCCCCCCTCAGCCTCCTCTGCTCCAAGGAAAACAAACCCAATCTGCCCAGTCTCTCTTCATAGCTGAAGCGCTCCAGCCCTGGTATCATCCTGGTGAACCTCCTCTGCACCCTCTCTAACGCGATCACATCCTTCCTGTAGTGTGGCGACCAGAACTGCACACAGTATTCCAGCTGTGGCCTAACCAGTGTTTTATACAGCTCCATCATAACCTCCTTGCTCTTATATTCAATGCCTCAGCTAATGAAGGCAAGTATCCCATATGCCTGTTTTACCAACTTATCCACCTGTTCTGCCACCTTCAGGGATCTGTGTACTTGCACACCCAGATCCCTCTGACCCTCCGTCTTGCCTAGGGTCTTTCCATTCATTGTGTATTCCCTTGCCTTGTTAGTCCGCCCAAAGTGCATCACCTCGCACTTTTCCGGGTTAAATTCCATTTGCCACTGTTCCGCCCATCTGACCAACCCATCTATATCGTCCTGCAGACTGAGGCTACCCTCCTCGCTATTTACCACCCTACCAATTTTTGTATCATCTGCGAACTTACTGATCATACCTTTTACATTCATATCCAAGTCATTAATGTAGACCACAAACAGCAAGGGACTCAGCACCGATCCCTGTGGTACCCCACTGGCCACAGGCTTCCAGTCACAAAAACAACCTTCGACCATCACCCTCTGCCTTCTGCCACTAAGCCAGTTTTGTATCCAATGTGCCAAGGCACCCTGGATTCCATGGGCTCTTACCTTCTTGACCAGTCTCCTGTGCGGGACTTTATCGAAGGCCTTACTGAAATCCATGTATACCACATCCACTGCGTTACCCTCATCCACACACCTAGTCACCCCCTCAAAAAATTCAATCAAATTAGTCAGACATGATCTTCCCTTGACAAAGCCATGTTGACTATCCCTGATTAATCCTTGCCTCTCCAAGTGGAGACAAATTTTGTCCCTCAGAATTTTTTCCAATAATTTT
The DNA here is from genome assembly GCF_052327205.1 of Somniosus microcephalus. Lineage (NCBI taxonomy): Eukaryota > Metazoa > Chordata > Chondrichthyes > Squaliformes > Somniosidae > Somniosus > Somniosus microcephalus. The sequence goes on from NC_141004.1 coordinate 78,964,674, forward strand.
CCTACCACTGATGTTAGGCTCACTGGCCTGTAGTTCCCCGGTTTTTTCCTACTACCCTTCTTGAATAATGGTACTACATTAGCGGTTCTCCAGTCCTCTGGCACATCCCCTGTGGCCAGAGAGGTCCTGAATATATGTGTTAGAGCCCCCGCAATCTCCTCCTTTGCCTCACACAGCAGCCTGGGATACATTTCATCCGGGCCTGGGGATTTATCCATTTTTAGGCCAGCTAAAACCGCCAATACCTCCTCCCTCTCGATGTTAATATGTTCGAGCATATCACAGTCCCCCCGCCCTATTTCTATGTCTACATCATCCTTCTCCCTAGTGAAAACAGATGCAAAAAATTCATTTAGAACCCCTCCAACATCTTCCGGCTCCACACACAGATTGCCACTTTTGTCCCTAATGGGTCCTATTTTTTCCCTAGTTATTCTCTTACCCTTAATATACTTATAAAACATCTTAGGATTTTCCTTTATTTTGCTCACCAGTGTTATTTCATGGCCCCTCCTTGATCTCCTAATTTCTTTTTTAAGTATCCCCCTGCACTTTTTGTACTCCTCTAGGGCTTCCTCCGTCTTTAGCCTTTTGTATCTACCCTCCTTTTTTCCCTAATCCATTCTCGCATATCCCCTGACATCCAAGGTTCCCTGCGGTTTTTGAACCCCCCTTGACCTTTACGGGAACATGTTGCCATTGTATGATCTCAATCTCCCTTCTGAAAGCCTCCCATTGCTCTGATGCGGATTTTCCTACAAGTAGCTGATCCCAGTCCATTTTGGCCAGATCCTGCCTTATCCTATTAAAATCGGCCTTCCCCCAATTTAGAACCTTTATTTCCGGCCCATCCCTGTCCTTTTCCATGACCACCTTAAATCTTACCATATTATGGTCACTATCACCAAAGTGCTCACCTATTGCAGTTTTTCCACTTGGCCGGCCACATTCACTAGAATTAGGTCCAGTACCGCCCCCTCTCTTGTAGGACTTTCTACATGCTGGCTCAAAAAGCTCTCCTGGATGCACTTTAAGAATTCTACACCCTCTGAGCCTTTCACACTCTGACTATCCCAGTTAATATTGGGGAAGTTGAAATCCCCCATTATTATTACCCTATTATTTGCACATTTCTCTGAGATTTTCCTACATATCTGTTCCTCTATCTCCCCCTGACTGTTTGGAGGCCTATAGTACACTCCCAGCAAAGTGCTTGCCCCCTTTTTGTTTTTAAGCTCCACCCATATGGCCTCATTAGAGGAACCTGCTATTATATCATCCCTCCTTACTGCAGTAATTGACTCCTTAATTAATATTGTGACACCCCCTCCTCTTATACCTCCTGCTCTGTCTCGCCTGAAGATTCTGTACCCCGGAATATTGAGCTGCCAGTCTTGCCCCTCCCTCAACCATGTCTCCGTGATAGCAACAATATCATACTCCCATGTGTTTATCAACACCTTCAGTTCATCCACCTTATTTGCAAGACTCCTTGAATTAAAATAGATGCCATCCAGCCTTGCCCTTATATATTTGCCCTGTCTACCAAGCTGACTTGTTTTTTTCTCTATATTTGAAGCACATCACCCCTATTTCAGCTCCCCTCTGTATCCCATCCCCATGCCAAGTTAGTTTAAACCCCCCACAACAGTGCTAGCAAACCTCCCCGCAAGGATATTTGTCCCGCTCCGGTTCAGGTGCAACCCGTCCGACTTGTACAAGTCCCACCTTTCCCAGAAGCAGGCCCAGTGATCCAGGAAAGTGAAACCCTCCCCCCTACACCAACTCTTTAGCCACGCATTCATCTGCTCTATCCTCCCATTCCTATACTTACTAGCACGTGAATCAGTTCCCAGTAAATCAGTTCCCAGTGGATCAGTCCAGTGAATCAGTTCCCGGTCAATCATTTGCCAGTGCATCAGTTCCGAGTTATTCAGTCCCAAGTGAATCAGTTCCCAGTGGATCAGTCCCCAGTGGATCAGTCCTCAGTGAATCAGTTCCAGGCAATCCATTCCCAGTGGATCAGTCCACAGTGAGTCAGTTCCCAGTGAATCATTTCCCAGTTGATCTATCCCCAGTGGATCAGTCTGCAGTGAATCAGTTCCCAGTGAATCATTCCCCAGTTAATCAGTCCGCAGAGAATCACATACCCTTCACCAGTGCATCAGTTACCAGTTATTCAGTCCCAAGTGAATCAGTTCCCAGTGGATCAGTCCCCAGTGGATCAGTCCTCAGTGAATCAGTTCCCAGTCAATCCATTCCCAGCGGATCAGTCCACAGTGAGTCAGTTCCCAGTGAATCATTTCCCAGTTGATCTATCCCCAGTGGATCAGCCTGCAGTGAATCAGTTCCCAGTGAATCATTCCCCAGTTAATCAGTCCGCAGAGAATCACATACCCTTCACCAGTGCATCAGTTACCAGTTATTCAGTCCCAAGTGAATCAGTTCCCAGTGGATCAGTCCCCAGTGGATCAGTCCTCAGTGAATCAGTTCCCAGTCAATCCATTCCCAGTGGATCAGTCCACAGTGAGTCAGTTCCCAGTGAATCATTATCCAGTTGATCTATCCCCAGTGGATCAGTCCACAGTGAATCAGTTCCCAGTGAATCAATCCCCAGTGAATCAGTCCGCAGTGAATCGCATACCTTTCACCAGTGTATCAGTCCCCAGTGAATCAGTTTCCCATTCCCAGTGAATCAGTCCTCAGTGAATCAGTTTCCAATGAATCATTTCCCAGTGGAGCTGTCCCCAGTGAATCATTCCCCAGTGAATCAGTACCCAGTGAATCGATTACCAGTGGATCAGTCACCACTGTATCAGTCTGCCGTGAATCATTTCCCAGTTGTTCAAACCCCAGTGGATCAGTCCCCAGTGAATAGGTTCCCAGTGAATCATTCCCCAGTGGATCAGTTCCCAGTGAATCAGTTCCCCTTCCCCAGTTGATCAATCCCCAGTGAGTCAGTCCCCAGTCAATCAGAGTCCAGTCGATCAGTTCCCAGTGGATCAGTGCCCAATGTATTAGTTTCCCATCCCCAGTGGATCTCTCCCCAGTGAATCAGCTCCCAGTGGATCAGTCCACAGTTGATCAGTTCCCGTGAATCAGACCCCAGTGAATCAGTTACCAGTGAATCAGTCCCCAGTAGATCAGTCTCAATGGATCAGTCACCAGTGAATCAGTCTCCAGTGAATCAGTCCCCACTGAATCAGTCCCAAGTGACTAATTTCCCAGTGGATCAGACTCCACTGAATCAGGCAGCAGTAAATCAGTTCCCTGTTGATCATTCTCCAGTGGGTCAGTTCCCAGTGAATCAGTTCCCAGTGAATCATTTCCCAGTGAATCATTCCCCATTTGATCAGATCGCAATGAATCAGTCCCAAGTGAATTGCTTACCAGTGGCTCTGTCCCCAGTGGATCAGTCCCCCGTGAATCAGTTCCCAGTTAATCAACTCTCAGTGGATCAATCCGCAGTGGATCAGTCCCCGTGAATCAATCCCCATTTTTTCTGTCCCCAGTGAATCATTCCCCAATGGATCAGTTCACAGTGAGTCAGTCCAAAGTGAATCAGTTCCCTGTTGATCATTCTCCAGTGGGTCAGTTCCCAGTCAATCAGTTCCAGTGAATCATTTCCCAGTGCATTAATCCCCAGTTGATCAGTCCACAGTGAATCAGTTCCCAGTGATTCATACCCCATTTGATCAGAACACAATGAATCAGTCCCAAGTGAATTGGTTACCAGTGGCTCTGTCCCCAGTGGATCAGTCCCCTGTGAATCAGTTCCCAGTTAATCAACTCGCAGTGGCTCAATCCACAGTGGACCAGTACCCAGTGAATCCGTTCCCATTGATTCATTCCCCGTTTGATCAGTTCCCAGTGAATCAGTTCCCCATCCCCAGTGGATCAGACCCAATTAATCAGTCCCCATTGAATTTATTCCCAGTGGATCAGTCCCCAGTGAATCTATTCCCAGTGGATTATACCCGGGTGAATCAATTCCAAGTGGAGCAATTACCAGTGGATCAATCCACATTTGCTCAGTTCCCAGTGAATCATTTCCCAGTGAATCAGACGCCAGTGAATCAGATTGCAGTGAATCAGTCTGCAGAGGATCAGTTTGCAGTGGATCAGGTCCCAGAGAATCATTTCCCAGTAGATCAGTCGTCAGTGAATCAGGGCCCAGTGAATCAGTTCCACGTGAATCATTTCCCAGTGGATCTGTCCCCAGTGAATCAATCCTCAGTGAATCAGTACCCAATGAATCAGTACCCAGTGAATCACTTCCCACTGGTTCAGTCCCCAGTGCATCAGTCCCCGGAGAAGCAGTTCCCAGTGGGTTAGTCCCCAGTGGATCAGTTCCCAGTGAATTATTCCCCAGGGAATCAGATCCTAGTGAATCAGTCCCAAGTGAATCAGTTCCCAGTGGATCAAATACCAGTGGATCAGCTCCCAGTGGCTCAGCCCCAGTGATTCAGCCGCAGTAAATCATTTCCCACTGTATCTATCCCCAGTGGATCTGTCCCCAGTGAATCAGTCCCCATTGAATCCATTCCCAGTGCATCAGTCCCCAGTGAATCAGTTCCCAGTGGATCAGTCGCCAGTGGATCAGTACCCAGTGAAAAGTTCCCAGTGAATCATTCCCCAGCGAATCAGTCCCCATTGAATCCATTCCCAGTTGATCAGTCCCCAGTGAATGAGGTCCCAGTGGATCAGTCCCCAGTGGATCAGTTCCCAGTGAATCAGTTCCACATCAATAATGTCCCACTGGATGAAAACCCAGTGGATCAGGCCCCAGTGAATTGTTCCCAGTGAATCATTCCCCAGTGGAGCAGTTCTCCAGTGGATCGATCCTCAGTGAATCAGTCTCCAGTGAATCAGATACCATTAGATCCACCCCCGGTGGATCAGACCACAGTGACTCAGTTTCCCATCCCCAGTGGATCAGTCCTCAGTGAATCTGTGTCCCGTCCCCAGTGGATCAGTCTCCATTTTATCCATTCCCAGGGAATCAACTCCAGCGAATCAGTTCCCAGTGGATCAGTCCCCAGTGGATCAGTTCACGGTGAATCATTCCCCAGGGATTCAGATCCTAGTGAATCAGTCCCATGTGAATCAGTTCCCAGTGGATCAGTCCCCAGTGGATCGGTCCACAGTGAATCAGTCCCCAGTGAATCAGTTCCCAGTGAATCAGTTCACCATCCACAGTAGATTGATCCTCAGTGAATCAGTCCCCGGTGAAGCAGATCCCAATCACTTATTCCCCAGTGGATCAATCCCCAGTGAATCAGTTTCCAGTGAATAAAATACCAGAGGATCAGTCACCAGTGAATCATTATCCAGTCAATAATTTCCCAGTGAATCATTCCCCAGTGTATCAGTTCCCAGTGATGAGTTCCCCAACTCAAGTGGATCGTTCCATACTGAATCAGTCCCTAGTGAATCAGATCCCATTCGAGCTGTCCCCAGTGGACCGGACCCCAGTGAATCCATTTCCCATCCCCAATGGATCAGTCCCCGTGAATCAATCCCCATGTTATCTGTCCCCAGTGAATCATTCCACAGTGGATCAGTTTGCAATGAATCAGTCCAAAGTGAATCAGTTCCCAGTGGATCAGTCCCAAGTGGGTCAATCACCAGTGAATCAATGCCCAGTGAATCAATACCCAGTGGACCAGCCACAAGTGAATCAGTTTCTCATCCCCAGTCGATCAGTCCCTTGTGATTCCATTGCCGATCCACAGTGGATCAGTCCCAGGTGAATCAGTCGCCATTGTATCCGTTTCCAGTGGATCAGTCCCCAGTAGATTAGTCCCCAGTGGATCAGTCCCCATTGAATTAGTTCCCAGTGGATCCGTTCCCAGTGAATCATTTCCCAGTTGATCAATCCCCAGTGGATCAAACCACAGTGGATCAGTCCCCAGTGAATCAGTTTCCCATCCCCAATGGATCAGTCCCCAGTGAATCCGTTCCCAGTGAATCAGCTATGAGTAGATCAGTCCCCAGTGGATCAGTTCCCCAGTGAATCAGATCCCCATGAATAAATTCCCAGTTGATGAATACCCAGTGGATCAGTCCCCAGTGAAATGTTCCCAGTGAATCATTCCCCATTGGATCAGTTCCCAGTGAATCAGTCCCAAGTGTTTCAGTTCCCAGTGGATCAGTCTCCAGTTGATCAGTCTCCAGTGAATCAGTTCCCAGTGTTTCAGTCCACAGTGAATCAATTCCCAGTGTATCGTTTCCCAATGGAACTATCCCCAATGGATCGTTCCCCAGTGAATCAGTCCTCATTGAATCCGTCCCCAGTGAATCAGCCCACATTGAATCCATTCCCAGTGAATCAGTCCCCAGTGAATCAGTGCCCAGTAGATCAGTTCCAAGTGAATCAGTTCCCCATGAACAATTTCCCAGTGGATGAAAACCCAGTGGAGCAGTCCCCAGTGAAAAGTTCCCAGTGAATCATTCCCCAGTGCATCAGTTCCCAGTTAATCAGCCGCAAGTGAATCAGTTTCCAATGGACCAGTCCCCAGAGAATCAGTTCACACTGAATCAGTTCGCAGTGGATCAGTCCACAGTGAATCATTTCCCAGTGAATCATTTGCCAGTGCATCAGTTCCCAGTTATTCAGTCCCAAGTGAATCAGTTCCCAGTGGATCAGTCCCCAGTGGATCAGTCCCCAGTGAATCAGTTCCCAGTGAATCCGTTCCCACTGGATCTGTCCACAGTGAAGCAATTCCCAGTGAATCATTTCCCACTGGATCCATCCCCAGTGCATCATTCCACAGTGAATCAGTCCCCATTGAATCCGTTCCTAGTGAATCAGTCCCCAATGAATCAGTACCCAGTGAACCAGTTCCACGTGAATTAGTTCCCCATGAATAATTTCCCAGTGGATGAATACCCAGCGGAGCAGTCACCAGTGAAAAGTTCCCAGTGACTCATTCCCCAGTGCATCAGTTCCCAGTTAATCAGTCCCAAGTGAATCAGTTCCCAATGGATCAGTCCCCAGTGAATCAGTTCCCAGTGAATCAGTTCCCAGTGGATCAGTCCACAGTGAATCAGTTCCCAGTGAATCATTTGGCAGTGCATCAGTTCCCAGTTATCCAGTCCCAAGTGAATCAGTTCCCAGTGGATCAGTCCCCAGTGGATCAGTCCCCAGTGAATCAGTTCTCCTTGAATCCGTTCCCAGTGGAGCAGTCCACAGTGAATCAGTTCCCAGTGAATCATTTCCCAGTTGATCAATCCGCAGTGGATCAGTCTGCAGTGAATCGGATCCCAGTGATTCATTCCCCAGTGGATCAGTTCCCCGTCCCCAGTGGATCGATCCCCCATGAATCAGTCCCCAGTGAATCAGATACCCTTCCCCAGTGTATCAGTCCCCAGTGAATCAGATACCCTTCCCCAGTGTATCAGTCCCCAGTGAATCCGTTTCCCATCCCCAGTGAATCAGTCCTCACTGAATCAGTTCCCAGTGAATCATTTCCCAGTGGAGCTGTCCCCAGTGAATCATACCCCAGTGAATCAGTACCCAGTGAATCATTTCCCAGTGGATCAGTCACCACTGAATCAGTCTGCATTGACTCATTTCCCAATTGTTCAGACCCCGGTGGATCAGTCCTGAGTGAATAGGTTCCCAGTGAATCATTCCCCAGTGGATCCGTTCCCAGTGAATCAGTTTGCCTTCCCCAGTGGATCGATCCCCAGTGAATCAGTCCCCAGTCAATCAGATCCCAGCTGATCTGTTCCCAGTGAATCAGTGCCCAATGTATCAGTTTCCTTTCCCCAGTGGATCTCTCCCCAGTGAATCAGTTCCCAGTGGATCAGGTCCCAGTGAATCAGTTCCCCATCCCCAGTGGATAGTTCCCCGGTGAATCAGTGCCCAGTCAATCAGATCCCAGTCGATCAGTTCCCAGTGGATCAGTGCACAATGTATCAGTTTCCCATCCACAGTGGATCAGTCTCCAGTGAATTCGTTCCCAGTGAATCACTTCCCAGTGAAGCAGACCCCAGTGAATCAGTCCCCAGTGAATCAGTCCCCAGCAGATCAGTCCCCAGTGAATCAGTTCCCAGTGAATCCATTCCCAGTAGCTCAGTCCTCAGTGGATCAGTCCCGAGTGAATCAATTCCCAGTGAATCAGTTCCCAGTAGATCAGTCCTCAATGGATCAGTCCCCAGAGAATCAGTTCCACGGGAACCATTTCCCAGTGGATCTGTCCCCAGTGGATCAGTTCCCAGAGGAACAGTCATGAATGAATCAATTCCCAATGAATCAATTTACTGTGAATCAGTTCCCAGTGGTTCAGATCCCAGTAAAAGAGTTCCCAGTGTATCAGTTCCCAATGGAAAAGTTTCCAGTGGCTCAGCTCCCAGTGGCACATTCCCCAGTGATTCACTACCAGTGAATCAGTTCCAAGTGAATCAGTCCCCACTGAATCATTCTCCAGTGGATCAGCCTCCAGTGAATCAGTTGCCCATCCCCAGAGGATCGATCACCAGTGAATCAGTCTCCGTAGATCAGTCCCCAGTGGATCAGTCCTTAGTGGATCAGTTTCCAGTGAATAAGTCCCAAGAAATCAGTTCCCAGTGGATCACTCCCCAGTGGACCAGCCCACATGGAATCACTTGCCAGTGAATCATTTCCCAGGGAATCAGATCCTAGTGAATCAGTTCCCAATGAATCATTCCCCAGGGCATCAGATCCTAGTGAATCAGTCCCAAGTGAATCAGTTCCCAGTGGATCAGTCCCCAGTGGATCAGTCCACAGTGAATCTGTCACAACTAAATCAGTTCCCAGTGGATCAGTCCCCAGTGGATCAGTCCCCAGTGAATCTGTCCCAACTAAATCAGTTCCCAGTGGATCAATCCCCGTGGATCAGTCCCCAGTGAATCTCTCCCAAGTGAATCAGTTCCCAGTGGATCAGTCCACAGTGAATCAGTCGCCAGTGAATCAGTCCCCAGTCACTCAGTTCCCAGTGGATCAGTTCCCTGTGAATCAGTTCCCCATTAGCTGCACATTGATCCTCAGAGGATCATTCCCCAGTGCATCAGTTCCCAGTGAATAATTTCCCATTGGACCAGTCACCAGTGAATCATTCTCCAGTCAACAATTACCAAGTGACTCATTCCCCAGTGTATCATTCCCCAGTGAATCAGTTCCCCAACTCCAGTGGATCGATCCATACTGAATCAGTCCCTAGTGAATCAGATCCCTTTTGAGCAGTCCCCAGTGGATCAGTCCCCAGTGAATCCGTTTCCCATCCCCAGTGGATCAGTCCCCAGTGAATCAAACCCCATTGTATCTGTCCCCAGTGAATCATTACCCAGTGAATCAGTCGCCAATGAATCAGTTCCCAATGAATCATACCCCAGTGAATCAGTTCCCAATGACGCAGTTCAAAATGAATCAGTTCCCAGTGGATCAGTCCCCAGTGGATCAATCCCCAGTGAATCACTTCCCAGTGAATCACTTCCCAGTGGATCAGTCCACAGTGAATCATATCCCTGTGAATCATTCCCCAGTGGATCAATCACCAGTGAATCAGTCCCCAGTGAATCTGTTTCCCATCCGCAGTCGATCAGTCCCCAGTGATTCCGTTTCTCATCCCCAGTGGATCAGTCCCCAGAGAATCAGTCGCCATTGAATCCGATCCCAGTGGATCAGGCCCCAGTAGATCAGTTCCCAGTGAATCAGTACCCCATGAATAATTTCCCAGTGGATGAATGCGCAGTGGATGAGTCCCCAGTGAAAAGTTCCCAGTGAATCATTCCCCAGTGGATCAGTTCCCAGTTAATCAGTCCCACGTGAATCAGTTCCCAGTCAACCAGTCCCCAGTGGATCAGTCCCCAGTGAATCAGTTCCCAATGAATCCATTCCCAGAGGATCAGTCCACAGTGAATGAATTCCCAGTGAATCATTTCCCAGTGGATCAAACCCCAGTGGATCAGTCCATAGTGAAAGGGTTCCCTGTGAATCATTCCCCAGTGGCTCAGTTCCCCATCCCCAGTGGATCAAACCCCAGTGGATCAGTCCGTAGTGAATCAGTTCCCAGTGAATCATTTCCCAGTTGAGCTCTCCCCAGTGAATCATTCCCCAGTGAATCCGTCCCCAATGAATCATCCAAAGTGAATCACTTCCCAGTGGATCAGTCCACAGTGAATCAGTTCCCATTGAATCATGTCCCAGTAGATCAGTCCCCAGTAGATCAGTCCCCAGTGAATCAGTTCCAAGTGAATCAGTTCTCAGTGGATCAGTCCACAGTGAATCAGTTCCTCGTGAATCATTTCCCAGTGGATCAATCCCCAGTGGAACAGTCCACAGGGAATCTGTTCCCACTGAATCATTTCCCAGTGGATCAGTTCCCCATCCCCAGTGGATCGATCCCCAGTGGATCAGTCACCAGTGAATCAGTTTCCCTTCCCCAGTCGACCAGACCCTAGTGATTCTGTTTCATATCATCAGTGGATGAGTCCACAGTGAATCAGTCCCAATTGAATCCATTCCCAGTGGATCAGTTCCCAGTGAATCAGTTCCCCATCTACAGTAGATTGATCCTCAGTGAATCAGTCCCCGGTGAAGCAGATCCCAGTCAATTAGTCCCCAGTGGATCAGCCTCCAGTGAATCCGTTTCCAGTGAATAAGATCCCAGTGGATCAGTCACCAGTGAATCATTCTCCAGTCATTTCTCACTGTATCAGTTCCCAATGAATGAGTTCCCCAACTCCAGTGGATCGTTCAATACTGAATCAGTCCCTAGTGAATCAGATACGTTTCGAGCAGTCCCCAGTGGATCAGACCACAGTGAATACTTTTCCCATCCCCAGTGGATCAGTCCCTAGTGAATCAATCCCCATTGTATCTGTCCCCAGTGAATCATTACCCAGTGAATCAGTCCCCAATGAATCAGTTCCCAGTGAATCATTCCCCAGTGGATCAGCTCCCAGTTACTCAGTCAAAATGAATCAGTTCCCAGTGGATCAGTCCCCAGTGGATCAATCCCCAGTTAATCAGTTCCCAGTGAATCATTTACCAGTGCATCAAACACCAGTGGATCAGTCCCCAGTGAATCTGTTTCACATCCCCAGTCGACCACTCCCCAGTGATTCCATTTTGCATCCCCAGTGGATCAGTCCCCAGTGAATCAGTCTCCATTGAATCAGTTCCCAGTGGATCAGTCCCCAGTGGATCAATCCCCAGTGAATCACTTCCCAGTGAATCACTTCCCAGTGGTTCAGTCCCCAGTGAAAATTTCCCAGTGAATCCTTCCCCAATGGATCAGTTCCCAGTGAATCAGTTCACCATCCACAGTAGATTGATCCTCAGTGAATCAGTCCCTGGTGAAGCAGATCCCAGTCGATTAATCCCCAGTGGATCAGTCCCCAGTGAATCAATTTCCAGTGAGTAAGCTCCCAGTGGATCAGTCACCAGTGAATCATTCTCCAGTTAATAATTTCCCAGTGAATCTTTTCCCCGTGTACCAGTTCCCAGTGAATGAGTTCCCGAACTCCAGTGGATCGTTCCATACTGTATCTGTCCCCAGTGAATCAATACCCAGTGAATCAGTCCCCAATGAACCAGTTCCCAGTGAATCATTCCCCAGTGGATCAGCTCCCAGTTACTCAGTCAAAATGAATTAGTTCCCAGTGGATCAGTCCCCAGTGGATCAATCCCCAGTTAATCAGTTCCCAGTGAATCCCCAGTGGATCAGCCCCCAGTGACTCAGTCCCCATTGAATCAGTTCCCAGTGGATCAGTCCCCAGTGGATCAATCCCCAGCGAATCACTTCCCAGTGAATCACTTCCCAGTGGTTCAGTCCCCAATGAAAATTTCCCAGTGAATCATTCCCCAGTGGATCAGTTCCCAGTGAATCAGTGGGAACAGATTCCCTGTGGACTGGTCCAGACCCCAGTGAATCCATTTCCCATCCCCAATGGATCAGTCCCCATGAATCAATCCCTATTTTATCTGTCCCCAGTGAATCATTCCCCAGTGGATCAGTTCGCAGTGAATCATACCAATGTGAATCAGTTCCCAGTGGATCAGTCCCCAGTGGATCAAACCTCAGTGAATCAATGCCCAGTGAATCACTTCCCAGTGGACCAGCCCCCAGTGAATCAGTTTCCCATCCCCAGTCGGTCAGTCCCTAGTGATTCCGTTTCCCTTCCACAGTGGATCAGTCCCAAGTGAATCAGTCCCCAATGAATCCGTTTCCAGTGGATCAGTCCCCAGTAGATCAGTCCCCAGTGGATCAGTCCCCATTCAATGAGTTCCCAGTGGATCAGTTCCCAGTGAATCATTTCCCAGTGGATCAATCCTCAATGAATCCATTCCCAGTGAATCATATCCCCATGAATAAATTCCCAGTTGATGAATACCTAGTGGATCAGTCCCCAGTAAAAAGTTCCCAGTGAATCATTCCCCAGTGGCACAGTTTCCAGTGACTCCGTCCCAAGTGTTTCAGTTCCCAGTGGATCAGTCCCCAGTTGATTAGTCTCCACTGAATCAGTTCCCTCTGGATCAGTCCACAGTGAATCAATTCCCACTGAATCATTTCCCACTGACTCTATCCCCAGTGGATCATTCCCCAGTGAATCAGTCCCCATTGAATCCGATCCCAGGGAATAATTCCCCAGTGCATCAGTTCCCAGTTCATCAGTCCCAAGTGCATCAGTTCCCAATGGATCAGTCCCCAGTGAATCAGTTCCCAGTGAATCAGTTCCCAGTGGATCAGTCCACAGTGAATCAGTTCCCAGTGAATCATTTGCCACTGGATCTATCCCCAGTGGATCAGTCCCCAGTGAACCAGTCCCCATTGAGTCCATTCCCAGTGAATCAGTCCCCAGTGAATCAATTCCCAGTTGATCAATCCCCAGTGGAACAGTCCACAGTGAATCGGTTCCCATTAATCATTCCCCAGTGGATCAGTTCCCCATCCCCAGTGGATCGATCCCCAGTGAATCAGATACCAATCCCCAGTGTATCAGTCCCCAGTGAATCAGTTCCCTGTGAATCATTTCCCAGTGGAGCTGTCCCCAGTGAATCATTCCCCAGTGACTCAGTACCCAGTGAATAAGTTCCCAGTGAAACGTTCCCCTTCCCCAGTGGATCAGTTCCCAGTGAATCAGTTCCCCTTCCCCAGTGGATTGACTCCCATAGAATCAGTCCACAGTCAATCAGATCCTAGTCGATCAGTTCCCAGTGGATCAGTGCTCAATGTATCCGTTTCCCATCCCCAGTGGATTTCTCCCCAGTGAATCAGTTCCCAGTGGATCAGTCCACAGTTGATCAGTTCCCAGTGAATCAGACCCCAGTGAATCAGTCCCCAGTGAATCAGTCCCCAGTAGATCAGTCTCATTGGATCAATCCCCGGTGAATCAGTCTCCAGTGAAACATTCCCCAGTGAATCAGTTCCAAGTGAATAATTTCCCAGTGGATCAGGCTCCACTGAATCAGTCCGCAGTGAATCAGTTCCCTGTTGATCATTCTCCAGTGGGTCAGTTCCCAGTGAATCATTTCCCAGTACATTAATCCCCAGTGGATCAGTCCCCAGTGAATCAGCTCCCAGTGAATCATTCCCCATTTGATCAGATCCCAATGAATCAGTCCCAAGTGAATTGGTTACCAGTGGTTCTGTCCCCAGTGGATCAGTCCCCCGTGAATCAGTTCCCAGTGAATCAACTCGCAGTGGATCAATCCGCAGTGGATCAGCCCCCAGTGAATCGGTTCCCACTGAATCATTCCCCGTTCGATCAGTTCCCAGTGAATCAGTTCCCCATCCCCAGTGGATCAGCCCCGATGAATCAGTCCCCATTGAATTTGTTCCCAGTGGATCAGTCCCCAGTGAATCGATTCCCAGTGGATTAGTCCCAGTTGAATCAATTCCCAGTGGATCAATTCCCATTGGATCAACCCACATTTGCTCAGTTTCCCATCCCCAGTGGATCTCTCCCCAGTGAATCATTTCCCAGTGAATCAGACACCAGTGAATCAGTCCCCAGTGAATCAGTCTGCAGTGGATCAGCTTTAAGTGGATCAGGTCCCAGAGAATCAGTTCCACGTGAATCATTTCCCAATGGATCTGTCCCCAGTGCATCAGTCCCCGGAGAAGCAGTTCCCAGTGAATCATTCCCCAGGTAATCAGATCCAAGTGAATCAGTCCCAAGTGAATCAGTTCCCAGTGGAGCAAATACCAGGGAAACAGCTCCCAGTGGATCATCACCCAATGCATCAGTCCCCAGTGATTCAGCCCCAGTGAATCATTTCCCACTGGATCTATCCCCAGTGGATCTGCCCCAGTGAATCAGTTCCCATTGAATCCGTTCTCAGTGAATCAGTCCCCAGTGAATCGGTTCCCAGTGGATCCGTCCCCAGTGAAAGGTTCCCAGGGAATCATTCCCCAGTGGAGCAGTTCCCAGTGAATCAGTTCCACATCTCCAGTGGATCGATCCCCAGTGAATCAGTCTCCAGTGAAACAGATACCATTAGATCAATCCCCAGTAGATCAGACACCAGTGAATCAGTTTCCAATCCCCAGTGGATCAGTCGCCATTGAATCCATTCCCAGGGAATCAGTCTTCAGTGAATCAGTTTCCAGTGGATCAGTCCCCAGTGGATCAGTTCCCAGTGAATCATTCCCCAGGGAATCAGATCCTAGTGTATCAGTCCCAGGTGAATCAGTTCCAAGTGAATCATTTCCCAGTGGATCAGTTCCCAGTGAATCAGTTCCCCATCCTCAGTAGATTGATCCTCAGTGAATCAGTCCTTGGTGAAGCAGATCCCAGTCCATTAGTCCCCAGTGGATCAGTCCCCAGTGAATCAGTTTCCAGTTAATAAAATCCCAGTGGACCAGTCACCAGTGAATCATTCTCCAGTCAATAATTTCCCAGTGAATCATTCTGCAGTGTACCAGTTCCCAGTGAATGAGTACCCAACTCCAGTGGAACGTTCCATACTGAATCAGTCCCTAGTATATCAGATCCCATTCGAGCAGTCCCCAGTGGACCGGACCCCAGCGTATCCATTTGCCATCCCCAGTGGATCAGTCCCCGTGAATCAATCCCCATTTTATCTGTCCCTGCTGAATCATTCCCCAGTGGGTCAGTTCGCAGTGAATCAGTCCAAAGTGAATCAGTTCCCAGTGTATCAGTCCCCAGTGGATCAATCCCCAGTGAATCAGTGCCCAGTGAATCACTTCCCAGTGGATCAGTCCCCAGTGAATCAGTTTCACATCCCCAGTCGCACAGTCACCAGTGATTCCATTTACCACCCACAGTGGATAAGTCCCAAGTGAATCAGTCCCCATTGAATCTGTATCCAGTGGATAAGGCCCCAGTAGATCAGTCCCCAGTGGATCAGTCCCCATTGAATCAGTTCCCAGTGGATCAGTTCCCAGTGATTCATTTCCCAGTGGATCAATCCCCAGTGGATCAATCCCCAGTGAATCCGTTCCCTGTGATTCAGTTCCCAATGGATCAGTCCCCAGTGGATCCGTTTCCCAACCCCAGTGGATCAGTCCCCAGTGAATCCGTTCCCTGTGAATCAGTTCCCAGTGGATCAGTCCCGAGTGGATCAGTTCCCAGTGAATCAGATCCCCATGAATATATTCCCAGTTGATGAATACCCAGTGGATCAGTCCCCAGTGAAAAGTTCTCAGTGAATCATTCCCCAGTGGATCAGTTCCCAGTGGATCAGTCCCCAGTTGAGCAGTCTCCAGTGAATAAGTTCCCAGTTGTTCAGTCCACAGTGACTCAATTCCCAGTGAATCATTTCCCACTGGATCTATCCCCAGTGGATCATTCCCCACTGATTCATTCCCCATTGAATCCATTCCCAGGGAATCATTCCCCAGTGCATCAGTTCCCAGTTAATCAGCCCCCAGTGAATCAGTTCCCAGTGGATCAGTCCACAGTGAATCAGTTCGCAGTGAATCATTTGCCACTGGATCTATCCCCAGTGGATCAGCCCCAGTGAACCAGTCCCCATTGAATCCATTCCCAGTGAATCAGTCCCCAGTGAATCAGTTCCCAGTAGATCATTCCCAGTAAATCAGTTCCTAGTGAACCAGTTCCCCATGAAAAAATTCCCAGTGGATGAATACCCAGCAGAGCAGTGCCCAGTGAAAAGTTCCCAGTGAATCAGTCCCCAGGGCATCAGTTCCCAATTATTAAGTCCTAAGTGAATCAGTTCCCAATGGGTCAGTCCCCAGTGGATCAGTCCACAGTCAATCAGTTCCCAGTGAATCCATTCCCAGTGGATCAGTCCACAGTGAATCAGTTCCCAGTGAATCAATTCCCAGTTGATCAATCCCCAGTGGATCAGAGAATCATTTCCCAGTGGAGCTGTCCCCAGTGAATCATTCCCCAGTGAATCAGTACCCAGTGAATCATTTCCCAGTTGTTCAAACCCGAGCGGATCAGTCCACAGTGAATAAGTTCAAAGTGAATCGTTCCCCAGTCGATCAGTCCCCCGTGAATCAGTTCCACTTCCCCAGTGGATCGATCCCCATAGAATCAGTCCCCAGTCAATCAGAGCCGAGTCGATCAGTTCCCAGTGTATCAGTTCCATTTCCCCAGTGGATCGATCTCCAGTGAATCAGTCCCCAGTCAATCAGAGTCCAGTCGATCAGTTCCCAGTGGATCAGTGCCCAATGTATCAGTTTCCTATCCCCAGTGGAAATCTCACCAGTGAATCAGTTCCCAGTGGATCAGTCCCCAGTAGATCAGTCCCCAGTGGATCAGTCCCAATTGAATCAGTTCCCAGTGGATCAGTTCCCAGTGAATCATTTCTCAGTGGATCAATCCCCAGTGGATCAGTTCCCCGGTGAAACAGATCTCCATGAATAAATTCCCAGTGGATCAATCCCCAGTGGATCAATCCCCAGTGAATCCGTTCCCTGTGAATCAGTTCCCAGTGGACCAGTCCCCAGTGGATCAGTTTCCCACCCCCAGTGGATCAGTCCCCCGTGAATCCATTCGCTGTGAATCAGTTCCCAGTGGATCAGTCCCCAGTGGATCAGTTCCCAGTGAATCAGATCCTCATGAATATATTCCCAGTTGATGAATACCCAGTGGAGCAGTCCCCAGTGAAAAGTTCCCAGTGAATCGTTCCCCAGTGGATCAGTTCCCAGTGAATAAGTTCCCAGTTGTTCAGTCCACAGTGACTCTATTCCCAGTGAATCATTTCCAACTGGATCTATCCCCAATGGATCATTCCCCAGTGATTCAGTCGCCATTGAATCCGTTCCCAAGGAATCATTCCCCAGTGCATCAGTTCCCAGTTAATCAGTCCCAAGTAAATCAGTTCCCAATGGATCAGTCCCCAGTGAATCAGTTCCCAGTGGATCAGTCCACAGTGAATCAGTTCCCAGTGAATCATTTGCCACTGGATCTATCCCCAGTGGATCAGCCCTAGTGAACCAGTCCCCATTGAATCCACTCCCAGTGAATCAGTCCCCGATGAATCAGTTCCCAGTAGATCAGTCCCAGTAAATCAGTTCCTAGTGAATCAGTTCCCCATGAAAAAATTCCCAGTGGATGAATACCCAGCAGAGCAGTCCCCAGTGAAAAGTTCCCAGTGAATCAGTCCCCAGGGCATCAGTTCCCAATTATTCAGTCCTAAGTGAATCAGTTCCCAATGGATCAGTCCCCAGTGAATCAGTTCCCAGTGAATCCATTCCCAATGGATCAGCCCACAGTGAATCAGTTCCCAGTGAATTATTTCCTAGTTGATCGATCCCCAGTGGATCAGTATGCAGTGAATCGGTTCCCAGTGAAGCATTCCCCAATGGATCAGTTCCCCATCCCTATTGGATCGATCCCCCATGAATCATCCCCAGTGAATCAGATACCCTTCCCCAGTGTATCAGTCCCCAGTGAATCAGATACACTTCCCCGTCAATCAGTCCCCAGTGAATCCGTTTCCCATCCCCACTGAATCAGTCCTCAGTGAATCAGTTCCCAGTGAATCATTTCCCAGTGGAGCTGTCCCCAGTGAATCATTCCCCAGTGAATCAGTACCCAGTGAATCATTTCCCAGTGGATCAGTCTCCACTGAATCAGTCTGCAGTGAATCATTTCCCAGTTGTTCAAACCCGAGTGGATCAGTCCACAGTGAATAAGTTCCAAGTGAATCGTTCCCCAGTTGATCAGTCCCCCGTGAATCAGTTCCACTTCCCCGGTGAATCGATCCCCAGAGAATCAGTCCCCAGTCAATCAGAGCCGAGTCGATCAGTTCCCAGTGTATCGGTTCCATTTCCCCAGTGGATCGATATCCAGTGAATCAGACCCCAGTCAATCAGAGTCCAGTCGATCAGTTCCCAGTGGATCAGTGCCCAATGTATCAGTTTCCTATCCCCAGTGGAACTCTCACCAGTGAATCAGTTCCCAGTGGATCAGTCCCCAGTAGATCAGTCCCCAGTGGACCAGTCCCAATTGAATCAGTTCCTGGTGGATCAGTTCCCAGTGAATCATTTCTCAGTGGATCAATCCCCAGTGGATCCGTTCCCCAGTGAATCAGATCTCCATGAATAAATTCCCAGTGGATCAATCCCCAGTGGATCAATCCCCAGTGAATCCATTCCCTGTGAATCAGTTCCCAGTGGATCAGTCCCCAGTGGATCAGTTACCCATCCCCAGTGGATCAGTCCCCAGTGAATCCGTTCCCTGTGAATCAGTTCCCAGTGGATCAGTCCCCAGTGGATCAGTTCCCAGTGAATCAGGTCCTCATGAATATATTCCCAGTTGAAGAATACCCAGTGGAGCAGTCCCCAGTGAGAAGTTCCCAGTGAATCGTTCCCCAGTGGATCTGTTCCCAATGAATAAGTTCCCAGTTGTTCAGTCCACAGTGACTCAATTCCCAGTGAACCACTTCCCACTGGATCTATCCCCAGTGGATCATTCCCCAGTGATTCAGTCGCCATTGAATCCGTTCCCAGGGAATCATTCCCCAGTGCATCAGTTCCCAGTTAATCAGTCCCAAGTAAATCAGTTCCCAATGGATCAGTCCCCAGTGAATCAGTTCCCAGTGGATCAGTCCACAGTGAATCAGATCCCAGTGAATCATTTGCCACTGGATCTATCCACAGTGGATCAGCCCCAGTGAACCAGTCCCCATTGAATCCACTCCCAGTGAATCAGTCCCCGATGAATCAGTTCCCAGTAGAGTAGTCCCAGTAAATCAGTTCCTAGTGAATCAGTTCCCCATGAAAAAATTCCCAGTGGATGAATACCCAGCAGAGCAGTCCCCAGTGAAAAGTTCCCAGTGAATCAGTCCCCAGGGCATCAGTTCCCAATTATTCAGTCCTAAGTGAATCAGTTCCCAATGGATCAGTCCCCAGTGAATCAGTTCCCAGTGAATCCATTCCCAGTGGATCAGCCCACAGTGAATCAGTTCCCAATGAATTATTTCCTAGTTGATCAATCCCCAGTGGATCAGTATGCAGTGAATCGGTTCCCAGTGAAGCATTCCCCAATGGATCAGTTCCCCATCCCTATTGGATTGATCCCCCATGAATCAGTCCCCAGTGAATCAGATACCCTTCCCCAGTGTATCAGTCCCCAGTGAATCAGATACACTTCCCCCGTCAATCAGTCCCCAGTGAATCCGTTTCCCATCCCCACTGAATCAGTCCTCAGTGAATCAGTTCCCAGTGAATCAATTCCCAGTGGAGCTGTCCCCAGTGAATCATTCCCCAGTGAATCAGTACCCAGTGAATCATTTCCCAGTGGATCAGTCTCCACTGAATCAGTCTGCAGTGAATCATTTCCCAGTTGTTCAAACCCGAGTGGATCAGTCCCCAGTGAAACACATCTCCATGAATAAATTCCCAGTGGATCAATCCACAGTGGATCAATCCCCAGTGAATCCATTCCCTGTGAATCAGTTCCCAGTGGATCAGTCCCCAGTGGATCAGTTTCCCATCCCCAGTGGATCAGTCCCCCGTGAATCCATTCCCTGTCAATCAGTTCCCAGTGGATCAGTCCCCAGTGGATCAGTTCCCAGTGAATCAGATCCTCATGAATATATTCCCAGTTGAAGAATACCCAGTGGAGCAGTCCCCAGTGAGAAGTTCCCAGTGAATCGTTCCCCAGTGGATCTGTTCCCAATGAATAAGTTCCCAGTTGTTCAGTCCACAGTGACTCAATTCCCAGTGAATCACTTCCCACTGGATCTATCCCCAGTGGATCATTCCCCAGTGATTCAGTCGCCATTGAATCCGTTCCCAGGGAATCATTCCCCAGTGCATCAGTTCCCAGTTAATCAGTCCCAAGTAAATCAGTTCCCAATGGATCAGTCCCCAGTGAATCAGTTCCCAGTGGATGAGTCCACAGTGAATCAGTTCCCAGTGAATCATTTGCCACTGGATCTATCCACAGTGGATCAGCCCCAGTGAACCAGTCCCCATTGAATCCATTCCCAGTGAATCAGTCCCCAGTTAATCAGTTCCCAGTAGATCCGTCCCAGTAAATCAGTTCCTAGTGAATCAGTTCCCCATGAAAAATTACCCAGTGGATGAATACCCAGCAGAGCAGTCTCCAGTGAAAAGTTCCCAGTGAATCAGTCCCCAGGGCATCAGTTCCCAATTATTCAGTCCCAAGTGAATCAGTTCCCAATGGATCAGTCCCAAGTGGATCAGTCCACAGTCAATCAGTTCCCAGTGAATCCATTCCCAGTGGATCAGTGCACAGTGAATCAGTTCCCAATGAACCAATTCCCAGTTCATCAATCCCCAGTGGATCAGTAAGCAGTGACTCGGTTCCCAGTGAATCACTCCCCAATGGATCAGTTCCCCTTCCCTAGTGGATCGATCCCCCATGAATCAGTCCCCAGTGAATCAGATACCCTTCCCCAGTGTATCAGTCCCCAGTGAATCAGATACACTTCCCCAGTCAATTTGTCCCCAGTGAATCCGTTTCCCATCCCCACTGAATCAGTCCTCAGTGAATCAGTTCCCAGTGAATCATTTCCCAGTGGAGCTGTCCCCAGTGAATCATTCCCCAGTGAATCAGTACCCAGTGAATCATTTCCCAGTGGATCAGTCTCCACTGAATCAGTCTGCAGTGAATCATTTCCCACTTGTTCAAACCCGAGTGGATCAGTCCACAGTGAATAAGTTCCAAGTGAATCGTTCCCCAGTCGATCAGTCCCCCGTGAATCAGTTCCACATCCCCAGTGGATCGATCCCCAGAGAATCAGTCCCCAGTAAATCAGAGCCGAGTCAATCAGTTCCCAGTTTATCAGTTCCATTTTCCCATTGGATCGATCTCCAGTGAATCAGTCCCCAGTCAATCAGAGTCCAGTCGATCAGTTCCCAGTGGATCAGTGCCCAATGTATCAGTGCCCTATCCCCAGTGGAACTCTCACCAGTGAATCAGTTCCCAGTGGATCAGTCCCCAGTAGATCAGTCCCCAGTGGATCAGTCCCAATTGAATCAGTTCCCAGTGGATCAGTTCCCAGTGAATCATTTCTCAGTGGATCAATCCCCAGTGGATCAGTTCCCCATTGAATCAGAGCTCCATGAATAAATTCCCAGTGGATCAATCCCCAGTGGATCAATCCCCAGTGAATCCATTCCCTTTGAATCAGTTCCCAGTGGATCAGTCCCCAGTGGATCAGTTTCACATCCCCAGTGGATCAGTCCCCAGTGAATCCGTTCCCTGTGAATCAGTTCCCAGTGGACCAGTCCCCAGTGGATCAGTTCCCAGTGAATCAGATCCTCATGAATATATTCCCAGTTGATGAATACCCAGTGGGGCAGTCCCCAGTGAAAAGTTCCCAGTGAATCGTTCCCCAGTGGATCAGTTCCCAGTGAATAAGTTCCCAGTTGTTCAGTCCACAGTGACTCAATTCCCAGTGAATCATTTCCCACTGGATCTATCCCCAGTGGATCATTCCCCAGTGATTCAGTCCCCATTGAATCCGTTCCCAGGGAATCATTCCCCAGTGCATCAGTTCCCAGTTAATCAGTCCCAAGTAAATCAGTTCCCAATGGATCAGTCCCCAGTGAATCAGTTCCCAGTGGATCAGTCCACAGTGAATCAGATCCCAGTGAATCATTTGCCACTGGATCTATCCCCAGTGGATCAGCCCCAGTGAACCACTCCCCATTGAATCCATTCCCAGTAAATCAGTCCCCAGTGAATCAGTTCCCAGTAGATCAGTCCCAGTAAGTCAGTTCCTAGTGGATCAGTTCCCCATGAAAAAATTCCCAGTGGATGAATAACCAGCAGAGCAGTCCCCAGTGAAAGGTTCCCAGTGAATCAGTCCCCAGGGCATCAGTTCCCAATTATTCAGTCCCAAGTGAATCAGTTCCCAATGGATCAGTCCCCAGTGGATCAGTCCACAGTCAATCAGTTCCCAGTGAATCCATTCCCAGTGGATCAGTGCACAGTGAAACAGTTCCCAATGAATCAATTCCCAGTTCATCAATCCCTAGTGGATCAGTAAGCAGTGACTCGGTTCCCAGTGAATCACTCCCCAATGGATCAGTTCCCCATCCCTAGTGGATCGATCCCCCATGAATCAGTCCCCAGTGAATCAGATACCCTTCCCCAGTGTATCAGTCCCCAGTGAATCAGATACACTTCCCCAGTCAATTAGTCCCCAGTGAATCCGTTTCCCATCCCCACTGAATCAGTCCTCAGTGAATCAGTTCCCAGTGAATCATTCCCCAGTGTATCAGTACCCAGTGAATCATTTCCCAGTGGATCAGTCTCCACTGAATCAGTCTGCAGTGAATCATTTCCCACTTGTTCAAACCCGAGTGGATCAGTCCACAGTGCATAAGTTCCAAGTGAATCGTTCCCCAGTCGATCAGTCCCCCGTGAATCAGCTCCACTTCCCCAGTGGATCGATCCCCAGAGAATCAGTCCCCAGTAAATCAGAGCCGAGTCGATCAGTTCCCAGTTTATCAGTTCCATTTTCCCATTGGATCGATCTCCAGTGAATCAGTCCCCAGTCAATCAGAGTCCAGTCGATCAGTTCCCAGTGGATCAGTGCCCAATGTATCAGTGCCCTATCCCCAGTGGAACTCTCACCAGTGAATCAGTTCCCAGTGGATCAGTCCCCAGTAGATCAGTCCCCAGTGGATCAGTCCCAATTGAATCAGTTCCCAGTGGATCAGTTCCCAGTGAATCATTTCTCAGTGGATCAATCCCCAGTGGATCAGTTCCCCATTGAATCAGAGCTCCATGAATAAATTCCCAGTGGATCAATCACCAGTGGATCAATCCCCAGTGAATCCATTCCCTTTGAATCAGTTCCCAGTGGATCAGTCCCCAGTGGATCAGTTTCCCATCCCCAGTGGATCAGTCCCCAGTGAATCCGTTCCCTGTGAATCAGTTCCCAGTGGACCAGTCCCCAGTGGATCAGTTCCCAGTGAATCAGATCCTCATGAATATATTCCCAGTTGATGAATACCCAGTGGGGCAGTCCCCAGTGAAAAGTTCCCAGTGAATCGTTCCCCAGTGGATCAGTTCCCAGTGAATAAGTTCCCAGTTGTTCAGTCCACAGTGACTCAATTCCCAGTGAATCATTTCCCACTGGATCTATCCCCAGTGGATCATTCCCCAGTGATTCAGTCCCCATTGAATCCGTTCCCAGGGAATCATTCCCCAGTGCATCAGTTCCCAGTTAATCAGTCCCAAGTAAATCAGTTCCCAATGGATCAGTCCCCAGTGAATCACTTCCCAGTGGATCAGTCCACAGTGAATCAGATCCCAGTGAATCATTTGCCACTGGATCTATCCCCAGTGGATCAGCCCCAGTGAACCACTCCCCATTGAATCCATTCCCAGTAAATCAGTCCCCAGTGAATCAGTTCCCAGTAGATCAGTCCCGGTAAGTCAGTTCCTAGTGGATCAGTTCCCCATGAAAAAATTCCCAGTGGATGAATAACCAGCAGAGCAGTCCCCAGTGAAAAGTTCCCAGTGAATCAGTCCCCAGGGCATCAGTTCCCAATTATTCAGTCCCAAGTGAATCAGTTCCCAATGGATCAGTCCCCAGTGGATCAGTCCACAGTCAATCAGTTCCCAGTGAATCCATTCCCAGTGGATCAGTGCACAGTGAAACAGTTCCCAATGAATCAATTCCCAGTTCATCAATCCCTAGTGGATCAGTAAGCAGTGACTCGGTTCCCAGTGAATCACTCCCCAATGGATCAGTTCCCCATCCCTAGTGGATCGATCCCCCATGAATCAGTCCTCAGTGAATCAGATACCCTTCCCCAGTGTATCAGTCCCCAGTGAATCAGATACACTTCCCCAGTCAATTTGTCCCCAGTGAATCCGTTTCCCATCCCCACTGAATCAGTCCTCAGTGAATCAGTTCCCAGTGAATCATTCCCCAGTGTATCAGTACCCAGTGAATCATTTCCCAGTGGATCAGTCTCCACTGAATCAGTCTGCAGTGAATCATTTCCCACTTGTTCAAACCCGAGTGGATCAGTCCACAGTGCATAAGTTCCAAGTGAATCGTTCCCCAGTCGATCAGTCCCCCGTGAATCAGCTCCACTTCCCCAGTGGATCGATCCCCAGAGAATCAGTCCCCAGTAAATCAGAGCCGAGTCGATCAGTTCCCAGTGGATCAGTGCCCAATGTATCAGTGCCCTATCCCCAGTGGAACTCTCACCAGTGAATCAGTTCCCAGTGGATCAGTCCCCAGTAGATCAGTCCCCAGTGGATCAGTCCCAATTGAATCAGTTCCCAGTGGATCAGTTCCCAGTGAATCATTTCTCAGTGGATCAATCCCCAGTGGATCAGTTCCCCATTGAATCAGATCTCCATGAATAAATTCCCAGTGGATCAATCCTCAGTGGATCAATCCCCAGTGAATCCATTCCCTTTGAATCAGTTCCCAGTGGATCAGTCCCCAGTGGATCAGTTTCCCATCCCCAGTGGATCAGTCCCCAGTGAATCCGTTCCCTGTGAATCAGTTCCCAGTGGACCAGTCCCCAGTGGATCAGTTCCCAGTGAATCAGATCCTCATGAATATATTCCCAGTTGATGAATACCCAGTGGGGCAGTCCCCAGTGAAAAGTTCCCAGTGAATCGTTCCCCAGTGGATCAGTTCCCAGTGAATAAGTTCCCAGTTGTTCAGTCCACAGTGACTCAATTCCCAGTGAATCATTTCCCACTGGATCTATCCCCAGTGGATCATTCCCCAGTGATTCAGTCCCCATTGAATCCGTTCCCAGGGAATCATTCCCCAGTGCATCAGTTCCCAGTTAATCAGTCCCAAGTAAATCAGTTCCCAATGGATCAGTCCCCAGTGAATCAGTTCCCAGTGGATCAGTCCAGTGAATCAGATCCCAGTGAATCATTTGCCACTGGATCTATCCCCAGTGGATCAGCCCCAGTGAACCACTCCCCATTGAATCCATTCCCAGTGAATCAGTCCCCAGTGAATCAGTTCCCAGTAGATCAGTCCCGGTAAATCAGTTCCTAGTGGATCAGTTCCCCATGAAAAAATTCCCAGTGGATGAATACCCAGCAGAGCAGTCCCCAGTGAAAAGTTCCCAGTGAATCAGTCCCCAGGGCATCAGTTCCCAATTATTCAGTCCCAAGTGAATCAGTTCCCAATGGATCAGTCCCCAGTCGATCAGTCCACAGTCAATCTGTTCCCAGTGAATCCATTCCCAGTGGATCAGTCCACAATGAATCAGTTCCCAGTGAATCAATTCCCAGTTGATCTATCCCCAGTGGATCAGTATGCAGTGAATCGGTTCCCAGTGAAGCATTCCCCATTGGATCAGTTCCCCATCCCTATTGGATCGATCGCCCATGAATCTGTCCCCAGTGAAACAGATACCCTTCCCCAGTGTATCAGTCCCCAGTGAATCAGATACATTTCCCCAGTCAATCAGTCCCCAGTGAATCCGTTTCCCATCCCCACTGAATCAGTCCTCAGTGAATCAGTTCCCAGTGAATTATTTCCCAGTGGAGCTGTCCCCACTGAATCATTCCCCATTGAATCAGTACCCAGTGAATCATTTCCCAGCGGATCAGTCTCCACTGAATCAGTCTGCAGTGAATCATTTCCCAGTTGTTCAAACCCGAGTGGATCAGTCCCCAGTGAGTAAGTTCCAAGTGAATCGTTCCCCAGTCGATCAGTCCCCCGTGAATCAGTTCCACTTCCCCAGTGGATTGATCCCCAGAGAATCAGTCCCCAGTCAATCAGAGCCGAGTCGATCAGTTCCCAGTGTATCAGTTCCATTTCCCCAGTGGATCGATCTCCAGTGAATCAGTCCCCAGTCAATCAGAGTCCAGTCAATCAGTTCCCAGTGGATCAGTGCCCAATGTATCAGTTGCCTATCCCCAGTGGAATTCTCTCCAGTGAATCAATTCCCAGTTGATCAGTCCCCAGTAGATCAGTCCCCAGTGGATCAGTCCCAATTGAATCAGTTCCCAGTGGATCAGTTCCCAGTGAATCATTTCTCAATAGATCAATCCTCAGTCGATCAATCCCCAGTGGATCAGTACCCCTGTGAATCAGATCCCCATGAATTAATTCCCAGTGGATCAATCCCCAGTGGATCCGTTCACTGTGAATCAGTTCCCAGTGGATCAGTCCCCAGTAGATCAGTTTCCCATCCCCAGTGGATCAGTCCCCAGCGAATCCGTTCCCTGTGAATCAGTTCCCAGTGGACCAGTCCCCAGTGGATCAGTTCCCAGTGAATCAGATCCCCATGAATATATTCCCAGTTGATGAATACCCAGTGGAGCAGTCCCCAGTGAAAAGTTCCCAGTGAGTCGTTCCCCAGTGGATCAGTTCCCAGTGAATAAGTTCCCAGGTGTTCAGTCCACAGTGACTCAATTCCCAGTGATTCATTTCCCACTGGATCTATCCCCAGTGGATCATTCCCCAGTGATTCAGTCCCCATTGAATCCGTTCCCAGGGAATCATTCCCCAGTGCATCAGCTCCCAGTTAATCAGTCCCAAGTAAATCAGTTCCCAATGGATCAGTCCCCAGTGAATTAGTTCCCAGTGGATCAGTCCACAGTGAATCAGTTCCCAGTGAATCATTTGCCACTGGATCTATCCCCAGTGGATCAGCCCCAGTGAATCAGTTCCCAGTAAATCAGTCTAGTGAACCAGTTCTTAGTGAATCAGTTCCCCATGAGCATCAGTTCCCAATTATTCAGTCCCAAGTGAATCAGTTCCCAATGGACCAGTCCCCAATGGATCACTCCGCAGTGGATCAGTCCACAGTCAATCAGTTCCCAGTGAATCCATTCCCAGTGGATCTGTCCACAGTGAATCAGTTCCCAGTGAATCAGATCCCCATGAATTAATTCCCAGTGGATCAATCCCCAGTGGATCCGTTCACTGTGAATCAGTTCCCAGTGCATCAGTCCCCAGTAGATCAGTTTCCCATCCCCAGTGGATCAGTCCCCAGCGAATCCGTTCCCTGTGAATCAGTTCCCAGTGGATCAGTCCCCAGTGGATCAGTCCCAATTGAATCAGTTCCCAGTGGATCAGTTCCCAGTGAATCATTTCTCAATGGATCAATCCTCAGTGGATCAATCCCCAGTGGATCAGTACCCCAGTGAATCAGATCCCCATGAATTAATTCCCAGTGGATCAATCCCCAGTGGATCCGTTCACTGTGAATCAGTTCCCAGTGTTTCAGTCCCCAGTAGATCAGTTTCCCATCCCCAGTGGATCAGTCCACAGCGAATCCGTTCCCTGTGAATCAGTTCCCAGTGGATCAGTCCCCAGTGGATCAGTTCCCAGTGAATCAGATCCCCATGAATATATTCCCAGTTGATGAATACCCAGTGGAGCAGTCCCCAGTGAAAAGTTCCCAGTGAATCGTTTCCCAGTGGATCAGTTCCCAGTGAATAAGTTCCCAGTTGTTCAGTCCACAGTGACTCAATTCCCAGTGAATCATTTCCCACTGGATCTATCCCCAGTGGATCATTCCCCAGTGGTTCAGTCCCCATTGAATCCGTTCCCAGGGAATCATTCCCCAGTGCATCAGCTCCCAGTTAATCAGTCCCAAGTAAATCAGTTCCCAATGGATCAGTCCCCAGTGAATTAGTTCCCAGTGGATCAGTCCACAGTGAATCAGTTCCCAGTGAATCATTTGCCACTGGATCTATCCCCAGTGGATCAGCCCCAGTGAATCAGTTCCCAGTAAATCAGTCTAGTGAACCAGTTCTTAGTGAATCAGTTCCCCATGAGCATCAGTTCCCAATTATTCAGTCCCAAGTGAATCAGTTCCCAATGGATCACTCCCCAGTGGATCAGTCCACAGTCAATCAGTTCCCAGTGAATCCATTCCCAGTGGATCAGTCCACAGTGAATCAGTTCCCAGTGAATCAATTCCCAGTTGATCAATCCCCAGTGGACCAGTATGCAGTGAATCAGTTCCCAGTGAATCATTCCCCAATGGATCAGTTCCCCATCCCCAGTGGATCGATCCCCCATGAATCAGTCCCAAGTGAATCAGATACCCATCCCCAGTGTATCAGTCCCCAGTGAATCAGATACCCTTCCCAAGTCAATCAGTCCCCAGTGAATCCGTTTCCCATCCCCACTGAATCAGTCCTCAGTGAATCAGTTCCCAGTGAATCATTTCCCAGTGGAGCTGTCCCCAGTGAATCAGTACCCAGTGAATCATTTTCCAGTGGATCAGTCTCCACTGAATCAGTCTGCAGTGAATCATTTCCCAGTTGTTCAAACCCGAGTGGATCAGTCCCCAGTGAATAAGTTCCAAGTGAATCGTTCCCCAGTGGATCAGTCCCCAGTGAATCAGTTCCAAGTGAATCGTTCCCCAGTGGATCACTCCCCAGTGAATCAGTTCCACTTCCCCAGTGGATCGATCCCCAGAGAATCAGTCCCAGTCAATCAGAGCTGAGTCGATCAGTTCCCAGTGTATCAGTTCCATTTTCCCAGTGGATCGATCTCCAGTGAATCAGTCCCCAGTCAAGCAGAGTCCAGTCGATCAGTTCCCAGTGGATTAGTGCCCAATGTATCAGTTTCCTATCCCCAGTGGATCTCTCACCAGTGAATCAGTTCCCAGTGGATCAGTCCACAGTTGATCAGTTCCCAGTGAATCAGACCCCAGTGAATCAGTCCCCAGTGAATCAGTCCCCAGTAGATCAGTCTCATTGGATCAATCCCCGGTGAATCAGTCTCCAGTGAATCATTCCCCAGTGAATCAGTTCCAAGTGAATAATTTCCCAATGGATCAGACTCCACTGAATCAGTCCGCAGTGAATCAGTTCCCTGTTGATCATTCTCCAGTGGGTCTGACCCCAGTGAATCAGTTCCCAGTGAATCATTTCCCAGTGCATTAATCCCAAGTGGATCAGTCCCCAGTGAATCAGTTCCCAGTGAATCATTCCTCATTTGATCAAATCCCAATGAATCAGTCCCAGGTGAATTGGTTGCCCGTGGCTCTGTCCCCGGTGGATCAGTCCCCCATGAATCAGTTCCCAGTGAAACAACTCGCAGTGGATCAATCCGCAGGGGATCAGCCCCCAGTGAATCGGTTCCCATTGACTCATTCCCCATTGGATCAGTTCCCAGTGAATCAGTTCCCCATCCCCAGTGGATCAGCCCCAATGAATCAGTCCCCATTGAATTCGTTCCCAGTGGATCATTCCCCAGTGAATCCATTCACAGCAGATTAGTCCTGGGTGGATCAATTCCCAGTGGCTCAATTCCCAGTGGATCAATCCACAGTGAATCAGTACCCAGTGAATCAGTACCCAGTGAATGAGATCCCACTGGTTCAGTCCCCAGTGCATCAGTCCATGGAGAGGCAGTTCCCAGTGGTTCAGTCCCCAGTAGATCTATTCCCAGTGAATCATTCCCCAGTGAATCAGATCCTAGTGAATCAGTCCAAAGTGAACCAGTTCCCAGTGGATCAAATACCAGTGGAACACCTCCCACTGGATCATCTCGCAGTGGCTCAGTCCCCATTGAATCCATTCCCAGTGAATCAGTCCCCAGAGAATGAGTTCCCAGTGGATCAGTCCCCAGTGGATCAGTTCCCAGTGAATCAGTTCCCCATGATTAATTTCCCAGTGGATGAATGCCCAGTGGATCAGTCCCCAGTGAAAAGTTCCCAGGGAATCATTCCCCAGTGGAGCAGTTCCCAGTCAATCAGTTCCACATCTCCAGTGGATTGATCCCCAGTGAATCAGTCTCCAGTGAATCAGGTACAATTCGATCAATCCCCAATGGATCAGACCCCAGTGAATCAGTTTCCCATCCCCAGTGGATCAGTCCTCAGTGAATCCGTTTCCCATCCCCAGTGGATCAGTCCCCATTGAATCCGTTCCCAGGGAATCAGTCCCCAGTGAATCAGTTCCCAGTGGATCAGTACCCAGTGGATCAGTTCTCAGTGAATCAGTCCCTAGTGAATCCGATCCCACTCGAGCAGTCCCCAGTGGACCAGACCCCAGTGAATCCATTTACCATCCCCAGTGGATCAGTCCCTGTGAATCATTACCCACTTAATCTGTCCCTGGTGAATCATTCCCCAGAGGATCAGTTCGCAGTAAATCAGTTCAAAGTGAATCAGTTCACAGTGGTTCAGTCCCCAGTGGATCAATCCCCAGTGAATCAATTCCCAGTGAATCACTTCCCAGTGGATCAGTCCCCAGAAAATCAGTTTCCCATCCCCAGTCGATCAATCCCCAGTGATTCAGTTTCCCATCCACAGTGGATCAGTCCCAAGTGAATCAGTCCCCATTGAATCTGTATAGAGTGGATCAGTCCCCAGTAGATCAGTCCCCAGTGGATCAGTCCCCATTGAATCAGTTCCCAGTGGATCAGTTCCCAGTGAATCATTTCTCAGTGGATCAATCCCCAGTGGATCAATCCCGAGTGGATCAGTTCCCCAGTGAATCAGATCCCCATGAATATATTCCCAGTTCATGAATACCTAGTGGATCAGTCCCTAGTGAAAAGTTACCAGTGAATCATTCCCCAGTGTATCAGTTCCCACTGAATCAGTCCCAAATGATTCAGTTCCCAATGGATCAGTCCCCAGTTGATCAGTCTCCAGTGAATCAGTTCCCAGTTGTTCAGTCCACAGTGAATCAGTTCCCAGTGAATCATTTCCCACTGGATCTACACCAAGTGGATCAATCCCCAATGAATCAGTCCCCATTGAATCCATTCCCAGTGAATCAGTCCCCAGTGAATCAGTACCCAGTAGATCAGTTCCAAGTGAATCAGATCCCCATGAAAAATTTCTCAGAGGATGAATACCCAGCGGAGCAGTCCCCAGTGAAAAGCTTCCAGTGAATAATTACCCAGTGCATCAGTTCCCAGTTAATCAGTCCCAATTGAATCAGTTCCCAATGGATCAGTCCCCAGTGAATCAGTTCCCAGTGAATCAGTTCCCAGTGGATCAGTCCACAGTGAATCAGTTCCCAGTGAATCATTTGCCAGTGCATCAGTTCCCACTTATTCAGTCCCAAGTGAATCAGTTCCCAGTAGATTAGTCCCCAGTGGATCAGTCCCCAGTGAATCAGTTCCCAGTGAATCTGTTCCCAGTGGATCAGTCCCCAGTGAATCAGTTCCCAGTGAATCATTTCCCAGTTGATCAATCCCCACTGGATCAGTCCACAGTGAATCGGTTCCCAGTGAATCATTCCACAGTTGATCACTTCCCAGTGAATCATTTCCCAGTTGTTCAAACCCCAGTGCATCTCTCCCCAGTGAATCAGTTCCCAGTGGATCAGTCCACAGTTGATCAGTTCCCAGTGAATCAGACCCCAGTGAATCAGTCCCCAGTGAATCAGTCCCCAGTAGATCAGTCTCATTGGATCAATCCCCGGTGAAGCAGCCTCCACTGAATCATTCCCCAGTGAATCGGTTGCAAGTGAATAATTTCCCAGTGGATCAGACTCCACTGCATAAGTCCGCAGTGAATCAGGTCCCTGTTGATCATTCTCCAGTGGGTCAGTTCCCAGTGAATCAGTTCCCAGTGAATCATTTCCCAGTGCATTAATCCCCACTGGATCAGTCCCCAGTGAATCAGTTCCCAGTGAATCATTCCCCATTTGATCAGATCCCAATGAATCAGTCCCAAGTGAATTGGTTACCAGTGGCTCTGTCCCCAGTGGATCAGTCCCCCGTGAATCAGTTCCCAGTTAATCAACTCACAGTGGATCAATCCACAGTAGATCAGTCCCCAGTGAATCGGTTCCCATTGAATCAGTCCCCGTTCAATCATTTCCCAGTGAATCAGTTCCCCATCCCCAGTGGATCAGCCCCAATGAATCAGTCCCCATTGAATTCGTTCCCAGTGGATCCGTCCCCAGTGGATTATTCCCGGGTGAATCAATTCCAAGTGGATCAATACCCAGTGGATCAATCCATATTTCCTCAGTTCCCAGTGAATCATTTCCCAATGAATCAGACGCCAGTGAGTCGGTCCCCAGTGAATCAGTCCCCATTGAATCCATTCCCAGTGAATCAGTCCCCGTGAATCTGTTCCCAGTGGATCAGTCCCCAGTGGATCAGTTCCCAGGCAATCAGTTGCCCATGAATAATTTCCATGTGGGTGAATACCCAGTGGATCAGTCCCCAGTGAAATGTTCCCAGTGAATCATTCCCCAGTGGAGCAGTTCCCAGTGAATCAGTTCCACATCTCCAGTGGATCAATCCCCGGTGAATCAGTCTCCAGTGAATCAGATACCATTAGCTCATCCCCAGTGGATCAGACCAAGTGAATCAGTCCTCAGCAAATCCGTTTCCCATCCCCAGTGGATCAGTCCCCGTTGAATCCATTCCCAGTGAATCAGTCCCCAGTGAATCAGTTCCCAGTGGATCAGTCCCCAGTGGATCAGTTCCCAGTGAATCATTCCCCAGGGAATCAGGTCCAATGAATCAGTCCCAGGTGAATCAGTTCACAGTGGATCAGTCCCCAGTGGATCAGCCCCAGTGAATCAGTCCCCAGTGAATCAGTTCCCAGTGAATCAGTTCCCAGTGAATCAGTTCCCCATCCACAGTAGATTGATCCACAGTGAATCAGAATCCGGTGAAGCAGATCCCAGTTGATTAGTCCCCAGTGGATCAGTCCCCATTGAATCAGTTCCCAGTCAATAAAATCCCACTGGAACAGTTACCAGTGAATCGTTCTCCAGTCAATAATCTCCCAGTGAATCATTCTTCAGTGTATCAATTCCCAGTGAATAAGTTCCCCAACTCCAGTGGATCATTCCATACTGAACCAGTCCCTAGTGAATCAGATCCCATTCGAGCAGTCCCCAGTGGACCATACCCCAGTGAATCCATTTCCCACCCCCAGTGGATCAGTCCCCGTGAATCAATCCCCATTTTTCTGCCCCAGTGAATCATTTCCCAGTGGATCAGTTCGCAGTGAATCAGTCCAAAGTGAATCAGTTCCCAGTGGATCAGTCCCCAGTGGATCAATCCCCAATGAGTCAATTCCCAGTGAATCAATTCCCAGTGGAACAGTCCCCAGTGTATCAGTTCCCAGTTGATCCATTCCCAGTGGATCAGTACCCAGTGAATCAATTCCCAGTGAATCACTTCCCAGTGGATCAGTCCCCAGTGAATCAGTTTCCCATCCCCAGTCGATCAGTCCACAGTGATTCCGTTTCCCATCCACAGTGGATCAGTCCCAAGTGAATCAGTCCCCATTGAATCCGTTTCCAGTGGATCAGCCCCCAGTAGATCAGTCCCCAACGGATCAGTCCTCATTGAATCAGTTCCCAGTGGATCAGTTCCCAGTGATTCAATTCCCAGTGGATCAATCCCCAGTGGATCAATCACCAGTCGATTAGTCCCCAGTGAAACAGTTTTCCATCCCCAGTGGATCAGTCCCCAGTGAAACTGTTACCAGTGAAGCAGTTCCCAGTGGATCAGTCCCCAGTGGATCAGTTCCCCAGTGAATCAGAACCCCATGAATAAATTCCCAGTTGATGAATAACTAGTGGATCAGTCCCCAGTGAAAAGTTCCCACTGAATCATTCCCCAGTGGAACAGTTCCCAGTGAAAAGTTCCCAGTGAATCATTCCCCGGTGGATCAGTTCCCAGTGAATCATTTCCCACTGGATCTACCCCCGGTGGATCATTCCCCAGTGAATCAGTCCCCATTGAATCTAATCCCAGTGAATCAGTCCCCAGTGAATCAGTACCCAGTAGATCAGTTCCAAGTGAATCAGTTCACCATGAATAATTTCCCAGTGGATGAATACCCAGCGGAGCAGTCCACAGTTAAAAGTTCCCAGTGAATCATTCCCCAGTGCATCAGTTCCCAGTTAATCAGTCCCCAGTGAATCATTTCCCAATGGATCAGTCCCCAGTGCATCAGTTCCCAGTGAATCAGTTCCCAGTGGATCAGTCCACAGTGAATCAGTTCCTGGTAAATCATTTGCCAGTGCATCAGTTCCCAGTTATTCAGTTCCCAGTGAATCATTTCCCAGTTGATCAATCCCCAGTGGCTCAGTCCGCAGTGAATCAGTTCCCAGTGAATCATTCCCCAGTGAATCAGTCCCCAGTGAATCACTTACCATTCACCAGTGCATCAGTCCCCAGTGAATCAGTTTCCCATTCCCAGTGAATCAGTCCTCAGTGAATCAGTTCCCAGTGAATCAATTCCCAGTGGAGCTGTCCCTAGTGAATCATTCCCCAGTGAATCAGTACCCAGTGAATCGATTCCCAATGGATCAGTCAACACTGAATCAGTCTGCAATGAAACATTTCCCATGTGTTCAAACCCCAGTGGATCAGTCCCCAGTGAATAGGTTTCCAGTGAATCATTCCCTAGTGGATCAGTTCCCAGTGAATCAGTTCCCCTTCCCCAGTGGATCGTCCCCCAGTGAATCAGTCCCCATTCAATCAGAGTCCAGTCGATCAGTTCCCAGTGGATCAGTGCCCAATGTATCAGTTTCCCATCCCCAGTGGGTCTCTCCCCAGTGAATTAGTTCCCAGTGGATCAGTCCACAGTTGATCAGTTCCCAGTGATTCAGACCCCAGTGAATCAGTCCCCAGTGAATCAGTCCCCAGGAGATCAGTCTCATTGGACCAGTAGCCAGTGAATCCGTCTCCAGTGAATCATTCCCGAGTGAATCAGTTGCAAGTGAATAATTTCCCAGTGGATCAGACTCCACTGTATCAGTCCGCAGTGAATCAGTTCCCTGTTGATCATTCTCCAGTGGGTCAGTTCCCAGTGAATCATTTCCCAGTGAATCATTTCCCAGTGCATTAATCCCCAGCGGATCAGTCCCCAGTGAATCATTTCCCAGTGAATCATTCCCCATTTGATCAGATCCCAATGAATCAGTCCCAAGTGAATTGGTTACCATTGGCTCTGCCCCAGTGGATCAGTCCGCCGTGAATCAGTTCCCAGTTAATCAACTCGCAGGGAATCAATCCACAGTGGATCAGTATAAAGTGAATCGGTTCCCATTGAATCATTCCCCGTTCAATCAGTTCCCAGTGAATCGATTCCCAGTGGATCAGTCTGCAGTGAATCAGTTCCCAGTTGTTCAGACCCCAGTGGACCAGTCCCCAGTGAATCGGTTCCCAGTGAATCATTCCCCAGTGGATCAGTTCCCAGTGAATCAGCTCCCCTTCCCCAGTGGATCAATCCCCAGTGAATCAGTCCCCAGTCAATCAGAGTCCAGTCGACCAGTTCCCAGTGGAGCAGTGCCCAATGTATCAGTTTCCCATCCCCAGTGGGTCTCTCCCCAGTGAATCAGTTCCCAGTGGATCAGTCCACAGTGAGTCAGATCGCAGTGAATCATTTCCCAGTTGATCAATCCCTAGTGGATCAGTCCACAGTGAATCAGTTCCCAGTGAATCATTCCACAGTGAATCAGTCCCCAGTGAATC
Source organism: Somniosus microcephalus (assembly GCF_052327205.1). NCBI lineage: Eukaryota > Metazoa > Chordata > Chondrichthyes > Squaliformes > Somniosidae > Somniosus > Somniosus microcephalus. The sequence continues at coordinate 79,000,483 of NC_141004.1, forward strand.
ACATACCCTTCACCAGTGTATCAGTCCCCAGTGAATCAGTTTCCCATTCCCAGTGAATCATTTCTCAGTGAATCAGTTCCCAGTGAATCATTTCCCAGTGGAGCTGTCCCCAGTGAATCATTCCCCAGTGAATCAGTTCCCAGTGAATCGAATCCCAGTGGATCAGTCACCACTGAATCAGTCTGCAGTGAACCATTTCCCAGTTGTTCAAACCCCAGTGAATCAGTCCCCAGTGAATAGCTTCCCAGTGAATCATTCCCCAGTGGATCAGTTCCCAGTGAATCAGTTCCCCTTCCTCAGTGGATCAACCCCCAGTGACTCAGCCCCCAGTCAATCAGAGTCCAGTCGATCAGTTCCCAGTGGAGCAGTGCCCAATGTATCAGTTTCCCATCCCCAGTGGGTCACTCCCCAGAGAATCAGTTCCCAGTGGATCAGTCCACAGTTGATCAGTTCCCAGTTAATCAGACCCCAGTGAATCAGTCCCCAGTGAATCAGTCCCCAGTAGATCCATCTCATTTGACCAGTCGCCATTCAATCAGTACTCCAGTGAATCATTCCCCAGTGAATCAGTTCCAAGTGAATAAATTCCCAATGGATCAAACTCCACTGAACCAGTCCACAGTGAATCAGTTCCCTGTTGATCATTCTCCAGTGGTCAGTTCCCAGTGAATCAGTTCCCAGTGAATCATTTCCCAGTGCATTAATCCCCAATGGATCAGTCCCCAGTGAATCAGTTCCCAGTGAATCATTCCCCATTTAATCAGATCCCAATGAATCAGTCCCAAGTGAATTGGTTACCAGTGGCTCTGTCCCCAGTGGATCAGTCCCCCGTGAATCAGTTCCCAGTTAATCAACTTGCAGTGGATCAATCCACAGTGGCTCAGTACCCAGTGAATCGGTTCCATTTGAATAATTCCCCATTCGATCAGTTCCCAGTGAATCATTTCCCAGTTGAGCTGTCCCCAGTGAATCAGTACCCACTGAATCAGTACCCAGTGAATCGATTACCAGTGGATCAGTCACCACTGAATCAGTCTGCAGTGAATCATTTCCCAGTTGTTCAAACCCCAGTGGAGCAGAGCCCAGTGATTAGGTTACTAGTGTATCATTCCCCAGTGAATCACTTCCCAGTGAATCAGTTCCCCTTCCCCAGTGGATCAATCCCCAGTGAATATGTCCCCAGTCAATCAGATTCCAGTCAATCAATTCCCAGTGGAGCAGTGCCCAATGTATCAGTTTCCCATCCCCAGTGGGTCTCTCCCCAGTGAATCAGTTCCCAGTGGATCAGTCCAGAGCTGATCAGTTCCCAGTTAATAGGACCCCAGTGAATCAGTCTCCAATGAATCAGTCCCCAGTAGATCAGTCTCATTGGACCAGTCGCCAGTGAATCAGTCTCCAGTGAATCATTCCCCAGTGAATCAGTTCCAAGTGAATAATTTCCTAGTGGATCAGACGCCACTGAATCAGTCCACAGTGAATCAGTTCCCTGTTGATCATTCTCCAGTAGTTCAGTTCCCAGTGAATCAGTTCCCAGTGAATCATTTCCCAGTGGAGCTGTCCCCAGTGAATCATTCCCCAGTGAATCAGTACCCAGTGAATCGATTCCCAGTGGATCAGCCCCAATGAATCAGTCCCCATTGAATTCGTTCCCAGTGGATCAGTCCCCAGTGAATCTATTCCCAGTGGATTATTCCTGGGTGAATCAATTCCAAGTGGATCAATTCCCAGTGGATCAATCAACATTTGCACAGTTCCCAGTGAATCATTTCCCAGTGAATCAGATGTCAGTGAATCAGACCACAGTGAATCAGTCTGCAGAGGATCAGTTTGCAGTGGATCAGGTCCTAGAGAATCAGTTCCCAATAGATCAGTCGTCAGTGGATCAGGGCCCAGTGAATCAGTTCCACGTGAATCATTTCCCAGTGGATCTGTCCCCAGTGAATCAATCCCCAGTGAATCAGTACCCAGTGAATCAGTTCCCAGTGGATCAAATACCAGTGGAACAGCTCCCAGTGGATGATCTCCCAGTGGCTCGGTCCCCAGTGATTCAGCCTCAGTGAATCATTTCCCTCTGGATCTATCCCCTGTGGATCTGTCCCCAGTGAATCAGTCCCCATTGAATCCATTCCCAAAGCATCAGTCCCCAGTGAAACAGTTCCCAGTGAATCAGTCCCCAGTCGATCAGTACCCAGTGAAAAGTTCCCCGTGAATCATTCCCCAGTGAATCAGTCACCATTGAATCCATTCCCAGTGAATCAGTCCCCAGTCAATCAGAGTCCAGTCGATCAGTTCCCAGTGGAGCAATGCCCAATGTATCAGTTTCCCATCCCCAGAGGGTCTCTCACCAGTGAATCAGTTCCCAGTGGATCTGTGCACAGTGAGTCAGTTCCCAGTGAATCATTTCCCAGTTTACCAATCCCTAGTGGATCAGCCCGCAGTGAATCAGATCCCAGTGAATCATTCCCCAGTGAATCAGTCCCCAGTGAATCACATACCCTTCACCAGTGTATCAGTCCCCAGTGAATCAGTTTCCCATTCCCAGTGAATCAGTTCTCAGTGAATCAGTTCCCAGTGAATCCTTTCCCAGTGGAGCTGTCCCCAGTGAATCATTCCCTAGTGAATCAGTCCCCAGTGAATCGATTCCCAGCGGATCAGTCACCACTGAATCAGCCTGCAGTGAACCATTTCCCAGTTGTTCAAACCCCAGTGGATCAGTCCCCAGTGAATAGGTTCCCAGTGAATCATTCCCCAGTGGATCAATTCCCAGTGAATCAGTTCCCCTTCCCCAGTGGATCAACCCCCAGTGACTCAGTCCCCAGTCAATCAGTCCCAAGTGAATTGGTAACCAGTGGCTCTGTCCCCAGTGGATCAGTCCCCCATGAATCAGTTCCCAGTTAATCAACATGCAGTGGATCAATACACAGTGGATCTGTACCCAGTGAATCGGTTCCCATTGAATCATTCCCCATTCGATCAGTTCCCAGTGAATCATTTCCCAGTGGAGCTGTCCCCACTGAATCAGTACCCAGTGAATCAGTACCCAGTGAATCGATTCCCAGTGGATCAGTCACCAATGAATCAGTCTGCAGTGAATCATTTCCCAGTTGTTCAAACCCCAGTGGAGCAGAACCCAATGATTAGGTTACTAGTGTATCATTCCCCAGTGGATCAGTTCCCAGTGAATCAGTTCCACTCCCCCAGTGGATCAATCCCCAGTGAATCAGTCCCCAGTCAATCAGAGTCCAGTCGATCAGTTCCCAGTGGATCAGTGCCCAATGTATCAGTTTCCCATCCCAAGTGGGTCTCTCCCCAGTGAATCAGTTCCCAGTGGGCAATCCACAGTTGATCAGTTCCCAGTGATTCAGACACCAGTGAATCAGTCCCCAGTGAATGAGTCCCCAGGAGATCAGTCTCATTGGACCAGTCGCCAGTGAATCAGCCTCCAGTTAATCATTCCCCAGTGAATCAGTTCCAAGTGAATAATTTCCCAGTGGATCAGACTCCACTGAATCAGTCCGCAGTGAATCAGTTCCCTGTTGATCATTCTCCAGTGGGGCAGTTCCCAGTGAATCAGCCCCCAGTGAATCATTTCCCAGTGCATTAATCCCCAGCAGATCAGTCCCCAGTGAATCAGTTCCCAGTGAATCATTCCCCATTTGATCAGATCCCAATAAATCAGTCCCAAGTGAATTGGTTACCATTGGCTCTGTCCCCAGTGGATCAGTCCACCGTGAATCAGTTCCCAGTTAATCAACTTGCAGTGGATCAATCCACAGTGGATCAGTCCCCAGTGAATCGGTTCCCATTGAATCATTCCCCATTCGATCAGTTCCCAGTAAATGATTTCCCAGTAGAGCTGTCCCCAATGAATCATTCACCCGTGAATCAGTATCCAGTGAATCGATTCCCAGTGGATCAGTCACCACTGAATCAGTCTGCAGTGAATCATTTCCCACTTGTTCAAACTCCAGTGAAGCAGCCCCCAGTGAATCGGTTCCCAGTGAATCAGTTCCCAGTGAATCGATTCCCAGTGGATCAGTCACCACTGAATCAGTCTGCAGTGAACCATTTCCCAGTTGTTCAAACCCCAGTGGATCAGTCCCCAGTGAATAGGTTCCCAGGGAATCATTCCCCAGTGGATCAATTCCCAGTGAATCAGTTCCCCTTCCCCAGTGGATCAACCCCCAGTGACTCAGTCCCCAGTCAATCAGAGTCCAGTCGATCAGTTCCCAGTGGATCAGTGCCCAATGTATCAGTTTCCCAACCCCAGTGGGTCGCTCCCCAGTGAATCAGTTCCCAGTGGATCAGTCCACAGTCGATCAGTTCCCAGTTAATCAGACCCCAGTGAATCAGTTCCCAGTGAATCAATTCCCAGTGGATCAGTCACCACTGAATCAGTCTACAGTGAACCATTTCCCAATTGTTCAAACCCCAGTGGATCAGTCCCCAGTGAATAGGTTCCCAGTGAATCATTCCCCAGTGGATCAATTCCCAGTGAATCAGTTCCCCTTCCCCAGTGGATCAACCCCCAGTGACTCAGTCCCCAGTCAATCAGAGTCCAGTCGATCAGTTCCCAGTGGATCAGTGCCCAATGTATCAGTTTCCCAACCCCAGTGGGTCGCTCCGCAGTGAATCAGTTCCCAGTGGATCAGTCCACAGTTGATCAGTTCCCAGTTAATCAGACCCCAGTGAATCAGTCCCCAGTGAATCCGTCCCCAGTAGATCAATCTCATTCGACCAGTCGCCATTGAATCAGTCTCCAGTGAATCATTCCCCAGTGAATCAGTTCCAAGTGAATAAATTCCCAATGGATCAGTCTCCACTGAATCAGTCCACAGTGAATCAGTTCCCTGTTGATCATTCTCCAGTGGGTCAGTTCCCAGTGAATCAGTTCCCAGTGAATCATTTCCCATTTAATCAGATCCCAATGAATCAGTCCCAAGTGAATTGGTTACCAGTGGCTCTGCCCCCAGTGGATCAGTCCCCTGTGAATCAGTCCCCAGTTAATCAACACGCAGTGGATCAATCCACAGTGGATCAGTAGAGTCATAGAGTCATAGAGTTTTACAGCACAGAAAGAGGCCCTTTGGCCCATCGTGTCTGCGCCGCCCATCCATCCCTGTCCAGTCTAATCCCATTTTCCAGCATTTGGTCCATAGCCTTGTATGCAATGGCATTTCAAGTGCTCATCCAAATGCTTCTTGAATGTTGTGAGGGTTCCTGCCTCTACCACCCTTTCAGGCATTGAGTTCCACATTCCAACCACCCTCTGGGTGAAGAAGTTCCTCCTCAAATCCCCTCTAAATCTCCTGCCCCTTACCCTGAATCTATGCCCCCTTGTTATTGACCCCCCTACTAAGGGGAAAAGTTCCTCTTTATCTACCCTATCTATGCCCCTCATCATTTTGTACACCTCAATCAGGTTCCCCCTCAGCCTTCTCTGCTCCAAGGAAAACAACCCCAGCCTGTCCAGCCTCTCTTCATAGCTGAGGCGCTCCATCCCAGGTAACATCCTGGTGAATCTTCTCTGCACCCTCTCCAAAGCAATCACATCCTTCCTATAGTGAGGCGACCAGAACTGCACACAGTACTCCAGCTGTGGCCTCACCAGCGTTTTGTACAGCTCCATCATAACCTCCCTGCTCTTATATTCTATGCCTCGGCTAATGAAGGCAAGTATCCCATATGCCTTTTTAACCACCTTATCTACCTGTTCCGCTGCCTTCAGGGATCTATGTACATGTACACCAAGGTCCCTCTGACCCTCTGTACTTCCTAGGGTCCTACCACTCATTGTGTATTCCCTTGCCTTATTTGTCCGTCCAAAATGCATTACCTCGCACTTTTCAGGGTTAAATTCCATTTGCCACTTTTCCGCCCATCTGACCAACCTGGTTATATCATCCTGTAGCCTGAGGCTTTCCTCCTCGCAATTTACCACCCCACCAATTTTCGTGTCATCTGCGAACTTACTGATCATACCTTTTACATTCTCATCCAAATCATTTATGTAGATCACAAACAACAAGGGACCCAGCACCGATCCCTGAGGTACCCCACTGGACACAGGCTTCCAGTCACAAAAGCAACCTTCGACCATCACCCTCTGCCTCCTGCCACTCAGCCAGTTTAGGATCCAATGCGCCAAGGCACACTGGATCCCATGGGCTCTTACCTCCTTGAACAGTCTCCTATGCGGGACTTTGTCAAAAGCTTTACTGAAGTCCATGTAAACCACATCCACAGCATTTCCCTCATCCACCCCCCTAGTCACCCCCTCGAAAAATTCAATCAGATTTGTCAGACATGATTTACCCTTGACAAAGCCATGCTGACTATCCCCGATTAATCCTTGCCTCTCCAAGTGGAGACTAATTTTGTCCCTCAGAATTTTTCCAATAATTTCCCCACCACAGATGTTAGGCTCACTGGCCTGTAATTCCCTGGTTTATCCCTGCTACCCTTCTTGAATAATGGTACTATGTTAGCTGTTCTCCAGTCCTCTGGTACATCCCCTGTGGCCAGAGAGGTTCTGAAAATTTGTGTCAGAGCCCCTGCAATCTCCTCCTTTGCCGCCCACAGCAGCCTGGGATACATCTCGTCCGGGCCTGGGGATTTATCCACTTTTTGGCCTGCTAAAACCACTAGCACCTCCTCCCTCTCGATGCTAATATGTTCAAGTATGTCACAGTCCCCTTGCCCGATTTCTATGTCTGCATCGTCTTTCTCCATAGTGAACACAGATGCACAAAATTCATTTAAAACCCCACCTACCTCATCTGGCTCTACACACAGATTGCCACTTTGGTCCCTAATCGGCCCTACCCTTTCCCTGGTTATCCTCTTGCCCTTAATATACTTATAAAACATCTTAGGATTTTCCTTTATTTTGCTCGCCAGTGTTATTTCATGGCCCCTCCTCGCCCTCCTAATTTCTTTTTTAAGTACGCCCCTGCACTTTTTATACTCCTCTAGGGCTTCTTCCGTCTTTAGTCTTTTGTAACTGCCAAAAGCCCCCCTTTTATTCCTAATGCATTTTTGTATATCCCTTGTCATCCAAGGTTCCCTTTGCTTGTTGGTCCCACCCTTGACCTTTACAGGAACATGTTGGCGTTGTACTCTCTCTATTTCCCTTCTGAAAGTCTCCCACTGTTTTGATGTGGATTTTCCTATAAGTAGCTGCTCCCAGTCCACTTTGGCCAGATCCTGCCTTATCATATTAAAATCGGCCTTCCCCCAATTTAGAACCCTTATTTCTGGGCCGTCTTTGTCCTTTTCCATGACCACCTTAAATCTCACTGAATTATGGTCACTGTCGCCAAAATGCTCTCCTACTGACACTTCCACCACTTGCCCGGCTACATTCCCTAAAATTAGGTCCAGTACCACCCCCTCTCTTGTAGGACTTTCTACATGTTGGCTCAAAAAGCTCTCCTGGATGCACTTTAAGAATTCTGCACCCTCTATGCCTTTCACACTCTGACTATCCCAATTTATATTGGGGAAGTTGAAATCCCCCACTATTATTACCCTATTATTTTCGCACTTTTCTGAGATTTGCCTACATATCTGTTCCTCTATCTCCCCCTGACTGTTTGGGGGCCTATAGTACACTCCCAGCAAAGTGCTTGCCCCCTTTTTGTTTTTAAGTTCTACCCATATGGCCTCATTAGAGGAACCCGCTAATATATCATCCCTCCTTACAGCAGTAATTGACTCCTTAATTAATATTGCAACACCCCCTCCCCTTTTACACCCCCCTCTGTCTCGCCTGAAGATTCTATACCCCAGAATATTGAGCTGCCAGTCCTGCCCCTCCCTCAACCATGTCTCTGCGATAGCAACAATATCGTACTCCCATGTGTTCAACAACAACTTCAGTTCATCCACCTTATTTGCAAGACTCCTTGCATTAAAATAAATGCCTTCCAGCCCTGCCATGTTCTCTTTTGCCTTCACATATTTGCTCTGCCTTCCCAGCTGACTTGTTTTTCCCTCTGTATTTGGCTGTAAATCACCCCCTACTATAGCTCCACTCTGTACCCCATCCCCCTGCCAAGCTAGTTTAAACCCCCCCAGCAGTGCTAGCAAACCTTCCCGCAAGGATATTGGTTCCCCTCTGGTTCAGGTGTAAACCGTCTGACTTGTACAAGTCCCACCTTTTCCAGAAGCAGACCCAGTGATCCAGGAAACTAAAGCCCTCCCTCCTGCACCATCCCTTTAGCCACGCATTCATCTGTTCTATCTTCCTATTCCTATACTCACTAGCACGTGGCACCGGGAGTAATCCAGAGATTACAACCCTTGAGGTCCTGCTCCTTAATCCTTCACCTAGCTCCCTAAATTCTTGCTGCAGGACCTCATCGCTCTTTTTACCTATGTCGTTGGTACCAATGTGGACCACGACCACTGGCTGTTCACCCTCCCCCTCCAGAATGCCCTGCAGCCGCTCAGTGACATCCTTGACCCTGGCACCAGGGAGTCAACAAACCATCCTGGATTCACGTCTACGGCCACAGAAACGCCTATCTGTTCCCCTTACTATAGAATCCCCTACCACTATTGCTCTCCCACTCTTTTTCCCCCCTTCCTGGGCAGCAGGAGCACCCCCAGTGCCAGGAAGTTGGCTGCTGCTGCCTTCCCCTGGTGAGTCATCCCCCTCAACAGTATCCAAAGCGGTATACTTGTTTGAAAGGGGGATGTCCACAGGGGTTCCCTGCACTACCTGCCTGCCTTTGTTGCTCCACCTGATGGTCACCCCCTGTGCTGCCCTACCCTGAGGCATGAACAACTCGCTAAACGTGCTATCCACGAGCCTCTCAGCATCGCGCATGCTCCAAAATTCATCCACCCGCAGCTCGAGCGCCACAATGCGGTCTACAAGTAGCTGCAGCTGGATGCATTTCCTGCACACATGGTCGTCAGGGACACTGGCAGCATCCCTGACTTCCCACATGGAGCAAGAGGAGCAGAACACGGGTCTGGGCTCTCCTGCCATGACTTACTCCTTTAATTAATTTAAAAATTTATTCAATACCCCAGTTACAGGTATACTCTAGGGCGCTTTATTTATCAACTGTCCCCACTACACCACAGAAATTTAACACCACAGAATTCAAGCTTGTATTGAAAAGAGAGAAATACTCACCAACCAATCACTTACCTGCTCCCTGGTGACGTCACACTTGGATTACTTTTTACCTCTCTCCTGGAACCTCGATTGGTCGGGCCTCTGACTGCTCCCTCTCAAGCCTTCAAGCTCTCCCGCTTTGGGCTGCTCCCGCGCTGGTCCGCTGCTTTTCCGGTCTCGGGGCTGTGGGCCTCGGTGCCTCTGACTGCTCCCTCTCAAGCCTTTAAGATCTCCCGCCTCGGGCTGCTCCCGCGCAGGTCCGCTGCTTCTCCGGTCTCGGGGCTGTGGGCCTCGGTCGGTTCCCATTGAATCATTCCCCATTCGATCAGTTCCCAATGAATCATTTCCCAGTGGAGCTGTCCCCAGTGAATCAGTACCCAGTGAATCAGTACCCAGTGACTCAATTCCCAGTGGATCAGTCCACAATTGATCAGTTCCCAGTTAATCAGACCCCAGTGAATCAGTCTCCAGTGAATCAGTCCCCAGTAGATCAGTCTCATTGGACCAGATGCCAGTGAATCAGTCTCCAGTGAATCATTCCCCCGTGAATCAGTTCCAAGTGAATAATTTCCCAGTGGATCAGACGCCACTGAATCAGTCCACAGTGAATCAGTTCCCTGTTGACCATTCTCCAGTAGGTCAGTTCCCAGTGAATCAGTTCCCAGTGAATCAGTTCCCAGTGGAGCTGTCCCCAGTGAATCATTCCCAAGTGAATCAGTACCCAGTGAATCGATTCCCAGTGGATCAGCCCCAATGAATCAGTCCCCATTGAATTCATTCCCAGTGGATCAGTCCCCAGTGAATCTACTCCCAGTGGATTATTCCCGGGTGAATCAATTCCAAGTGGATCAATACCCAGTGGATCAATCCACATTTGCTCAGTTTCCAGTGAATCATTTCCCAGTGAATCAGATGCCAGTGAATCAGACCGCAGTGAATCAGTCTGCAGTGGATAAGTTTGCCGTGGATCAGGTCCTAGAGAATCAGTTCCCAGTAGATCAGTCGTCAGTGGATCAGGGCCCAGTGAATCAGTTCCACGTGAATCATTTCCCAGTGGATCTGTCCCCAGCGAATCAATCCCCAGTGAATCAGTACCCAGTGAATCAGTACCCAGTGGATCAAATACCAGTGGAACAGCTCCCAGTGGATCATCACCCAGTGGCTCAGTCCCCAGTGATTCAGCCCCAGTGAATCATTTCTCACTGGATCTATCCCCTGTGGATCTGTTCCCAGTGAATCAGTCCCCATTGAATCCATTACCAGTGCATCAGTCCCCAGTGAAACAGTTCCCAGTGCATCAGTCCCCAGTGGATCAGTAACCAGTGAAACGTTCCCGGTGAATCATTCCCCAGTGAATCAGTCCCCATTGAATCCATTCCCAGTGGATCAGTCCCCAGTGGATCAGTTCCCCAGTGAATCAGATCCCCATAAATAAATTCACAGTTGATGAACACCCAGTGGATCAGTCCCCAGTGAAAATTCCCAGTGAATCATTCCCCAGTGGATCAGTTCCCAGTGAATCATTTCCCACTGGATCTAGCCCAGTGGATCATTCCCCGGTGAATCAGTCCCCAATGAATCTAATCCCAGTTAATCTGCCCCAGTGAATCAGTACCCAGTAGATCAGTTCCAAGTGAATCAGTTCCCCATGAATAATTTCCCAGTGGATGAATACCCAGCGGAGCAGTCCCCAGTTAAAATTCCCAGTGAATCATTCCCCTGTGCATCAGTTTCCAGTTAATCAGTCCCAAGTGAATCAGTTCCCAATGGATCAGCCCCCAGTGAATCAGTTCCCAGTGAATCAGTTCCCAGTGGATCAGTCCACAGTGAAGCAGTTCCCGGTGAATCATTTGCCAATGCATCAGTTCCCAGTTATTCAGTCCCAAGTGAATCAGTTCCCAGTGGATCAGTCCCCAGTGGATCAGTCCCCAGTGAATCAGTTCCCAGTGAATCATTTCCCAGTTGATCAATCCCCAGTGGATCAGTCCACAGTGAATCAGTTCCCAGTGAATCATTCCCCATTTGATCACATCCCAATGAATCAGTCCCAAGTGAATTTGTTACCAGTGGCTCTGTCCCCAGTGGATCAGTCCCCAGTGGATCAGTTCCCAGTTAATCAATTCGCAGTGGATCAATCCGCACTGGACCAGTCCCCGTGAATCTATCCCCATTTTATCTGACCCAAGTGAATCATTCCCCAGTGGAGCAGTTCGCAGTGAATCAGTCCAAAGTGAATCAGTTCCCTGTTGATCATTCTCCAGTGGGTCAGTTCCTAGTGAATCAGTTCCCAGTGAATCATTTCCCAGTGCATTAATCCCCAGTTGATCAGTCCCCAGTGAATCAGTCCCCAGTGAATCATTCCCCATTTGATCAGATCCCAATGAATCAGTCCCAATTGAATTGGTTACCAGTGGCTCTGTCCCCAGTGGATCAGTTCCCCGTGAATCAGTTCCCAGTTAATCAACTCACAATGGCTCAATCCGCAGTGGGTCAGTACCCAGTCACTCGTCTCCCATTGAATCATTCCCCGTTTGATCAGTTCCCAGTGAATCAGTTCCCTATCCCCAGTGGATCAGCCCCAATGAATCAGTCCCCATTGAATTTGTTCCCAGTTGATCAGTCCCCAGTGAATCTATTCCCCGTGGATTATACCCAGGTGAATCAATTCCAAGTGGATCAATTCCCAGTGGATCAATCCACATTTGCTCAGATCCCAATGAATCATTTCCCAGTGAATCAGACGCCAGTGAATCAGACTGCAGTGAATCAGTCTGCAGAGGATCAGTTTGCAGTGGATCAGGGCCCAGTGAATCAGTTCCACGAGAATCATGTCCCAGTGGATCTGTCCCCAGTGAGTCAATCCCCAGTGAATCAGTACCCAGTGAATCAGTACCCAGTGAATCACTTCCCACTGGTTCAGTCCCCAGTGCATCAGTCCCCGGAGAAGCAGTCCCCAGTGGATCAGTTCCCAGTGAATCATTCCCCAGGGAATCAGATCCTAGTGAATCAGTCGCAAGTGAATCAGTTCCCAGTGGATCAAATACCAGTGGATCAGCTCCCAGTGGATCAGCTCCCAGTGGCTCAGTCCCCAGTGATTCAGCCCCACTTAAACATTTCCCACTGGATCTAACCCCAGTGGATCTGTCCCCAGTGAATCAGTCCCCATTGAATCCATTCCCAGTGCATCAGTCCCCAGTGAATCAGTTCCCAGTGGATCATTCCCCAGTGGACCAGTATCCAGTGAAAAGTTCCCAATGAATCATTCCTCAGTGAATCAGTCCCCATTGAATCCATTCCCAGTGGATCAGTCCCCAATGAATCAGTTCCCAGTGGATCAGTCCCCAGTGGATCAGTTCCCAGTGAATCAGTTCCCCATGAATAATTTCCATGTGGCTGAATACCCAGTGGATCAGTCCCCAGTTAAATGTTCCCAGTGAATCATTCCCCAGTGGATCAGTTCCCAGTGAATCAGTTCCCGTTCCCCGGTGGATCAATCCCCAGTGAATCAGTCCCCAGTCAATCAGAATCCAGTGGATCAGTTCCCAGTGGACCAGTTGCCAATGTAATAGTTTCCCATCCCCAGCGGATCTGTTCCCAGTGAATTAGTTCCCAGTGGAGCAGTCCACAGTTGAGCAGTACCCAGTGGATCAGACCCCAATGAAAAGTTCCCAGTGAATCATTTCCCAGTGAATCAGTTCTCAGTGGATCAGTCCACAGTGAATCAGTTCCCGGTGAATCATTTGCCAGTGCATCAGTTCCCAGTTATTCAGTCCCAAGTGAATCAGTTCCCAGTGGATCAGTCCCCAGTGGATCAGTCCCCAGTGAATCAGTTCCCAGTGAATCATTTCCCAGTTGATCAATCCCCAGTGGTTCAGTCCACAGTGAATCAGTTCCCAGTAAATCATTCCCCAGTGAATCAGTCCCCAGTGAATCACATACACTTCACAAGTGTATCAGTCCCCAGTGAATCAGTTTCCCATTCCCAGTGAATCAGTCCTCAGTGAATCAGTTCCCAGTGAATCATTTCCCAGTGGAGCTGTCCCCAGTGAATCGATTCCCAGTGGATCAGTCACCACTGAATCAGTCTGCAGTGAATCATTTCTCAGTTGTTCAAACCCCAGTGGATCAGTCCCCACTGAATAGGTTCCCAGTGAATCACTCCCCAGTGGATCAGTTCCCAGTGAATCAGTTCCCCTTCCCCAGTGGATCAATCCCCAATGGATCAGTCCCCAGTCAATCAGAGTCCAGGCGATCAGTTCCCAGTGGATCAATGCCCAATGTATTAGTTTCCCATCCCCAGTGGATCTCTCCCCAGTGAATCAGTTCCCAGTGGATCAGTCGACAGTTGATCAGTTCCCAGTGTATCAGACCCCAGTGAATCAGTCCCCAGTAGATCAATCTCATTGGATCAGTTGCCGTGAATCAGTCTCCAGTGCATCCTTCCCCAGTGAATCAGTTCCAAGTGAATAATTTCCCAGTGGATCAGACTGCACTGAATCAGTCCGCAGTGATTCAGTTCCCTGTTCATCAATCTCCAGTGGGTGAGTTCCCAGTGAATCAGTTCCCAGTCAATCATTTCCCAGTGCATTAATCCCCAGTGGATCAGTCCCCAGTGAATCAGTTCCCAGTGAATCATTCCCCATTTGATCAGATCCCAATGAATCAGTCCCAAGTGAATGTGTTACCACTGGCTCTGTCGCCAGTGGATCAGTCCCCAGTGGATCAGTTCCCAGTTAATCAACTTGCACTGGATCAATCCACACTGGACCAGTCCCCGTGAATCAATCCCCATTTTATCTGTCCCCAGTGAATCATTCCCCAGTGGATCAGTTTGCAGTGAATCAGTCCAAAGTGAGTCAGTTCCCTGTTGATCACTCTCCAGTGGGTCAGTTACTAGTGAATCAGTTCCCAGTGAATCATTTCTCAGTGCATTAATCCCCAGTTGATCAGTCCCCAGTGAATCAGTCCCCAGTGAATCATTCCCCATTTGATCAGATCCCAATGAATCAGTCCCAAGTGAATTGGTTACCAGTGGCGCTGTCCCCAGTGGATCAGTCCCCCGTGAATCAGTTCCCAGTTAATCAACTCACAGTGGCTCAATCCACAGTGGATCAATACCCAGTGAATCAGTTCCCATTGAATCATTCCCCGTTTGATCAGTTCCCAGTGAATCAGTTCCCTATCCCCAGTGGATCAGCCCCAATGAATCAGTCCCCATTGAATTTGTTCCCAGTTGATCAGTCCCCAGTGAATCTATTCCCTGTGGATTATACCCGGGTGAATCAATTCCAAGTGGATCAATTACCAGTGGATCAATCCACATTTGCTCAGATCCCAATGAATCATTTTCCAGTGAATCAGACACGAGTGAATCAGACTGCAGTGAATCAGTCTGCAGAGGCTCAGTTTGCAGTGGATCAGGGCCCAGTGAATTAGTTCCACGAGAATCATGTCCCAGTGGATCTGTCCCCAGTGAGTCAATCACCAGTGAATCAGTACACAGTGAATCAGTACCCAGTGAATCACTTCCCACTGGTTCAGTCACCAGTGCATCAGTTCCCGGAGCAGCAGTCCCCAGTGGATCAGGTCCCAGTGAATCATTCCCCAGGGAATCAGATCCTAGTGAATCAGTCCCAAGTGAATCAGTTCCCAGTGGATCAAATACCAGTGGAACAGTTCCCTGTTGATCCAATCCCAGTGGCTCAGTCCCCAGTGATTCAGCCCCAGTGAATCAATTCCCACTGGATCTATCCCCAGTGGATCTGTCCCCAGTGAATCAGTCCCCATTGAATCCATTCCCAGTGCATCAGTCCCCAGTGAATCAGTTCCCAGTGGATCATTCCCCAGTGGACCAGTACCCAGTGAAAAGTTCCCAGTAAATCATTCCCCAGTGAATCAGTCCCCATTGAATCCATTCCCAGTGTATCAATCCCCAGCGAATCAATTCCCAGTGGATCAGTCCCCAGTGGATCAGTTCCCAGTGAATCAGTTCCCTATGAATAATTTCCATATGGATGAATACCCAGTGGATCAGTCCCCAGTGAAATGTTCCCAGTGAATCATTCCCCAGTGGAGCAGTTCCCAGTGAATCAGTTCCCAGTTAATCAACTCACAGTGGCTCAATCCACAGTTGATCAGTACCCAGTGAATCGGTTCCCATTGAATCATTCCCCGTTTGATCAGTTCCCAGTGAATCAATTCCCTATCCCCAGTGGATCAGCTCCAATGAATTAGTCCCCATTGAATTTGTTCCCAGTTGAGCAGTCCCCAGTGAATCTATTCCCCGTGGATTATACCCAGGTGAATCAATTCCAAGTGGGTCAATTACCAGTGGATCAATCCACATTTGCTCAGATCCCAATGAATCATTTCCCAGTGAATCAGACTGCAGTGAATCAGTCTGCAGAGGATCAGTTTGCAGTGGATCAGGGCCCAGTGAATCAGTTCCACGAGAATCATGTCCCAGTGGATCTGTCCCCAGTGAGTCAATCCCCAGTGAATCAGTACCCAGTGAATCAGTACCCAGTGAATCACTTCCCAATGGTTCAGTCCCCAGTGCATCAGTCCCCGGAGAAGCAGTCCCCAGTGGATCAGTTCCCAGTGAATCATTCCCCAGGGAATCAGATCCTAGTGAATCAGTCCCAAGTGAATCAGTTCCCAGTGGATTAAATACCAGTGGAACATCTCCCAGTGGATCCGCTCCCAGTGGCTCAGTCCCCAGTGATTCAGCCCCAGTGAATCATTTCCCACTGGATCTATCCCCAGTGGATCTGTCCCCAGTGAATCAGTCCCCATTGAATCCATTCCCAGTGCATCAGTCCCCAGTGAATCAGTTCCCAGTGGATCATTCCCCAGTGGACCAGTACCCAGTGAAAAGTTCCCAGTGAATCATTCCCCAGTGAATCACTCCCCATTGAATCCATTCCCAGTGGATCAGTCCCCAGTGAATCAGTTCCCAGTGGATCAGTCCCCAGTGGATCAGTTCCCAGTGAATCAGTTCCCCATGAATAATTTCCATGTGGCTGAATACCCAGCGGATCAGTCCCCAGTGAAATGTTCCCAGTGCATCATTCCGCAGTGGAGCAGTTCCCAGTGAATCAGTTCCCCTTCCCCAGTGGATCAATCCCCAGTGAATCAGTCCCCAGTCAATCAGAATCCTGTCGATCAGTTCCCGGTGGATCAGTTCCCAATGTATCAGATTCCCATCCCCAGTGGATCTCTTCCCAGTGAATTAGTTCCCAGTGGATCAGTCCACAGTTGATCAGTACCCAGTGGATCAGTCCCCAATGAAAAGTTCCCAGTGAATCATTCCCCAGTGGACCAGTTCCCAGTGAATCATTTCCCACTGGATCTACCCCCGGTGGATCATTCCCCAATGAATCAGTCCCCAATGAATCTAATCCCAGTGAATCAGTCCCCAGTGAAACAGCACCCAGTAGATCACTTCCAAGTGAATCAGTTCCCCATGAATAATTTCCCAGTGGATGAATACCCAGCGGAGCAGTCCCCAGTTAAAAGTTCCCAGTGAATCATTCCCCAGTGCATCAGTTCCCAGCTAATCACTCCCAAGTGAATCTGTTCCCAATGGATCAGTCCCCAGTCAATCAGTTCCCAGTGAATCAGATCCCAGTGGATCAGTCCACAGTGAATCAATTCCCAGTGAATCATTTGCCAGTGCATCAGTTCCCAGGCATTCAGTCCCAAGTGAATCAGTTTCCAGTGGATCTGTCCCCAGTGGATCAGTCCCCAGTGAATCAGTTCCCAGTGAATCATTTCCCAGTTGATCAATCCCCAGTGGATCAGTCCACAGTGAATCAGTTCCCAGTGAATCATTCCCCAGTGAATCATTCCCCAGTGAATCACATACCCTTCACCAGTATATCAGTCCCCAGTGAATCAGTTTCCCATTCCCAGTGAATCAGACCTCAGTGAATCAGTTCCCAGTGAATCATTTCCCAGTGAAGCAGTACCCAGTGAATCGATTCCCAGTGGATCAGTCACCACTGAATCAGCCTGCAGCGAATCATTTCCCAGTTGTTCAAACCCCAGTGGATCAGTCCCCAGTGAATAGGTTCCCAGTGAATAATTCCCCAGTGTATCAGTTCCCAGTGAATCAGTTCCCCTTCCCCAGTAGATCAATCCCCAGTGGATCAGTCCCCAGTCAATCAGAGTCCAGTCGATCAATTCCCAGTGGATCAGTGCCCAATGTATTAGTTTCCCATCCCCAGTGGATCTCTCCCCAGTGAATCAGTTCCCAGTGGATGAGTCCACAGTTGATCAGTTCCCAGTGAATCAGACCCCAGTGAATCAGTCCTCAGTGAATCAGTCCCAAGTAGATCAGTCTCATTTGATCAGATGCTAGTGAATCAGTCTCCAATGAATCCTTCCCCAGTGAATCAGTTCCAAGTGAATAAATTCCCAGTGGATCAGACTCCAATGAATCAGTCCGCAGTGAATCAGTTCTCTGTTGATCATTCTCCCGTGGGTCAGTTCCCAGTGAATCAGTTCCCAGTGAATCAATTCCCAGTGCATTAATCCCCAGTGGATCAGTCCTCAGTGAATCAGTTCCCAGTGAATCATTCCCCATTTGATCAGATCCCAATGAATCAGTCCCAAGTGAATTTGTTTCCAGTGGCCCTGTCCCCAGTGGATCAGTCCCCAGTGGACCAGTTCCCAGTTAATCAACTCGCAGCGGATCAATATGCAGTGGACCAGTCCCCATGAATCAATCCCCATTTTATCTGTCCCCAGTGGATCATTCCCCAGTGGATCAGTTCGCAGTGAATCAGTCCAAAGTGAATCAGTTCCCTGTTGATCATTCTCCAGTAGGTCAGTTCCTAGTGAATCAGTTCCCAGTGAATCGGTTCCCATTGAATCATTCCCCGTTTGATCAGTTCCCAGTGAATCAGTTCCCTATCCCCAGTGGATCAGCCCCAATGAATAAGTCCCGATTAAATTTGTTCCCAGTGGATCAGTCCCCAGTGAATCTATTCCCAGTGGATTATACCCGGGTGAATCAATTCCAAGGGGATCGAATACCACTGGATCAATCCACAGTTGCTCAGATCCCAATGAATCATTTCCCTGTGAATCAGACGCCAGTGAATCAGACTGCAGTGAATCAGTCTGCAGAGGATCAGTTTCTAGTGGTTCAGGGTCCAGTGAATCAGATCCACGAGAATCATGTCCCAGTGCATCTGACCCCAGTGAATCAATCCCCAGTGAATTAGTACCCAGTGAATCAGTACCCAGTGAATCACTTCCCACTGGTTTAGTCCCCATTGCATCATTCCTCAGAGCAGCAGTCCCCAGTGGATCAGTTCCCAGTGAATCATTCCCCAGGGAATCAGACCCTAGTGAATCAGTCCCAAGTGAATCAGTTCCCAGTGGATCAAATACCAGTGGATCAGCTCCCAGTGGATCAGCTCCCAGTGGCTCAGTCCCCAGTGATTCAGCCCCAGTGAATCATTTCCCACTCGATCTATCCCCAGTGGATCTGTCCCCAGTGAATCAGTCCCCATTGAATCCATTCCCAGTGCATCAGTCCCCAGTGAATAAGTTCCCAGTGGATTAATCCCCAGTGGACCTGTACCCAGTGAAAAGTTCCCAGTGGATCAGTCCCCAGTGAATCAGTCCCCATTGAATCCATTCCCAGTGGATCAGTCCCCAGTGAATCAGCCCCCATTGAATCCATTCCCAGTGGATCAGTCCCCAGTGAATCAGTTCCCAGTGGATCACTCCCCAGTGGATCAGGTCCCAATGAATCAGTTCCCCATGAATAATTTCCATGTGGATGAATACCGAGTGGATCAGTCCCCAGTAAAATGTTCCCAGTGAATCATTCCCCAGTGGAGCAGTTCCCAGTGAATCAGTTTCCCTTCCCCAGTGTATCAATCCCCAGTGAATCAGTCCCCAGTCAATCAGAATCCAGTCAATCAGTTCCCAGTGGATCAGTTCCCAATGTATCAGTTTCCCATCCCCAGCGGATCACTTCCCAGTGAATCAGTTCCCAGTGGATCAGTCCACAGTTGATCAGTACCCAGTGAATCAGACGCCAGTGAATCAGTCCCCAGTGAATCAGTCCACAGTAGATCAGCCTCATTGGATCAGTCGCCAGTGAATCAGTCTCCAGTGAATCATTCCCCAGTGAATCAGTTCAAAATGAATAATTTTCCAGTGGATCAGACTCCACTGAATCCGTCTGCAGTGAATCAGTTCCCTGTTGATCATTCTCCAGTGGGTCAGCTACCAGTGAATCAGTTCCCAGTGAATCATTTCCCAGTGCATTAAACCCCAGTGGATCAGTCCCCAGTGAATCAGTTCCCAGTGAATCATTCCCCATTTGATCAGATCCCAATGAATCAGTCCCAAGTAAATTGGTTACCAATGGCTCTTTCTCCAGTGGATCAGTCCCCCGTGAATCAGTTCCCAGTGAATCATTTCCCACTGCATTAAACCCCAGTGGATCAGTCCCCAGTGAATCAGTTCCCAGTGAATCATTCCCCATTTGATCAGATCCTAATGAATCAGTCCCAAGTGAATTGGTTACCATTGGCTCGATCCCCAGTGGATCAGTCTCCCATGAATCAGTTCCCAGTTAATCAACTCACAGTGGATCAATCTACAGTGGATCAGTGCCCAGTGAATCGGTTCCCATTGAATCATTCCCCGTTCGATCTGTTCCCAGTGAATCAGTTGCCCATCCCCAGTGGATCAGCCCCAATGAATCAGTCCCCATTGATTTTGTTCCCAGTGGATCAGTCCCCAGTGAATCTATTCCCAGTGGTTTATTCCCGGGTGAATCAATTCCAAGTGGATCAAGTCCCAGTGGATCAATCCACATTTGCTCAGTTCCCAGTGAATCATTTCCCAGTGAATCAGATGCCAGTGAATTAGACCGCAGTGAATCATTCTGCAGAGGATCAGTTTGCAGTGGATCAGGTCCCAGAAAATCAGTTCCCAGTAGATCAGTCGCCAGTGGATCAGGCCCCAGTGAATCAGTTCCACATGAATCATTTCCCATTGTATCTGTCCCCAGTGAATCAATCCCCAGTGAATCAGTACCCAGTGAATCAGTACCCAGTGAATCACTTCACACTGGTTCAGTCCCCAATGCATCAGTCCCCGGAGAAGCAGTTCCCAGTGGATCAGTTCCCAGTGAACAATTCCCCAGGGAATCAGATCCTAGTGAATCAATCCCAAGTGAATAATTTCCGAGTGGATCAGACTCCACTGAATCAGTCCGCAGTGAATCAGTTCCCTGTTGATCATTCTCCAGTGGGTCAGTTCCCAGTGAATCAGTTCCCAGTGAATCATTTCCCAGTGCATTAATCCCCAGTGGATCAGTCCCCAGTGAATCAGTTCCCAGTGAATCATTCCCCATTTGATCAGATCCCAATGAATCAGTCCCAAGTGGATTGGTTACCAGTGGCTCTGTCCCCAGTGGATCAGTCCCCCGTGAATCAGTTCCCAGTTAAGCAACTCACAGTGGATCAATCTGCAGTGGATCAGTAACCAGTGAATCGGTTCCCATTGAATCATTCCCCATATGATCAGTTCCCAGTGATTCAGTTCCCCATCCCCAGTGGATCAGCCCCAATGAATCAGTCCCCTTTGAATTCGTTCCCAGTGGATCAGTCCCCAGTGAATCTATTCCCAGTGGATTGTTCCCGGGTGAATCTATTCCAAGTGGATCAATTCCCAGTGGATCCATCCACATTTGCTCAGTCCCCAGTGAATCATTTCCCAGTGAGTCAGTTGCCAGTAAATCAGACCGCAGTGAATCAGTCTGCAGAGGATCAGTTTGCAGTGGATCAGGTCCCAGAGAATCAGTTCCCAGCAGATCAGTCGTCAGTGGATCAGGGCCCAGTGAATCAGTTCCATGTGAATCATTTTCCAGTGGATCTGTCCCCAGTGAATCAATCCCCAGTGAATCAGTAACCAGTGAATCAGTACCCAATGAATCACTTCCCACTGGTTCAGTCCTCAGTGCTTCCATCCATGGAGAAGCAGTTCCCAGTGGTTCAGTCCCCAGTGGATCAGTTCCCAGTGAATCATTCCCCAGGGAATCAGATCCGAGTGAATCAGTCCCAAGTGAATCAGTTCCCAGTGGATCAAATACCAGTGGAACAGCTCCCAGTGGATCAGCTCCCAGTGGCTCAGTCCCCTGTGATACAGCCCCAGTGAATCATTTCCCACTGGACCTATCCCCAGTGGATCTGTCCCCAGTGAATCAGTCCCCATTGAATCCAGTCCCAGTGCATCAGTCCCCAGTGAAACAGTTCCCAGTGGATCAGTCCCCAGTGGAGCAGTAGGCAGTGAAAAGTTCCCAGTGAATCATTCCCCAGTGAATCAGTCCCCATTGAATCCATTCCCAGTGGATCAGTCCCCAGTGAATCAGTTCCCAGTGGATCAGACCCCAGTGGATCAGTTCCCAGTGAATCAGTTTCCCATCCCCAGTGGATCAGTCCACAGTGAATCCGTTTCCCATCCCCAGTGGATCAGTCCCCATTGAATCCGTTCCCAGGGAATCAGTCCCCAGTGAATCAGTTCCCAGTGGATCAGTCCCCAGTGGATCAGTTCCCAGTGAATCATTCCCCAGGGAATCAGATCCTAGTGAATCAGTCCCAGGTGAATCAGTTCCCAGTGGATCAGCCCCAGTGAATCAGTCCCCAGTGAATCAGTTCCCAGTGAACCAGTTACCCATCCACTGTAGATTGATCCACAGTGAATCTGTCCACAGAGAAGCAGATCCCAGTCGATTAGTCTCCAGTGGATCAGTCCCCAGTGAATCAGTTTCCAGTGAATTAAATCCTAGTGAATCAGAAACCAGTGAATCATTCTCCAATCAATAATCTCCCAGTGAATCATTACCCAGCGTATCAGTTCCCAGTGAATGAGTTCCCCAACTCCAGTGGATCATTCCATACTGAATCAGTCCCTAGTGAATCAGACCCCATTCGAGCAGTCCCCAGTGGACCAGACCCCAGGGAATCCATTTCCCATCCCCAGTGTATCAGTTCCCGTGAATCAATCCCCATTTTTTCTGTCCCCAGTGAATCATTCCCAGCGGATCAGTTCGCAGTGAATCAGTCCAAAATGAATCAGTTCCCACTGGATCAGTCCCGAGTGGATCAATCCCCAATGAATCAATTCCCAGTGAATCAATTCCCAGTGGAACAGTCCCCAGTGAATCAGTTACCAGTGGATCTGTCCCCAGTGGATCAGTTCCCAGTGTTTCAATTCCCAGTGAATCACTTCCCAGTGGATCAATCCCCAGTGAATCAGTTACCCATCCCCAGTCAATCAGTCCACAGTGATTCCATTTCCCATCCACAGTGGATCAGTCCCAAGTGAGTCAGTCCCCATTGAATCCGTTTCCAGTGGATCAGTCCCCAGTAGATCAGTCCTCAGTGGATCAGTCCCCATTGAATCAGTTCCCAGTGGATCAGTTCCCAGTGAATCATTTCCCAGTGGATCAATCCCCAGTGGATCAATCACCAGTGGATTAGTCCCCAGTGAATCAGTTTCCCATCCTCAGTGGCTCAGTCCCATAAGAACATAAGAACATAAGAAATAGGAGCAGGAGTAGGCCAATCGGCCCCTCGAGCCTGCTCCGCCATTCAATAAGGTCATGGCTGATCTGATCCTAACCGCCAATCTACTATCACAGAACCATCTCCTGAATCTAACAGCATTAGACACACGAAATAGGAGCAGGATCAGGCTACACGGCCCCTGGGCCCACTCCGCTACCCACAGGGCCATGTCCGATCCGAACCTAGACTCATGTCCAAATTCCTGCCCACTCCCCGTAACCCTTAATTCCCTTTACTTCTAGGAAACTGTCTATTTCTGTTTTAAATTTATGTAATGATGTAGCTTCTACAGCTTTTTGGGGCAGCATATTCCATGAACCTACCACCCTCTGAGTGAAGTAGTTCCTCCTCATCTCAGTTTTGAAAGAGCAGCCCCTTATTCTAAGACTATGCCCCCTAGTTCTAGTTTCACCCATCATCGGGAACATCCTCCCCGCATCCACCTGACCAACCCTTCACAATCTTACATGTTTCAATAAGGTCGCCTTTCATTCTTCTGAACTCCAATGAGTAGAGTCCCAATCTACTCAGCCTCTCCTCATATGTCCATCCCCTCATCCCCGGGATTAACCGAGTGAACCTTCTTTGTACTGACTCGAGAGCAAGTATGTCTTTTCTTAAGTATGGACACCAAAACTGTATGCAGTATTCCAGGTGCGGTCTCACCAATACCTTGCACAACTGAAGCAATACCTCCCTATTTTTATATTCTATCCCCCTAGCAATGAAAGCCAACATTCCATTGGCCTTCTTAATCACTTGCTGCACCTGCATACAAACCTTTTGAGATTCGTGCACCAGGACCCACAGATCCCTTAGTACTTCAGTACTTTCCAGTTTCTTGCCATTAAGATAATAACTTGCTCTACGACTTTTCCTGCCAAAGTGCATAACCTCACACTTTCCCATATTGTATTCCATCTGCCAAATCTCTGCCCACTTACTTAGCCTGTCTATGTCCCCTTGCAGGTTTTTTATGTCCTCCTCACTCACTACTTTCCCTCCAATCTTAGTATCATCTGCAAACTTTGATATGTTACACTTGGTCCCCTCCTCCAAATCGTTAATATAGGTTGTAAAGAGTTGGGGACCCAGCACTGACCCCTGCGGAACACCAGTGGATCAGTCCCCAGTGGATCAGTTCCCCAGTGAATCAGATCCCCATGAATAAATTCCCAGTTGATGAATACCCAGTGGATCAGTGCACAGTGAAAAGTTCCCAGTGAATCATTCCCCAGTGGATCAGTTCCCAGTGAATCATTTCCCACTGCATCTACCCCGGTGGATCATTCCCCAGTGAATCAGTCCCCAATGAATCTGATCCCAGTGAATCGGTCCCCAGTGATTCAGTACCCAGTAGATGAGTTCCAAGAGAATCAGTTCCCCATGAATAATCTCCCAGTGGATGAATACCCAGCGGAGAAGTCCCCAGTTAAAAGTTCCCAGTGAAGCATGCCCCAGTGCATCAGTTCCCAGTTAATCTGTCCCAAGTGCATCAGTTCCCAATGGATCAGTTCCCAGTGAATCAGTTCCCAGTAAATCAGTTCCCAGTGGATCAGTCCAGTGAATCAGTTCCCGGTGAATCATTTGCCAGTGCATCAGTTCCCAGTTATTCAGTCCCAAGTGAATCAGTTCCCAGTGGATCTGTCCCCAGTGGATCAGTCCTCAGTGAATCAGTTCCCAGTCAATCCATTCCCAGTGGATCAGTCCACAGTGAGTCAGTTCCCAGTGAATCATTTCCCAGTTGATCTATCCCCAGTGGATCAGTCCACAGTGAATCAGTTCCCAGTGAATCACTCCCCAGTGAATCAGTCCACAGTGAATCACATACCATTCACCCGTGTATCAGTCCCCAGTGAATCAGATTCCCATTCCCAGTGAATCAGACCTCAGTGAATCAGTTCCCAGTGAATCATTTCCCAGTGGAGCTGTCCCCAGTGAATCATTCCCCAGTGAATCAGTACTCAGTGAATCGATTACCAGTGGATCAGTCACCACTGTATCAGTCTGCCGTGAATCATTTCCCAATTGTTCAAACCCCAGTGGATCAGACCCCAGTGAATAGGTTCCCAGTGAATCATTCCCCAGTGGATCAGTTCCCAGTGAATCAGTTCCCCTTCCCCAGTTGATCAATCCCCAGTGAATCAGTCCCCAGTCAATCAGAGTCCAGTCGATCAGTTCCCAGTTGATCAGTGACAATGTATTTGTTTCCCATCCCCAGTGGATCTCTCCCCAGTGAATCAGCTCCCAATGGATCAGTCCACAGTTGACCAGGTCCCAGTGAATCAGATGCCAGGGAATCAGTCGCCAGTGCATCAGTCCCCAGTAGATCAGTCTCATTGGATCAGTCGCCAGTGAATCAGTCTCCAGTGAATCAGTCCCCAGTGAATCAGTTCCAAGTGATTAATTTCCCAGTGGATCAGACTCCACTGAATCAGTCCACAGTGAATCAGTTCCCTGTTGATCATTCTCCAGTGGATCAGTTCCCAGTGAATCAGTTCCCAGTGAATCATTTCCCAGTGCATTAACCCCCAGTGGATCAGCCCCCAGTGAATCAGTTCCCAGTGAATCATTCCCCATTTGATCAGATCCCAATGAATCACTCCCAAGTGAATTGGTTACCAGTGGCTCTGTCCCCAGTAGATCAGTCCCCCTTGAATCAGTTCCCAGTTATTCAACTTGCAGTGGATCAATCTGCAGTGGATCAGTACCAAGTGAATCGGTTCCCATTGAATCATTCCCCGTTCGATCAGTTCCCAGTGAATCAGTTCCCCATCCCCAGTGGATCTGCCCAATGAATCAGTCCCCATTGAATTCGTTCCCAGTGGATCAGTCCCCAGTGAATCTATTCCCAGTGGAATATTCCTGGGTGAACCTATTCCAAGTGGATCAATTCCCAGTGGATCAATCCACATTTGCTCAGTTCCCAGTGAATCATTTCCCAGTGAATCAGATGCCAGTGAATCAGACCACAGTGAATCAGTCTGCAGGGGATCAGTTTGCAGTGGATCAGGTCCCAGAGAATCAGTTCCCAGTAGATCAGTCGTCGGTGGATCAGGGCCCAGTGAATCAGTTCCACGTGAATCATTTCCCAGTGGATCTGTCCCCAGTGAATCAATCCACAGTGAATCAGTACCCAGTGAATTAGTACCCAGTGTATCACTTCCCACTGGTTCTGTCCCCAGTGCTTCAGTCCCCAGAGAGGAGTTCCCAGTGGGTCAGTCCCCAGTGGATCAGTTCCCAGTGAATCATTCCCCAGGGAATCAGATCCTAGTGAATCAGTCCCAAGTGAATCCGTTCCCAGTGGAACAAATACCAGTGGAACAGCTCCCAGTGGGTCAGCTCCCAGTGGCTCAGTCCCCATTGATTCAGCCCCAGTGAATCATTTCCCAATGGAACTATCCCCAGTGGATCTGTCCCCAGTGAATCAGTCCCATTTGAATCCATTCCCAGTGCATCAGTCCCCAGTGAATCAGTTCCCAGTGGATCAGTCCCAAGTGCATCAGTATCCAGTGAAAAGTTCCCAGTGAATCATTCCCCAGTGAATCAGTCCCCATTGAATACATTCCCAGTGGCTCAGTCCCCAGTGAGTCTGTTCCGATTGAAGCAGTTCCCAGTGGATCAGTCCCCAGTGGATCAGTTCCCAGTGAATCATATCCAACTGGATCTCCCCCAGTGGATCATTCCCCAGTGAATCAGTCCCCATTGAATCTAATCCCAGTGAATCAGTCCCCAGTGAATCAGTACCCAGTAGATCAGTTCCAAGTGAATTAATTCACCATGAATAATTTCCCAGTGGATGAAAACCCAGTGGAGCAGCCCCAATTAAAAGTTCCCAGTGAATCATTCCACAGTGCATCAGTTCCCAGTGAATCAGTTCCCAGTGCATCAGTTCCCAGTGGATCAGTCCACGGTGATGCAGTTCCTGGTGAATCATTTGCCAGTGCATCAGTTCTGAGTTATTCAGTCCCAAGTGAATCAGTTCCCAGTGGAGTAGTCCCCAGTGGATCAGTCCCCAGTGAATGAGTTTCCAGTGAATCCATTCCCAGTGGATCAGTCCACATTGAGTCAGTTCCCAGTGAATCATTTCCCAGTTGATCAATCCCCAGTGGATCAGTCCACAGTAAATCAGTTCCCAGTGAATCATTCGCCAGTGAATCAGTCCCCAGTGAATCAAATACCCTTCACCAGTGTATCAGTCCCCAGTGAATCAGTTTCCCATTCCCAGTGAATCAGTCCCCAGTCAATCAGAGTCCAGTCGATCAGTTCCCAGTGGATCAGTGCCCAATGCATTAGTTTCCCATCCCCAGTGGATCTCTCCCCAGTGAATCAGTTCCCAGTGGATCAGTCCATAGTTGATCAGTTCCCAGTGAATGAGACCCCACTGAATCAGTTCCCAGTGAATCAGTCCCCAGTAGATCAGTCTCATTGGATCAGTCGCCAGTGAATCAGTCTCCAGTGAATCATTCCCCACTGAGTCAGTTCCAAGTGACCAATTTCCCAGTGGATCAGACTCCACTGAATCAGTCAGCAGCGAATCAGTTCCCTGTTGATCATTCTCCAGTGGGGCAGTTCCCAGTGAATCAGTTCCCAGTGAATCATTTCCCAGTGCATTAATCCCCAGTGGATCAGTCCCCAGTGAATCAGTTCCCAGTGAATCATTCCCCATTTGATCAGATCGCAATGAATCTGTCCCAAGTGAATTGGTTACCAATGGCTCTGTCCCCAGTGGATCAGTCCCCCGTGAATCAGTTCCCAGTTAATCAATTCGCAGTGGATCAATCCGCATTGGATCAGTCCCCGTGAATCAATCCCCATTTTATCTGCCCCCAGTGAATCATTCCCCAGTGGATCAGTTCGCAGTGAGTCAGTCCAAAGTGAATCAGTTCCCTGTTGTTCATTCTCCAGTGTGTCAGTTCCCAGTGAATCAGTTCCAGTGAATCATTTCCCAGTGCATTAATCCCCAGCTGATCAGTCCACAGTGAATCAGTTCCCAGTGAATCATTCCCCTTTTGATCAGATCGCAATGAATCAGTCCCAAGTGAATTGGTTACCAGTGGCTCTGTCCCCAGTGGATCAGTCCCCTGTGAATCAGTTCCCAGTTAATCAACTCGCAGTGGCTCAATCCGCAGTGGATCAGAACCCAATGAATCGGTTCCCATTGAATCATTCCCCATTTGATCAGTTCCCAGTGAATCAGTTCCCCATCTCCAGTGGATCAGTCCCAATGAATCAGTACCCATTGAATTTATTCCCAGTGGATCAGTCCCCAGTGAATCTATTCCCAGTGGATTATACTTGGGTGAATCAATTCCAAGTGGAGCAATTACCAGTGATCAATCCATATTTGCTCAGTTCCCAGTGAATCATTTCCCAGTGAATCAGACGCCAGTGAATCAGACTGCAGTGAATCAGTCTGCAGAGGATCAGTTTGCAGTGGATCAGGTCCCAGAGAATCAGTTCCCAGTAGATCAGTCATCAGTGGATCAGGGCCCAGTGAATCACTTCCACGTGAATCATTTCCCAGTGGATCTGTCCCCAGTGAATCAATCCCCAGTGAATCAGTACCCAGTGAATCAGTACCCAGTGAATCACTTCCCACTGGTTCAGTCCCCAGTGCATCAGTCCCCGGAGAAGCAGTTCCCAGTGGGTTAGTCCCCAGTGGATCAGTTCCCAGTGAATCATTCCCCAGGGAATCAGATCCTAGTGAATCAGTCCCAGGTGAATCAGTTCCCAGTGGATCAAATACCAGTGGATCAGCTCCCAGTGGATCAGCTCCCAGTGGCTCAGCCCCAGTGATTCAGCCCCAGTGAATCATTTCCCACTGGATCTATCCCCAGTGGATCGGTCCCCAGTGAATCAGTCCCCATTGAATCCATTCCCAGTGCATCAGTCCCCAGTGAATCAGTTCCCAGTGGATCAGTCGCCAGTGGATCAGTACCCAGGGAAAAGTTCCCAGTGAATCATTCCCCATTGAATCA
This sequence comes from Somniosus microcephalus, assembly GCF_052327205.1. Classification (NCBI taxonomy): domain Eukaryota; kingdom Metazoa; phylum Chordata; class Chondrichthyes; order Squaliformes; family Somniosidae; genus Somniosus; species Somniosus microcephalus. Next base: position 79,029,192 of record NC_141004.1, read on the forward strand.
GTCCCCATTGAATCCATTCCCAGTTGATCATTCCCCAGTGAATGAGTTCACAGTGGATCAGACCCCAGTGGATCAGTTCCCAGTGAATCAGTTCCCCATGAATAATTTCCCACTGGATGAATACCCAGTGGATCAGTCCCCAGTGAAAAGTTCCCAGTGAATCATTCCCCAGTGGAGCAGATCCCAGTGAAACAGCTCCACATCTCCAGTGGATCGATCCCCAGTGAATCAGTCTCCAGTTAATCAGATACCATTAGATCTCCCCCGGTGGATCAGACCCCAGTGACTCAGTTTCCCATCCCCAGTGGATCAGTCCTCAGTGAATCCGTTTCCCATCCCCAGTGGATCAGTTCCCATTGTATCCGTTCCCAGAGAATCAACCCCAGCGAATCAGTTCCCAGTGGATCAGTCCCCAGTGGATCAGTTCACGGTGAATCATTCCCCAGGGAATCAGGTCCTAGTGAATCAGTCCCATGCGAATCAGTTCCCAGTGAACCAGTTCCCAGTGAATTAGTTCCCCATGAATAATTTCCCAGTGGATGAATACCCAGCGGAGCAGTCACCAGTGAAAAGTTCCCAGTGGCTCATTCCCCAGTGCATCAGTTCCCAGTTAATCAGCCCCAAGTGAATCAGTTCCCAATGGATCAGTCCCCAGTGAATCAGTTCCCAGTGAATCAGTTCCCAGTGATTCAGTCCACAGTGAATCAGTTCCCAGTGAATCAGTTCCCAGTGATTCAGTCCACAGTGAATCAGTTCCCAGTGAATCATTTGCCAGTGCATCAGTTCCCAGTTATTCAGTCCCAAGTGAATCAGTTCCCAGTGGATCAGTCCCCAGTGGATCAGTCCCGAGTGAATCAGTTCTCAGTGAATCCGTTCCCAGCGGATCAGTCCACAGTGAATCAGTTCCCAGTGAATCATTTCCCAGTTGATCAATCCGCAGTGGATCAGTCTGCAGTGAATCGGTTCCCAGTGATTCATTCCCCAGTGGATCAGTTCCCCTTCCCCAGTGGATCGATCCCCCATGAATCAGTCCCCAGTGAATCAGATACCCTTCCCCAGTGTATCAGTCCCCAGTGAATCAGAAACCCTTCCCCAGTGTATCAGTCCCCAGTGAATCATTTTCCCATCCCCAGTGAATCAGTCCTCACTGAATCAGTTCCCAGTGAATCATTTCCCAGTGGAGCTGTCCCCAGTGAATCAGTACACAGTGAATCAGTACACAGTGAATCATTTCCCAGTGGATCAGTCACCACAGAATCAGTCTGCATTGACTCAGTTCCCAATTGTTCAGACCCCAGTGGATCAGTTCCCAGTGAACAGGTTCCCACTGAATCATTCCCCAGTGGATCCGTTCCCAGTGAATCAGTTTGCCTTCTCCAGTGGATCGATCCCCAGTGAATCAGTCCCCAGTCAATCAGATCCCAGTTGATCTGTTCCCAGTGGATTAGTGCCCAATGTATCAGTTTCCCATCCCCAGTGGATCTCTCCCCAGTGAGTCAGTTCCCAGTGGATCAGTCCACAGTTGATCAGTTCCCAGTGAATCGGACCCCAGTGAATCAGTCCCCAGTGAACCAGTCCCCAGTAGATCACTCTCATTGGATCAGTCCCCAGTGAATCAGTCTCCACTATATCAGTACACAGTGAATCAGTTTCCTGTTGATCATTCTCCAGTGGGTCAGTTCCCAGTGAATCAGTTCACAGTGAATCATTTCCCAGTGCATTCCCCCAGTGGATCAGTCCCCATTGTATCAGTTCCCAGTGAATCAGTTCCCCATCCCCAGTGGATCAGCCCCAATGAATCAGTCCCCAATGAATTCGTTCCAAGTGGATCAGTCCCCAGTGAATCCATTCCCTGTGGATTAGAACCGGGTAAATCAATTCCCAGTGGATCAATTCCGAGTGGATCAATCCACATTTGCTCAGTTCCCAGTGAACCATCTCCCAGTGATTCAGACGCCAGTGAATCAGTCCCCAGTGAATCAGTCTGCAGTGGATCAGTTTGCAGTGGCTCAGGTCCCAGGGAATCAGTTCCCAGTAGATGTGTCGTCAGTGAATCAGGGCACAGTGAATCAGTTCCACGTGAAACATTTCCCAATGGATCTGTCCCCAGTGAATCGATCCCCAGTGGATCAGTACCCAGTGAATCAGTACCCAGTGAAACAGTTCCCACTGGTTCAGTCCCCAGTGCATCAGTCCCTGGAGAAGCAGTTCCCAGTGGGTTAGTCCCCAGTGGATCAGTTTCCAGTGAATCTGTTCCCAGTAAAATAGTTCCCAGTGGATGAAATACCAGTGGAACAGCTCCCAGTGGATCATCTCCCAGTGGCTCAGTCCCCAGTGATTCAGCCCCAGTGAATCAGTTCCTAGAGGATCAGTCCCCAGTGAATGAGTGTCCAGTAGATCAGACCAGAGTGAACCAGTTCCAAGTGGATCAGTTCCCAGTGATTCTTCAGTTAATCAGTAGCCAGTGAATCAGTCCCCCGAAAATCAGACTTGATTAATCAGACCCAAGTGAATCAGTCTCCAGTGAATCATTTCCCAGTGGTTCAGTCCTAATGGATCAGGTCCTAGTGGAGCTGTCCTCAGAGAATCAGTACCCAGTGGATCAGACCCCAGTAGCAGTTCCAAGTGCATCAGTTCCCAGTGGCTCAGTCCTCAGTGATTCAGCACCAGTGAATAATTTCCTAGTGAATCACTGCCCAGTGCATCAGACCCTAGTGATATAGTCCACAGAGAACCAGTCACCAGGGAATCAGACCCCAGTGAATCTTTTCCCAATGAATCACTGCCCAGTGCATCAGACCCCAGTGAATCAGTTCCCAGTGGATCAGTTCCCACTGGATCAGTTCCCAGTGAATCAATCCACAGTGGATCGTTCCCCAGTCAATAAGTTCCCAGTGAAATATTTCCAACTGGATCAGTGCCCAGTGAATCAGTTCCGAATTGGTCATTTCCCAGTGAATCATTCCCCAGTGAATCATTCCCCAGCGGAGCAGTTCGCAGGGAATCAGTTCCCCTTCCCCAGTGCATCGTTCACCAGTAAATCAGTGCCCAATGGAGCAGTCTCCAATGAGTCAGTTCCCAGTGAATCATTTCACAGCAGATAAGTCCCCAGTGAATCAGTTCCCAGTATAAAATTTCCAGTGGATCATTTCCCTGTGGATCAGTCCACAGTGGATCAGCTCCCAGTAAATTCGTTCCCAGTGGATCAGTTCCCAGTGGATCCATCCCCAGTGCATCAGTTCTCAGTGATTCAGTCCCCAGTGGACCAGTTCCTAGTGGATCTGTCCTAAGAGAATCAGTTCCCAGTGGATCAGTTTCCATTGGATCAGTATTAGGTAATTCAGTTCCCAGTGGATCCATCTCCACTGAATCAGTTCCCAGTGAATCATTCTCCTGTCAGAAGATCCCACTGAATCAGACACAATTCTCCAGTGCATTGATCACCAGTGAAACAATGCCGAGTGCATCAGTCCCCAATGGATCAGTTCCTAGTGGATCTGTCCTCAGAGAATCAGTTCCCAGTGGCTCAGTTTCCAATGGGTCAGGCCCCAGTGAATCAGTTCCCAGTGGATCAGCCCCAAGTAAATCAGTTCCCAGTAGAACAATTCCCAGTCATTCAGCCCCAGTGAATCAGTTTTCAATGGATCAGTCCCGAGTGAATCAATCCCCCGCGGATCAGTCTAGACGAAACCAGTACCAAGTGGATCAGTTCCCAGTAAATCTGTTCCCATGGTATCATTCTTCAGTTAATCTTTTATCAGTCAACGCTGGATCAGTGTTATGTTAATCAATATTCAGTTAATCAGACTTCAGTGAATCACTGCCCAGTGAATCGGACCACAGGGAATCAGTACAGGGAATCACCCAGCAGTAAATGAGACCTCAGTGAATCAGTCCCAATTGAACCAATCCCCAAACAATCAGACCCCAGTGAATCAGTCCCAATTGAACCAGTCCCCAAACAACCAGACCCCAGTGAATCAGACACCAGGGAATCACTGCCCAGTGAATCAGACCTCAGTGGATCAGTCCTCAGTGAATCAGTTCCCACTCGATCAGTTCCAACTGGATCAGCTCCCATTAAATTAGTCCTCAGTCGATCAGTCCCCAGTGAATCAGATCCCAGTGAAACATTTCCCAGGAGATCAGTTCCCAGTGGAACAGTTCCCAGTGGATCAGTTCCCAGTGGCTCAGACCCCAGTGGATCAGTTTGCAGTATAATACTTGCCAGTGAATCAGCTCCCAGTGTATCAGTCCACAGTGAATCAGTTCCCAATGATTCAGTCCCCAGGCTATCAGTTCCTAGTGGATCTGTCCTCAGAGAATCAGTTCCCAGTGAGTCCGTTTCGACTGGATCAGTCCCCAGTGAACCAGTTCCCAGTGGATCAGTCCCCAGTGAATCAGTTCCCATTGGATCAGGTCCCAGTGATCCAGACCACAGTGAATCAATCCCCAGTGAATCAGTGCCCAGAGAATCAGACCCAAGTGAATCACTCCCCTGTGAATCACTGTCCAGTGAATCAGGCCCCATTGGATCAGCTCCCAGTGAATCAGTTCCCTGGTGGGTCAATTCCCGGTGAATCAGTTCCCAGTCCATCAGTTCCCACTGGATCAGTTCCTAGAGAATCAGTCCTCAGTCGGTCTGTCCCCAGTGATTCAGTTCCCAGTGAAACATTTCCCAGTGGATCAGTTCCCATTCGATCATTTCCCAATGGTCAGTACCAAGTGGATCGGTTCCCAGTAAAATCATTCCCAGGACATCAGTCACGAGTGAATCAGTCCCCAGTGGATCAGTCCGCAGTGAATCAGTTCCAAGTGGACCAGTGCCTAGTAAATCTGTTCCCAGTGTGTCATTCTTCAGTTAATCAGTTACCAATGTATCAGCCCACGTTGGAGTTGTGTTCTGTTAATCAACATTCAGTCAATCAGTCTTCAGTGAATCACTGCCCAGTGAAGCAGACCCTAGTGAATCAGTCCCCAGTGAATCAGTTCCCAGTGAATCATTTCCCAGTGCATCAGTTCCGAGTGATTCAGTCCCCAGTGGAGCAGTTCGTAGTGGATCTGTCCTAAGAGAATCAGTTCCCAGTGGATCAGTTTCCACTGGATCTGTAATAGGTAATTCAGTACCCAGTGGATCCATCTCCACTGAATCAGTTCCCAGTGTATCAGTTCCCAGTGATTCATCCCCAGTGAATCAGTTCTCAATGGATCACTTCCCATTGAATCAGTCCCCAGTGAATCATTCTCCTGTCAGAAGATCCCACTGAATCACAGACCATTCCCCAGTGCATTTATCACCAGTGAAACAATGCCTAGTGGATCAGTCCCCAATGGATCAGTTCCAGGTGGATCTGTCCTCAAAGAATCAGTTCCCAGTGGATCAGTTTCCACTGGATCAGACACCAGTGAATCAGTTCCCAGTGGATCAGCCCCCAGTGAATCAGTTCCCAGTAGATCAATTCCCAGTCATTCAGCCCCAGTGAATCTGTTTTCAATGGATCGGTCCCCAGTGAATCAATCCCCAGTGGATCAGTCTAGAGGAAATCTGTTCCAAGTGGGTCAGTTCCCATTAAATCTGTTCCCAGGGTATCATTCTTTAGTTAATCATGTAAAAGTCCACGCTGGATCAGTGTTATGTTAATCAACATTCAGTTAATCAGACTTCAGTGAATCACTGCCCAGAGAATCGGACCCCAGAGAATCAGTTCCCAGGAGATCTGTCGTCAGTGAATCAGGGCCCAGTGAATCAGTTCCACGTGAATCATTTCCCAATGGATCTGTCCCCAGTGAATCAATCCCCAGTGAATCAGTACCCAGTGAAACAGTTCCCACTGGTTCAGTCCCCAGTGCATCAGTCCCTGGAGAAGCAGTTCCCAGTGGGTCAGTCCCCAGTGGATCAGTTCCCAGTGAATCAGTTCCCAGTAAAATAGTTCCCAGTGGATGAAATACCAGTGGAACAGCTCCCAGTGGATCATCTCCCAGTGGCTCAGTCCCCAGTGATTCAGCCCCAGTCAATCAGTTCCTAGAGGATCAGTCCCCAGTGAACGAGTGCCCAGTAGATCAGACCAGAGTGAACCAGTTCCAAGTGGATCAGTTCCCAGTGATTCTTCAGCGAATCAGTAGCCAGTGAATCAGTCCCCCGAAAATCAGACTTGATTAATCAGACCCAAGTGAATCAGTCTCCAGTGAATCATTTACCAGCGGTTCAGTCCTAGTGGATCAGGTCCTAGTGGAGCTGTCCTCAGAGAATCAATACCCAGTGGATCAGACCCCAGTAGCAGTTCCAAGTGCATCAGTTCCCAATGGCTCAATCCTCAGTGATTCAGCACCAGTAAATAATTTCCTAGTGAATCACTGCCCAGTGCATCAGACCCCAGTGACATAGTCCACAGAGAATCAGTCACCAGGGAATCAGACCCCAGTGAATCTTTTCCCAATGAATCACTGCCCAGTGCATCAGACCCCAGTGAATCAGTTCCCAGTGGATCAGTTCCCACTGGATCCGTTCCCAGTGAATCAGTCCGCAGTGGATCGTTCCCCAGTCAATAAGTCCTCAGTGAAACATTTCCAACTGGATCAGTGCCCAGTGAATTAGTTCCGAATTGGTCATTTCCCAGTGAATCATTCCCCAGTGAATCATTCCCCAGTGGAGCAGTTCACAGGGAATCAGTTCCCCTTCCCCAGTGTTTCATTCACCAGTAAATCAGTGCCCAATGGAGAAGTCCCCAATGACTCAGTTCCCAGTGAATCATTTCACAGCAGATAAGTCCCAAGCGAATCAGTTCCCAGCATAAAATTTCCAGTGGATCATTTCCCAGTGGATCAGTTCCCAGTAAATTCGTTCCCAGTGGATCAGTTCCCAGTGGATCCATCCCCAGTGCATCAGTTCTCAGTGATTCAGTCTCCAGTGGACCAGTTCCTAGTGGATCTGTCCTAAGAGAATCAGTTCCCAGTGGATCAGATTGCATTGGATCAGTACTAGGTAATTCAGTTCCCAGTGGATCCATCTCCACTGAATCAGTTCCCAGTGTATCAGTTCCCAGTGATTCGTCCCCAGTGAATCAGTTCTCAATGGATCAGTCCCCAGTGAATCAGTCCCCAGTGAATCATTTCCAAGTGGATCAGTCTCCAGTGAATTGGTTCCGAATTGATCATTTCCCATTGAATCAGACCCCAGTGAAACATTTCCAAGTGGATCAGTCCCCAGTGAATTGGTTCCGAATGGGTCATTTCCCATTGAATCAGTCCCCAGTGAAACATTTCCAAGTGGATCAGTCCCCAGGGAATTGGTTCCCAATTGGTCATTTCCCATTGAATCAGTCCCAATGAATCATTCTCCTGTCAGAATATCCCACTGAATCAGAGACCCTTCCCCGGTGCATTGATTACCAGTGAAACAGTGCCTAGTGGATCAGTCCTGAGCGAATCAGTTCCCAGTGGATCCGGTTCCACTGGATCAGACCCCAGTGAATCAGTTCCCAGTGGATCAGCCCCCAGTGACTCAGTTCCCAATAGATCAATTGCCAGTCATTCAGCCCCAGTGAATCAGTTTCCAATGGATCAGTCCCCAGTGAATCACTCCCCGGTGGATCAGTCTACAGGAAATCAGTTCCAAGTGGATCAGTTCCTATTAAATCTGTTCCCAGGGTATCATTCTTCAGTTAATCAGTTCCCAATGTATCAGTCCACGCTGGATCAGTATTCTGTTAATCAACAGTCAGTTAACCAGACTTCAGTGAATCACTGCCCAGTGATTCAGACCCCAGTGAATCAGTCCAGTGAATCACTCAGCAGTTAATCAGACCCCAGTGAATCAGACACCAGGGAATCACTGCCCAGTGAATCAGGCCTCAGTGGATCAGTCCTCAGTGAATCAGTTCCCACTCGATCAGTTCCAACTGGATCAGGTCCCATTGAATTAGTCCTCAGTCGATCAGCCCCCAGTGAATTAGTTCCCAGTGAAACATTTCCCAGTAAATCAGTTCCCAGTGCAACAGTTCGCAGTGGGTCAGTTCCCAGTGTCTCAGACCCGAGTGGATCAGTTCGCAGTATAATACTTGCCAGTGGAACAGTTCCCAGTGGATCAGTCACCAGTGGATCAGTCCCCAATGAATCAGTTGCCTGTGAATCAGTTCCCAGTGAAGCAGGTCCCAGTGGAACAGTTCCCAGTAGAACTGTCACCAGTGAATCATTCCCCAGTGGATCTGTCCCCAGTGAATCAGATCCTAGTGGATCAGTCCACAGTGAATCACTTCCCAGTGGATCAGCTCCCAGTGGTTCAGTCTCCAATGAATCAGTTCCCAGTGAAAAATGTCCCAGTGGATCAGTCACCAGTGAATCATTCTCCAGTGGAACAGTCTCCAGTGAATCAGTTTCCCATCACCAGTGGATTGATACCCAGTGAATCAGTTCCAAGTGGAATGGATCCCAGTGGATCAGTCCCCAGTGAATCAGTTCCCAGATAATCATTTCCCAGTGGATCAATCCCCAGTGGATGAGTCCCCAATGACACAGTTCCCATTGTATCATCCCCCAGTGGATCAGTTCCCAGTGAATCAGTCCCAAGTAAATCAGTTCCCAGTGGATCAGACCCCAGTGAATCAGTTTTCAATGGATCAGTCCCGAGTGAATCAATCCCCCGTGGATCACAGAAATCACAGAAATCACAGAAACCCCACAGTGCAGATAGAGGCCATTTCGGCCCATCGAGCCTGCACCGACGCATATCCCACCCGATCCCCGTAACCCCTACACCAACACATATCCCACCCAATCCCCGTAACCACACGTATTTAATCCCCCTAACACTAAGGGTCAATTTGTCATAGCCAATCAACCTAACCCGCACATCTTTGGACTGTGGGAGGAAACCGGAGCACCCGGAGGAAACCCACGCAAACACGGGGAGAATGTGCAAACTCCACACAGACAGTCGCCCGAGGCCAGATTCGAACCCGGGTCCCTGGCGCTGTGAGGCATCAGTCTAGAGGAAATCTGTTCCAAGTGGATCAGTTCCCAGTAAATCTGTTCCCAGGGTATCATTCTTCAGTTAATCTTGTATCAGTCCACGCTGGATCAGTGTTATGTTAATCAACATTCAGTTAATCAGGCTTCAGTGAATCACTGCCCAGTGAATCGGACTCCAGGGAATCAGTACAGTGAATCACCCAGCAGTTAATGAGACCTCAGTGAATCAGTCCCAATTGAACCAGTCCCCAAAGAATCAGACCCCAGTGAATCTGACACCAGGGAATCACTGCCCAGTGAATGAGGCCTCAGTGGATCAGTCCTCAGTGAATCAGTTCCCACTCGATCAGTTCCAACTGGATCAGTTCCCGTTAAATTAGTCCTCAGTCGATCAGTCCCCAGCGAATCAGTTCCCAGTGAAACATTTCCCAGTAGATCAGTTCCCAGTGGAACAGTTCCTAGTGGATCAGTTCCCAGTTTCTCAGACCCCAGTGGATCAGCTTGCAGTATAATACTTGCCAGTGTAGCACCTCCCAGTGTATCAGTCCACAGTGAATCAGTTCCCAATGATTCAGTCCCCAGGCTATCAGTTCATAGTGGACCTGTGCTCAGAGAATCAGTTCCCAGTGAGTCCGTGTCGACTGGATCAGTCCCCAGTGAACCAGTTCGCAATGGATCAGTCCCCAGTGAATCAGTTCCCATTGGATCAGGTCCCAGTGATCCAGACCACAGTGAATCAATCCCCAGTGAATCAGTGCCCAGAGAATCAGACCCCAGTGAATCAGTCCCCAGTGAATTACTGTCCAGTGAATCAGGCCCCATTGAATCAGCTCCCAGTGAATCAGTTCCCTAGTGGGTCAATTCCCAGTGAATCAGTTCCCAGTCAATCAGTTCCCACTGGATCAGTTCCCAGATAATCAGTCCTCAGTCGGTCTGTCCCCAGTGATTCAGTTTCCAGTTAAACATTTCCCAGTGGATCAGTACCCATTCGATCATTTCCCAGTGGTCAGTACCAAGTGGATCGGTTCCCAGTAAAATCATTCCTAGGAGATCAGTCACGAGTGAATCAGTCCCCAGTGGATCAGTCCGCAGTGAATCAGTTCCAAGTGGACCAGTGCCTAGTAAATCTGTTCCCAGTGTGTCATTCTTCAGTTAATCAGTTACCAATGTATCAGCCCACGTTGGAGTAGTGTTCTGTTAATCAACATTCAGTCAATCAGTCTTCAGTGAATCACTGCCCAGTGAAGCAGACCCCAGTGAATCAGTCCCCAGTGAATCAGTTCCCAGGGAATCATTTCCCAGTGCATCAGTTCCGAGTGATTCAGTTCCCAGTGGAGCAGTTCGTACTGGATCTGTCCTAAGAGAATCAGTTCCCAGTGGATCAGTTTCCACTGGATCAGTAATAGGTAATTCAGTACCCAGTGGATCCATCTCCACTGAATCAGTTCCCAGTGAATCAGTTCCCAGTGGATCAGCCCCCAGTGAATCAGTTCCCAGTAGATCAATTCCCAGTCATTCAGCCCCAGTGAATCTGTTTTCAATGGATCGGTCCCCAGTGAATCAATCCCCAGTGGATCAGTCTAGAGGAAATCTGTTCCAAGTGGGTCAGTTCCCATTAAATCTGTTCCCAGGGTATCATTCTTTAGTTAATCATGTAAAAGTCCACGCTGGATCAGTGTTATGTTAATCAACATTCAGTTAATCAGACTTCAGTGAATCACTGCCCAGAGAATCGGACCCCAGAGAATCAGTTCCCAGGAGATCTGTCGTCAGTGAATCAGGGCCCAGTGAATCAGTTCCACGTGAATCATTTCCCAATGGATCTGTCCCCAGTGAATCAATCCACAGTGATTCAGTACCCAGTGAATCAGTACCCAGTGAAACAGTTCCCACTGGTTCAGTCCCCAGTGCATCAGTCCCTGGAGAAGCAGTTCCCAGTGGGTCAGTCCCCAGTGGATCAGTTCCCAGTGAATCAGTTCCCAGTAAAAGATTTCCCAGTGGATGAAATACCAGTGGAACAGCTCCCAGTGGATCATCTCCCAGTGGCTCAGTCCCCAGTGATTCAGCCCCAGTGAATCAGTTCCTAGAGGATCAGTCCCCAGTGAACGAGTGCCCAGTAGATCAGACCAGAGTGAACCAGTTCCAAGTGGATCAGTTCCCAGTGATTCTTCAGCGAATCAGTAGCCAGTGAATCAGTCCCCCGAAAATCAGACTTGATTAATCAGACCCAAGTGAATCAGTCTCCAGTGAATCATTTCCCAGTGGTTCAGTCCTAGTGGATCAGGTCCTAGTGGAGCTGTCCTCAGAGCATCAATACCCAGTGGATCAGACCCCAGTAGCAGTTCCAAGTGCATCAGTTCCCAATGGCTCAATCCTCAGTGATTCAGCACCAGTAAATAATTTCCGAGTGAATCACTGCCCAGTGCATCAGACCCCAGTGACATAGTCCACAGAGAATCAGTCACCAGGGAATCAGACCCCAGTGAATCTTTTCCCAATGAATCACTGCCCAGTGCATCAGACCCCAGTGAATCAGTTCCCAGTGGATCAGTTCCCACTGGATCCGTTCCCAGTGAATCAGTCCGCAGTGGATCGTTCCCCAGTCAATAAGTTCCCAGTGAAACATTTCCAACTGGATCAGTGCCCAGTGAATCAGTTCCGAATTGGTCATTTCCCAGTGAATCATTCCCCAGTGAATCATTCCCCAGTGGAGCAGTTCACAGGGAATCAGTTCCCCTTCCCCAGTGTATCATTCAAGAGTAAATCAGTGCCCAATGTAGAAGTCCCCAATGACTCAGTTCCCAGTGAATCATTTCACAGCAGATAAGTCCCCAGTGAAGCAGTTCCCAGCATAAAATTTCCAGTGGATCATTTCCCAGTGGATCAGGTCCCAGTAAATTCGTTCCCAGTGGATCAGTTCCCAGTGGATCCATCCCCAGTGCATCAGTTCTCAGTGATTCAGTCCCCAGTGGACCAGTTCCTAGTGGATCTGTCCTAAGAGAATCAGTTCCCAGTGGATCAGATTGCATTGGATCAGCACTAGGTAATTCAGTTCCCAGTGGATCCATCTCCACTGAATCAGTTCCCAGTGTATCAGTTCCCAGTGATCCGTCCCCAGTGAATCAGTTCTCAATGGATCAGTCCCCAGTGAATCAGTCCCCAGTGAATCATTTCCAAGTGGATCAGTCCCCAGTGAATTGGTTCCGAATTGGTCATTTCCCATTGAATCAGTCCCCAGTGAAACATTTCCAAGTGGATCAGTCCCCAGAGAATTGGTTCCCAATTGGTCATTTCCCATTGAATCAGTCCCAATGAATCATTCTCCTGTCAGAATATCCCACTGAATCGGAGACCCTTCCCCGGTGCATTGATTATCAGTGAAAGAGTGCCTAGTGGATCAGTCCTGAGCGAATCAGTTCCCAGTGGATCCGGTTCCACTGGATCAGACCCCAGTGAATCAGTTCCCAGTGGATCAGCCCCCAGTGACTCAGTTTCCAATAGATCAATTGCCAGTCATTCAGCCCCAGTGAATCAGTTTCCAATGGATCAGTCCCCAGTGAATCACTCCCCGGTGGATCAGTCTACAGGAAATCAGTTCCAAGTGGATCAGTTCCTATTAAATCTGTTCCCAGGGTATCATTCTTCAGTTAATCAGTTCCCAATGTATCAGTTCACGCTGGGTCAGTATTCTGTTAATCAACAGTCAGTTAACCAGACTTCAGTGAATCACTGCCCAGTGATTCAGACCCCAGTGAATCAGTCCAGTGAATCACTCAGCAGTTAATCAGACCCCAGTGAATCAGACACCAGGGAATCACTGCCCAGTGAATCAGGCCTCAGTGGATCAGTCCTCAGTGAATCAGTTCCCAATCGATCAGTTCCAACTGGATCAGGTCCCATTGAATTAGTCCTCAGTCGATCAGCCCCCAGTGAATTAGTTCCCAGTGAAACATTTCCCAGTAAATCAGTTCCCAGTGCAACAGTTCGCAGTGGGTCAGTTCCCAGTGTCTCAGACCCGAGTGGATCAGTTCGCAGTATAATACTTGCCAGTGGAACAGTTCCCAGTGGATCAGTCACCAGTGGATCAGTCCCCAATGAATCAGTTGCCTGTGAATCAGTTCCCAGTGAAGCAGGTCCCAGTGGAACAGTTCCCAGTAGAACTGTCACCAGTGAATCATTCCCCAGTGGATCTGTCCCCAGTGAATCAGATCCTAGTGGATCAGTCCACAGTGAATCAGTTCCCAGTGGATCAGCTCCCAGTGGTTCAGTCTCCAATGAATCAGTTCCCAGTGAAAAATGTCCCAGTGGATCAGTCACCAGTGAATCATTCTCCAGTGGAACAGTCTCCAGTGAATCAGTTTCCCATCACCAGTGGATTGATAACCAGTGAATCAGTTCCAAGTGGAATGGATCCCACTGGATCAGTCCCCAGTGAATCAGTTCCCAGATAATCATTTCCCAGTGGATCAATCCCCAGTGGATGAGTCCCCAATGACACAGTTCCCATTGTATCATCCCCCAGTGGATCAGTTCCCAGTGAATCAGTCCCAAGTAAATCAGTTCCCAGTGGATCAGACCCCAGTGAATCAGTTTTCAATGGATCAGTCCCTAGTGAATCAATCCCCCGTGGATCAGTCTAGAGGAAATCTGTTCCAAGTGGATCAGTTCCCAGTAAATCTGTTCCCAGGGTATCATTCTTCAGTTAATCTTGTATCAGTCCACGCTGGATCAGTGTTATGTTAATCAACATTCAGTTAATCAGACTTCAGTGAATCACTGCCCAGTGAATCGGACTCCAGGGAATCAGTACAGTGAATCACCCAGCAGTTAATGAGACCTCAGTGAATCAGTCCCAATTGAACCAGTCCCCAAAGAATCAGACCCCAGTGAATCTGACACCAGGGAATCACTGCCCAGTGAATCAGGCCTCAGTGGATCAGTCCTCAGTGAATCAGTTCCCACTCGATCAGTTCCAACTGGATCAGTTCCCGTTAAATTAGTCCTCAGTCGATCAGTCCCCAGCGAATCAGTTCCCAGTGAAACATTTCCCAGTAGATCAGTTCCCAGTGGAACAGTTCCTAGTGGATCAGTTCCCAGTTTCTCAGACCCCAGTGGATCAGTTCGCAGTATAATACTTGCCAGTGTAGCACCTCCCAGTGTATCAGTCCACAGTGAATCAGTTCCCAATGATTCAGTCCCCAGGCTATCAGTTCATAGTGGACCTGTGCTCAGAGAATCAGTTCCCAGTGAGTCCGTGTCGACTGGATCAGTCCTCAGTGAACCAGTTCGCAATGGATCAGTCCCCAGTGAATCAGTTCCCATTGGATCAGGTCCCAGTGATCCAGACCACAGTGAATCAATCCCCAGTGAATCAGTGCCCAGAGAATCAGACCCCAGTGAATCAGTCCCCAGTGAATTACTGTCCAGTGAATCAGGCCCCATTGAATCAGCTCCCAGTGAATCAGTTCCCTAGTGGGTCAATTCCCAGTGAATCAGTTCCCAGTCAATCAGTTCCCACTGGATCAGTTCCCAGATAATCAGTCCTCAGTCGGTCTGTCCCCAGTGACTCAGTTTCCAGTGAAACATTTCCCAGTGGATCAGTACCCATTCGACCATTTCCCAGTGGTCAGTACCAAGTGGATCGGTTCCCAGTAAAATCATTCCCAGGACATCAGTCACGAGTGAATCAGTCCCCAGTGGATCAGTCCGCAGTGAATCAGTTCCAAGTGGACCAGTGCCTAGTAAATCTGTTCCCAGTGTGTCATTCTTCAGTTAATCAGTTACCAATGTATCAGCCCACGTTGGAGTAGTGTTCTGTTAATCAACATTCAGTCAATCAGTCTTCAGTGAATCACTGCCCAGTGAAGCAGACCCCAGTGAATCAGTCCCCAGTGAATCAGTTCCCAGTGAATCATTTCCCAGTGCATCAGTTCCGAGTGATTCAGTCCCCAGTGGAGCAGTTCATAGTGGATCTGTCCTAAGAGAATCAGTTCCCAGTGGATCAGTTTCCACTGGATCAGTAATAGGTAATTCAGTACCCAGTGGATCCATCTCCACTGAATCAGTTCCCAGTGTATCAGTTCCCAGTGATTCATCCCCAGTGAATCAGTTCTCAATGGATCACTTCCCATTGAATCAGTCCCCAGTGAATCATTCTCCTGTCCGAAGATCCCACTGAATCACAGACCATTCCCCAGTGCATTTATCACCAGTGAAACAATGCCTAGTGGATCAGTCCCCAATGGATCAGTTCCAGGTGGATCTGTCCTCAAAGAATCAGTTCCCAGTGGATCAGTTTCCACTGGATCAGTTCCCAGTGAATCAGTTCCCAGTAAAATAGTTCCCTGTGGATGAAATACCAGTGGAACAGCTCCCAGTGGATCATCTCCCAGTGGCTCAGTCCCCAGTGATTCAGCCCCAGTGAATCAGTTCCTAGAGGATCAGTCCCCAGTGAACGAGTGCCCAGTAGATCAGACCAGAGTGACCCAGTTCCAAGTGGATCAGTTCCCACTGATTCTTCAGCGAATCAGTAGCCAGTGAATCAGTCCCCCGAAAATCAGACTTGATTAATCAGACCCAAGTGAATCAGTCTCCAGTGAATCATTTCCCGGTGGTTCAGTCCTAGTGGATCAGGTCCTAGTGGAGCTGTCCTCAGAGAATCAATACCCAGTGGATCAGACCCCAGTAGCAGTTCCAAGTGCATCAGTTCCCAATGGCTCAATCCTCAGTGATTCAGCACCAGTAAATAATTTCCTAGTGAATCACTGCCCAGTGCATCAGACCCCAGTGACATAGTCCACAGAGAATCAGTCACCAGGGAATCAGACCCCAGTGAATCTTTTCCCAATGAATCACTGCCCAGTGCATCAGACCCCAGTGAATCAGTTCCCAGTGGATCAGTTCCCACTGGATCCGTTCCCAGTGAATCAGTCCGCAGTGGATCGTTCCCCAGTCAATAAGTTCCCAGTGAAACATTTCCAACTGGATCAGTGCCCAGTGAATCAGTTCCGAATTGGTCATTTCCCAGTGAATCATTCCCCAGTGAATCATTCCCCAGTGGAGCAGTTCACAGGGAATCAGTTCCCCTTCCCCAGTGTATCATTCACCAGTAAATCAGTGCCCAATGGAGAAGTCCCCAATGACTCAGTTCCCAGTGAATCATTTCACAGCAGATAAGTCCCCAGTGAATCAGTTCCCAGCATAAAATTTCCAGTGGATCATTTCCCAGTGGATCAGTTCCCAGTAAATTCGTTCCCAGTGGATCAGTTCCCAGTGGATCCATCCCCAGTGCATCAGTTCTCAGTGATTCAGTCCCCAGTGGACCAGTTCCTAGTGGATCTGTCCTAGGAGAATCAGTTCCCAGTGGATCAGATTGCATTGGATCAGTACTAGATAATTCAGTTCCCAGTGGATCCATCTCCACTGAATCAGTTCCCAGTGTATCAGTTCCCAGTGATTCGTCCCCAGTGAATCAGTTCTCAATGGATCAGTCCCCAGTGAATCAGTCCCCAGTGAATCATTTCCAAGTGGATCAGTCTCCAGTGAATTGGTTCCGAATTGGTCATTTCCCATTGAATCAGTCCCCAGTGAAACATTTCCAAGTGGATCAGTCCCCAGGGAATTGGTTCCCAATTGGTCATTTCCCATTGAATCAGTCCCAATGAATCATTCTCCTGTCAGAATATCCCACTGAATCAGAGACCCTTCCCCGGTGCATTGATTACCAGTGAAACAGTGCCTAGTGGATCAGTCCTGAGCGAATCAGTTCCCAGTGGATCCGCTTCCACTGGATCAGACCCCAGTGAATCAGTTCCCAGTGGATCAGCCCCCAGTGACTCAGTTCCCAATAGGTCAATTGCCAGTCATTCAGCCCCAGTGAATCAGTTTCCAATGGATCAGTCCCCAGTGAATCACTCCCCAGTGGATCAGTCTACAGGAAATCAGTTCCAAGTGGATCAGTTCCTATTAAATCTGTTCCCAGGGTATCATTCTTCAGTTAATCAGTTCCCAATGTATCAGTCCACGCTGGATCAGTATTCTGTTAATCAACAGTCAGTTAATCAGACTTCAGTGAATCACTGCCCAGTGATTCAGACCCCAGTGAATCAGTCCAGTGAATCACTCAGCAGTTAATCAGACCCCAGTGAATCAGACACCAGAGAATCACTGCCCAGTGAATCAGGCCTCAGTGGATCAGTCCTCAGTGAATCAGTTCCCACTCGATCAGTTTCAACTGGATCAGGTCCCATTGAATTAGTCCTCAGTCGATCAGCCCCCAGTGAATTAGTTCCCAGTGAAACATTTCCCAGTAAATCAGTTCCCAGTGCAACAGTTCGCAGTGGGTCAGTTCCCAGTGTCTCAGACCCGAGTGGATCAGTTCGCAGTATAATACTTGCCAGTGGAACAGTTCCCAGTGGATCAGTCACCAGTGGATCAGTCCCCAATGAATCAGTTGCCTGTGAATCAGTTCCCAGTGAAGCAGGTCCCAGTGGAACAGTTCCCAGTAGAACTGTCACCAGTGAATCATTCCCCAGTGGATCTGTCCCCAGTGAATCAGATCCTAGTGGATCAGTCCACAGTGAATCAGTTCCCAGTGGATCAGCTCCCAGTGGTTCAGTCTCCAATGAATCAGTTCCCAGTGAAAAATGTCCCAGTGGATCAGTCACCAGTGAATCATTCTCCAGTGGAACAGTCTCCAGTGAATCAGTTTCCCATCACCAGTGGATTGATACCCAGTGAATCAGTTCCAAGTGGAACGGATCCCAGTGGATCAGTCCCCAGTGAATCAGTTCCCAGATAATCATTTCCCAGTGGATCAATCCCCAGTGGATGAGTCCCCAATGACACAGCTCCCATTGTATCATCCCCCAGTGGATCAGTTCCCAGTGAATCAGTCCCAAGTAAATCAGTTCCCAGTGGATCAGACCCCAGTGAATCAGTTTTCAATGGATCAGTCCCTAGTGAATCAATCCCCCGTGGATCAGTCTAGAGGAAATCTGTTCCAAGTGGATCAGTTCCCAGTAAATCTGTTCCCAGGGTATCATTCTTCAGTTAATCTTGTATCAGTCCACGCTGGATCAGTGTTATGTTAATCAACATTCAGTTAATCAGACTTCAGTGAATCACTGCCCAGTGAATCGGACTCCAGGGAATCAGTACAGTGAATCACCCAGCAGTTAATGAGACCTCAGTGAATCAGTCCCAATTGAACCAATCCCCAAAGAATCAGACCCCAGTGAATCTGACACCAGGGAATCACTGCCCAGTGAATCAGGCCTCAATGGATCAGTCCTCAGTGAATCAGTTCCCACTCGATCAGTTCCAACTGGATCAGTTCCCGTTAAATTAGTCCTCAGTCGATCAGTCCCCAGCGAATCAGTTCCCAGTGAAACATTTCCCAGTAGATCAGTTCCCAGTGGAACAGTTCCTAGTGGATCAGTTCCCAGTTTCTCAGACCCCAGTGGATCAGTTCGCAGTATAATACTTGCCAGTGTAGCACCTCCCAGTGTATCAGTCCACAGTGAATCAGTTCCCAATGATTCAGTCCCCAGGCTATCAGTTCATAGTGGACCTGTGCTCAGAGAATCAGTTCCCAGTGAGTCCGTTTCGACTGGATCAGTCCCCAGTGAACCAGTTCGCAATGGATCAGTCCCCAGTGAATCAGTTCCCATTGGATCAGGTCCCAGTGATCCAGACCACAGTGAATCAATCACCAGTGAATCAGTGCCCAGGGAATCAGACCCCAGTGGATCAGTCCCCAGTGAATTACTGTCCAGTGAATCAGGCCCCATTGAATCAGCTCCCAGTGAATCAGTTCCCTAGTGGGTCAATTCCCAGTGAATCAGTTCCCAGTCAATCAGTTCCCACTGGATCAGTTCCCAGAGAATCAGTCCTCAGTCGGTCTGTCCCCAGTGATTCAGTTTCCAGTGAAACATTTCCCAGTGGATCAGTACCCATTCGATCATTTCCCAGTGGTCAGTACCAAGTGGATCGGTTCCCAGTAAAATCATTCCTAGGAGATCAGTCACGAGTGAATCAGTCCCCAGTGGATCAGTCCGCAGTGAATCAGTTCCAAGTGGACCAGTGCCTAGTAAATCTGTTCCTAGTGTGTCAGTCTTCAGTTAATCAGTTACCAATGTATCAGCCCACGTTGGAGTAGTGTTCTGTTAATCAACATTCAGTCAATCAGTCTTCAGTGAATCACTGCCCAGTGAAGCAGACCCCAGTGAATCAGTCCCCAGTGAATCAGTTCCCAGTGAATCATTTCCCAGTGCATCAGTTCCGAGTGATTCAGTCCCCAGTGGAGCAGTTCGTAGTGGATCTGTCCTAAGAGAATCAGTTCCCAGTGGATCAGTTTCCACTGGATCAGTAATAGGTAATTCAGTACCCAGTGGATCCATCTCCACTGAATCAGTTCCCAGTGTATCAGTTCCCAGTGATTCATCCCCAGTGAATCAGTTCTCAATGGATCGCTTCCCATTGAATCAGTCCCCAGTGAATCATTCTCCTGTCAGAAGATCCCACTGAATCACAGACCATTCCCCAGTGCATTTATCACCAGTGAAACAATGCCTAGTGGATCAGTCCCCAATGGACCAGTTCCAGGTGGATCTGTCCTCAAAGAATCAGTTCCCAGTGGATCAGTTTCCACTGGATCAGACACCAGTGAATCAGTTCCCAGTGGATCAGCCCCCAGTGAATCAGTTCCCAGTAGTTCAATTCCCAGTCATTCAGCCCCAGTGAATCTGTTTTCAATGGATCGGTCCCCAGTGAATTAATCCCCAGTGGATCAGTCTAGAGGAAATCTGTTCCAAGTGGGTCAGTTCCCATTAAATCTGTTCCCAGGGTATCATTCTTTAGTTAATCATGTAAAAGTCCACGCTGGATCAGTGTTATGTTAATCAACATTCAGTTAATCAGACTTCAGTGAATCACTGCCCAGAGAATCGGACCCCAGAGAATCAGTTCCCAGGAGATCTGTCGTCAGTGAATCAGGGCCCAGTGAATCAGTTCCACGTGAATCATTTCCCAATGGATCTGTCCCCAGTGAATCAATCCCCAGTGAATCAGTACCCAGTGAATCAGTACCCAGTGAAACAGTTCCCACTGGTTCAGTCCCCAGTGCATCAGTCCCTGGAGAAGCAGTTCCCAGTGGGTCAGTCCCCAGTGGATCAGTTCCCAGTGAATCAGTTCCCAGTGAATCATTCCCCAGTGGAGCAGTTCACAGGGAATCAGTTCCTCTTCCCCAGTGTATCATTCACCAGTAAATCAGTGCCCAATGGAGCAGTCCCCAATGACTCAGTTCCCAGTGAATCATTTCACAGCAGATAAGTCCCCAGTGAATCAGTTCCCAGTATAAAATTTCCAGTGGATCATTTCCCAGTGGATCAGTTCCCAGTAAATTCGTTCCCAGTGGATCAGTTCCCAGTGGATCCATCCCCAGTGCATCAGTTCTCAGTGATTCAGTCCCCAGTGGACCAGTTCCTAGTGAATCTGTCCTAAGAGAATCAGTTCCCAGTGTATCAGATTGCATTGGATCAGTACTAGGTAATTCAGTTCCCAGTGGATCCATCTCCACTGAATCAGTTCTCAATGGATCATTCCCCAGTGAATCAGTCCCCAGTGAATCATTTCCAAGTGGATCAGTCTCCAGTGAATTGGTTCCGAATTGGTCATTTCCCATTGAATCAGTCCCCAGTGAAACATTTCCAAGTGGATCAGTCCCCAGGGAATTGGTTCCCAATTGGTCATTTCCCATTGAATCAGTCCCAATGAATCATTCTCCTGTCAGAATATCCCACTGAATCAGAGACCCTTCCCCGGTGCATTGATTACCAGTGAAACAGTGCCTAGTGGATCAGTCCTGAGCGAATCAGTTCCCAGTGGATCCGCTTCCACTGGATCAGACCCCAGTGAATCAGTTCCCAGTGGATCAGCCCCCAGTGACTCAGTTCCCAATAGATCAATTGCCAGTCATTCAGCCCCAGTGAATCAGTTTCCAATGGATCAGTCCCCAGTGAATCACTCCCCAGTGGATCAGTCTACAGGAAATCAGTTCAAAGTGGATCAGTTCCTATTAAATCTGTTCCCAGGGTATCATTCTTCAGTTAATCAGTTCCCAATGTATCAGTCCACGCTGGATCAGTATTCTGTTAATCAACAGTCAGTTAATCAAACTTCAGTGAATCACTGCCCAGTGATTCAGACCCCAGTGAATCAGTCCAGTGAATCACTCAGCAGTTAATCAGACCCCAGTGAATCAGACACCAGGGAATCACTGCCCAGTGAATCAGGCCTCAGTGGATCAGTCCTCAGTGAATCAGTTCCCACTCGATCAGTTCCAACTGGATCAGGTCCCATTGAATTAGTCCTCAGTCGATCAGCCCCCAGTGAATTAGTTCCCAGTGAAACATTTCCCAGTAAATCATTTCCCAGTGGAACAGTTCGCAGTGGGTCATTTCCCAGTGTCTCAGACCCGAGTGGATCAGTTCGCAGTATAATACTTCCCAGTGGAACAGTTCCCAGTGGATCAGTCACCAGTGGATCAGTCCCCAATGAATCAGTTGCCTGTGAATCAGTTCCCAGTGAAGCAGGTCCCAGTGGAACAGTTCCCAGTAGAACTGTCACCAGTGAATCATTCCCCAGTGGATCTGTCCCCAGTGAATCAGATCCTAGTGGATCAGTCCACAGTGAATCAGTTCCCAGTGGATCAGTTCCCAGTGGTTCAGTCTCCAATGAATCAGTTCCCAGTGAAAAATGTCCCAGTGGATCAGTCACCAGTGAATCATTCTCCAGTGGAACAGTCTCCAGTGAATCAGTTTCCCATCACCAGTGGATTGATACCCAGTGAATCAGTTCCAAGTGGAACGGATCCCAGTGGATCAGTCCCCAGTGAATCAGTTCCCAGATAATCATTTCCCAGTGGATCAATCCCCAGTGGATCAGTCCCCAATGACACAGTTCCCATTGTATCATCCCCCAGTGGATCAGTTCCCAGTGAATCAGTCCCAAGAAAATCAGTTCCCAGTGGATCAGACCCCAGCGGATCAGTCCCCAGTGAATCAGTTCCAAATGAATCAGTTCCCTGTGGTTCAGTCCCAATCGACTCAGTTCCCAGTGAATCATTCCCCGGTGGATCAATCCCCAGTGGATCAGTGCACAGTGAATCAGTTCTCAGTGAATCATTCCCCAGTGGAGCAGTTCCCAGTGAATCAATTCCACATCCCCAGTGCATGGATCCCCATTGAATCAGTCCCCAGTGAATCAGATATCATTCCATTTGTCCCCAGTGGATCAGACCCAAGTGAATCAGTTTCCCTCCCCCAGTGGATCAGTCCCAAGTGAATCAGTCCCCATTGAATCCATTCCCAACAGATCAGTCCCCAATGAATCAGTTCCCAGTGAATCAGTCCCCAGTGAATCATTCCCCAGTGGAGCAGTTCACAGGGAATCAGATCCCCTTCCCCAGTGCATCAATTACCAGTAAATCAGTGCCCAGTGGAGCAGTCCCCAATGACTCAGTTCAAAGTGAATCATTGCACAGTAGATAATTCCCCAGAGAATTAGTTCCCAGCACAATATTTCCAGTGGATCATTTCCCAGAGGATCAGTCCATAGTGGATCAGCTCCTAGTAAATTCGTTCCCAGTGGATCAATTCCCAGTGGATCAGTACCCGGTGCATCAGTTCCCAGTGATTCTGTCCCCAGTGAAACCGTTCCCAGTGGATCATTTCCCAGTGCATCAGTTCCCAGTGATTCAGTCCCCAGTGGACCAGTTCCTAGTGGATCTGTCATAAGAGAATCAGTTCCCAGTGGATCAGTTTCCACTGGATCAGTACTAGGTAATTCAGTTCCCAGTGGATCCTTCTCCACTGAATCAGTTCCCAGTGTATTATTCCCAGTGATTCATCCCCAGTCAATCAGTTCTCAATGGATCACTTCCCATTGAATCAGTCCCCAGTGAATCATTCTCCTGTCAGATGATCCCACTGAATCACAGACCATTCCCCAGTGCATTGACCACCAGTGAAACAATGCCTAGTGCATCAGTCCGCAGTGAATCAGTTCCAAGTGGACCAGTGCCTAGTAAATCTGTTCCTAGTGTGTCAGTCTTCAGTTAATCAGTTACCAATGTATCAGCCCACGTTGGAGTAGTGTTCTGTTAATCAACATTCAGTCAATCAGTCTTCAGTGAATCACTGCCCAGTGAAGCAGACCCCAGTGAATCAGTCCCCAGTGAATCAGTTCCCAGTGAATCATTTCCCAGTGCATCAGTTCCGAGTGATTCAGTCCCCAGTGGAGCAGTTCGTAGTGGATCTGTCCTAAGAGAATCAGTTCCCAGTGGATCAGTTTCCACTGGATCAGTAATAGGTAATTCAGTACCCAGTGGATCCATCTCCACTGAATCAGTTCCCAGTGTATCAGTTCCCAGTGATTCATCCCCAGTGAATCAGTTCTCAATGGATCGCTTCCCATTGAATCAGTCCCCAGTGAATCATTCTCCTGTCAGAAGATCCCACTGAATCACAGACCATTCCCCAGTGCATTTATCACCAGTGAAACAATGCCTAGTGGATCAGTCCCCAATGGACCAGTTCCAGGTGGATCTGTCCTCAAAGAATCAGTTCCCAGTGGATCAGTTTCCACTGGATCAGACACCAGTGAATCAGTTCCCAGTGGATCAGCCCCCAGTGAATCAGTTCCCAGTAGTTCAATTCCCAGTCATTCAGCCCCAGTGAATCTGTTTTCAATGGATCGGTCCCCAGTGAATTAATCCCCAGTGGATCAGTCTAGAGGAAATCTGTTCCAAGTGGGTCAGTTCCCATTAAATCTGTTCCCAGGGTATCATTCTTTAGTTAATCATGTAAAAGTCCACGCTGGATCAGTGTTATGTTAATCAACATTCAGTTAATCAGACTTCAGTGAATCACTGCCCAGAGAATCGGACCCCAGAGAATCAGTTCCCAGGAGATCTGTCGTCAGTGAATCAGGGCCCAGTGAATCAGTTCCACGTGAATCATTTCCCAATGGATCTGTCCCCAGTGAATCAATCCCCAGTGAATCAGTACCCAGTGAATCAGTACCCAGTGAAACAGTTCCCACTGGTTCAGTCCCCAGTGCATCAGTCCCTGGAGAAGCAGTTCCCAGTGGGTCAGTCCCCAGTGGATCAGTTCCCAGTGAATCAGTTCCCAGTGAATCATTCCCCAGTGGAGCAGTTCACAGGGAATCAGTTCCTCTTCCCCAGTGTATCATTCACCAGTAAATCAGTGCCCAATGGAGCAGTCCCCAATGACTCAGTTCCCAGTGAATCATTTCACAGCAGATAAGTCCCCAGTGAATCAGTTCCCAGTATAAAATTTCCAGTGGATCATTTCCCAGTGGATCAGTTCCCAGTAAATTCGTTCCCAGTGGATCAGTTCCCAGTGGATCCATCCCCAGTGCATCAGTTCTCAGTGATTCAGTCCCCAGTGGACCAGTTCCTAGTGAATCTGTCCTAAGAGAATCAGTTCCCAGTGGATCAGATTGCATTGGATCAGTACTAGGTAATTCAGTTCCCAGTGGATCCATCTCCACTGAATCAGTTCTCAATGGATCATTCCCCAGTGAATCAGTCCCCAGTGAATCATTTCCAAGTGGATCAGTCTCCAGTGAATTGGTTCCGAATTGGTCATTTCCCATTGAATCAGTCCCCAGTGAAACATTTCCAAGTGGATCAGTCCCCAGGGAATTGGTTCCCAATTGGTCATTTCCCATTGAATCAGTCCCAATGAATCATTCTCCTGTCAGAATATCCCACTGAATCAGAGACCCTTCCCCGGTGCATTGATTACCAGTGAAACAGTGCCTAGTGGATCAGTCCTGAGCGAATCAGTTCCCAGTGGATCCGCTTCCACTGGATCAGACCCCAGTGAATCAGTTCCCAGTGGATCAGCCCCCAGTGACTCAGTTCCCAATAGATCAATTGCCAGTCATTCAGCCCCAGTGAATCAGTTTCCAATGGATCAGTCCCCAGTGAATCACTCCCCAGTGGATCAGTCTACAGGAAATCAGTTCAAAGTGGATCAGTTCCTATTAAATCTGTTCCCAGGGTATCATTCTTCAGTTAATCAGTTCCCAATGTATCAGTCCACGCTGGATCAGTATTCTGTTAATCAACAGTCAGTTAATCAAACTTCAGTGAATCACTGCCCAGTGATTCAGACCCCAGTGAATCAGTCCAGTGAATCACTCAGCAGTTAATCAGACCCCAGTGAATCAGACACCAGGGAATCACTGCCCAGTGAATCAGGCCTCAGTGGATCAGTCCTCAGTGAATCAGTTCCCACTCGATCAGGTCCCATTGAATTAGTCCTCAGTCGATCAGCCCCCAGTGAATTAGTTCCCAGTGAAACATTTCCCAGTAAATCATTTCCCAGTGGAACAGTTCGCAGTGGGTCATTTCCCAGTGTCTCAGACCCGAGTGGATCAGTTCGCAGTATAATACTTCCCAGTGGAACAGTTCCCAGTGGATCAGTCACCAGTGGATCAGTCCCCAATGAATCAGTTGCCTGTGAATCAGTTCCCAGTGAAGCAGGTCCCAGTGGAACAGTTCCCAGTAGAACTGTCACCAGTGAATCATTCCCCAGTGGATCTGTCCCCAGTGAATCAGATCCTAGTGGATCAGTCCACAGTGAATCAGTTCCCAGTGGATCAGTTCCCAGTGGTTCAGTCTCCAATGAATCAGTTCCCAGTGAAAAATGTCCCAGTGGATCAGTCACCAGTGAATCATTCTCCAGTGGAACAGTCTCCAGTGAATCAGTTTCCCATCACCAGTGGATTGATACCCAGTGAATCAGTTCCAAGTGGAACGGATCCCAGTGGATCAGTCCCCAGTGAATCAGTTCCCAGATAATCATTTCCCAGTGGATCAATCCCCAGTGGATCAGTCCCCAATGACACAGTTCCCATTGTATCATCCCCCAGTGGATCAGTTCCCAGTGAATCAGTCCCAAGAAAATCAGTTCCCAGTGGATCAGACCCCAGCGGATCAGTCCCCAGTGAATCAGTTCCAAATGAATCAGTTCCCTGTGGTTCAGTCCCAATCGACTCAGTTCCCAGTGAATCATTCCCCGGTGGATCAATCCCCAGTGGATCAGTGCACAGTGAATCAGTTCTCAGTGAATCATTCCCCAGTGGAGCAGTTCCCAGTGAATCAATTCCACATCCCCAGTGCATGGATCCCCATTGAATCAGTCCCCAGTGAATCAGATATCATTCCATTTGTCCCCAGTGGATCAGACCCAAGTGAATCAGTTTCCCTCCCCCAGTGGATCAGTCCCAAGTGAATCAGTCCCCATTGAATCCATTCCCAACAGATCAGTCCCCAATGAATCAGTTCCCAGTGAATCAGTCCCCAGTGAATCATTCCCCAGTGGAGCAGTTCACAGGGAATCAGATCCCCTTCCCCAGTGCATCAATTACCAGTAAATCAGTGCCCAGTGGAGCAGTCCCCAATGACTCAGTTCAAAGTGAATCATTGCACAGTAGATAATTCCCCAGAGAATTAGTTCCCAGCACAATATTTCCAGTGGATCATTTCCCAGAGGATCAGTCCATAGTGGATCAGCTCCTAGTAAATTCGTTCCCAGTGGATCAATTCCCAGTGGATCAGTACCCGGTGCATCAGTTCCCAGTGATTCTGTCCCCAGTGAAACCGTTCCCAGTGGATCATTTCCCAGTGCATCAGTTCCCAGTGATTCAGTCCCCAGTGGACCAGTTCCTAGTGGATCTGTCATAAGAGAATCAGTTCCCAGTGGATCAGTTTCCACTGGATCAGTACTAGGTAATTCAGTTCCCAGTGGATCCTTCTCCACTGAATCAGTTCCCAGTGTATTATTCCCAGTGATTCATCCCCAGTCAATCAGTTCTCAATGGATCACTTCCCATTGAATCAGTCCCCAGTGAATCATTCTCCTGTCAGATGATCCCACTGAATCACAGACCATTCCCCAGTGCATTGACCACCAGTGAAACAATGCCTAGTGCATCAGTCCGCAATGGATCAGTTCCTAGTGGATCTGTCCTCAGAGAATCAGTTCCCAGTGGATCAGTTTCCAATGGGTCAGACCCCAGTGAATCAGTTCCCAATGGATCAGCCCAAGTAAATCAGTTCCCAGTAGAACAATTCCCAGTCATTCAGCCCCAGTGAATCAGTTTTCAATGGATCAGTCCCTAGTGAATCAATCCCCCGTGGATCAGTCTAGAGGAAATCTGTTCCAAGTGGATCAGTTCCCAGTAAATCTGTTCCCAGGGTATCATTCTTCAGTTAGTCTTGTATCAGTCCACGCTGGATCAGTGTTATGTTAATCAACATTCAGTTAATCAGACTTCAGCGAATCACTGCCCAGTGAATCGGACTCCAGGGAATCTGTACAGTGAATCACCCAGCAGTTAATGAGACCTCAGTGAATCAGCCCCAATTGAACCAGTCCCCAAAGAATCAGACCCCAGTGAATCTGACACCAGGGAATCACTGCCCAGTGAATCAGGCCTCAGTGGATCAGTCCTCAGTGAATCAGTTCCCACTTGATCAGTTCCAACTGGATCAGTTCCCATTGAATTAATCCTCAGTCGATCAGTCCCCAGTGAATCAGTTCCCAGTGAAACATTTCCCAGTAGATCAGTTCCCAGTGGAACAGTTCCCAGTGGTTCAGTTCCCAGTGGCTCAGACCCCACTGGATCAGTTCGCAGTATAATAGTTGCCAGTGGATCAGCTCCCAGTGTATCAGTCCGCAGTGAATCAGTTCCCAAAGATTCATTCCCCAGGCTATCAGTTCCTAGTGGATCTGCCCTCAGAGAATCAGTTCCCAGTGAGTCAGTTTCCACTGGATCAGTCCCCAGTCAACCAGATCCCAGTGGATCAGTCCGTAGTGAATCAGTTCCCATTGGATCAGGTCCCAGTGATTCAGACCACAGTGAATCAATCCCCAGTGAATCAGTGCCCAGAGAATCAGACCCCAGTGAATCAGCCCCCAGTGAATCACTGTCCAGTGAACCAGGCCCCATTGAATCAGCTCCCAGTGAATCAGTTCCCTAGTGGGTCAATTCCCAGTGAATCAGTTCCCAGTCAATCAGTTCCCACTGGATCAGTTCCCAGAGAATCAGTCCTCAGTCGGTCTGTCCCCAGTGATTCAGTTTCCAGTGAAACATTTCCCAGTGGATCAGTTCCCATTCGATCATTTCCCAGTGGTCAGTACCAAGTGGATCGATTCCCAGTAAAATCGTTCCCAGGAGATCAGTCACGAGTGAATCAGTCCCCAGTGGATCAGTCCGCAGTGAATCAGTTCCAAGTGGACCAGTGCCTAGTAAATCTGTTCCCAGTGTGTCATTCTTCAGTTAATCAGTTACCAATGTATCAGCCCACGCTGGAGTAGTGTTCTGTTAATCAACATTCAGTCAATCAGTCTTCAGTGAATCACTGCCCAGTGAATCAGACCCCAGTGACTCAGTCCCCAGTGAATCAGTTCCCAGTGAATCATTTCCCAGTGCATCAGTTCCCAGTGATTAAGTCCCCAGTGGACCAGTTCGTAGTGGATCTGTCCTCAGAGAATCAGTTCCCAGTGGATCAGTTTCCACTGGATCAGTACTAGGTAATTCAGTACCCAGTGGATCCATCTGCAATGAATCAGTTCCCAGTGTATCAGTTCCCAGTGATTCATCCCCAGTGAATCAGTTCTCAATGGATCACTTCCCATTGAATCAGTCCCCAGTGAATCATTCTCCTGTCAGAAGATCCCACTGAATCAGAGACCATTCCCCAGTGCTTTGATCACCAGTGAAACAATGCCTAGTGGATCAGTCCCCAATGGATCAGTTCCTGGTGGATCTGTCCTCAGAGAATCAGTTCCCAGTGGATCAGTTTCCACTGGATCAGACACCAGTGAATCATTTCCCAGTGGATAAGCCCCCAGTGAATCAGTTCCCAGTAGATCAATTCCCAGTCATTCAGACCCAGTTAATCAGTTTTCAATGGATCAGTCCCCAGTGAATCCATCCCCAGTGGATCAGTCCAGAGGAAATCTGTTCCAAGTGGATCAGTTCCCATTAAATCTGTTACCAGGGTATCATTCTTCAGTTAATCATGTATTAGTACACGCTGGATCAGTATTATGTTAATCAACATTCAGTTAATCAGACTTCAGTGAATCAGTGCCCAATGAACCGGACCCCAGTGAATCAGTACAGTGAATCACCCAGCAGTTAATCAGAGCTCAGTGAATCAGTCCCAATTGAACCAGTCCCCAAAGAATAATACCCCAGTGAATCAAACACCAGGGAATCACCGCCCAGTGAATCAGGCCTCAGTGGATCAGTCCTCAGTGAATCAGTTCCCACTCGATCAGTTCCAACTGGATCAGTTCCCATTGAATTAGTCCTCAGTCGATCAGTCCCCAGTGAATTAGTTCCCAGTGTAACATTTCCCAGTACATCAGCTCCCAGTGGAACAGTTCCCAGCGGATCAGTTCCCAGTGGATCAGACCCCAGTGGATCAGTTCGCAGTATAATACTTACCAGTGGATCAGCTCCCAGTGTATCAGTCCACAGTGAATCAGTTCCCAATGATTCAGTCCCCAGGCTATCAGTTCCTAGTGGATCTGTCCTCAGAGAATCAGGTCCCAGTGAGTCAGTTTCCACTGGACCAATCCCCAGTGACCAGTTCCCAGTGGATCAGTCCCCAGTGAATCAGTTCCCATTGGATCAGGTCCCAGTGAATCAGACCACAGTTAATCAATCCCCAGTGAATCAGTGCCCAGAGATTCAGACCCCAGTGAATCAGCCCCCAGTGAACCACTGTCCAGTGAACCTGGCCCCATTGGATCAGCTCCCAGTGAATCAGTTCCCTTGTGGCTCAATTCCCAGTGATCAGTTCCCAGTCAATCAGTTCCCACTGGATCAGTTCCTAAAGAATCAGTCCTCAGTCCATCGGTCCCCAGTGAATCAGTTCCCAGTGAAACATTTCCCAGTGGATCTGTTCCCATTCAATCATTTCCCAGTGGTCAGTACCAAGTGGAACGGTTCCCAGTAAAATCATTCCCAGTGGATCAGTTCCCAGGAGACCAGTCCCCAGTGAATCAGTTCACAGTTGTTCAGTCCACAGAGGATCAGTTCCTAGTGGATCAGTCCTCAGAGAATCAGTTCCCAGTGGATCAGTTCCCAGCTGAACAGTTCCCAGTGGATCATTTCCCAATGACTCTATGACCAGTGGATCAGTTCCCAGTGGATCAGTTTCCACTGGATCAGTCCGCAGTGAATCCATTCCCAGTTGATCAGCCCCCAGTGAATCAGTTCACATTGGATGAGTTCCCAGTGATTAAGTCTCAGTGTGTCAGTTTACAATGAATCAATCCCCAGTGGATAAGTCTAGAGGAAATCTGTTCCAAGTGGTTCAGTTCCCATTAAATCTGTCCCAGGGTATCATTCTTCTGTTAATCATGTATCAGTCCACGCTGGATCAGTCTTATGTTAATCAACATTCAGTTAATCAGACTTCAGTGAATCACTGCCCAGTGAATCGGACTCCAATGAATCAGTACAGTGAATCACCCAGCAGTTAATCAGACCTCAGTGAATCAGTCCCAATTGAACCAGTCCCCAAAAATAAGACCCCAGTGAACCAAACACCAGGGAATCACTGCCCAGTGAATCAGGCCTCAGTGGATCAGTCCTCAGTGAATCAGTTCCCACTCGATCAGTTACAACTGGATCAGTTCCCATTGAATTAGTCCTCAGTCGATCAGTCCCCAGTGAATCAGTTCCCAGTGAATCATTTCCCAGTAGATCAGTTCCCAGTGGAACAGTTCCCAGTGGATCAGTTCCCAGTGGCTCAGACCCCAGTGGATCAGTTCGCAGTATAATACTTGCCAGTGGATCAGCTCCCAGTGTATCTGTCCACAGTGAATCAGTTCCCAATGATTCAGTCCCCAGGCTATCAGTTGCTAGTGGATCTGTCCTCAGAGAATCAGTTCCCAGTGAGTCAGTTTGCAATGGATCAGTCCCCAGTGAACCAGTTCCCAGTGGATCAGTCCCCAGTGAATCAGTTCCCATTGGATCAGGTCCCAGTGATTCAGACTACAGTGAATCAATCCCCAGTCAATCACTGCCGAGAGAATCAGACCCCAGTCAATCAGGCCCCAGTGAATCACGGTCCAGTGAATCAGGCCCCATTGGATCAGCTCCCAGTGAATCAGTTCCCCAGTGGGTCAATTCCCAGTGAATTAGTTCCCAGTCAATCAGTTCCCACTGGATCAGTTCCCAGAGAATCAGTCCTCAGCCGGTCTGTCCCCAGTGAATCCGTTCCCAGTGAAACATTTCCCAGTGGATCAGTTCTCATTCGATCATTTCCCAGTGGTCAGTACCAAGTGGATCGGTTCCCAGTAAAATCGTTCCCAGTGGATCAGTTCCCAGGAGATCAGTCCCCAGTGAATCAGTTCGCAGTTGTTCAGTCCACAGAGGATCAGTTCCTAGTGGATCAGTCCCCAGAGAATCAGTTCCCAGTGGATCAGTTCCCAGCTGAACAGTTCCCAGTGGATCATTTCCCAATGACTCTATGGCCAGTGGATCAGTTCCCAGTGGAACCATTCCCAGTGGATCAGTTTCCACTGGATCAGTCCACAGTGAATCCGTTCCCAGTTGATCAGCCCCCAGTGAATCACTTCACACTAGATCATTTCCCAGTGATTAAGCCTCAGTGTGTCAGTTTACAATGGATCAGTCCCCAGTGAATCAGTCCCCAGTGGATCAGTCTGGAGTGAATCAGTTCCAAGTGGACCAGTGCCTAGTAAAGCTGTTCCCAGTGTGTAATTCTGCAGTTAATCAGTTACCAATGTATCAGCCCACGCTGGAATAGTGTTCTGTTAATCAACATTCAGTTAATCAGTCTTCAGTGAATCACTGCCCAGTGAATCAGACCCCAGTGAATCAGTCCACAATGAATCAGTCCCCAGTGAATCAGTTCCCAGTGAATCATTTCCCAGTGCATCAGTTCCCAGTGATTCAGTCCCCAGTGGACCAGTTCCTAGTGGATCTGTCCTCAGAGAATCAGGTCCCAATGGATCAGTTTCCACTGGATCAGACACCAGTGAATCAGTTCCCAGTGGATCAGCCCCCAGTGAATCAGTTCCCAGTAGCTAAATTCCCAGTCATTCAGCCCCAGTGAATCAGTTATCAATGGATCAGTCCCCAGTGAATCAATCCCCAGTGGATAAGTCTAGAGGAAATCTGTTCCAAGTGGATCAGTTCCCATTAAATGTGTTACCAGGGTATCATTCTTCAGTTAATCATGTATTAGTCCACGCTGGATCAGTATTATGTTAATCAACATTCAGTTAATCAGACTTCAGTGAATCAGTGCCCAATGAACCGGACCCCAGTGAATCAGTACAGTGAATCACCCAGCAGTTAATCAGAGCTCAGTGAATCAGTCCCAATTGAACCAGTCCCCAAAGAATAATACCCCAGTGAATCAAACACCAGGGAATCACTGCCCAGTGAATCAGGCCTCAGTGGATCAGTCCTCAGTGAATCAGTTCCCACTCGATCAGTTCCAACTGGATCAGTTCCCATTGAATTAGTCCTCAGTCGATCAGTCACCAGTGAATTAGTTCCCAGTGTAACATTTCCCAGTACATCAGCTCCCAGTGGAACAGTTCCCAGTGGATCAGTTCCCAGTGGATCAGACCCCAGTGGATCAGTTCGCAGTATAATACTTACCAGTGGATCAGCTCCCAGTGTATCAGTCCACAGTGAATCAGTTCCCAATGATTCAGTCCCCAGGCTATCAGTTCCTAGTGGATCTGTCCTCAGAGAATCAGATCCCAGTGAGTCAGTTTCCACTGGACCAATCCCCAGTGACCAGCTCCCAGTGGATCAGTCCCCAGTGAATCAGTTCCCATTGGATCAGGTCCCAGTGATTCAGACCACAGTTAATCAATCCCCAGTGAATCAGTGCCCAGAGATTCAGACCCCAGTGAATCAGCCCCCAGTGAATCACTGTCCAGTGAACCTGGCCCCATTGGATCAGCTCCCAGTGAATCAGTTCCCTTGTGGCTCAATTCCCACTGAATCAGTTCCCAGTCAATCAGTTCCCACTGGATCAGTTCCCAAAGAATCAGTCCTCAGTCCATCGGTCCCCAGTGAATCAGTTCCCAGTGAAACATTTCCCAGTGGATCTGTTCCCATTCAATCATTTCCCAGTGGTCAGTACCAAGTGGAATGGTTCCCAGTAAAATCATTCCCAGTGGATCAGTTCCCAGGAGACCAGTCCCCAGTGAATCAGTTCACAGTTGTTCAGTCCACAGAGGATCAGTTCCTAGTGGATCAGTCCTCAGAGAATCAGTTCCCAGTGGATCAGTTCCCAGCTGAACAGTTCCCAGTGGATCATTTCCCAATGACTCTATGACCAGTGGATCAGTTCCCAGTGGATCAGTTTCCACTGGATCAGTCCGCAGTGAATCCATTCCCAGTTGATCAGCCCCCAGTGAATCAGTTCACATTGGATGAGTTCCCAGTGATTAAGTCTCAGTGTATCAGTTTACAATGAATCAATCCCCAGTGGATAAGTCTAGAGGAAATCTGTTCCAAGTGGTTCAGTTCCCATTAAATCTGTCCCAGGGTATCATTCTTCTGTTAATCATGTATCAGTCCACGCTGGATCAGTCTTATGTTAATCAACATTCAGTTAATCAGACTTCAGTGAATCACTGCCCAGTGAATCGGACTCCAATGAATCAGTACAGTGAATCACCCAGCAGTTAATCAGACCTCAGTGAATCAGTCCCAATTGAACCAGTCCCCAAAAATAAGACCCCAGTGAACCAGACACCAGGGAATCACTGCCCAGTGAATCAGGCCTCAGTGGATCAGTCCACAGTGAATCAGTTCCCACTCGATCAGTTACAACTGGATCAGTTCCCATTGAATTAGTCCTCAGTCGATCAGTCCCCAGTGAATCAGTTCCCAGTGAATCATTTCCCAGTAGATCAGTTCCCAGTGGAACAGTTCCCAGTGGATCAGTTCCCAGTGGCTCAGACCCCAGTGGATCAGTTCGCAGTATAATACTTGCCAGTGGATCAGCTCCCAGTGTATCTGTCCACAGTGAATCAGTTCCCAATGATTCAGTCCCCAGGCTATCAGTTGCTAGTGGATCTGTCCTCAGAGAATCAGTTCCCAGTGAGTCAGTTTGCAATGGATCAGTCCCCAGTGAACCAGTTCCCAGTGGATCAGTCCCCAGTGAATCAGTTCCCATTGGATCAGGTCCCAGTGATTCAGACTACAGTGAATCAATCCCCAGTCAATCACTGCCGAGGGAATCAGACCCCAGTCAATCAGACCCCAGTGAATCACGGTCCAGTGAATCAGGCCCCATTGGATCAGCTCCCAGTGAATCAGTTCCCCAGTGGGTCAATTCCCAGTGAATTAGTTCCCAGTCAATCAGTTCCCACTGGATCAGTTCCCAGAGAATCAGTCCTCAGCCGGTCTGTCCCCAGTGAATCCGTTCCCAGTGAAACATTTCCCAGTGGATCAGTTCTCATTCGATCATTTCCCAGTGGTCAGTACCAAGTGGATCGGTTCCCAGTAAAATCGTTCCCAGTGGATCAGTTCCCAGGAGATCAGTCCCCAGTGAATCAGTTCGCAGTTGTTCAGTCCACAGAGGATCAGTTCCTAGTGGATCAGTCCCCAGAGAATCAGTTCCCAGTGGATCAGTTCCCAGCTGAACAGTTCCCAGTGGATCATTTCCCAATGACTCTATGGCCAGTGGATCAGTTCCCAGTGGAACCATTCCCAGTGGATCAGTTTCCACTGGATCAGTCCACAGTGAATCCGTTCCCAGTTGATCAGCCCCCAGTGAATCACTTCACACTAGATCATTACCCAGTGATTAAGCCTCAGTGTGTCAGTTTACAATGGATCAGTCCCCAGTGAATCAGTCCCCAGTGGATCAGTCTGGAGTGAATCAGTTCCAAGTGGACCAGTGCCTAGTAAAGCTGTTCCCAGTGTGTAATTCTGCAGTTAATCAGTTACCAATGTATCAGCCCACGCTGGAATAGTGTTCTGTTAATCAACATTCAGTTAATCAGTCTTCAGTGAATCACTGCCCAGTGAATCAGACCCCAGTGAATCAGTCCACAATGAATCAGTCCCCAGTGAATCAGTTCCCAGTGAATCATTTCCCAGTGCATCAGTTCCCAGTGATTCAGTCCCCAGTGGACCAGTTCCTAGTGGATCTGTCCTCAGAGAATCAGGTCCCAATGGATCAGTTTCCACTGGATCAGACACCAGTGAATCAGTTCCCAGTGGATCAGCCCCCAGTGAATCAGTTCCCAGTAGCTAAATTCCCAGTCATTCAGCCCCAGTGAATCAGTTATCAATGGATCAGTCCCCAGTGAATCAATCCCCAGTGGATAAGTCTAGAGGAAATCTGTTCCAAGTGGATCAGTT
This sequence comes from Somniosus microcephalus, assembly GCF_052327205.1. Classification (NCBI taxonomy): domain Eukaryota; kingdom Metazoa; phylum Chordata; class Chondrichthyes; order Squaliformes; family Somniosidae; genus Somniosus; species Somniosus microcephalus. Next base: position 79,064,634 of record NC_141004.1, read on the forward strand.
CCCATTAAATGTGTTACCAGGGTATCATTCTTCAGTTAATCATGTATTAGTCCACGCTGGATCAGTATTATGTTAATCAACATTCAGTTAATCAGACTTCAGTGAATCAGTGCCCAATGAACCGGACCCCAGTGAATCAGTACAGTGAATCACCCAGCAGTTAATCAGAGCTCAGTGAATCAGTCCCAATTGAACCAGTCCCCAAAGAATAATACCCCAGTGAATCAAACACCAGGGAATCACTGCCCAGTGAATCAGGCCTCAGTGGATCAGTCCTCAGTGAATCAGTTCCCACTCGATCAGTTCCAACTGGATCAGTTCCCATTGAATTAGTCCTCAGTCGATCAGTCCCCAGTGAATTAGTTCCCACTGTAACATTTCCCAGTACATCAGCTCCCAGTGGAACAGTTCCCAGTGGATCAGTTCCCAGTGGATCAGACTCCAGTGGATCAGTTCGCAGTATAATACTTACCAGTGGATCAGCTCCCAGTGTATCAGTCCACAGTGAATCAGTTCCCAATGATTCAGTCCCCAGGCTATCAGTTCCTAGTGGATCTGTCCTCAGAGAATCAGATCCCAGTGAGTCAGTTTCCACTGGACCAATCCCCAGTGACCAGTTCCCAGTGGATCAGTCCCCAGTGAATCAGTTCCCATTGGATCAGGTCCCAGTGATTCAGACCACAGTTAATCAATCCCCAGTGACTCAGTGCCCAGAGATTCAGACCCCAGTGAATCAGCCCCCAGTGAATCACTATCCAGTGAACCTGGCCCCATTGGATCAGCTCCCAGTGAATCAGTTCCCTTGTGGCTCAATTCCCACTGAATCAGTTCCCAGTCAATCAGTTCCCACTGGATCAGTTCCCAAAGAATCAGTCCTCAGTCCATCGGTCCCCAGTGAATCAGTTCCCAGTGAAACATTTCCCAGTGGATCTGTTCCCATTCAATCATTTCCCAGTGGTCAGTACCAAGTGGAATGGTTCCCAGTAAAATCATTCCCAGTGGATCAGTTCCCAGGAGACCAGTCCCCCGTGAATCAGTTCACAGTTGTTCAGTCCACAGAGGATCAGTTCCTAGTGGATCAGTCCTCAGAGAATCAGTTCCCAGTGGATCAGTTCCCAGCTGAACAGTTCCCAGTGGATCATTTCCCAATGACTCTATGACCAGTGGATCAGTTCCCAGTGGATCAGTTTCCACTGGATCAGTCCGCAGTGAATCCATTCCCAGTTGATCAGCCCCCAGTGAATCAGTTCACATTGGATGAGTTCCCAGTGATTAAGTCTCAGTGTGTCAGTTTACAATGAATCAATCCCCAGTGGATAAGTCTAGAGGAAATCTGTTCCAAGTGGTTCAATTCCCATTAAATCTGTCCCAGGGTATCATTCTTCTGTTAATCATGTATCAGTCCACGCTGGATCAGTCTTATGTTAATCAACATTCAGTTAATCAGACTTCAGTGAATCACTGCCCAGTGAATCGGACTCCAATGAATCAGTACAGTGAATCACCCAGCAGTTAATCAGACCTCAGTGAATCAGTCCCAATTGAACCAGTCCCCAAAAATAAGACCCCAGTGAACCAGACACCAGGGAATCACTGCCCAGTGAATCAGGCCTCAGTGGATCAGTCCTCAGTGAATCAGTTCCCACTCGATCAGTTACAACTGGATCAGTTCCCATTGAATTAGTCCTCAGTCGATCAGTCCCCAGTGAATCAGTTCCCAGTGAATCATTTCCCAGTAGATCAGTTCCCAGTGGAACAGTTCCCAGTGGATCAGTTCCCAGTGGCTCAGACCCCAGTGGATCAGTTCGCAGTATAATACTTGCCAGTGGATCAGCTCCCAGTGTATCTGTCCACAGTGAATCAGTTCCCAATGATTCAGTCCCCAGGCTATCAGTTGCTAGTGGATCTGTCCTCAGAGAATCAGTTCCCAGTGAGTCAGTTTGCAATGGATCAGTCCCCAGTGAACCAGTTCCCAGTGGATCAGTCCCCAGTGAATCAGTTCCCATTGGATCAGGTCCCAGTGATTCAGACGACAGTGAATCAATCCCCAGTCAATCACTGCCGAGAGAATCAGACCCCAGTCAATCAGACCCCAGTGAATCACGGTCCAGTGAATCAGGCCCCATTGGATCAGCTCCCAGTGAATCAGTTCCCCAGTGGGTCAATTCCCAGTGAATTAGTTCCCAGTCAATCAGTTCCCACTGGATCAGTTCCCAGAGAATCAGTCCTCAGCCGGTCTGTCCCCAGTGAATCCGTTCCCAGTGAAACATTTCCCAGTGGATCAGTTCTCATTCGATCATTTCCCAGTGGACAGTACCAAGTGGATCGGTTCCCAGTAAAATCGTTCCCAGTGGATCAGTTCCCAGGAGATCAGTCCCCAGTGAATCAGTTCGCAGTTGTTCAGTCCACAGAGGATCAGTTCCTAGTGGATCAGTCCCCAGAGAATCAGTTCCCAGTGGATCAGTTCCCAGCTGAACAGTTCCCAGTGGATCATTTCCCAATGACTCTATGGCCAGTGGATCAGTTCCCAGTGGAACCATTCCCAGTGGATCAGTTTCCACTGGATCAGTCCACAGTGAATCCGTTCCCAGTTGATCAGCCCCCAGTGAATCACTTCACACTAGATCATTTCCCAGTGATTAAGCCTCAGTGTGTCAGTTTACAATGGATCAGTCCCCAGTGAATCAGTCCCCAGTGGATCAGTCTGGAGTGAATCAGTTCCAAGTGGACCAGTGCCTAGTAAAGCTGTTCCCAGTGTGTAATTCTGCAGTTAATCAGTTACCAATGTATCAGCCCACGCTGGAATAGTGTTCTGTTAATCAACATTCAGTTAATCAGTCTTCAGTGAATCACTGCCCAGTGAATCAGACCCCAGTGAATCAGTCCACAGTGAATCAGTCCACAGTGAATCAGTCCCCAGTGAATCAGTTCCCAGTGAATCATTTCCCAGTGCATCAGTTCCCAGTGATTCAGTCCCCAGTGGACCAGTTCCTAGTGGATCTGTCCTCAGAGAATCAGGTCCAAATGGATCAGTTTCCACTGGATCAGACACCAGTGAATCAGTTCCCAGTGGATCAGCCCCCAGTGAATCAGTTCCCAGTAGCTAAATTCCCAGTCATTCAGCCCCAGTGAATCAGTTATCAATGGATCAGTCCCCAGTGAATCAATCCCCAGTGGATAAGTCTAGAGGAAATCTGTTCCAAGTGGATCAGTTCCCATTAAATGTGTTACCAGGGTATCATTCTTCAGTTAATCATGTATTAGTCCACGCTGGATCAGTATTATGTTAATCAACATTCAGTTAATCAGACTTCAGTGAATCAGTGCCCAATGAACCGGACCCCAGTGAATCAGTACAGTGAATCACCCAGCAGTTAATCAGAGCTCAGTGAATCAGTCCCAATTGAACCAGTCCCCAAAGAATAATACCCCAGTGAATCAAACACCAGGGAATCACTGCCCAGTGAATCAGGCCTCAGTGGATCAGTCCTCAGTGAATCAGTTCCCACTCGATCAGTTCCAACTGGATCAGTTCCCATTGAATTAGTCCTCAGTCGATCAGTCCCCAGTGAATTAGTTCCCAGTGTAACATTTCCCAGTACATCAGCTCCCAGTGGAACAGTTCCCAGTGGATCAGTTCCCAGTGGATCAGACCCCAGTGGATCAGTTCGCAGTATAATACTTACCAGTGGATCAGCTCCCAGTGTATCAGTCCACAGTGAATCAGTTCCCAATGATTCAGTCCCCAGGCTATCAGTTCCTAGTGGATCTGTCCTCAGAGAATCAGATCCCAGTGAGTCAGTTTCCACTGGACCAATCCCCAGTGACCAGCTCCCAGTGGATCAGTCCCCAGTGAATCAGTTCCCATTGGATCAGGTCCCAGTGATTCAGACCACAGTTAATCAATCCCCAGTGAATCAGTGCCCAGAGATTCAGACCCCAGTGAATCAGCCCCCAGTGAATCACTGTCCAGTGAACCTGGCCCCATTGGATCAGCTCCCAGTGAATCAGTTCCCTTGTGGCTCAATTCCCACTGAATCAGTTCCCAGTCAATCAGTTCCCACTGGATCAGTTCCCAAAGAATCAGTCCTCAGTCCATCGGTCCCCAGTGAATCAGTTCCCAGTGAAACATTTCCCAGTGGATCTGTTCCCATTCAATCATTTCCCAGTGGTCAGTACCAAGTGGAATGGTTCCCAGTAAAATCATTCCCAGTGGATCAGTTCCCAGGAGACCAGTCCCCAGTGAATCAGTTCACAGTTGTTCAGTCCACAGAGGATCAGTTCCTAGTGGATCAGTCCTCAGAGAATCAGTTCCCAGTGGATCAGTTCCCAGCTGAACAGTTCCCAGTGGATCATTTCCCAATGACTCTATGACCAGTGGATCAGTTCCCAGTGGATCAGTTTCCACTGGATCAGTCCGCAGTGAATCCATTCCCAGTTGATCAGCCCCCAGTGAATCAGTTCACATTGGATGAGTTCCCAGTGATTAAGTCTCAGTGTGTCAGTTTACAATGAATCAATCCCCAGTGGATAAGTCTAGAGGAAATCTGTTCCAAGTGGTTCAGTTCCCATTAAATCTGTCCCAGGGTATCATTCTTCTGTTAATCATGTATCAGTCCACGCTGGATCAGTCTTATGTTAATCAACATTCAGTTAATCAGACTTCAGTGAATCACTGCCCAGTGAATCGGACTCCAATGAATCAGTACAGTGAATCACCCAGCAGTTAATCAGACCTCAGTGAATCAGTCCCAATTGAACCAGTCCCCAAAAATAAGACCCCAGTGAACCAGACACCAGGGAATCACTGCCCAGTGAATCAGGCCTCAGTGGATCAGTCCTCAGTGAATCAGTTCCCACTCGATCAGTTACAACTGGATCAGTTCCCATTGAATTAGTCCTCAGTCGATCAGTCCCCAGTGAATCAGTTCCCAGTGAATCATTTCCCAGTAGATCAGTTCCCAGTGGAACAGTTCCCAGTGGATCAGTTCCCAGTGGCTCAGACCCCAGTGGATCAGTTCGCAGTATAATACTTGCCAGTGGATCAGCTCCCAGTGTATCTGTCCACAGTGAATCAGTTCCCAATGATTCAGTCCCCAGGCTATCAGTTGCTAGTGGATCTGTCCTCAGAGAATCAGTTCCCAGTGAGTCAGTTTGCAATGGATCAGTCCCCAGTGAACCAGTTCCCAGTGGATCAGTCCCCAGTGAATCAGTTCCCATTGGATCAGGTCCCAGTGATTCAGACGACAGTGAATCAATCCCCAGTCAATCACTGCCGAGAGAATCAGACCCCAGTCAATCAGACCCCAGTGAATCACGGTCCAGTGAATCAGGCCCCATTGGATCAGCTCCCAGTGAATCAGTTCCCCAGTGGGTCAATTCCCAGTGAATTAGTTCCCAGTCAATCAGTTCCCACTGGATCAGTTCCCAGAGAATCAGTCCTCAGCCGGTCTGTCCCCAGTGAATCCGTTCCCAGTGAAACATTTCCCAGTGGATCAGTTCTCATTCGATCATTTCCCAGTGGACAGTACCAAGTGGATCGGTTCCCAGTAAAATCGTTCCCAGTGGATCAGTTCCCAGGAGATCAGTCCCCAGTGAATCAGTTCGCAGTTGTTCAGTCCACAGAGGATCAGTTCCTAGTGGATCAGTCCCCAGAGAATCAGTTCCCAGTGGATCAGTTCCCAGCTGAACAGTTCCCAGTGGATCATTTCCCAATGACTCTATGGCCAGTGGATCAGTTCCCAGTGGAACCATTCCCAGTGGATCAGTTTCCACTGGATCAGTCCACAGTGAATCCGTTCCCAGTTGATCAGCCCCCAGTGAATCACTTCACACTAGATCATTTCCCAGTGATTAAGCCTCAGTGTGTCAGTTTACAATGGATCAGTCCCCAGTGAATCAGTCCCCAGTGGATCAGTCTGGAGTGAATCAGTTCCAAGTGGACCAGTGCCTAGTAAAGCTGTTCCCAGTGTGTAATTCTGCAGTTAATCAGTTACCAATGTATCAGCCCACGCTGGAATAGTGTTCTGTTAATCAACATTCAGTTAATCAGTCTTCAGTGAATCACTGCCCAGTGAATCAGACCCCAGTGAATCAGTCCACAGTGAATCAGTCCACAGTGAATCAGTCCCCAGTGAATCAGTTCCCAGTGAATCATTTCCCAGTGCATCAGTTCCCAGTGATTCAGTCCCCAGTGGACCAGTTCCTAGTGGATCTGTCCTCAGAGAATCAGGTCCAAATGGATCAGTTTCCACTGGATCAGACACCAGTGAATCAGTTCCCAGTGGATCAGCCCCCAGTGAATCAGTTCCCAGTAGCTAAATTCCCAGTCATTCAGCCCCAGTGAATCAGTTATCAATGGATCAGTCCCCAGTGAATCAATCCCCAGTGGATAAGTCTAGAGGAAATCTGTTCCAAGTGGATCAGTTCCCATTAAATGTGTTACCAGGGTATCATTCTTCAGTTAATCATGTATTAGTCCACGCTGGATCAGTATTATGTTAATCAACATTCAGTTAATCAGACTTCAGTGAATCAGTGCCCAATGAACCGGACCCCAGTGAATCAGTACAGTGAATCACCCAGCAGTTAATCAGAGCTCAGTGAATCAGTCCCAATTGAACCAGTCCCCAAAGAATAATACCCCAGTGAATCAAACACCAGGGAATCACTGCCCAGTGAATCAGGCCTCAGTGGATCAGTCCTCAGTGAATCAGTTCCCACTCGATCAGTTCCAACTGGATCAGTTCCCATTGAATTAGTCCTCAGTCGATCAGTCCCCAGTGAATTAGTTCCCAGTGTAACATTTCCCAGTACATCAGCTCCCAGTGGAACAGTTCCCAGTGGATCAGTTCCCAGTGGATCAGACCCCAGTGGATCAGTTCGCAGTATAATACTTACCAGTGGATCAGCTCCCAGTGTATCAGTCCACAGTGAATCAGTTCCCAATGATTCAGTCCCCAGGCTATCAGTTCCTAGTGGATCTGTCCTCAGAGAATCAGATCCCAGTGAGTCAGTTTCCACTGGACCAATCCCCAGTGACCAGCTCCCAGTGGATCAGTCCCCAGTGAATCAGTTCCCATTGGATCAGGTCCCAGTGATTCAGACCACAGTTAATCAATCCCCAGTGAATCAGTGCCCAGAGATTCAGACCCCAGTGAATCAGCCCCCAGTGAATCACTGTCCAGTGAACCTGGCCCCATTGGATCAGCTCCCAGTGAATCAGTTCCCTTGTGGCTCAATTCCCACTGAATCAGTTCCCAGTCAATCAGTTCCCACTGGATCAGTTCCCAAAGAATCAGTCCTCAGTCCATCGGTCCCCAGTGAATCAGTTCCCAGTGAAACATTTCCCAGTGGATCTGTTCCCATTCAATCATTTCCCAGTGGTCAGTACCAAGTGGAATGGTTCCCAGTAAAATCATTCCCAGTGGATCAGTTCCCAGGAGACCAGTCCCCAGTGAATCAGTTCACAGTTGTTCAGTCCACAGAGGATCAGTTCCTAGTGGATCAGTCCTCAGAGAATCAGTTCCCAGTGGATCAGTTCCCAGCTGAACAGTTCCCAGTGGATCATTTCCCAATGACTCTATGACCAGTGGATCAGTTCCCAGTGGATCAGTTTCCACTGGATCAGTCCGCAGTGAATCCATTCCCAGTTGATCAGCCCCCAGTGAATCAGTTCACATTGGATGAGTTCCCAGTGATTAAGTCTCAGTGTGTCAGTTTACAATGAATCAATCCCCAGTGGATAAGTCTAGAGGAAATCTGTTCCAAGTGGTTCAGTTCCCATTAAATCTGTCCCAGGGTATCATTCTTCTGTTAATCATGTATCAGTCCACGCTGGATCAGTCTTATGTTAATCAACATTCAGTTAATCAGACTTCAGTGAATCACTGCCCAGTGAATCGGACTCCAATGAATCAGTACAGTGAATCACCCAGCAGTTAATCAGACCTCAGTGAATCAGTCCCAATTGAACCAGTCCCCAAAAATAAGACCCCAGTGAACCAGACACCAGGGAATCACTGCCCAGTGAATCAGGCCTCAGTGGATCAGTCCTCAGTGAATCAGTTCCCACTCGATCAGTTACAACTGGATCAGTTCCCATTGAATTAGTCCTCAGTCGATCAGTCCCCAGTGAATCAGTTCCCAGTGAATCATTTCCCAGTAGATCAGTTCCCAGTGGAACAGTTCCCAGTGGATCACTTCCCAGTGGCTCAGACCCCAGTGGATCAGTTCGCAGTATAATACTTGCCAGTGGATCAGCTCCCAGTGTATCTGTCCACAGTGAATCAGTTCCCAATGATTCAGTCCCCAGGCTATCAGTTGCTAGTGGATCTGTCCTCAGAGAATCAGTTCCCAGTGAGTCAGTTTGCAATGGATCAGTCCCCAGTGAACCAGTTCCCAGTGGATCAGTCCCCAGTGAATCAGTTCCCATTGGATCAGGTCCCAGTGATTCAGACTACAGTGAATCAATCCCCAGTCAATCACTGCCGAGAGAATCAGACCCCAGTCAATCAGACCCCAGTGAATCACGGTCCAGTGAATCAGGCCCCATTGGATCAGCTCCCAGTGAATCAGTTCCCCAGTGGGTCAATTCCCAGTGAATTAGTTCCCAGTCAATCAGTTCCCACTGGATCAGTTCCCAGAGAATCAGTCCTCAGCCGGTCTGTCCCCAGTGAATCCGTTCCCAGTGAAACATTTCCCAGTGGATCAGTTCTCATTCGATCATTTCCCAGTGGTCAGTACCAAGTGGATCGGTTCCCAGTAAAATCGTTCCCAGTGGATCAGTTCCCAGGAGATCAGTCCCCAGTGAATCAGTTCGCAGTTGTTCAGTCCACAGAGGATCAGTTCCTAGTGGATCAGTCCCCAGAGAATCAGTTCCCAGTGGATCAGTTCCCAGCTGAACAGTTCCCAGTGGATCATTTCCCAATGACTCTATGGCCAGTGGATCAGTTCCCAGTGGAACCATTCCCAGTGGATCAGTTTCCACTGGATCAGTCCACAGTGAATCCGTTCCCAGTTGATCAGCCCCCAGTGAATCACTTCACACTAGATCATTTCCCAGTGATTAAGCCTCAGTGTGTCAGTTTACAATGGATCAGTCCCCAGTGAATCAGTCCCCAGTGGATCAGTCTGGAGTGAATCAGTTCCAAGTGGACCAGTGCCTAGTAACGCTGTTCCCAGTGTGTAATTCTGCAGTTAATCAGTTACCAATGTATCAGCCCACGCTGGAATAGTGTTCTGTTAATCAACATTCAGTTAATCAGTCTTCAGTGAATCACTGCCCAGTGAATCAGACCCCAGTGAATCAGTCCACAATGAATCAGTCCCCAGTGAATCAGTTCCCAGTGAATCCTTTCCCAGTGCATCAGTTCCCAGTGATTCAGTCCCCAGTGGACCAGTTCCTAGTGGATCTGTCCTCAGAGAATCAGGTCCCAATGGATCAGTTTCCACTGGATCAGACACCAGTGAATCAGTTCCCAGTGGATCAGCCCCCAGTGAATCAGTTCCCAGTAGCTAAATTCCCAGTCATTCAGCCCCAGTGAATCAGTTATCAATGGATCAGTCCCCAGTGAATCAATCCCCAGTGGATAAGTCTAGAGGAAATCTGTTCCAAGTGGATCAGTTCCCATTAAATGTGTTACCAGGGTATCATTCTTCAGTTAATCATGTATTAGTCCACGCTGGATCAGTATTATGTTAATCAACATTCAGTTAATCAGACTTCAGTGAATCAGTGCCCAATGAACCGGACCCCAGTGAATCAGTACAGTGAATCACCCAGCAGTTAATCAGAGCTCAGTGAATCAGTCCCAATTGAACCAGTCCCCAAAGAATAATACCCCAGTGAATCAAACACCAGGGAATCACTGCCCAGTGAATCAGGCCTCAGTGGATCAGTCCTCAGTGAATCAGTTCCCACTCGATCAGTTCCAACTGGATCAGTTCCCATTGAATTAGTCCTCAGTCGATCAGTCCCCAGTGAATTAGTTCCCAGTGTAACATTTCCCAGTACATCAGCTCCCAGTGGAACAGTTCCCAGTGGATCAGTTCCCAGTGGATCAGACCCCAGTGGATCAGTTCGCAGTATAATACTTACCAGTGGATCAGCTCCCAGTGTATCAGTCCACAGTGAATCAGTTCCCAATGATTCAGTCCCCAGGCTATCAGTTCCTAGTGGATCTGTCCTCAGAGAATCAGATCCCAGTGAGTCAGTTTCCACTGGACCAATCCCCAGTGACCAGCTCCCAGTGGATCAGTCCCCAGTGAATCAGTTCCCATTGGATCAGGTCCCAGTGATTCAGACCACAGTTAATCAATCCCCAGTGAATCAGTGCCCAGAGATTCAGACCCCAGTGAATCAGCCCCCAGTGAATCACTGTCCAGTGAACCTGGCCCCATTGGATCAGCTCCCAGTGAATCAGTTCCCTTGTGGCTCAATTCCCACTGAATCAGTTCCCAGTCAATCAGTTCCCACTGGATAAGTTCCCAAAGAATCAGTCCTCAGTCCATCGGTCCCCAGTGAATCAGTTCCCAGTGAAACATTTCCCAGTGGATCTGTTCCCATTCAATCATTTCCCAGTGGTCAGTACCAAGTGGAATGGTTCCCAGTAAAATCATTCCCAGTGGATCAGTTCCCAGTGTATCAGTCCACAGTGAATCAGTTCCCAATGATTCAGTCCCCAGGCTATCAGTTCCTAGTGGATCTGTCCTCAGAGAATCAGATCCCAGTGAGTCTGTTTCCACTGGACCAATCCCCAGTGACCAGCTCCCAGTGGATCAGTCCCCAGTGAATCAGTTCCCATTGGATCAGGTCCCAGTGATTCAGACCACAGTTAATCAATCCCCAGTGAATCAGTGCCCAGAGATTCAGACCCCAGTGAATCAGCCCCCAGTGAATCACTGTCCAGTGAACCTGGCCCCATTGGATCAGCTCCCAGTGAATCAGTTCCCTTGTGGCTCAATTCCCACTGAATCAGTTCCCAGTCAATCAGTTCCCACTGGATCAGTTCCCAAAGAATCAGTCCTCAGTCCATCGGTCCCCAGTGAATCAGTTCCCAGTGAAACATTTCCCAGTGGATCTGTTCCCATTCAATCATTTCCCAGTGGTCAGTACCAAGTGGAATGGTTCCCAGTAAAATCATTCCCAGTGGATCAGTTCCCAGGAGACCAGTCCCCAGTGAATCAGTTCACAGTTGTTCAGTCCACAGAGGATCAGTTCCTAGTGGATCAGTCCTCAGAGAATCAGTTCCCAGTGGATCAGTTCCCAGCTGAACAGTTCCCAGTGGATCATTTCCCAATGACTCTATGACCAGTGGATCAGTTCCCAGTGGATCAGTTTCCACTGGATCAGTCCGCAGTGAATCCATTCCCAGTTGATCAGCCCCCAGTGAATCAGTTCACATTGGATGAGTTCCCAGTGATTAAGTCTCAGTGTGTCAGTTTACAATGAATCAATCCCCAGTGGATAAGTCTAGAGGAAATCTGTTCCAAGTGGTTCAGTTCCCATTAAATCTGTCCCAGGGTATCATTCTTCTGTTAATCATGTATCAGTCCACGCTGGATCAGTCTTATGTTAATCAACATTCAGTTAATCAGACATCAGTGAATCACTGCCCAGTGAATCGGACTCCAATGAATCAGTACAGTGAATCACCCAGCAGTTAATCAGACCTCAGTGAATCAGTCCCAATTGAACCAGTCCCCAAAAATAAGACCCCAGTGAACCAGACACCAGGGAATCACTGCCCAGTGAATCAGGCCTCAGTGGATCAGTCCTCAGTGAATCAGTTCCCACTCGATCAGTTACAACTGGATCAGTTCCCATTGAATTAGTCCTCAGTCGATCAGTCCCCAGTGAATCAGTTCCCAGTGAATCATTTCCCAGTAGATCAGTTCCCAGTGGAACAGTTCCCAGTGGATCAGTTCCCAGTGGCTCAGACCCCAGTGGATCAGTTCGCAGTATAATACTTGCCAGTGGATCAGCTCCCAGTGTATCTGTCCACAGTGAATCAGTTCCCAATGATTCAGTCCCCAGGCTATCAGTTGCTAGTGGATCTGTCCTCAGAGAATCAGTTCCCAGTGAGTCAGTTTGCAATGGATCAGTCCCCAGTGAACCAGTTCCCAGTGGATCAGTCCCCAGTGAATCAGTTCCCATTGGATCAGGTCCCAGTGATTCAGACTACAGTGAATCAATCCCCAGTCAATCACTGCCGAGAGAATCAGACCCCAGTCAATCAGACCCCAGTGAATCACGGTCCAGTGAATCAGGCCCCATTGGATCAGCTCCCAGTGAATCAGTTCCCCAGTGGGTCAATTCCCAGTGAATTAGTTCCCAGTCAATCAGTTCCCACTGGATCAGTTCCCAGAGAATCAGTCCTCAGCCGGTCTGTCCCCAGTGAATCCGTTCCCAGTGAAACATTTCCCAGTGGATCAGTTCTCATTCGATCATTTCCCAGTGGTCAGTACCAAGTGGATCGGTTCCCAGTAAAATCGTTCCCAGTGGATCAGTTCCCAGGAGATCAGTCCCCAGTGAATCAGTTCGCAGTTGTTCAGTCCACAGAGGATCAGTTCCTAGTGGATCAGTCCCCAGAGAATCAGTTCCCAGTGGATCAGTTCCCAGCTGAACAGTTCCCAGTGGATCATTTCCCAATGACTCTATGGCCAGTGGATCAGTTCCCAGTGGAACCATTCCCAGTGGATCAGTTTCCACTGGATCAGTCCACAGTGAATCCGTTCCCAGTTGATCAGCCCCCAGTGAATCACTTCACACTAGATCATTTCCCAGTGATTAAGCCTCAGTGTGTCAGTTTACAATGGATCAGTCCCCAGTGAATCAGTCCCCAGTGGATCAGTCTGGAGTGAATCAGTTCCAAGTGGACCAGTGCCTAGTAAAGCTGTTCCCAGTGTGTAATTCTGCAGTTAATCAGTTACCAATGTATCAGCCCACGCTGGAATAGTGTTCTGTTAATCAACATTCAGTTAATCAGTCTTCAGTGAATCACTGCCCAGTGAATCAGACCCCAGTGAATCAGTCCACAATGAATCAGTCCCCAGTGAATCAGTTCCCAGTGAATCATTTCCCAGTGCATCAGTTCCCAGTGATTCAGTCCCCAGTGGACCAGTTCCTAGTGGATCTGTCCTCAGAGAATCAGGTCCCAATGGATCAGTTTCCACTGGATCAGACACCAGTGAATCAGTTCCCAGTGGATCAGCCCCCAGTGAATCAGTTCCCAGTAGCTAAATTCCCAGTCATTCAGCCCCAGTGAATCAGTTATCAATGGATCAGTCCCCAGTGAATCAATCCCCAGTGGATAAGTCTAGAGGAAATCTGTTCCAAGTGGATCAGTTCCCATTAAATGTGTTACCAGGGTATCATTCTTCAGTAAATCATGTATTAGTCCACGCTGGATCAGTATTATGTTAATCAACATTCAGTTAATCAGACTTCAGTGAATCAGTGCCCAATGAACCGGACCCCAGTGAATCAGTACAGTGAATCACCCAGCAGTTAATCAGAGCTCAGTGAATCAGTCCCAATTGAACCAGTCCCCAAAGAATAATACCCCAGTGAATCAAACACCAGGGAATCACTGCCCAGTGAATCAGGCCTCAGTGGATCAGTCCTCAGTGAATCAGTTCCCACTCGATCAGTTCCAACTGGATCAGTTCCCATTGAATTAGTCCTCAGTCGATCAGTCCCCAGTGAATTAGTTCCCAGTGTAACATTTCCCAGTACATCAGCTCCCAGTGGAACAGTTCCCAGTGGATCAGTTCCCAGTGGATCAGACCCCAGTGGATCAGTTCGCAGTATAATACTTACCAGTGGATCAGCTCCCAGTGTATCAGTCCACAGTGAATCAGTTCCCAATGATTCAGTCCCCAGGCTATCAGTTCCTAGTGGATCTGTCCTCAGAGAATCAGATCCCAGTGAGTCAGTTTCCACTGGACCAATCCCCAGTGACCAGCTCCCAGTGGATCAGTCCCCAGTGAATCAGTTCCCATTGGATCAGGTCCCAGTGATTCAGACCACAGTTAATCAATCCCCAGTGAATCAGTGCCCAGAGATTCAGACCCCAGTGAATCAGCCCCCAGTGAATCACTGTCCAGTGAACCTGGCCCCATTGGATCAGCTCCCAGTGAATCAGTTCCCTTGTGGCTCAATTCCCACTGAATCAGTTCCCAGTCAATCAGTTCCCACTGGATCAGTTCCCAAAGAATCAGTCCTCAGTCCATCGGTCCCCAGTGAATCAGTTCCCAGTGAAACATTTCCCAGTGGATCTGTTCCCATTCAATCATTTCCCAGTGGTCAGTACCAAGTGGAATGGTTCCCAGTAAAATCATTCCCAGTGGATCAGTTCCCAGGAGACCAGTCCCCAGTGAATCAGTTCACAGTTGTTCAGTCCACAGAGGATCAGTTCCTACTGGATCAGTCCTCAGAGAATCAGTTCCCAGTGGATCAGTTCCCAGCTGAACAGTTCCCAGTGGATCATTTCCCAATGACTCTATGACCAGTGGATCATTTCCCAGTGGATCAGTTTCCACTGGATCAGTCCGCAGTGAATCCATTCCCAGTTGATCAGCCCCCAGTGAATCAGTTCACATTGGATGAGTTCCCAGTGATTAAGTCTCAGTGTGTCAGTTTACAATGAATCAATCCCCAGTGGATAAGTCTAGAGGAAATCTGTTCCAAGTGGTTCAGTTCCCATTAAATCTGTCCCAGGGTATCATTCTTCTGTTAATCATGTATCAGTCCACGCTGGATCAGTCTTATGTTAATCAACATTCAGTTAATCAGACTTCAGTGAATCACTGCCCAGTGAATCGGACTCCAATGAATCAGTACAGTGAATCACCCAGCAGTTAATCAGACCTCAGTGAATCAGTCCCAATTGAACCAGTCCCCAAAAATAAGACCCCAGTGAACCAGACACCAGGGAATCACTGCCCAGTGAATCAGGCCTCAGTGGATCAGTCCTCAGTGAATCAGTTCCCACTCGATCAGTTACAACTGGATCAGTTCCCATTGAATTAGTCCTCAGTCGATCAGTCCCCAGTGAATCAGTTCCCAGTGAATCATTTCCCAGTAGATCAGTTCCCAGTGGAACAGTTCCCAGTGGATCAGTTCCCAGTGGCTCAGACCCCAGTGGATCAGTTCGCAGTATAATACTTGCCAGTGGATCAGCTCCCAGTGTATCTGTCCACAGTGAATCAGTTCCCAATGATTCAGTCCCCAGGCTATCAGTTGCTAGTGGATCTGTCCTCAGAGAATCAGTTCCCAGTGAGTCAGTTTGCAATGGATCAGTCCCCAGTGAACCAGTTCCCAGTGGATCAGTCCCCAGTGAATCAGTTCCCATTGGATCAGGTCCCAGTGATTCAGACGACAGTGAATCAATCCCCAGTCAATCACTGCCGAGAGAATCAGACCCCAGTCAATCAGACCCCAGTGAATCACGGTCCAGTGAATCAGGCCCCATTGGATCAGCTCCCAGTGAATCAGTTCCCCAGTGGGTCAATTCCCAGTGAATTAGTTCCCAGTCAATCAGTTCCCACTGGATCAGTTCCCAGAGAATCAGTCCTCAGCCGGTCTGTCCCCAGTGAATCCGTTCCCAGTGAAACATTTCCCAGTGGATCAGTTCTCATTCGATCATTTCCCAGTGGTCAGTACCAAGTGGATCGGTTCCCAGTAAAATCGTTCCCAGTGGATCAGTTCCCAGGAGATCAGTCCCCAGTGAATCAGTTCGCAGTTGTTCAGTCCACAGAGGATCAGTTCCTAGTGGATCAGTCCCCAGAGAATCAGTTCCCAGTGGATCAGTTCCCAGCTGAACAGTTCCCAGTGGATCATTTCCCAATGACTCTATGGCCAGTGGATCAGTTCCCAGTGGAACCATTCCCAGTGGATCAGTTTCCACTGGATCAGTCCACAGTGAATCCGTTCCCAGTTGATCAGCCCCCAGTGAATCACTTCACACTAGATCATTTCCCAGTGATTAAGCCTCAGTGTGTCAGTTTACAATGGATCAGTCCCCAGTGAATCAGTCCCCAGTGGATCAGTCTGGAGTGAATCAGTTCCAAGTGGACCAGTGCCTAGTAAAGCTGTTCCCAGTGTGTAATTCTGCAGTTAATCAGTTACCAATGTATCAGCCCACGCTGGAATAGTGTTCTGTTAATCAACATTCAGTTAATCAGTCTTCAGTGAATCACTGCCCAGTGAATCAGACCCCAGTGAATCAGTCCACAATGAATCAGTCCCCAGTGAATCAGTTCCCAGTGAATCATTTCCCAGTGCATCAGTTCCCAGTGATTCAGTCCCCAGTGGACCAGTTCCTAGTGGATCTGTCCTCAGAGAATCAGGTCCCAATGGATCAGTTTCCACTGGATCAGACACCAGTGAATCAGTTCCCAGTGGATCAGCCCCCAGTGAATCAGTTCCCAGTAGCTAAATTCCCAGTCATTCAGCCCCAGTGAATCAGTTATCAATGGATCAGTCCCCAGTGAATCAATCCCCAGTGGATAAGTCTAGAGGAAATCTGTTCCAAGTGGATCAGTTCCCATTAAATGTGTTACCAGGGTATCATTCTTCAGTAAATCATGTATTAGTCCACGCTGGATCAGTATTATGTTCATCAACATTCAGTTAATCAGACTTCAGTGAATCAGTGCCCAATGAACCGGACCCCAGTGAATCAGTACAGTGAATCACCCAGCAGTTAATCAGAGCTCAGTGAATCAGTCCCAATTGAACCAGTCCCCAAAGAATAATACCCCAGTGAATCAAACACCAGGGAATCACTGCCCAGTGAATCAGGCCTCAGTGGATCAGTCCTCAGTGAATCAGTTCCCACTCGATCAGTTCCAACTGGATCAGTTCCCATTGAATTAGTCCTCAGTCGATCAGTCCCCAGTGAATTAGTTCCCAGTGTAACATTTCCCAGTACATCAGCTCCCAGTGGAACAGTTCCCAGTGGATCAGTTCCCAGTGGATCAGACTCCAGTGGATCAGTTCGCAGTATAATACTTACCAGTGGATCAGCTCCCAGTGTATCAGTCCACAGTGAATCAGTTCCCAATGATTCAGTCCCCAGGCTATCAGTTCCTAGTGGATCTGTCCTCAGAGAATCAGATCCCAGTGAGTCAGTTTCCACTGGACCAATCCCCAGTGACCAGCTCCCAGTGGATCAGTCCCCAGTGAATCAGTTCCCATTGGATCAGGTCCCAGTGATTCAGACCACAGTTAATCAATCCCCAGTGAATCAGTGCCCAGAGATTCAGACCCCAGTGAATCAGCCCCCAGTGAATCACTGTCCAGTGAACCTGGCCCCATTGGATCAGCTCCCAGTGAATCAGTTCCCTTGTGGCTCAATTCCCACTGAATCAGTTCCCAGTCAATCAGTTCCCACTGGATCAGTTCCCAAAGAATCAGTCCTCAGTCCATCGGTCCCCAGTGAATCAGTTCCCAGTGAAACATTTCCCAGTGGATCTGTTCCCATTCAATCATTTCCCAGTGGTCAGTACCAAGTGGAATGGTTCCCAGTAAAATCATTCCCAGTGGATCAGTTCCCAGGAGACCAGTCCCCAGTGAATCAGTTCACAGTTGTTCAGTCCACAGAGGATCAGTTCCTACTGGATCAGTCCTCAGAGAATCAGTTCCCAGTGGATCAGTTCCCAGCTGAACAGTTCCCAGTGGATCATTTCCCAATGACTCTATGACCAGTGGATCAGTTCCCAGTGGATCAGTTTCCACTGGATCAGTCCGCAGTGAATCCATTCCCAGTTGATCAGCCCCCAGTGAATCAGTTCACATTGGATGAGTTCCCAGTGATTAAGTCTCAGTGTGTCAGTTTACAATGAATCAATCCCCAGTGGATAAGTCTAGAGGAAATCTGTTCCAAGTGGTTCAGTTCCCATTAAATCTGTCCCAGGGTATCATTCTTCTGTTAATCATGTATCAGTCCACGCTGGATCAGTCTTATGTTAATCAACATTCAGTTAATCAGACTTCAGTGAATCACTGCCCAGTGAATCGGACTCCAATGAATCAGTACAGTGAATCACCCAGCAGTTAATCAGACCTCAGTGAATCAGTCCCAATTGAACCAGTCCCCAAAAATAAGACCCCAGTGAACCAGACACCAGGGAATCACTGCCCAGTGAATCAGGCCTCAGTGGATCAGTCCTCAGTGAATCAGTTCCCACTCGATCAGTTACAACTGGATCAGTTCCCATTGAATTAGTCCTCAGTCGATCAGTCCCCAGTGAATCAGTTCCCAGTGAATCATTTCCCAGTAGATCAGTTCCCAGTGGAACAGTTCCCAGTGGATCAGTTCCCAGTGGCTCAGACCCCAGTGGATCAGTTCGCAGTATAATACTTGCCAGTGGATCAGCTCCCAGTGTATCTGTCCACAGTGAATCAGTTCCCAATGATTCAGTCCCCAGGCTATCAGTTGCTAGTGGATCTGTCCTCAGAGAATCAGTTCCCAGTGAGTCAGTTTGCAATGGATCAGTCCCCAGTGAACCAGTTCCCAGTGGATCAGTCCCCAGTGAATCAGTTCCCATTGGATCAGGTCCCAGTGATTCAGACTACAGTGAATCAATCCCCAGTCAATCACTGCCGAGAGAATCAGACCCCAGTCAATCAGACCCCAGTGAATCACGGTCCAGTGAATCAGGCCCCATTGGATCAGCTCCCAGTGAATCAGTTCCCCAGTGGGTCAATTCCCAGTGAATTAGTTCCCAGTCAATCAGTTCCCACTGGATCAGTTCCCAGAGAATCAGTCCTCAGCCGGTCTGTCCCCAGTGAATCCGTTCCCAGTGAAACATTTCCCAGTGGATCAGTTCTCATTCGATCATTTCCCAGTGGTCAGTACCAAGTGGATCGGTTCCCAGTAAAATCGTTCCCAGTGGATCAGTTCCCAGGAGATCAGTCCCCAGTGAATCAGTTCGCAGTTGTTCAGTCCACAGAGGATCAGTTCCTAGTGGATCAGTCCCCAGAGAATCAGTTCCCAGTGGATCAGTTCCCAGCTGAACAGTTCCCAGTGGATCATTTCCCAATGACTCTATGGCCAGTGGATCAGTTCCCAGTGGAACCATTCCCAGTGGATCAGTTTCCACTGGATCAGTCCACAGTGAATCCGTTCCCAGTTGATCAGCCCCCAGTGAATCACTTCACACTAGATCATTTCCCAGTGATTAAGCCTCAGTGTGTCAGTTTACAATGGATCAGTCCCCAGTGAATCAGTCCCCAGTGGATCAGTCTGGAGTGAATCAGTTCCAAGTGGACCAGTGCCTAGTAAAGCTGTTCCCAGTGTGTAATTCTGCAGTTAATCAGTTACCAATGTATCAGCCCACGCTGGAATAGTGTTCTGTTAATCAACATTCAGTTAATCAGTCTTCAGTGAATCACTGCCCAGTGAATCAGACCCCAGTGAATCAGTCCACAATGAATCAGTCCCCAGTGAATCAGTTCCCAGTGAATCATTTCCCAGTGCATCAGTTCCCAGTGATTCAGTCCCCAGTGGACCAGTTCCTAGTGGATCTGTCCTCAGAGAATCAGGTCCCAATGGATCAGTTTCCACTGGATCAGACACCAGTGAATCAGTTCCCAGTGGATCAGCCCCCAGTGAATCAGTTCCCAATAGCTAAATTCCCAGTCATTCAGCCCCAGTGAATCAGTTATCAATGGATCAGTCCCCAGTGAATCAATCCCCAGTGGATAAGTCTAGAGGAAATCTGTTCCAAGTGGATCAGTTCCCATTAAATGTGTTACCAGGGTATCATTCTTCAGTTAATCATGTATTAGTCCACGCTGGATCAGTATTATGTTAATCAACATTCAGTTAATCAGACTTCAGTGAATCAGTGCCCAATGAACCGGACCCCAGTGAATCAGTACAGTGAATCACCCAGCAGTTAATCAGAGCTCAGTGAATCAGTCCCAATTGAACCAGTCCCCAAAGAATAATACCCCAGTGAATCAAACACCAGGGAATCACTGCCCAGTGAATCAGGCCTCAGTGGATCAGTCCTCAGTGAATCAGTTCCCACTCGATCAGTTCCAACTGGATCAGTTCCCATTGAATTAGTCCTCAGTCGATCAGTCCCCAGTGAATTAGTTCCCAGTGTAACATTTCCCAGTACATCAGCTCCCAGTGGAACAGTTCCCAGTGGATCAGTTCCCAGTGGATCAGACCCCAGTGGATCAGTTCGCAGTATAATACTTACCAGTGGATCAGCTCCCAGTGTATCAGTCCACAGTGAATCAGTTCCCAATGATTCAGTCCCCAGGCTATCAGTTCCTAGTGGATCTGTCCTCAGAGAATCAGATCCCAGTGAGTCAGTTTCCACTGGACCAATCCCCAGTGACCAGCTCCCAGTGGATCAGTCCCCAGTGAATCAGTTCCCATTGGATCAGGTCCCAGTGATTCAGACCACAGTTAATCAATCCCCAGTGAATCAGTGCCCAGAGATTCAGACCCCAGTGAATCAGCCCCCAGTGAATCACTGTCCAGTGAACCTGGCCCCATTGGATCAGCTCCCAGTGAATCAGTTCCCTTGTGGCTCAATTCCCACTGAATCAGTTCCCAGTCAATCAGTTCCCACTGGATCAGTTCCCAAAGAATCAGTCCTCAGTCCATCGGTCCCCAGTGAATCAGTTCCCAGTGAAACATTTCCCAGTGGATCTGTTCCCATTCAATCATTTCCCAGTGGTCAGTACCAAGTGGAATGGTTCCCAGTAAAATCATTCCCAGTGGATCAGTTCCCAGGAGACCAGTCCCCAGTGAATCAGTTCACAGTTGTTCAGTCCACAGAGGATCAGTTCCTAGTGGATCAGTCCTCAGAGAATCAGTTCCCAGTGGATCAGTTCCCAGCTGAACAGTTCCCAGTGGATCATTTCCCAATGACTCTATGACCAGTGGATCATTTCCCAGTGGATCAGTTTCCACTGGATCAGTCCGCAGTGAATCCATTCCCAGTTGATCAGCCCCCAGTGAATCAGTTCACATTGGATGAGTTCCCAGTGATTAAGTCTCAGTGTGTCAGTTTACAATGAATCAATCCCCAGTGGATAAGTCTAGAGGAAATCTGTTCCAAGTGGTTCAGTTCCCATTAAATCTGTCCCAGGGTATCATTCTTCTGTTAATCATGTATCAGTCCACGCTGGATCAGTCTTATGTTAATCAACATTCAGTTAATCAGACTTCAGTGAATCACTGCCCAGTGAATCGGACTCCAATGAATCAGTACAGTGAATCACCCAGCAGTTAATCAGACCTCAGTGAATCAGTCCCAATTGAACCAGTCCCCAAAAATAAGACCCCAGTGAACCAGACACCAGGGAATCACTGCCCAGTGAATCAGGCCTCAGTGGATCAGTCCTCAGTGAATCAGTTCCCACTCGATCAGTTACAACTGGATCAGTTCCCATTGAATTAGTCCTCAGTCGATCAGTCCCCAGTGAATCAGTTCCCAGTGAATCATTTCCCAGTAGATCAGTTCCCAGTGGAACAGTTCCCAGTGGATCAGTTCCCAGTGGCTCAGACCCCAGTGGATCAGTTCGCAGTATAATACTTGCCAGTGGATCAGCTCCCAGTGTATCTGTCCACAGTGAATCAGTTCCCAATGATTCAGTCCCCAGGCTATCAGTTGCTAGTGGATCTGTCCTCAGAGAATCAGTTCCCAGTGAGTCAGTTTGCAATGGATCAGTCCCCAGTGAACCAGTTCCCAGTGGATCAGTCCCCAGTGAATCAGTTCCCATTGGATCAGGTCCCAGTGATTCAGACGACAGTGAATCAATCCCCAGTCAATCAGACCCCAGTGAATCACGGTCCAGTGAATCAGGCCCCATTGGATCAGCTCCCAGTGAATCAGTTCCCCAGTGGGTCAATTCCCAGTGAATTAGTTCCCAGTCAATCAGTTCCCACTGGATCAGTTCCCAGAGAATCAGTCCTCAGCCGGTCTGTCCCCAGTGAATCCGTTCCCAGTGAAACATTTCCCAGTGGATCAGTTCTCATTCGATCATTTCCCAGTGGTCAGTACCAAGTGGATCGGTTCCCAGTAAAATCGTTCCCAGTGGATCAGTTCCCAGGAGATCAGTCCCCAGTGAATCAGTTCGCAGTTGTTCAGTCCACAGAGGATCAGTTCCTAGTGGATCAGTCCCCAGAGAATCAGTTCCCAGTGGATCAGTTCCCAGCTGAACAGTTCCCAGTGGATCATTTCCCAATGACTCTATGGCCAGTGGATCAGTTCCCAGTGGAACCATTCCCAGTGGATCAGTTTCCACTGGATCAGTCCACAGTGAATCCGTTCCCAGTTGATCAGCCCCCAGTGAATCACTTCACACTAGATCATTTCCCAGTGATTAAGCCTCAGTGTGTCAGTTTACAATGGATCAGTCCCCAGTGAATCAGTCCCCAGTGGATCAGTCTGGAGTGAATCAGTTCCAAGTGGACCAGTGCCTAGTAAAGCTGTTCCCAGTGTGTAATTCTGCAGTTAATCAGTTACCAATGTATCAGCCCACGCTGGAATAGTGTTCTGTTAATCAACATTCAGTTAATCAGTCTTCAGTGAATCACTGCCCAGTGAATCAGACCCCAGTGAATCAGTCCACAATGAATCAGTCCCCAGTGAATCAGTTCCCAGTGAATCATTTCCCAGTGCATCAGTTCCCAGTGATTCAGTCCCCAGTGGACCAGTTCCTAGTGGATCTGTCCTCAGAGAATCAGGTCCCAATGGATCAGTTTCCACTGGATCAGACACCAGTGAATCAGTTCCCAGTGGATCAGCCCCCAGTGAATCAGTTCCCAGTAGCTAAATTCCCAGTCATTCAGCCCCAGTGAATCAGTTATCAATGGATCAGTCCCCAGTGAATCAATCCCCAGTGGATAAGTCTAGAGGAAATCTGTTCCAAGTGGATCAGTTCCCATTAAATGTGTTACCAGGGTATCATTCTTCAGTAAATCATGTATTAGTCCACGCTGGATCAGTATTATGTTAATCAACATTCAGTTAATCAGACTTCAGTGAATCAGTGCCCAATGAACCGGACCCCAGTGAATCAGTACAGTGAATCACCCAGCAGTTAATCAGAGCTCAGTGAATCAGTCCCAATTGAACCAGTCCCCAAAGAATAATACCCCAGTGAATCAAACACCAGGGAATCACTGCCCAGTGAATCAGGCCTCAGTGGATCAGTCCTCAGTGAATCAGTTCCCACTCGATCAGTTCCAACTGGATCAGTTCCCATTGAATTAGTCCTCAGTCGATCAGTCCCCAGTGAATTAGTTCCCAGTGTAACATTTCCCAGTACATCAGCTCCCAGTGGAACAGTTCCCAGTGGATCAGTTCCCAGTGGATCAGACCCCAGTGGATCAGTTCGCAGTATAATACTTACCAGTGGATCAGCTCCCAGTGTATCAGTCCACAGTGAATCAGTTCCCAATGATTCAGTCCCCAGGCTATCAGTTCCTAGTGGATCTGTCCTCAGAGAATCAGATCCCAGTGAGTCAGTTTCCACTGGACCAATCCCCAGTGACCAGCTCCCAGTGGATCAGTCCCCAGTGAATCAGTTCCCATTGGATCAGGTCCCAGTGATTCAGACCACAGTTAATCAATCCCCAGTGAATCAGTGCCCAGAGATTCAGACCCCAGTGAATCAGCCCCCAGTGAATCACTGTCCAGTGAACCTGGCCCCATTGGATCAGCTCCCAGTGAATCAGTTCCCTTGTGGCTCAATTCCCACTGAATCAGTTCCCAGTCAATCAGTTCCCACTGGATCAGTTCCCAAAGAATCAGTCCTCAGTCCATCGGTCCCCAGTGAATCAGTTCCCAGTGAAACATTTCCCAGTGGATCTGTTCCCATTCAATCATTTCCCAGTGGTCAGTACCAAGTGGAATGGTTCCCAGTAAAATCATTCCCAGTGGATCAGTTCCCAGGAGACCAGTCCCCAGTGAATCAGTTCACAGTTGTTCAGTCCACAGAGGATCAGTTCCTACTGGATCAGTCCTCAGAGAATCAGTTCCCAGTGGATCAGTTCCCAGCTGAACAGTTCCCAGTGGATCATTTCCCAATGACTCTATGACCAGTGGATCAGTTCCCAGTGGATCAGTTTCCACTGGATCAGTCCGCAGTGAATCCATTCCCAGTTGATCAGCCCCCAGTGAATCAGTTCACATTGGATGAGTTCCCAGTGATTAAGTCTCAGTGTGTCAGTTTACAATGAATCAATCCCCAGTGGATAAGTCTAGAGGAAATCTGTTCCAAGTGGTTCAGTTCCCATTAAATCTGTCCCAGGGTATCATTCTTCTGTTAATCATGTATCAGTCCACGCTGGATCAGTCTTATGTTAATCAACATTCAGTTAATCAGACTTCAGTGAATCACTGCCCAGTGAATCGGACTCCAATGAATCAGTACAGTGAATCACCCAGCAGTTAATCAGACCTCAGTGAATCAGTCCCAATTGAACCAGTCCCCAAAAATAAGACCCCAGTGAACCAGACACCAGGGAATCACTGCCCAGTGAATCAGGCCTCAGTGGATCAGTCCTCAGTGAATCAGTTCCCACTCGATCAGTTACAACTGGATCAGTTCCCATTGAATTAGTCCTCAGTCGATCAGTCCCCAGTGAATCAGTTCCCAGTGAATCATTTCCCAGTAGATCAGTTCCCAGTGGAACAGTTCCCAGTGGATCAGTTCCCAGTGGCTCAGACCCCAGTGGATCAGTTCGCAGTATAATACTTGCCAGTGGATCAGCTCCCAGTGTATCTGTCCACAGTGAATCAGTTCCCAATGATTCAGTCCCCAGGCTATCAGTTGCTAGTGGATCTGTCCTCAGAGAATCAGTTCCCAGTGAGTCAGTTTGCAATGGATCAGTCCCCAGTGAACCAGTTCCCAGTGGATCAGTCCCCAGTGAATCAGTTCCCATTGGATCAGGTCCCAGTGATTCAGACGACAGTGAATCAATCCCCAGTCAATCACTGCCGAGAGAATCAGACCCCAGTCAATCAGACCCCAGTGAATCACGGTCCAGTGAATCAGGCCCCATTGGATCAGCTCCCAGTGAATCAGTTCCCCAGTGGGTCAATTCCCAGTGAATTAGTTCCCAGTCAATCAGTTCCCACTGGATCAGTTCCCAGAGAATCAGTCCTCAGCCGGTCTGTCCCCAGTGAATCCGTTCCCAGTGAAACATTTCCCAGTGGATCAGTTCTCATTCGATCATTTCCCAGTGGTCAGTACCAAGTGGATCGGTTCCCAGTAAAATCGTTCCCAGTGGATCAGTTCCCAGGAGATCAGTCCCCAGTGAATCAGTTCGCAGTTGTTCAGTCCACAGAGGATCAGTTCCTAGTGGATCAGTCCCCAGAGAATCAGTTCCCAGTGGATCAGTTCCCAGCTGAACAGTTCCCAGTGGATCATTTCCCAATGACTCTATGGCCAGTGGATCAGTTCCCAGTGGAACCATTCCCAGTGGATCAGTTTCCACTGGATCAGTCCACAGTGAATCCGTTCCCAGTTGATCAGCCCCCAGTGAATCACTTCACACTAGATCATTTCCCAGTGATTAAGCCTCAGTGTGTCAGTTTACAATGGATCAGTCCCCAGTGAATCAGTCCCCAGTGGATCAGTCTGGAGTGAATCAGTTCCAAGTGGACCAGTGCCTAGTAAAGCTGTTCCCAGTGTGTAATTCTGCAGTTAATCAGTTACCAATGTATCAGCCCACGCTGGAATAGTGTTCTGTTAATCAACATTCAGTTAATCAGTCTTCAGTGAATCACTGCCCAGTGAATCAGACCCCAGTGAATCAGTCCACAATGAATCAGTCCCCAGTGAATCAGTTCCCAGTGAATCATTTCCCAGTGCATCAGTTCCCAGTGATTCAGTCCCCAGTGGACCAGTTCCTAGTGGATCTGTCCTCAGAGAATCAGGTCCCAATGGATCAGTTTCCACTGGATCAGACACCAGTGAATCAGTTCCCAGTGGATCAGCCCCCAGTGAATCAGTTCCCAATAGCTAAATTCCCAGTCATTCAGCCCCAGTGAATCAGTTATCAATGGATCAGTCCCCAGTGAATCAATCCCCAGTGGATAAGTCTAGAGGAAATCTGTTCCAAGTGGATCAGTTCCCATTAAATGTGTTACCAGGGTATCATTCTTCAGTTAATCATGTATTAGTCCACGCTGGATCAGTATTATGTTAATCAACATTCAGTTAATCAGACTTCAGTGAATCAGTGCCCAATGAACCGGACCCCAGTGAATCAGTACAGTGAATCACCCAGCAGTTAATCAGAGCTCAGTGAATCAGTCCCAATTGAACCAGTCCCCAAAGAATAATACCCCAGTGAATCAAACACCAGGGAATCACTGCCCAGTGAATCAGGCCTCAGTGGATCAGTCCTCAGTGAATCAGTTCCCACTCGATCAGTTCCAACTGGATCAGTTCCCATTGAATTAGTCCTCAGTCGATCAGTCCCCAGTGAATTAGTTCCCAGTGTAACATTTCCCAGTACATCAGCTCCCAGTGGAACAGTTCCCAGTGGATCAGTTCCCAGTGGATCAGACCCCAGTGGATCAGTTCGCAGTATAATACTTACCAGTGGATCAGCTCCCAGTGTATCAGTCCACAGTGAATCAGTTCCCAATGATTCAGTCCCCAGGCTATCAGTTCCTAGTGGATCTGTCCTCAGAGAATCAGATCCCAGTGAGTCAGTTTCCACTGGACCAATCCCCAGTGACCAGCTCCCAGTGGATCAGTCCCCAGTGAATCAGTTCCCATTGGATCAGGTCCCAGTGATTCAGACCACAGTTAATCAATCCCCAGTGAATCAGTGCCCAGAGATTCAGACCCCAGTGAATCAGCCCCCAGTGAATCACTGTCCAGTGAACCTGGCCCCATTGGATCAGCTCCCAGTGAATCAGTTCCCTTGTGGCTCAATTCCCACTGAATCAGTTCCCAGTCAATCAGTTCCCACTGGATCAGTTCCCAAAGAATCAGTCCTCAGTCCATCGGTCCCCAGTGAATCAGTTCCCAGTGAAACATTTCCCAGTGGATCTGTTCCCATTCAATCATTTCCCAGTGGTCAGTACCAAGTGGAATGGTTCCCAGTAAAATCATTCCCAGTGGATCAGTTCCCAGGAGACCAGTCCCCAGTGAATCAGTTCACAGTTGTTCAGTCCACAGAGGATCAGTTCCTAGTGGATCAGTCCTCAGAGAATCAGTTCCCAGTGGATCAGTTCCCAGCTGAACAGTTCCCAGTGGATCATTTCCCAATGACTCTATGACCAGTGGATCAGTTCCCAGTGGATCAGTTTCCACTGGATCAGTCCGCAGTGAATCCATTCCCAGTTGATCAGCCCCCAGTGAATCAGTTCACATTGGATGAGTTCCCAGTGATTAAGTCTCAGTGTGTCAGTTTACAATGAATCAATCCCCAGTGGATAAGTCT
Source organism: Somniosus microcephalus (assembly GCF_052327205.1). Lineage (NCBI taxonomy): Eukaryota > Metazoa > Chordata > Chondrichthyes > Squaliformes > Somniosidae > Somniosus > Somniosus microcephalus. The sequence goes on from NC_141004.1 coordinate 79,092,074, forward strand.
AGAGGAAATCTGTTCCAAGTGGTTCAGTTCCCATTAAATCTGTCCCAGGGTATCATTCTTCTGTTAATCATGTATCAGTCCACGCTGAATCAGTCTTATGTTAATCAACATTCAGTTAATCAGACTTCAGTGAATCACTGCCCAGTGAATCGGACTCCAATGAATCAGTACAGTGAATCACCCAGCAGTTAATCAGACCTCAGTGAATCAGTCCCAATTGAACCAGTCCCCAAAAATAAGACCCCAGTGAACCAGACACCAGGGAATCACTGCCCAGTGAATCAGGCCTCAGTGGATCAGTCCTCAGTGAATCAGTTCCCACTCGATCAGTTACAACTGGATCAGTTCCCATTGAATTAGTCCTCAGTCGATCAGTCCCCAGTGAATCAGTTCCCAGTGAATCATTTCCCAGTAGATCAGTTCCCAGTGGAACAGTTCCCAGTGGATCAGTTCCCAGTGGCTCAGACCCCAGTGGATCAGTTCGCAGTATAATACTTGCCAGTGGATCAGCTCCCAGTGTATCTGTCCACAGTGAATCAGTTCCCAATGATTCAGTCCCCAGGCTATCAGTTGCTAGTGGATCTGTCCTCAGAGAATCAGTTCCCAGTGAGTCAGTTTGCAATGGATCAGTCCCCAGTGAACCAGTTCCCAGTGGATCAGTCCCCAGTGAATCAGTTCCCATTGGATCAGGTCCCAGTGATTCAGACTACAGTGAATCAATCCCCAGTCAATCACTGCCGAGAGAATCAGACCCCAGTCAATCAGACCCCAGTGAATCACGGTCCAGTGAATCAGGCCCCATTGGATCAGCTCCCAGTGAATCAGTTCCCCAGTGGGTCAATTCCCAGTGAATTAGTTCCCAGTCAATCAGTTCCCACTGGATCAGTTCCCAGAGAATCAGTCCTCAGCCGGTCTGTCCCCAGTTAATCCGTTCCCAGTGAAACATTTCCCAGTGGATCAGTTCTCATTCGATCATTTCCCAGTGGTCAGTACCAAGTGGATCGGTTCCCAGTAAAATCGTTCCCAGTGGATCAGTTCCCAGGAGATCAGTCCCCAGTGAATCAGTTCCCAGTTGATCAGCCCCCAGTGAATCACTTCACACTAGATCATTTCCCAGTGATTAAGCCTCAGTGTGTCAGTTTACAATGGATCAGTCCCCAGTGAATCAGTCCCCAGTGGATCAGTCTGGAGTGAATCAGTTCCAAGTGGACCAGTGCCTAGTAAAGCTGTTCCCAGTGTGTAATTCTGCAGTTAATCAGTTACCAATGTATCAGCCCACGCTGGAATAGTGTTCTGTTAATCAACATTCAGTTAATCAGTCTTCAGTGAATCACTGCCCAGTGAATCAGACCCCAGTGAATCAGTCCACAATGAATCAGTCCCCAGTGAATCAGTTCCCAGTGAATCATTTCCCAGTGCATCAGTTCCCAGTGATTCAGTCCCCAGTGGACCAGTTCCTAGTGGATCTGTCCTCAGAGAATCAGGTCCCAATGGATCAGTTTCCACTGGATCAGACACCAGTGAATCACTGTCCAGTGAACCTGGCCCCATTGGATCAGCTCCCAGTGAATCAGTTCCCTTGTGGCTCAATTCCCACTGAATCAGTTCCCAGTCAATCAGTTCCCAGTGGATCAGTTCCCAAAGAATCAGTCCTCAGTCCATCGGTCCCCAGTGAATCAGTTCCCAGTGAAACATTTCCCAGTGGATCTGTTCCCATTCAATCATTTCCCAGTGGTCAGTACCAAGTGGAATGGTTCCCAGTAAAATCATTCCCAGTGGATCAGTTCCCAGTGTATCAGTCCACAGTGAATCAGTTCCCAATGATTCAGTCCCCAGGCTATCAGTTCCTAGTGGATCTGTCCTCAGAGAATCAGATCCCAGTGAGTCAGTTTCCACTGGACCAATCCCCAGTGACCAGCTCCCAGTGGATCAGTCCCCAGTGAATCAGTTCCCATTGGATCAGGTCCCAGTGATTCAGACCACAGTTAATCAATCCCCAGTGAATCAGTGCCCAGAGATTCAGACCCCAGTGAAGCAGCCCCCAGTGAATCACTGTCCAGTGAACCTGGCCCCATTGGATCAGCTCCCAGTGAATCAGTTCCCTTGTGGCTCAATTCCCACTGAATCAGTTCCCAGTCAATCAGTTCCCACTGGATCAGTTCCCAAAGAATCAGTCCTCAGTCCATCGGTCCCCAGTGAATCAGTTCCCAGTGAAACATTTCCCAGTGGATCTGTTCCCATTCAATCATTTCCCAGTGGTCAGTACCAAGTGGAATGGTTCCCAGTAAAATCATTCCCAGTGGATCAGTTCCCAGGAGACCAGTCCCCAGTGAATCAGTTCACAGTTGTTCAGTCCACAGAGGATCAGTTCCTAGTGGATCAGTCCTCAGAGAATCAGTTCCCAGTGGATCAGTTCCCAGCTGAACAGTTCCCAGTGGATCATTTCCCAATGACTCTATGACCAGTGGATCAGTTCCCAGTGGATCAGTTTCCACTGGATCAGTCCGCAGTGAATCCATTCCCAGTTGATCAGCCCCCAGTGAATCAGTTCACATTGGATGAGTTCCCAGTGATTAAGTCTCAGTGTGTCAGTTTACAATGAATCAATCCCCAGTGGATAAGTCTAGAGGAAATCTGTTCCAAGCGGTTCAGTTCCCATTAAATCTGTCCCAGGGTATCATTCTTCTGTTAATCATGTATCAGTCCACGCTGGATCAGTCTTATGTTAATCAACATTCAGTTAATCAGACTTCAGTGAATCACTGCCCAGTGAATCGGACTCCAATGAATCAGTACAGTGAATCACCCAGCAGTTAATCAGACCTCAGTGAATCAGTCCCAATTGAACCAGTCCCCAAAAATAAGACCCCAGTGAACCAGACACCAGGGAATCACTGCCCAGTGAATCAGGCCTCAGTGGATCAGTCCTCAGTGAATCAGTTCCCACTCGATCAGTTACAACTGGATCAGTTCCCATTGAATTAGTCCTCAGTCGATCAGTCCCCAGTGAATCAGTTCCCAGTGAATCATTTCCCAGTAGATCAGTTCCCAGTGGAACAGTTCCCAGTGGATCAGTTCCCAGTGGCTCAGACCCCAGTGGATCAGTTCGCAGTATAATACTTGCCAGTGGATCAGCTCCCAGTGTATCTGTCCACAGTGAATCAGTTCCCAATGATTCAGTCCCCAGGCTATCAGTTGCTAGTGGATCTGTCCTCAGAGAATCAGTTCCCAGTGAGTCAGTTTGCAATGGATCAGTCCCCAGTGAACCAGTTCCCAGTGGATCAGTCCCCAGTGAATCAGTTCCCATTGGATCAGGTCCCAGTGATTCAGACTACAGTGAATCAATCCCCAGTCAATCACTGCCGAGAGAATCAGACCCCAGTCAATCAGACCCCAGTGAATCACGGTCCAGTGAATCAGGCCCCATTGGATCAGCTCCCAGTGAATCAGTTCCCCAGTGGGTCAATTCCCAGTGAATTAGTTCCCAGTCAATCAGTTCCCACTGGATCAGTTCCCAGAGAATCAGTCCTCAGCCGGTCTGTCCCCAGTGAATCCGTTCCCAGTGAAACATTTCCCAGTGGATCAGTTCTCATTCGATCATTTCCCAGTGGTCAGTACCAAGTGGATCGGTTCCCAGTAAAATCGTTCCCAGTGGATCAGTTCCCAGGAGATCAGTCCCCAGTGAATCAGTTCGCAGTTGTTCAGTCCACAGAGGATCAGTTCCTAGTGGATCAGTCCCCAGAGAATCAGTTCCCAGTGGATCAGTTCCCAGCTGAACAGTTCCCAGTGGATCATTTCCCAATGACTCTATGGCCAGTGGATCAGTTCCCAGTGGATCAGTTCCCAGTGGCTCAGACCCCAGTGGATCAGTTCGCAGTATAATACTTGCCAGTGGATCAGCTCCCAGTGTATCTGTCCACAGTGAATCAGTTCCCAATGATTCAGTCCCCAGGCTATCAGTTGCTAGTGGATCTGTCCTCAGAGAATCAGTTCCCAGTGAGTCAGTTTGCAATGGATCAGTCCCCAGTGAACCAGTTCCCAGTGGATCAGTCCCCAGTGAATCAGTTCCCATTGGATCAGGTCCCAGTGATTCAGACGACAGTGAATCAATCCCCAGTCAATCACTGCCGAGAGAATCAGACCCCAGTCAATCAGACCCCAGTGAATCACGGTCCAGTGAATCAGGCCCCATTGGATCAGCTCCCAGTGAATCAGTTCCCCAGTGGGTCAATTCCCAGTGAATTAGTTCCCAGTCAATCAGTTCCCACTGGATCAGTTCCCAGAGAATCAGTCCTCAGCCGGTCTGTCCCCAGTGAATCCGTTCCCAGTGAAACATTTCCCAGTGGATCAGTTCTCATTCGATCATTTCCCAGTGGTCAGTACCAAGTGGATCGGTTCCCAGTAAAATCGTTCCCAGTGGATCAGTTCCCAGGAGATCAGTCCCCAGTGAATCAGTTCGCAGTTGTTCAGTCCACAGAGGATCAGTTCCTAGTGGATCAGTCCCCAGAGAATCAGTTCCCAGTGGATCAGTTCCCAGCTGAACAGTTCCCAGTGGATCATTTCCCAATGACTCTATGGCCAGTGGATCAGTTCCCAGTGGAACCATTCCCAGTGGATCAGTTTCCACTGGATCAGTCCACAGTGAATCCGTTCCCAGTTGATCAGCCCCCAGTGAATCACTTCACACTAGATCATTTCCCAGTGATTAAGCCTCAGTGTGTCAGTTTACAATGGATCAGTCCCCAGTGAATCAGTCCCCAGTGGATCAGTCTGGAGTGAATCAGTTCCAAGTGGACCAGTGCCTAGTAAAGCTGTTCCCAGTGTGTAATTCTGCAGTTAATCAGTTACCAATGTATCAGCCCACGCTGGAATAGTGTTCTGTTAATCAACATTCAGTTAATCAGTCTTCAGTGAATCACTGCCCAGTGAATCAGACCCCAGTGAATCAGTCCACAATGAATCAGTCCCCAGTGAATCAGTTCCCAGTGAATCATTTCCCAGTGCATCAGTTCCCAGTGATTCAGTCCCCAGTGGACCAGTTCCTAGTGGATCTGTCCTCAGAGAATCAGGTCCCAATGGATCAGTTTCCACTGGATCAGACACCAGTGAATCACTGTCCAGTGAACCTGGCCCCATTGGATCAGCTCCCAGTGAATCAGTTCCCTTGTGGCTCAATTCCCACTGAATCAGTTCCCAGTCAATCAGTTCCCACTGGATCAGTTCCCAAAGAATCAGTCCTCAGTCCATCGGTCCCCAGTGAATCAGTTCCCAGTGAAACATTTCCCAGTGGATCTGTTCCCATTCAATCATTTCCCAGTGGTCAGTACCAAGTGGAATGGTTCCCAGTAAAATCATTCCCAGTGGATCAGTTCCCAGTGTATCAGTCCACAGTGAATCAGTTCCCAATGATTCAGTCCCCAGGCTATCAGTTCCTAGTGGATCTGTCCTCAGAGAATCAGATCCCAGTGAGTCAGTTTCCACTGGACCAATCCCCAGTGACCAGCTCCCAGTGGATCAGTCCCCAGTGAATCAGTTCCCATTGGATCAGGTCCCAGTGATTCAGACCACAGTTAATCAATCCCCAGTGAATCAGTGCCCAGAGATTCAGACCCCAGTGAAGCAGCCCCCAGTGAATCACTGTCCAGTGAACCTGGCCCCATTGGATCAGCTCCCAGTGAATCAGTTCCCTTGTGGCTCAATTCCCACTGAATCAGTTCCCAGTCAATCAGTTCCCACTGGATCAGTTCCCAAAGAATCAGTCCTCAGTCCATCGGTCCCCAGTGAATCAGTTCCCAGTGAAACATTTCCCAGTGGATCTGTTCCCATTCAATCATTTCCCAGTGGTCAGTACCAAGTGGAATGGTTCCCAGTAAAATCATTCCCAGTGGATCAGTTCCCAGGAGACCAGTCCCCAGTGAATCAGTTCACAGTTGTTCAGTCCACAGAGGATCAGTTCCTAGTGGATCAGTCCTCAGAGAATCAGTTCCCAGTGGATCAGTTCCCAGCTGAACAGTTCCCAGTGGATCATTTCCCAATCACTCTATGACCAGTGGATCAGTTCCCAGTGGATCAGTTTCCACTGGATCAGTCCGCAGTGAATCCATTCCCAGTTGATCAGCCCCCAGTGAATCAGTTCACATTGGATGAGTTCCCAGTGATTAAGTCTCAGTGTGTCAGTTTACAATGAATCAATCCCCAGTGGATAAGTCTAGAGGAAATCTGTTCCAAGCGGTTCAGTTCCCATTAAATCTGTCCCAGGGTATCATTCTTCTGTTAATCATGTATCAGTCCACGCTGGATCAGTCTTATGTTAATCAACATTCAGTTAATCAGACTTCAGTGAATCACTGCCCAGTGAATCGGACTCCAATGAATCAGTACAGTGAATCACCCAGCAGTTAATCAGACCTCAGTGAATCAGTCCCAATTGAACCAGTCCCCAAAAATAAGACCCCAGTGAACCAGACACCAGGGAATCACTGCCCAGTGAATCAGGCCTCAGTGGATCAGTCCTCAGTGAATCAGTTCCCACTCGATCAGTTACAACTGGATCAGTTCCCATTGAATTAGTCCTCAGTCGATCAGTCCCCAGTGAATCAGTTCCCAGTGAATCATTTCCCAGTAGATCAGTTCCCAGTGGAACAGTTCCCAGTGGATCAGTTCCCAGTGGCTCAGACCCCAGTGGATCAGTTCGCAGTATAATACTTGCCAGTGGATCAGCTCCCAGTGTATCTGTCCACAGTGAATCAGTTCCCAATGATTCAGTCCCCAGGCTATCAGTTGCTAGTGGATCTGTCCTCAGAGAATCAGTTCCCAGTGAGTCAGTTTGCAATGGATCAGTCCCCAGTGAACCAGTTCCCAGTGGATCAGTCCCCAGTGAATCAGTTCCCATTGGATCAGGTCCCAGTGATTCAGACTACAGTGAATCAATCCCCAGTCAATCACTGCCGAGAGAATCAGACCCCAGTCAATCAGACCCCAGTGAATCACGGTCCAGTGAATCAGGCCCCATTGGATCAGCTCCCAGTGAATCAGTTCCCCAGTGGGTCAATTCCCAGTGAATTAGTTCCCAGTCAATCAGTTCCCACTGGATCAGTTCCCAGAGAATCAGTCCTCAGCCGGTCTGTCCCCAGTGAATCCGTTCCCAGTGAAACATTTCCCAGTGGATCAGTTCTCATTCGATCATTTCCCAGTGGTCAGTACCAAGTGGATCGGTTCCCAGTAAAATCGTTCCCAGTGGATCAGTTCCCAGGAGATCAGTCCCCAGTGAATCAGTTCGCAGTTGTTCAGTCCACAGAGGATCAGTTCCTAGTGGATCAGTCCCCAGAGAATCAGTTCCCAGTGGATCAGTTCCCAGCTGAACAGTTCCCAGTGGATCATTTCCCAATGACTCTATGGCCAGTGGATCAGTTCCCAGTGGAACCATTCCCAGTGGATCAGTTTCCACTGGATCAGTCCACAGTGAATCCGTTCCCAGTTGATCAGCCCCCAGTGAATCACTTCACACTAGATCATTTCCCAGTGATTAAGCCTCAGTGTGTCAGTTTACAATGGATCAGTCCCCAGTGAATCAGTCCCCAGTGGATCAGTCTGGAGTGAATCAGTTCCAAGTGGACCAGTGCCTAGTAAAGCTGTTCCCAGTGTGTAATTCTGCAGTTAATCAGTTACCAATGTATCAGCCCACGCTGGAATAGTGTTCTGTTAATCAACATTCAGTTAATCAGTCTTCAGTGAATCACTGCCCAGTGAATCAGACCCCAGTGAATCAGTCCACAATGAATCAGTCCCCAGTGAATCAGTTCCCAGTGAATCATTTCCCAGTGCATCAGTTCCCAGTGATTCAGTCCCCAGTGGACCAGTTCCTAGTGGATCTGTCCTCAGAGAATCAGGTCCCAATGGATCAGTTTCCACTGGATCAGACACCAGTGAATCAGTTCCCAGTTGATCAGCCCCCAGTGAATCAGTTCCCAGTAGCTAAATTCCCAGTCATTCAGCCCCAGTGAATCAGTTATCAATGGATCAGTCCCCAGTGAATCAATCCCCAGTGGATAAGTCTAGAGGAAATCTGTTCCAAGTGGATCAGTTCCCATTAAATGTGTTACCAGGGTATCATTCTTCAGTTAATCATGTATTAGTCCACGCTGGATCAGTATTATGTTAATCAACATTCAGTTAATCAGACTTCAGTGAATCAGTACAGTGAATCACCCAGCAGTTAATCAGAGCTCAGTGAATCAGTCCCAATTGAACCAGTCCCCAAAGAATAATACCCCAGTGAATCAAACACCAGGGAATCACTGCCCAGTGAATCAGGCCTCAGTGGATCAGTCCTCAGTGAATCAGTTCCCACTCGATCAGTTCCAACTGGATCAGTTCCCATTGAATTAGTCCTCAGTCGATCAGTCCCCAGTGAATTAGTTCCCAGTGTAACATTTCCCAGTACATCAGCTCCCAGTGGAACAGTTCCCAGTGGATCAGTTCCCAGTGGATCAGACCCCAGTGGATCAGTTCGCAGTATAATACTTACCAGTGGATCAGCTCCCAGTGTATCAGTCCACAGTGAATCAGTTCCCAATGATTCAGTCCCCAGGCTATCAGTTCCTAGTGGATCTGTCCTCAGAGAATCAGATCCCAGTGAGTCAGTTTCCACTGGACCAATCCCCAGTGACCAGCTCCCAGTGGATCAGTCCCCAGTGAATCAGTTCCCATTGGATCAGGTCCCAGTGATTCAGACCACAGTTAATCAATCCCCAGTGAATCAGTGCCCAGAGATTCAGACCCCAGTGAATCAGCCCCCAGTGAATCACTGTCCAGTGAACCTGGCCCCATTGGATCAGCTCCCAGTGAATCAGTTCCCTTGTGGCTCAATTCCCACTGAATCAGTTCCCAGTCAATCAGTTCCCACTGGATCAGTTCCCAAAGAATCAGTCCTCAGTCCATCGGTCCCCAGTGAATCAGTTCCCAGTGAAACATTTCCCAGTGGATCTGTTCCCATTCAATCATTTCCCAGTGGTCAGTACCAAGTGGAATGGTTCCCAGTAAAATCATTCCCAGTGGATCAGTTCCCAGGAGACCAGTCCCCAGTGAATCAGTTCACAGTTGTTCAGTCCACAGAGGATCAGTTCCTAGTGGATCAGTCCTCAGAGAATCAGTTCCCAGTGGATCAGTTCCCAGCTGAACAGTTCCCAGTGGATCATTTCCCAATGACTCTATGACCAGTGGATCAGTTCCCAGTGGATCAGTTTCCACTGGATCAGTCCGCAGTGAATCCATTCCCAGTTGATCAGCCCCCAGTGAATCAGTTCACATTGGATGAGTTCCCAGTGATTAAGTCTCAGTGTGTCAGTTTACAATGAATCAATCCCCAGTGGATAAGTCTAGAGGAAATCTGTTCCAAGTGGTTCAGTTCCCATTAAATCTGTCCCAGGGTATCATTCTTCTGTTAATCATGTATCAGTCCACGCTGGATCAGTCTTATGTTAATCAACATTCAGTTAATCAGACTTCAGTGAATCACTGCCCAGTGAATCGGACTCCAATGAATCAGTACAGTGAATCACCCAGCAGTTAATCAGACCTCAGTGAATCAGTCCCAATTGAACCAGTCCCCAAAAATAAGACCCCAGTGAACCAGACACCAGGGAATCACTGCCCAGTGAATCAGGCCTCAGTGGATCAGTCCTCAGTGAATCAGTTCCCACTCGATCAGTTACAACTGGATCAGTTCCCATTGAATTAGTCCTCAGTCGATCAGTCCCCAGTGAATCAGTTCCCAGTGAATCATTTCCCAGTAGATCAGTTCCCAGTGGAACAGTTCCCAGTGGATCAGTTCCCAGTGGCTCAGACCCCAGTGGATCAGTTCGCAGTATAATACTTGCCAGTGGATCAGCTCCCAGTGTATCTGTCCACAGTGAATCAGTTCCCAATGATTCAGTCCCCAGGCTATCAGTTGCTAGTGGATCTGTCCTCAGAGAATCAGTTCCCAGTGAGTCAGTTTGCAATGGATCAGTCCCCAGTGAACCAGTTCCCAGTGGATCAGTCCCCAGTGAATCAGTTCCCATTGGATCAGGTCCCAGTGATTCAGACGACAGTGAATCAATCCCCAGTCAATCACTGCCGAGAGAATCAGACCCCAGTCAATCAGACCCCAGTGAATCACGGTCCAGTGAATCAGGCCCCATTGGATCAGCTCCCAGTGAATCAGTTCCCCAGTGGGTCAATTCCCAGTGAATTAGTTCCCAGTCAATCAGTTCCCACTGGATCAGTTCCCAGAGAATCAGTCCTCAGCCGATCTGTCCCCAGTGAATCCGTTCCCAGTGAAACATTTCCCAGTGGATCAGTTCTCATTCGATCATTTCCCAGTGGTCAGTACCAAGTGGATCGGTTCCCAGTAAAATCGTTCCCAGTGGATCAGTTCCCAGGAGATCAGTCCCCAGTGAATCAGTTCGCAGTTGTTCAGTCCACAGAGGATCAGTTCCTAGTGGATCAGTCCCCAGAGAATCAGTTCCCAGTGGATCAGTTCCCAGCTGAACAGTTCCCAGTGGATCATTTCCCAATGACTCTATGGCCAGTGGATCAGTTCCCAGTGGAACCATTCCCAGTGGATCAGTTTCCACTGGATCAGTCCACAGTGAATCCGTTCCCAGTTGATCAGCCCCCAGTGAATCACTTCACACTAGATCATTTCCCAGTGATTAAGCCTCAGTGTGTCAGTTTACAATGGATCAGTCCCCAGTGAATCAGTCCCCAGTGGATCAGTCTGGAGTGAATCAGTTCCAAGTGGACCAGTGCCTAGTAAAGCTGTTCCCAGTGTGTAATTCTGCAGTTACTCAGTTACCAATGTATCAGCCCACGCTGGAATAGTGTTCTGTTAATCAACATTCAGTTAATCAGTCTTCAGTGAATCACTGCCCAGTGAATCAGACCCCAGTGAATCAGTCCACAATGAATCAGTCCCCAGTGAATCAGTTCCCAGTGAATCATTTCCCAGTGCATCAGTTCCCAGTGATTCAGTCCCCAGTGGACCAGTTCCTAGTGGATCTGTCCTCAGAGAATCAGGTCCCAATGGATCAGTTTCCACTGGATCAGACACCAGTGAATCAGTTCCCAGTGGATCAGCCCCCAGTGAATCAGTTCCCAGTAGCTAAATTCCCAGTCATTCAGCCCCAGTGAATCAGTTATCAATGGATCAGTCCCCAGTGAATCAATCCCCAGTGGATAAGTCTAGAGGAAATCTGTTCCAAGTGGATCAGTTCCCATTAAATGTGTTACCAGGGTATCATTCTTCAGTTAATCATGTATTAGTCCACGCTGGATCAGTATTATGTTAATCAACATTCAGTTAATCAGACTTCAGTGAATCAGTGCCCAATGAACCGGACCCCAGTGAATCAGTACAGTGAATCACCCAGCAGTTAATCAGAGCTCAGTGAATCAGTCCCAATTGAACCAGTCCCCAAAGAATAATACCCCAGTGAATCAAACACCAGGGAATCACTGCCCAGTGAATCAGGCCTCAGTGGATCAGTCCTCAGTGAATCAGTTCCCACTCGATCAGTTCCAACTGGATCAGTTCCCATTGAATTAGTCCTCAGTCGATCAGTCCCCAGTGAATTAGTTCCCAGTGTAACATTTCCCAGTACATCAGCTCCCAGTGGAACAGTTCCCAGTGGATCAGTTCCCAGTGGATCAGACCCCAGTGGATCAGTTCGCAGTATAATACTTACCAGTGGATCAGCTCCCAGTGTATCAGTCCACAGTGAATCAGTTCCCAATGATTCAGTCCCCAGGCTATCAGTTCCTAGTGGATCTGTCCTCAGAGAATCAGATCCCAGTGAGTCAGTTTCCACTGGACCAATCCCCAGTGACCAGCTCCCAGTGGATCAGTCCCCAGTGAATCAGTTCCCATTGGATCAGGTCCCAGTGATTCAGACCACAGTTAATCAATCCCCAGTGAATCAGTGCCCAGAGATTCAGACCCCAGTGAATCAGCCCCCAGTGAATCACTGTCCAGTGAACCTGGCCCCATTGGATCAGCTCCCAGTGAATCAGTTCCCTTGTGGCTCAATTCCCACTGAATCAGTTCCCAGTCAATCAGTTCCCACTGGATCAGTTCCCAAAGAATCAGTCCTCAGTCCATCGGTCCCCAGTGAATCAGTTCCCAGTGAAACATTTCCCAGTGGATCTGTTCCCATTCAATCATTTCCCAGTGGTCAGTACCAAGTGGAATGGTTCCCAGTAAAATCATTCCCAGTGGATCAGTTCCCAGGAGACCAGTCCCCAGTGAATCAGTTCACAGTTGTTCAGTCCACAGAGGATCAGTTCCTAGTGGATCAGTCCTCAGAGAATCAGTTCCCAGTGGATCAGTTCCCAGCTGAACAGTTCCCAGTGGATCATTTCCCAATGACTCTATGACCAGTGGATCAGTTCCCAGTGGATCAGTTTCCACTGGATCAGTCCGCAGTGAATCCATTCCCAGTTGATCAGCCCCCAGTGAATCAGTTCACATTGGATGAGTTCCCAGTGATTAAGTCTCAGTGTGTCAGTTTACAATGAATCAATCCCCAGTGGATAAGTCTAGAGGAAATCTGTTCCAAGTGGTTCAGTTCCCATTAAATCTGTCCCAGGGTATCATTCTTCTGTTAATCATGTATCAGTCCACGCTGGATCAGTCTTATGTTAATCAACATTCAGTTAATCAGACTTCAGTGAATCACTGCCCAGTGAATCGGACTCCAATGAATCAGTACAGTGAATCACCCAGCAGTTAATCAGACCTCAGTGAATCAGTCCCAATTGAACCAGTCCCCAAAAATAAGACCCCAGTGAACCAGACACCAGGGAATCACTGCCCAGTGAATCAGGCCTCAGTGGATCAGTCCTCAGTGAATCAGTTCCCACTCGATCAGTTACAACTGGATCAGTTCCCATTGAATTAGTCCTCAGTCGATCAGTCCCCAGTGAATCAGTTCCCAGTGAATCATTTCCCAGTAGATCAGTTCCCAGTGGAACAGTTCCCAGTGGATCAGTTCCCAGTGGCTCAGACCCCAGTGGATCAGTTCGCAGTATAATACTTGCCAGTGGATCAGCTCCCAGTGTATCTGTCCACAGTGAATCAGTTCCCAATGATTCAGTCCCCAGGCTATCAGTTGCTAGTGGATCTGTCCTCAGAGAATCAGTTCCCAGTGAGTCAGTTTGCAATGGATCAGTCCCCAGTGAACCAGTTCCCAGTGGATCAGTCCCCAGTGAATCAGTTCCCATTGGATCAGGTCCCAGTGATTCAGACGACAGTGAATCAATCCCCAGTCAATCACTGCCGAGGGAATCAGACCCCAGTCAATCAGACCCCAGTGAATCACGGTCCAGTGAATCAGGCCCCATTGGATCAGCTCCCAGTGAATCAGTTCCCCAGTGGGTCAATTCCCAGTGAATTAGTTCCCAGTCAATCAGTTCCCACTGGATCAGTTCCCAGAGAATCAGTCCTCAGCCGGTCTGTCCCCAGTGAATCCGTTCCCAGTGAAACATTTCCCAGTGGATCAGTTCTCATTCGATCATTTCCCAGTGGTCAGTACCAAGTGGATCGGTTCCCAGTAAAATCGTTCCCAGTGGATCAGTTCCCAGGAGATCAGTCCCCAGTGAATCAGTTCGCAGTTGTTCAGTCCACAGAGGATCAGTTCCTAGTGGATCAGTCCCCAGAGAATCAGTTCCCAGTGGATCAGTTCCCAGCTGAACAGTTCCCAGTGGATCATTTCCCAATGACTCTATGGCCAGTGGATCAGTTCCCAGTGGAACCATTCCCAGTGGATCAGTTTCCACTGGATCAGTCCACAGTGAATCCGTTCCCAGTTGATCAGCCCCCAGTGAATCACTTCACACTAGATCATTTCCCAGTGATTAAGCCTCAGTGTGTCAGTTTACAATGGATCAGTCCCCAGTGAATCAGTCCCCAGTGGATCAGTCTGGAGTGAATCAGTTCCAAGTGGACCAGTGCCTAGTAAAGCTGTTCCCAGTGTGTAATTCTGCAGTTAATCAGTTACCAATGTATCAGCCCACGCTGGAATAGTGTTCTGTTAATCAACATTCAGTTAATCAGTCTTCAGTGAATCACTGCCCAGTGAATCAGACCCCAGTGAATCAGTCCACAATGAATCAGTCCCCAGTGAATCAGTTCCCAGTGAATCATTTCCCAGTGCATCAGTTCCCAGTGATTCAGTCCCCAGTGGACCAGTTCCTAGTGGATCTGTCCTCAGAGAATCAGGTCCCAATGGATCAGTTTCCACTGGATCAGACACCAGTGAATCAGTTCCCAGTGGATCAGCCCCCAGTGAATCAGTTCCCAGTAGCTAAATTCCCAGTCATTCAGCCCCAGTGAATCAGTTATCAATGGATCAGTCCCCAGTGAATCAATCCCCAGTGGATAAGTCTAGAGGAAATCTGTTCCAAGTGGATCAGTTCCCATTAAATGTGTTACCAGGGTATCATTCTTCAGTTAATCATGTATTAGTCCACGCTGGATCAGTATTATGTTAATCAACATTCAGTTAATCAGACTTCAGTGAATCAGTGCCCAATGAACCGGACCCCAGTGAATCAGTACAGTGAATCACCCAGCAGTTAATCAGAGCTCAGTGAATCAGTCCCAATTGAACCAGTCCCCAAAGAATAATACCCCAGTGAATCAAACACCAGGGAATCACTGCCCAGTGAATCAGGCCTCAGTGGATCAGTCCTCAGTGAATCAGTTCCCACTCGATCAGTTCCAACTGGATCAGTTCCCATTGAATTAGTCCTCAGTCGATCAGTCCCCAGTGAATTAGTTCCCAGTGTAACATTTCCCAGTACATCAGCTCCCAGTGGAACAGTTCCCAGTGGATCAGTTCCCAGTGGATCAGACCCCAGTGGATCAGTTCGCAGTATAATACTTACCAGTGGATCAGCTCCCAGTGTATCAGTCCACAGTGAATCAGTTCCCAATGATTCAGTCCCCAGGCTATCAGTTCCTAGTGGATCTGTCCTCAGAGAATCAGATCCCAGTGAGTCAGTTTCCACTGGACCAATCCCCAGTGACCAGCTCCCAGTGGATCAGTCCCCAGTGAATCAGTTCCCATTGGATCAGGTCCCAGTGATTCAGACCACAGTTAATCAATCCCCAGTGAATCAGTGCCCAGAGATTCAGACCCCAGTGAATCAGCCCCCAGTGAATCACTGTCCAGTGAACCTGGCCCCATTGGATCAGCTCCCAGTGAATCAGTTCCCTTGTGGCTCAATTCCCACTGAATCAGTTCCCAGTCAATCAGTTCCCACTGGATCAGTTCCCAAAGAATCAGTCCTCAGTCCATCGGTCCCCAGTGAATCAGTT
Source organism: Somniosus microcephalus (assembly GCF_052327205.1). Classification (NCBI taxonomy): domain Eukaryota; kingdom Metazoa; phylum Chordata; class Chondrichthyes; order Squaliformes; family Somniosidae; genus Somniosus; species Somniosus microcephalus. The sequence goes on from NC_141004.1 coordinate 79,107,432, forward strand.
CCCAGTGAAACATTTCCCAGTGGATCTGTTCCCATTCAATCATTTCCCAGTGGTCAGTACCAAGTGGAATGGTTCCCAGTAAAATCATTCCCAGTGGATCAGTTCCCAGGAGACCAGTCCCCAGTGAATCAGTTCACAGTTGTTCAGTCCACAGAGGATCAGTTCCTAGTGGATCAGTCCTCAGAGAATCAGTTCCCAGTGGATCAGTTCCCAGCTGAACAGTTCCCAGTGGATCATTTCCCAATGACTCTATGACCAGTGGATCAGTTCCCAGTGGATCAGTTTCCACTGGATCAGTCCGCAGTGAATCCATTCCCAGTTGATCAGCCCCCAGTGAATCAGTTCACATTGGATGAGTTCCCAGTGATTAAGTCTCAGTGTATCAGTTTACAATGAATCAATCCCCAGTGGATAAGTCTAGAGGAAATCTGTTCCAAGTGGTTCAGTTCCCATTAAATCTGTCCCAGGGTATCATTCTTCTGTTAATCATGTATCAGTCCACGCTGGATCAGTCTTATGTTAATCAACATTCAGTTAATCAGACTTCAGTGAATCACTGCCCAGTGAATCGGACTCCAATGAATCAGTACAGTGAATCACCCAGCAGTTAATCAGACCTCAGTGAATCAGTCCCAATTGAACCAGTCCCCAAAAATAAGACCCCAGTGAACCAGACACCAGGGAATCACTGCCCAGTGAATCAGGCCTCAGTGGATCAGTCCTCAGTGAATCAGTTCCCACTCGATCAGTTACAACTGGATCAGTTCCCATTGAATTAGTCCTCAGTCGATCAGTCCCCAGTGAATCAGTTCCCAGTGAATCATTTCCCAGTAGATCAGTTCCCAGTGGAACAGTTCCCAGTGGATCAGTTCCCAGTGGCTCAGACCCCAGTGGATCAGTTCGCAGTATAATACTTGCCAGTGGATCAGCTCCCAGTGTATCTGTCCACAGTGAATCAGTTCCCAATGATTCAGTCCCCAGGCTATCAGTTGCTAGTGGATCTGTCCTCAGAGAATCAGTTCCCAGTGAGTCAGTTTGCAATGGATCAGTCCCCAGTGAACCAGTTCCCAGTGGATCAGTCCCCAGTGAATCAGTTCCCATTGGATCAGGTCCCAGTGATTCAGACGACAGTGAATCAATCCCCAGTCAATCACTGCCGAGAGAATCAGACCCCAGTCAATCAGACCCCAGTGAATCACGGTCCAGTGAATCAGGCCCCATTGGATCAGCTCCCAGTGAATCAGTTCCCCAGTGGGTCAATTCCCAGTGAATTAGTTCCCAGTCAATCAGTTCCCACTGGATCAGTTCCCAGAGAATCAGTCCTCAGCCGGTCTGTCCCCAGTGAATCCGTTCCCAGTGAAACATTTCCCAGTGGATCAGTTCTCATTCGATCATTTCCCAGTGGTCAGTACCAAGTGGATCGGTTCCCAGTAAAATCGTTCCCAGTGGATCAGTTCCCAGGAGATCAGTCCCCAGTGAATCAGTTCGCAGTTGTTCAGTCCACAGAGGATCAGTTCCTAGTGGATCAGTCCCCAGAGAATCAGTTCCCAGTGGATCAGTTCCCAGCTGAACAGTTCCCAGTGGATCATTTCCCAATGACTCTATGGCCAGTGGATCAGTTCCCAGTGGAACCATTCCCAGTGGATCAGTTTCCACTGGATCAGTCCACAGTGAATCCGTTCCCAGTTGATCAGCCCCCAGTGAATCACTTCACACTAGATCATTTCCCAGTGATTAAGCCTCAGTGTGTCAGTTTACAATGGATCAGTCCCCAGTGAATCAGTCCCCAGTGGATCAGTCTGGAGTGAATCAGTTCCAAGTGGACCAGTGCCTAGTAAAGCTGTTCCCAGTTTGTAATTCTGCAGTTAATCAGTTACCAATGTATCAGCCCACGCTGGAATAGTGTTCTGTTAATCAACATTCAGTTAATCAGTCTTCAGTGAATCACTGCCCAGTGAATCAGACCCCAGTGAATCAGTCCACAATGAATCAGTCCCCAGTGAATCAGTTCCCAGTGAATCATTTCCCAGTGCATCAGTTCCCAGTGATTCAGTCCCCAGTGGACCAGTTCCTAGTGGATCTGTCCTCAGAGAATCAGGTCCCAATGGATCAGTTTCCACTGGATCAGACACCAGTGAATCAGTTCCCAGTGGATCAGCCCCCAGTGAATCAGTTCCCAGTAGCTAAATTCCCAGTCATTCAGCCCCAGTGAATCAGTTATCAATGGATCAGTCCCCAGTGAATCAATCCCCAGTGGATAAGTCTAGAGGAAATCTGTTCCAAGTGGATCAGTTCCCATTAAATGTGTTACCAGGGTATCATTCTTCAGTTAATCATGTATTAGTCCACGCTGGATCAGTATTATGTTAATCAACATTCAGTTAATCAGACTTCAGTGAATCAGTGCCCAATGAACCGGACCCCAGTGAATCAGTACAGTGAATCACCCAGCAGTTAATCAGAGCTCAGTGAATCAGTCCCAATTGAACCAGTCCCCAAAGAATAATACCCCAGTGAATCAAACACCAGGGAATCACTGCCCAGTGAATCAGGCCTCAGTGGATCAGTCCTCAGTGAATCAGTTCCCACTCGATCAGTTCCAACTGGATCAGTTCCCATTGAATTAGTCCTCAGTCGATCAGTCCCCAGTGAATTAGTTCCCAGTGTAACATTTCCCAGTACATCAGCTCCCAGTGGAACAGTTCCCAGTGGATCAGTTCCCAGTGGATCAGACCCCAGTGGATCAGTTCGCAGTATAATACTTACCAGTGGATCAGCTCCCAGTGTATCAGTCCACAGTGAATCAGTTCCCAATGATTCAGTCCCCAGGCTATCAGTTCCTAGTGGATCTGTCCTCAGAGAATCAGATCCCAGTGAGTCAGTTTCCACTGGACCAATCCCCAGTGACCAGCTCCCAGTGGATCAGTCCCCAGTGAATGAGTTCCCATTGGATCAGGTCCCAGTGATTCAGACCACAGTTAATCAATCCCCAGTGAATCAGTGCCCAGAGATTCAGACCCCAGTGAATCAGCCCCCAGTGAATCACTGTCCAGTGAACCTGGCCCCATTGGATCAGCTCCCAGTGAATCAGTTCCCTTGTGGCTCAATTCCCACTGAATCAGTTCCCAGTCAATCAGTTCCCACTGGATCAGTTCCCAAAGAATCAGTCCTCAGTCCATCGGTCCCCAGTGAATCAGTTCCCAGTGAAACATTTCCCAGTGGATCTGTTCCCATTCAATCATTTCCCAGTGGTCAGTACCAAGTGGAATGGTTCCCAGTAAAATCATTCCCAGTGGATCAGTTCCCAGGAGACCAGTCCCCAGTGAATCAGTTCACAGTTGTTCAGTCCACAGAGGATCAGTTCCTAGTGGATCAGTCCTCAGAGAATCAGTTCCCAGTGGATCAGTTCCCAGCTGAACAGTTCCCAGTGGATCATTTCCCAATGACTCTATGACCAGTGGATCAGTTCCCAGTGGATCAGTTTCCACTGGATCAGTCCGCAGTGAATCCATTCCCAGTTGATCAGCCCCCAGTGAATCAGTTCACATTGGATGAGTTCCCAGTGATTAAGTCTCAGTGTGTCAGTTTACAATGAATCAATCCCCAGTGGATAAGTCTAGAGGAAATCTGTTCCAAGTGGTTCAGTTCCCATTAAATCTGTCCCAGGGTATCATTCTTCTGTTAATCATGTATCAGTCCACGCTGGATCAGTCTTATGTTAATCAACATTCAGTTAATCAGACTTCAGTGAATCACTGCCCAGTGAATCAGACTCCAATGAATCAGTACAGTGAATCACCCAGCAGTTAATCAGACCTCAGTGAATCAGTCCCAATTGAACCAGTCCCCAAAAATAAGACCCCAGTGAACCAGACACCAGGGAATCACTGCCCAGTGAATCAGGCCTCAGTGGATCAGTCCTCAGTGAATCAGTTCCCACTCGATCAGTTACAACTGGATCAGTTCCCATTGAATTAGTCCTCAGTCGATCAGTCCCCAGTGAATCAGTTCCCAGTGAATCATTTCCCAGTAGATCAGTTCCCAGTGGAACAGTTCCCAGTGGATCAGTTCCCAGTGGCTCAGACCCCAGTGGATCAGTTCGCAGTATAATACTTGCCAGTGGATCAGCTCCCAGTGTATCTGTCCACAGTGAATCAGTTCCCAATGATTCAGTCCCCAGGCTATCAGTTGCTAGTGGATCTGTCCTCAGAGAATCAGTTCCCAGTGAGTCAGTTTGCAATGGATCAGTCCCCAGTGAACCAGTTCCCAGTGGATCAGTCCCCAGTGAATCAGTTCCCATTGGATCAGGTCCCAGTGATTCAGACGACAGTGAATCAATCCCCAGTCAATCACTGCCGAGAGAATCAGACCCCAGTCAATCAGACCCCAGTGAATCACGGTCCAGTGAATCAGGCCCCATTGGATCAGCTCCCAGTGAATCAGTTCCCCAGTGGGTCAATTCCCAGTGAATTAGTTCCCAGTCAATCAGTTCCCACTGGATCAGTTCCCAGAGAATCAGTCCTCAGCCGGTCTGTCCCCAGTGAATCCGTTCCCAGTGAAACATTTCCCAGTGGATCAGTTCTCATTCGATCATTTCCCAGTGGTCAGTACCAAGTGGATCGGTTCCCAGTAAAATCGTTCCCAGTGGATCAGTTCCCAGGAGATCAGTCCCCAGTGAATCAGTTCGCAGTTGTTCAGTCCACAGAGGATCAGTTCCTAGTGGATCAGTCCCCAGAGAATCAGTTCCCAGTGGATCAGTTCCCAGCTGAACAGTTCCCAGTGGATCATTTCCCAATGACTCTATGGCCAGTGGATCAGTTCCCAGTGGAACCATTCCCAGTGGATCAGTTTCCACTGGATCAGTCCACAGTGAATCCGTTCCCAGTTGATCAGCCCCCAGTGAATCACTTCACACTAGATCATTTCCCAGTGATTAAGCCTCAGTGTGTCAGTTTACAATGGATCAGTCCCCAGTGAATCAGTCCCCAGTGGATCAGTCTGGAGTGAATCAGTTCCAAGTGGACCAGTGCCTAGTAAAGCTGTTCCCAGTGTGTAATTCTGCAGTTAATCAGTTACCAATGTATCAGCCCACGCTGGAATAGTGTTCTGTTAATCAACATTCAGTTAATCAGTCTTCAGTGAATCACTGCCCAGTGAATCAGACCCCAGTGAATCAGTCCACAATGAATCAGTCCCCAGTGAATCAGTTCCCAGTGAATCATTTCCCAGTGCATCAGTTCCCAGTGATTCAGTCCCCAGTGGACCAGTTCCTAGTGGATCTGTCCTCAGAGAATCAGGTCCCAATGGATCAGTTTCCACTGGATCAGACACCAGTGAATCAGTTCCCAGTGGATCAGCCCCCAGTGAATCAGTTCCCAGTAGCTAAATTCCCAGTCATTCAGCCCCAGTGAATCAGTTATCAATGGATCAGTCCCCAGTGAATCAATCCCCAGTGGATAAGTCTAGAGGAAATCTGTTCCAAGTGGATCAGTTCCCATTAAATGTGTTACCAGGGTATCATTCTTCAGTTAATCATGTATTAGTCCACGCTGGATCAGTATTATGTTAATCAACATTCAGTTAATCAGACTTCAGTGAATCAGTGCCCAATGAACCGGACCCCAGTGAATCAGTACAGTGAATCACCCAGCAGTTAATCAGAGCTCAGTGAATCAGTCCCAATTGAACCAGTCCCCAAAGAATAATACCCCAGTGAATCAAACACCAGGGAATCACTGCCCAGTGAATCAGGCCTCAGTGGATCAGTCCTCAGTGAATCAGTTCCCACTCGATCAGTTCCAACTGGATCAGTTCCCATTGAATTAGTCCTCAGTCGATCAGTCCCCAGTGAATTAGTTCCCAGTGTAACATTTCCCAGTACATCAGCTCCCAGTGGAACAGTTCCCAGTGGATCAGTTCCCAGTGGATCAGACCCCAGTGGATCAGTTCGCAGTATAATACTTACCAGTGGATCAGCTCCCAGTGTATCAGTCCACAGTGAATCAGTTCCCAATGATTCAGTCCCCAGGCTATCAGTTCCTAGTGGATCTGTCCTCAGAGAATCAGATCCCAGTGAGTCAGTTTCCACTGGACCAATCCCCAGTGACCAGCTCCCAGTGGATCAGTCCCCAGTGAATCAGTTCCCATTGGATCAGGTCCCAGTGATTCAGACCACAGTTAATCAATCCCCAGTGAATCAGTGCCCAGAGATTCAGACCCCAGTGAATCAGCCCCCAGTGAATCACTGTCCAGTGAACCTGGCCCCATTGGATCAGCTCCCAGTGAATCAGTTCCCTTGTGGCTCAATTCCCACTGAATCAGTTCCCAGTCAATCAGTTCCCACTGGATCAGTTCCCAAAGAATCAGTCCTCAGTCCATCGGTCCCCAGTGAATCAGTTCCCAGTGAAACATTTCCCAGTGGATCTGTTCCCATTCAATCATTTCCCAGTGGTCAGTACCAAGTGGAATGGTTCCCAGTAAAATCATTCCCAGTGGATCAGTTCCCAGGAGACCAGTCCCCAGTGAATCAGTTCACAGTTGTTCAGTCCACAGAGGATCAGTTCCTAGTGGATCAGTCCTCAGAGAATCAGTTCCCAGTGGATCAGTTCCCAGCTGAACAGTTCCCAGTGGATCATTTCCCAATGACTCTATGACCAGTGGATCAGTTCCCAGTGGATCAGTTTCCACTGGATCAGTCCGCAGTGAATCCATTCCCAGTTGATCAGCCCCCAGTGAATCAGTTCACATTGGATGAGTTCCCAGTGATTAAGTCTCAGTGTGTCAGTTTACAATGAATCAATCCCCAGTGGATAAGTCTAGAGGAAATCTGTTCCAAGTGGTTCAGTTCCCATTAAATCTGTCCCAGGGTATCATTCTTCTGTTAATCATGTATCAGTCCACGCTGGATCAGTCTTATGTTAATCAACATTCAGTTAATCAGACTTCAGTGAATCACTGCCCAGTGAATCGGACTCCAATGAATCAGTACAGTGAATCACCCAGCAGTTAATCAGACCTCAGTGAATCAGTCCCAATTGAACCAGTCGCCAAAAATAAGACCCCAGTGAACCAGACACCAGGGAATCACTGCCCAGTGAATCAGGCCTCAGTGGATCAGTCCTCAGTGAATCAGTTCCCACTCGATCAGTTACAACTGGATCAGTTCCCATTGAATTAGTCCTCAGTCGATCAGTCCCCAGTGAATCAGTTCCCAGTGAATCATTTCCCAGTAGATCAGTTCCCAGTGGAACAGTTCCCAGTGGATCAGTTCCCAGTAGCTCAGACCCCAGTGGATCAGTTCGCAGTATAATACTTGCCAGTGGATCAGCTCCCAGTGTATCTGTCCACAGTGAATCAGTTCCCAATGATTCAGTCCCCAGGCTATCAGTTGCTAGTGGATCTGTCCTCAGAGAATCAGTTCCCAGTGAGTCAGTTTGCAATGGATCAGTCCCCAGTGAACCAGTTCCCAGTGGATCAGTCCCCAGTGAATCAGTTCCCATTGGATCAGGTCCCAGTGATTCAGACTACAGTGAATCAATCCCCAGTCAATCACTGCCGAGAGAATCAGACCCCAGTCAATCAGACCCCAGTGAATCACGGTCCAGTGAATCAGGCCCCATTGGATCAGCTCCCAGTGAATCAGTTCCCCAGTGGGTCAATTCCCAGTGAATTAGTTCCCAGTCAATCAGTTCCCACTGGATCAGTTCCCAGAGAATCAGTCCTCAGCCGGTCTGTCCCCAGTGAATCCGTTCCCAGTGAAACATTTCCCAGTGGATCAGTTCTCATTCGATCATTTCCCAGTGGTCAGTACCAAGTGGATCGGTTCCCAGTAAAATCGTTCCCAGTGGATCAGTTCCCAGGAGATCAGTCCCCAGTGAATCAGTTCGCAGTTGTTCAGTCCACAGAGGATCAGTTCCTAGTGGATCAGTCCCCAGAGAATCAGTTCCCAGTGGATCAGTTCCCAGCTGAACAGTTCCCAGTGGATCATTTCCCAATGACTCTATGGCCAGTGGATCAGTTCCCAGTGGAACCATTCCCAGTGGATCAGTTTCCACTGGATCAGTCCACAGTGAATCCGTTCCCAGTTGATCAGCCCCCAGTGAATCACTTCACACTAGATCATTTCCCAGTGATTAAGCCTCAGTGTGTCAGTTTACAATGGATCAGTCCCCAGTGAATCAGTCCCCAGTGGATCAGTCTGGAGTGAATCAGTTCCAAGTGGACCAGTGCCTAGTAAAGCTGTTCCCAGTGTGTAATTCTACAGTTAATCAGTTACCAATGTATCAGCCCACGCTGGAATAGTGTTCTGTTAATCAACATTCAGTTAATCAGTCTTCAGTGAATCACTGCCCAGTGAATCAGACCCCAGTGAATCAGTCCACAATGAATCAGTCCCCAGTGAATCAGTTCGCAGTGAATCCTTTCCCAGTGCATCAGTTCCCAGTGATTCAGTCCCCAGTGGACCAGTTCCTAGTGGATCTGTCCTCAGAGAATCAGGTCCCAATGGATCAGTTTCCACTGGATCAGACACCAGTGAATCAGTTCCCAGTGGATCAGCCCCCAGTGAATCAGTTCCCAGTAGCTAAATTCCCAGTCATTCAGCCCCAGTGAATCAGTTATCAATGGATCAGTCCCCAGTGAATCAATCCCCAGTGGATAAGTCTAGAGGAAATCTGTTCCAAGTGGATCAGTTCCCATTAAATGTGTTACCAGGGTATCATTCTTCAGTTAATCATGTATTAGTCCACGCTGGATCAGTATTATGTTAATCAACATTCAGTTAATCAGACTTCAGTGAATCAGTGCCCAATGAACCGGACCCCAGTGAATCAGTACAGTGAATCACCCAGCAGTTAATCAGAGCTCAGTGAATCAGTCCCAATTGAACCAGTCCCCAAAGAATAATACCCCAGTGAATCAAACACCAGGGAATCACTGCCCAGTGAATCAGGCCTCAGTGGATCAGTCCTCAGTGAATCAGTTCCCACTCGATCAGTTCCAACTGGATCAGTTCCCATTGAATTAGTCCTCAGTCGATCAGTCCCCAGTGAATTAGTTCCCAGTGTAACATTTCCCAGTACATCAGCTCCCAGTGGAACAGTTCCCAGTGGATCAGTTCCCAGTGGATCAGACCCCAGTGGATCAGTTCGCAGTATAATACTTACCAGTGGATCAGCTCCCAGTGTATCAGTCCACAGTGAATCAGTTCCCAATGATTCAGTCCCCAGGCTATCAGTTCCTAGTGGATCTGTCCTCAGAGAATCAGATCCCAGTGAGTCAGTTTCCACTGGACCAATCCCCAGTGACCAGCTCCCAGTGGATCAGTCCCCAGTGAATCAGTTCCCATTGGATCAGGTCCCAGTGATTCAGACCACAGTTAATCAATCCCCAGTGAATCAGTGCCCAGAGATTCAGACCCCAGTGAATCAGCCCCCAGTGAATCACTGTCCAGTGAACCTGGCCCCATTGGATCAGCTCCCAGTGAATCAGTTCCCTTGTGGCTCAATTCCCACTGAATCAGTTCCCAGTCAATCAGTTCCCACTGGATCAGTTCCCAAAGAATCAGTCCTCAGTCCATCGGTCCCCAGTGAATCAGTTCCCAGTGAAACATTTCCCAGTGGATCTGTTCCCATTCAATCATTTCCCAGTGGTCAGTACCAAGTGGAATGGTTCCCAGTAAAATCATTCCCAGTGGATCAGTTCCCAGGAGACCAGTCCCCAGTGAATCAGTTCACAGTTGTTCAGTCCACAGAGGATCAGTTCCTAGTGGATCAGTCCTCAGAGAATCAGTTCCCAGTGGATCAGTTCCCAGCTGAACAGTTCCCAGTGGATCATTTCCCAATGACTCTATGACCAGTGGATCAGTTCCCAGTGGATCAGTTTCCACTGGATCAGTCCGCAGTGAATCCATTCCCAGTTGATCAGCCCCCAGTGAATCAGTTCACATTGGATGAGTTCCCAGTGATTAAGTCTCAGTGTATCAGTTTACAATGAATCAATCCCCAGTGGATAAGTCTAGAGGAAATCTGTTCCAAGTGGTTCAGTTCCCATTAAATCTGTCCCAGGGTATCATTCTTCTGTTAATCATGTATCAGTCCACGCTGGATCAGTCTTATGTTAATCAACATTCAGTTAATCAGACTTCAGTGAATCACTGCCCAGTGAATCGGACTCCAATGAATCAGTACAGTGAATCACCCAGCAGTTAATCAGACCTCAGTGAATCAGTCCCAATTGAACCAGTCGCCAAAAATAAGACCCCAGTGAACCAGACACCAGGGAATCACTGCCCAGTGAATCAGGCCTCAGTGGATCAGTCCTCAGTGAATCAGTTCCCACTCGATCAGTTACAACTGGATCAGTTCCCATTGAATTAGTCCTCAGTCGATCAGTCCCCAGTGAATCAGTTCCCAGTGAATCATTTCCCAGTAGATCAGTTCCCAGTGGAACAGTTCCCAGTGGATCAGTTCCCAGTAGCTCAGACCCCAGTGGATCAGTTCGCAGTATAATACTTGCCAGTGGATCAGCTCCCAGTGTATCTGTCCACAGTGAATCAGTTCCCAATGATTCAGTCCCCAGGCTATCAGTTGCTAGTGGATCTGTCCTCAGAGAATCAGTTCCCAGTGAGTCAGTTTGCAATGGATCAGTCCCCAGTGAACCAGTTCCCAGTGGATCAGTCCCCAGTGAATCAGTTCCCATTGGATCAGGTCCCAGTGATTCAGACTACAGTGAATCAATCCCCAGTCAATCACTGCCGAGAGAATCAGACCCCAGTCAATCAGACCCCAGTGAATCACGGTCCAGTGAATCAGGCCCCATTGGATCAGCTCCCAGTGAATCAGTTCCCCAGTGGGTCAATTCCCAGTGAATTAGTTCCCAGTCAATCAGTTCCCACTGGATCAGTTCCCAGAGAATCAGTCCTCAGCCGGTCTGTCCCCAGTGAATCCGTTCCCAGTGAAACATTTCCCAGTGGATCAGTTCTCATTCGATCATTTCCCAGTGGTCAGTACCAAGTGGATCGGTTCCCAGTAAAATCGTTCCCAGTGGATCAGTTCCCAGGAGATCAGTCCCCAGTGAATCAGTTCGCAGTTGTTCAGTCCACAGAGGATCAGTTCCTAGTGGATCAGTCCCCAGAGAATCAGTTCCCAGTGGATCAGTTCCCAGCTGAACAGTTCCCAGTGGATCATTTCCCAATGACTCTATGGCCAGTGGATCAGTTCCCAGTGGAACCATTCCCAGTGGATCAGTTTCCACTGGATCAGTCCACAGTGAATCCGTTCCCAGTTGATCAGCCCCCAGTGAATCACTTCACACTAGATCATTTCCCAGTGATTAAGCCTCAGTGTGTCAGTTTACAATGGATCAGTCCCCAGTGAATCAGTCCCCAGTGGATCAGTCTGGAGTGAATCAGTTCCAAGTGGACCAGTGCCTAGTAAAGCTGTTCCCAGTGTGTAATTCTACAGTTAATCAGTTACCAATGTATCAGCCCACGCTGGAATAGTGTTCTGTTAATCAACATTCAGTTAATCAGTCTTCAGTGAATCACTGCCCAGTGAATCAGACCCCAGTGAATCAGTCCACAATGAATCAGTCCCCAGTGAATCAGTTCGCAGTGAATCCTTTCCCAGTGCATCAGTTCCCAGTGATTCAGTCCCCAGTGGACCAGTTCCTAGTGGATCTGTCCTCAGAGAATCAGGTCCCAATGGATCAGTTTCCACTGGATCAGACACCAGTGAATCAGTTCCCAGTGGATCAGCCCCCAGTGAATCAGTTCCCAGTAGCTAAATTCCCAGTCATTCAGCCCCAGTGAATCAGTTATCAATGGATCAGTCCCCAGTGAATCAATCCCCAGTGGATAAGTCTAGAGGAAATCTGTTCCAAGTGGATCAGTTCCCATTAAATGTGTTACCAGGGTATCATTCTTCAGTAAATCATGTATTAGTCCACGCTGGATCAGTATTATGTTAATCAACATTCAGTTAATCAGACTTCAGTGAATCAGTGCCCAATGAACCGGACCCCAGTGAATCAGTACAGTGAATCACCCAGCAGTTAATCAGAGCTCAGTGAATCAGTCCCAATTGAACCAGTCCCCAAAGAATAATACCCCAGTGAATCAAACACCAGGGAATCACTGCCCAGTGAATCAGGCCTCAGTGGATCAGTCCTCAGTGAATCAGTTCCCACTCGATCAGTTCCAACTGGATCAGTTCCCATTGAATTAGTCCTCAGTCGATCAGTCCCCAGTGAATTAGTTCCCAGTGTAACATTTCCCAGTACATCAGCTCCCAGTGGAACAGTTCCCAGTGGATCAGTTCCCAGTGGATCAGACCCCAGTGGATCAGTTCGCAGTATAATACTTACCAGTGGATCAGCTCCCAGTGTATCAGTCCACAGTGAATCAGTTCCCAATGATTCAGTCCCCAGGCTATCAGTTCCTAGTGGATCTGTCCTCAGAGAATCAGATCCCAGTGAGTCAGTTTCCACTGGACCAATCCCCAGTGACCAGCTCCCAGTGGATCAGTCCCCAGTGAATCAGTTCCCATTGGATCAGGTCCCAGTGATTCAGACCACAGTTAATCAATCCCCAGTGAATCAGTGCCCAGAGATTCAGACCCCAGTGAATCAGCCCCCAGTGAATCACTGTCCAGTGAACCTGGCCCCATTGGATCAGCTCCCAGTGAATCAGTTCCCTTGTGGCTCAATTCCCACTGAATCAGTTCCCAGTCAATCAGTTCCCACTGGATCAGTTCCCAAAGAATCAGTCCTCAGTCCATCGGTCCCCAGTGAATCAGTTCCCAGTGAAACATTTCCCAGTGGATCTGTTCCCATTCAATCATTTCCCAGTGGTCAGTACCAAGTGGAATGGTTCCCAGTAAAATCATTCCCAGTGGATCAGTTCCCAGGAGACCAGTCCCCAGTGAATCAGTTCACAGTTGTTCAGTCCACAGAGGATCAGTTCCTAGTGGATCAGTCCTCAGAGAATCAGTTCCCAGTGGATCAGTTCCCAGCTGAACAGTTCCCAGTGGATCATTTCCCAATGACTCTATGACCAGTGGATCAGTTCCCAGTGGATCAGTTTCCACTGGATCAGTCCGCAGTGAATCCATTCCCAGTTGATCAGCCCCCAGTGAATCAGTTCACATTGGATGAGTTCCCAGTGATTAAGTCTCAGTGTATCAGTTTACAATGAATCAATCCCCAGTGGATAAGTCTAGAGGAAATCTGTTCCAAGTGGTTCAGTTCCCATTAAATCTGTCCCAGGGTATCATTCTTCTGTTAATCATGTATCAGTCCACGCTGGATCAGTCTTATGTTAATCAACATTCAGTTAATCAGACTTCAGTGAATCACTGCCCAGTGAATCGGACTCCAATGAATCAGTACAGTGAATCACCCAGCAGTTAATCAGACCTCAGTGAATCAGTCCCAATTGAACCAGTCCCCAAAAATAAGACCCCAGTGAACCAGACACCAGGGAATCACTGCCCAGTGAATCAGGCCTCAGTGGATCAGTCCTCAGTGAATCAGTTCCCACTCGATCAGTTACAACTGGATCAGTTCCCATTGAATTAGTCCTCAGTCGATCAGTCCCCAGTGAATCAGTTCCCAGTGAATCATTTCCCAGTAGATCAGTTCCCAGTGGAACAGTTCCCAGTGGATCAGTTCCCAGTGGCTCAGACTCCAGTGGATCAGTTCACAGTATAATACTTACCAGTGGATCAGCTCCCAGTGTATCAGTCCACAGTGAATCAGTTCCCAATGATTCAGTCCCAAGGCTATCAGTTCCTAGTGTATCTGTCCTCAGAGAATCAGTTCCCAGTGAGTCAGTTTCCACTGGATCAATCCCCAGTGAACCAGTTCCCAGTGGATCAGTCCCCAGTGAAGCAGTTCCCATTGGATCAGGTCCCAGTGATTCAGACCACAGTGAATCAGCCCCCAGTGAATCACTGTCCAGTGAATCAGGCCCCATTGGATCAGCTCCCAGTGAATCAGTTCCCTAGTGGGTCAATTCCCAGTGAATCAGTTCCCAGTCAATCAGCTCCCACTGGATCTGTCCCCAGTGAATCAGTTCCCAGTGAAACATTTCCCAGTGGATTAGCTCCCATTCGATCATGTCCCAGTGGTCAGCACCAAGTGGATCGGTTCCCAGTAAAATCGTTCCCAGTGGATCAGTTCCCAGGAAATCAGTCCACAGTGAATCAGTTCCCAGTTGTTCAGTCGACAGAGGATCAGTTCCTAGTGGATCAGTCCCCAGAGAATCAGTTCCCAGTGGATCAGTTCCCAGCTGAACAGTTCCCAGTGGGTCATTTCCCAATGACTATATGGCCAGTGGATCAGTTCCCAGTGGATCAGTTTCCACTGGATCAGTCTGCAGTGAATCCGCTCCCAGTTGATCAGCCCCCAGTGAATCAGTTCACACTGGATCAGTTCCCAGTGATTAAGCCTCAGTGTGTCAGTTTACAATGGATCAGTCCCCAGTGAATCAGTCCCCAGTGGATCAGTCCAGAGTGAATCAGTTCCAAGTGGACCACTGCCTAGCAAATCTTTTCCCAGTCTATCATTCTTCAGTTACCCAGTTATCAATGTGTCAGCCCACGCTGGAGCAGTGTTCTGTTAATCAGCATTCAGTTAATCAGTCTTCAGTGAATCACTGCCCAGTGAATCAGACCCCAGTGAATCAGTCCCCAGTGAAAGAGTTCCCATTGGACCATTTCCCAGTGCATCAGTTCCTAATGATTCAGTCCCCAGTGGACCAGTGCCTAGTGGATCTGTCCATAGAAAATCAGTTCCCAGTGGATCAGTTTCCACTGGATCAGTACTAGGTAATTCAGTCCCCAGTGGATCCATCTCCACTGAATGAGATCCCAGTGTATCCGTTCCCAGTGATTCATCCCCAGTGAATCAGTTCTCAATGGATCACTTCCCATTGAATCAGGCCCCAGTGAATCATTCTCCTGTCAGAAGATCCCACTGAATCAGAGACCATTCTCCAGTGCATTGATCACCAGTGAAACAATGCCTAGTGGATCAGTCCCCAATGGATCAGTTGCTGGTGGATCTGTCCTCAGAGAATCAGTTCCCAGTGGATCAGTTTCCACTGGATCAGACACCAGTGAATCAGTTCCCAGTGGATCAGCCCCCAGTGACTCAGTTCCCAGTAGGTCAATTTCCAGTCATTCTGCCCCAGTGAATAAGTTTTCAATGGATCAGTCCCCAGTGAATCAATCCCCAGTGGATTAGTCTAGATGAAGTCAGTTCCAAGTGGATCAGTTCCCATTAAATATGTTCCCAGGGTATCATTCTTCAGTTAATCATGTATTAGTCCACGCTGGATCAGTATTATGTTAATCAACATTCAGTTAATCAGACTTCAGTGAATCACTGCCCAGTGAATCGGACCTCAGTGAATCAGTACAGTGAATCACCCAGCAGTTAATCAGAACTCAGTGAATCAGTCCCAATTGAACCAGTCCCCAAAGAATAAGTCCCCAGTGAATCAGACACCAGGGGATCACTGCCCAGTGAATCAGGCCTCAGTGGATCAGCCCTCAGTGAATCAGTTCCTACTGAATCAGTTCCAACTGGATCAGTTCCCATTGAATTAGTCCTCAGTCGATCAGTCCCCAGTCAATCAGTTCCCAGTGAAACATTTCCCCGTAGATCAGTGCCCAGTGAAACAGTTCCCAGTGGATCAGTTCCCAGTGGCTCAGACCCCACTGGATCAGTTTGCAGTATAATACTTGCCAGTGGATCAGCTCCCAGTGTATCAGTCCACAGTGAATCAATTCCCAATGATTCAGTCCCCAGGCTATCAGTTCCTAGTGCATCTGTCCTCAGAGAATCAGTTCCCAGTGAGTCAGTTTCCACTGGATCAGTCCCCAGCGCACCAGTTCCCAGTGGATCAGTCTCCAGTGAATCAGTTCCCATTGGATCAGGTCCCAGTGATTCAGACCACAGTGAATCAATCCCCAGTGAAACAGTGCCCAGAGAATCAGACCCCAGTGAATCAGCCCCCAGTGAATCACTTTCCAGTTATTCAGGCCCCATCGGATCAGCCCCCAGTGAATCAGTTCCCTAGTGGGTCAATTCCCAGTGAATCAGTTCCCAGTCAATCAGTTCCCACTTGATCTGTTCCCAGAGAATCAGTCCTCAGTTGGTCTGTCCCCAGTGAATCAGTTCCCAGTGAAACCTTTCCCAGTAGATCAGTTCCCATTCGATCATTTCTCTGTGGTCAGTACAAAGTGGATCGGTTCCCAATAAAATCGATGCCAGTGGATCATTTCCCAGGAGCTCAGTCCCCAGTGAATCAGTTCCCAGTTGTTCAGTCCACAGAGGATCAGTTCCTAGTGGATCAGTCCACAGAGAATCAGTTCCCAGTGCATCAGTTCCCAATGACTCTATGGCCAGTGGATTCATTCCCAGTGGATCAGTTCCCAGTGGTTCAGTTTCCACTGGATCAGTCTGCAGTGAATCCATTCCCAGTTGATCAGCCCACAGTGAATCAGTTCACACTGCATCAGTTCCCAGTGAATCAGCCACAATGTGTCAGTTTACAATGGATCAGTCCCCAGTGGATCAGTCCCCAGTAGATCAGTCCAGAGTGAATCAGTTCCAAGTGGATCAGTTCCCAGAAAATCTGTTTCCAGTGTATCATTCTTCAGTTAACCAGTTCCCAATGTATCAGCCCATGCTGGATCAGTGTTCAGTTAATCAACATTCAGTGAATCACTGCCCAGTGAATCAGTCCCCAGAGAATCAGACCCAAGTGAATCAGGCCCTAGTGAGTCAGTCCCCAGTGAATCACTCCCTGGTGAATCAGACACCAGTTAATCAGTCCCCAGTGATTCAGTTGCCAGTGATTCAGTCTCCAGTGAATCAGTCTTCAGAAAATCAGTCCCCAGTGAATCAGTCCCCAGTGATTCAATCCCCAGGTAATCAGACTCCATTGAATCAGTTCACAGTAAATCAGTTCCCCATCACCAGTGGATCGATCCCCAGTTAATCAAAACAGAGTGAATCAACCCCAGTGAATCAGTGCCTAGAGAATCAGACCCCAGTGACTCAGACTCCAGTGAATCAGTTCACAGTAAATCAGTTCCCCATCACCAGTGAATCGATCCCCAGTTAATCAAACCACAGTGAATCAACCCCGGTGAATCAGTGCCCACAGAATCAGACCACAGTGACTCAGAAACCAGTGAATCATTGTCCAGTGAATCATTGTCCAGTGAATCAGGCCTCATTGGATCAGCCCCCAGTGAATCAGTTCCCTAGTGGGTCAATTCCCAGTGAATCAGTTCCCACTGGATCAGTTACCAGAGAATCAGTCCTCAGTCGGTCTGTTCCCAGTGAATCAGTTCCCAGTGAAACATTTCCCAGAGGATCAGTTCCCATTCGATCATTTCCCAATGGCTCAATACCCAGTGGATCAGTTCCCAGTAAAATCATTCCCAGCAGATTAGTTCCCAGGAGATCAGTCCCCAGTGAATCAGTTCCCAGTTGTTCAGTCCACAGTGGATCAGTTCCTAGTGGATCAGTGCCCAGAGAATCAGTTCCCAGTGGATCAGTTCCCAGCAGAACAGTTCCCAGTGGATCAGTTCCCAGTGGATTAGTTACCAGTGGATCATTTCCCAATGACACTGGCCCCAGTGAATCAGTTCACACTGGATCAGTTCCCAGTGATTAAGCTTCAGTGTGTCAGTTTAAAATAAATCAGTCCCCAGTCAATCAGTCCAGAGTGAATCAGTCCCCAGTGAATCCGTCCAGAGTGAATCAGTCCCCAGTGGATCAGTCCAGAGTGAATCAGTTCCAAGTGGACCAGTGCCTAGTAAATCTGGTCCCAGTGTATCACTCTTCAGTTAATCAGTCACCAATGTATCAGCCCACACTGGATCAGTGTTCAGTTAATCAACAATCAGTGAATCAGTCCCCAGTGAATCAATCCCCAGTGAATCAGTCCCCAGTGAATCACTTCCCAGTGAATCGGTTCAGAGAAAAATAGTCCCCAGTGGATCAGCTCCTCGTACCTCCATTCCCAGTGATTCTTCAGTTAATTAGCAGCCAATGCATCAAACCCCGGTGAATCAGTGTTCAGTTAATCACTGCCCAGAGAATCAGACCCCAGTGAATCAGTCCACAGTGGACCAGTCCACAATGAATCGGTTCTGAGTGAAACATTTCCAAGTGAATCAGTCTCCAGTGAATCAGTCTTCAGAATATCAGACCCCAGTGAATCAGTCCCCAGTGATTCAATCCCCAGGCAATCATACGCCAGTGAATCAGTTCACAGTGAATCAGTTCCCCATCACCAGTGGATCGATACCCAGTGAATCAGTCCAAAGTGAATCAGTCTGCAGTTAATCAGACCACAGTGAAACAATCCCCAGTGAATCAGTGCCCTGAGAATCAGACCCCATTGAATCAGACCCCACTGGATCAGTTCCCAGAGAATCAGTCCTCAGTTGATCTGTCCCCAGTGAATCTGTTCCCCGTGAAATATTTCCCAGTGGATCAGTTCCCAGTGGATCATTTCCCAGTGGATCAGTACCCAATGGATCAGTTCCCAGTAAATCAATTCCCAGTTGTTCAGTCCACAGAGGATTCATTCCTAGTGGATCATCTGAGGACTGATCCACTAGGTACTGATTCACTGGGGCTGAATCACTGGGGATGGAGGCACTGGGAGTTGATCCACTGGGGACTGCTCCACTGTGAATTGATCCACTAGGAATTATTTTACTGGGAACTGATTCACTGGCAAGTGATTCACTGTGAACTGATTCACCGGGAACTGATTCTCTGGGGGTTGCTCAACTAGGAACTGATTCACTGGGGACCAGTCCAGTGGAAACTGATCCACTGTGAACTGATTCTCTGAGGACACATCCACTTGGAACTGATAATCAGGGAACTGAACCATTGGGAACCACTTCCAAGTGGACCTGTTCCCAGTGATTCTTCAGTTAATCAGTACCAAATGTATCAGCTCCTGACGAATCAGTGTTCAGTTAACCAGCATTCAGTCATCAGTGAATCACTCCCCAGTGAATCATGCCCCATCGACTCATTTCCCCAAAAATCAGAAATCAATTAATCAGACCCCAGTGAATCAGTTCCCAGTGAACCAGTTGCCAGTGAATCAGTCTTGAGTAAATCAGAAACCAGTGAAACAGTCTCCAGTGAATCAGGCCCCAATGAATCAGCCCCAGTGAATCAGTCCCCAGTGAATCAGTTCCCAGTGGATCAGTTCCCACTGGATCAGTTCCCAGTGAATCAGTCTGCAGTGGATCGTTCCCCAGTCAATAAGTTCCCAGTGAAACATTTCCAACTCGGTCAGTCCCCAGTGAATCAGTTCCGAATTGGTAATTTCCCAGTGAATCAATCCCCAGTGAATCATTCCACAGTGGTGCAGTTCACAGGGAATCAGTTCCCCTTCCCCAGTGCATTGAACACCAGTGAATCAGTGCCCAGTGGATCAGTCCGCAATGACTCATTTCCCAGTGAATCATTTCACAGCAGATAAGTCCCCAGTGAATCAGTTAGCAGTAAAATATTTCCCAGTGGATCATTTCCCACTGGATCAGTCCACTGTGGATCAGCTCCCAGTAAATTCGTTCCCAGTGGATCAGTTCACAGTGGACCAGTCCCCAGTGCATCAGTTCCCAGTGATTCAGTCCCCAGTGGACCAGTTCCTAGTGGATCTGTCCTAAGAGAATCAGTTCCCAAAGGATCAGTTTCCACGGGATCACACCCAAGTGAATCAGTTCCCAGTGGATCAGTCTCCACTGAATCAGTTCCCAGTGCACCAGTTCCCTGTGAATCAGTTCTCAATGGATCAGTCCCCAGTGAATTGGTTCCCAATTGGTCATTTCCCATTGAATCAGTCCCCAGAGAACATTTCACCTGCCAGCAGTTCCCAGTGAATCAGAGCCCCTTCCTCAGTGTATTGATCACCAGTGAGACAGTGCCTAGTGGATCAGTCTGTAGTGGAACAGCTCCCAGTAAATCAGTCCCCAAGGAATCAGTTCTCAGTGAATCATTTAACAGTGGATAAGTCCACAGTGAATCAGTTCCCTGTACAATAGTTCCCAGTGGATCATTTCCCAGTGGATCAGTCCCCAGTGGATCAGTTCCCAGTAAAATTGTTGCCAGTGGACCAGTTCCCAGGGCTCAGTCACCAGTGAATCAGTTCCCAGTGGTACAGTCCACAGTGGATCAGTTCCTAGTGGATCAGTCCCCAGAGTATCAGTTCCCAGTGGAACAGTTCCTAGTGCATCAGTTGCCAGTGGCTCAGTTCACAGTGGATCAGTTTCCACTGGAACAGACCCCAGTGAATCATTTCCCAGTGGATCAGCCCCCAGTGAATCAGTTCCCAGTAGATAAGTCCCCAGTGATTCAGCCCCAGTGAATCAGTTTCCAATGGATCAGTCCCTAGTGAATCAATTCCCAGTGGATAAGTCTAGCATGAATCTATTCCAAGTGGATCAGTTCCCATTAAATCTGTTTCCAGAGTATCATTCTTCAGTTAATCAGTTCCCAATGTATCAGACCATGCTGGATCAGTGTTCAGTTAATCAACATTCTGTTAATCAGACTTCAGTGAATCACTGCCCAGTGAATCAGTCCCCAGTGAATCAGTCCCAAGAGAAGCAGAGCCAGTGAATCAGACACCAATGAATCACTCCCCAGTGAATCAGTCTCCAGTGAATAAGTCCCCAGTGAATCACTCCCCAGTATATCAGTCCCCAGAAAATCAGACCTCAGTGAATCAGTCCCCAGTGAATCAGTCCAGAGTGAATCAGTCCCCAGTGGATCAGTCCAGAGTGAATCAGTTCCAAGTGGACCAGTGCCTAGTAAATCTGGTCCCAGTGTATCACTCTTCAGTTAATCAGTCACCAATGTATCAGCCCACACTGGATCAGTGTTCAGTTAATCAACATTCAGTGAATCAGTCCCCAGTGAATCAATCCCCAGTGAATCAGTCCCCAGTGAATCAGTTCCCAGTGAATCGGTTCACAGAAAAATAGTCCCCAGTGGATCAGCTCCTCATACCTCCATTCCCAGTGATTCATCAGTTAATTAGTAGCCAATGCATCAAACCCCGGTGAATCAGTGTTCAGTTAATCACTGCCCAGAGAATCAGACCCCAGTGAATCAGTCCGCAGTGGACCAGTCTACAATGAATCGGTTCTGAGTGAAACTTTTCCAAGTGAATCAGTCTCCAGTGAATCAGTCTTCACAAAATCAGACCCCAGTGAATCAGTCCCCAGTGATTCAATCCCCAGGTAATCATACGCCAGTGAATCAGTTCACAGTTAATCAGTTCCCCATCACCAGTGCATCGATACCCAGTGAATCAGTCCAAAGTGAATCAGTCTGCAGTTAATCAGACCACAGTGAAACAATCCCCAGTGAATTAGTGCCCAGAGAATCAGACCCCATTGAATCAGACCCCAGTGAATCACTGTCCAGTGAAACAGGCCGCAGTGGATCAGCCACCTGTGAATCAGTTCCCTAGTGGATCAATCTCCAGTAAATCCATTGCCAGTCAATCAGTTCCCACTGGATCAGTTCCCAGAGAATCAGTCCTCAGTTGATCTGTCCCCAGTGAATCAGTTCCCAGTGAAATATTTCCCAGTGGATCAGTTCCCAGTGGATCATTTCCCAGTGGATCAGTACCCAATGGATCAGTTCCCAGTAAATCAATTCCCAGTTGTTCAGTCCACAGAGAATCCATTCCTAGTGGATCACCTGAGGACTGATCCACGAGGTACTGATTCACTGGGGCTGAATCACTGGGGACAGAGGCACTGGGAGTTGATCCACTGGGGACAGTTCCACTGTGAATTGATCCACTGGCAATTATTTTACTGGGAACTGATTCACTGGGATGTGATTCACTGTGAACTGATTCACCGGGAACTGATTCTCTGGGGGTTGCTCAACTAGGAACCGATTCACTGGGGACTGATCCAGTGGAAACTGGTCCACTGCGAACTGATTCTCTGAGGACACATCCACTTGGAACTGATAATCAGGGAACTGAACCATTGGGAACCACTTCCAAGTGTTCCTGTTCCCAGTGATTCTTCAGTTAATCAGTACCAAATGTATCATCTTCTGACGAATCAGTGTTCAGTTAACCAGCCTTCAGTCATCAGTGAATCACACCCCAGTGAATCATGCCCCAGTGACTCATTTCCCCAAAAATCAGACTTCAATTAATCAGACCGCAGTGAATCAGTCCCCAGTGAACCAATTCCCAGTGAATCAGTCTTGAGTATATCAGAAACCAGTGAATCAGTCTCCAGTGAATCAGGCCCCAATGGATCAGCCCCAGTGAATCAGTCCCCAGTGAATCAGTTCCCAGTGGATCAGTTCCCAGTGAATCAGTCTGCAGTGGATCGTTCCCCAGTCAATAAGTTCCCAGTGAAACATTTCCAACTTGGTCAGTCCCCAGTGAATCAGTTCCGAATTGGTAATTTCCCAGTGAATCAATCCCCAATGAATCATTCCACAGTGGTGCAGTTCACAGGGAATCAGTTCCCCTTCCCCAGTGCATTGATCACCAGTGAATCGGTGCCCAGTGGATCAGTCCACAATGACTCATTTCCCAGTGAATCATTTCACAGTGGATAAGTCCCCGGTGAATCAGTTCCCAGTACAATATTTGCCAGTGGATCATTTCCCAGTGGATCAGTCCACTGTGGATCAGCTCCCAGTAAATTCGTTCCCAGTGGATCAGTTCACAGTGGATCGGTCCCCAGTGCATCAGTTCCCAGTGATTCAGTCCCCAGTGGACCAGTTCCTAGTGGATCTGTCCTAAGAGAATCAGTTCCCAGTGGATCAGTCTCCACTGAATCAGTTCCCAGTGCATCAGTTCCCTGTGAATCAGTTCTCAATGGATCAGTCCCCAGTGAATTAGTTCCCAATTGGTCATTTCCCATTGAATCAGTCCCCAGAGAATCATTCTCCTGCCAGCAGTTCCCAGTGAATCAGAGCCCCTTCCCCAGTGCATTGATCACCAGTGAGACAGTGCCTAGTGGATCAGTCCGTAGTGGAACAGCTCCCAGTGAATCAGTCCCCAATGAATCAGTTCTCAGTGAATCATTTAACAGTGGATAAGTCCACAGTGAATCAGTTCCCTGTACAATAGTTCCCAGTGGATCATTTCCCAGTGGATCAGTCCCCAGTGGATCAGTTGCCAGTAAAATTGTTGCCAGTGGACCAGTTCCCAGGGCTCAGTCACCAGTGAATCAGTTCCCAGTGGTACAGTCCACAGTGGATCAGTTCCTAGTGGATCAGTCCCCAGAGTATCAGTTCCCAGTGGATCAGCTCCCAGTGGAACGGTTCCTAGTGCATCAGTTGCCAGTGGCTCAGTTCACAGTGGATCAGTTTCCACTGGAACAGACCCCAGTGAATCATTTCCCAGTGGATCAGCCCCCAGTGAATCAGTTCCCAGTAGATCAGTCCCCAGTGATTCAGCCCCAGTGAATCAGTTTCCAATGGATCAGTCCCTAGTGAATCAATTCCCAGTGGATAAGTCTAGCATGAATCTATTCCAAGTGGATCAGTTCCCATTAAATCTGTTTCCAGAGTATCATTCTTCAGTTAATCAGTTCCCAATGTATCAGCCCATGCTGGATCAGTGTTCAGTGAATCAACATTCTGTTAATCAGACTTCAGTGAATCACTGCCCAGTGAATCAGTCCCCAGTGAATCAGTCCCAAGAGAAGCAGAGCCAGTGAATCAGACACCAATGAATCACTCCCCAGTGAATCAGTCTCCAGTGAATAAGTCCCCAGTGAATCACTCCCCAGTATATCAGTCCCCAGAAAATCAGACCTCAGTGAATCAGTCCCCAGTGAATCAGTCCAGAGTGAATCAGTCCCCAGTGGATCAGTCCAGAGTGAATCAGTTCCAAGTGGACCAGTGCCTAGTAAATCTGGTCCCAGTGTATCACTCTTCAGTTAATCAGTCACCAATGTATCAGCCCACACTGGATCAGTGTTCAGTTAATCAACATTCAGTGAATCAGTCCCCAGTGAATCAATCCCCAGTGAATCAGTCCCCAGTGAATCAGTTCCCAGTGAATCGGTTCACAGAAAAATAGTCCCCAGTGGATCAGCTCCTCATACCTCCATTCCCAGTGAATCTTCAGTTAATTAGTAGCCAATGCATCAAACCCCGGTGAATCAGTGTTCAGTTAATCACTGCCCAGAGAATCAGACCCCAGTGAATCAGTCCGCAGTGGACCAGTCCACAATGAATCAGTTCTGAGTGAAACATTTCCAAGTGAATCAGTCTCCAGTGAATCAGTCTTCAGAAAATCAGACCCCAGTGAATCAGTCCCCAGTCATTCAATCCCCAGGTAATCATACGCCAGTGAATCAATTCACAGTGAATCAGTTCCCCATCACCAGTGGATCGATACCCAGTGAATCAGTCCAAAGTGAATCAGTCTGCAGTTAATCAGACCACAGTGAAACAATCCCCAGTGAATCAGTGCCCAGAGAATCAGACCCCATTGAATCAGACCCCAGTGAATCACTGTCCATTGAATCAGGCCGCAGTGGATCAGCCACCTGTGAATCAGTTCCCTAGTGGATCAATCTCCAGTAAATCCATTGCCAGTCAAACAGTTCCCACTGGATCAGTTCCCAGAGAATCAGTCCTCAGTTGATCTGTCCCCAGTGAATCAGTTCCCAGTGAAATATTTCCCAGTGGATCAGTTCCCAGTGGATCATTTCCCAGTGGATCAGTACCCAATGGATCAGTTCCCAGTAAATCAATTCCCAGTTGTTCAGTCCACAGAGGATCCATTCCTAGTGGATCACCTGAGGACTGATCCACTAGGTACTGATTCACTGGGGCTGAATCACTGGGGACGGAGGCACTGGGAGTTGATCCACTGGGGACTGTTCCACTGTGAATTGATCCACTGGCAATTATTTTACTGGGAACTGATTCACTGGGATGTGATTCACTGTGAACTGATTCACCGGGAACTGATTCTCTGGGGGTTGCTCAACTAGGAACCGATTCACTGGGGACTGATCCAGTGGAAACTGGTCCACTGTGAACTGATTCTCTGAGGACACATCCACTTGGAACTGATAATCAGGGAACTGAACCATTGGGAACCACTTCCAAGTGGACCTGTTCCCAGTGATTCTTCAGTTAATCAGTACCAAATGTATCATCTCCTGACGAATCAGTGTTCAGTTAACTAGCCTTCAGTCATCAGTGAATCACTCCCCAGTGAATCATGCCCCAGTGATTCATTTCCCCAAAAATCAGACTTCAATTAATCAGACCGCAGTGAATCAGTCCCCAGTGAACCAATTCCCAGTGAATCAGTCTTGAGTAAATCAGAAACCAGTGAATCAGTCTCCAGTGAATCAGGCCCCAGTGAATCAATCCCCAGTGAATCATTCCACAGTGGTGCAGTTCACAGGGAATCAGTTCCCCTTCCCCAGTGCATTGATCACCAGTGAATCAGCGCCCAGTGGATCAGTCCACAATGAATCATTTCCCAGTGAATCATTTCACAGCAGATAAGTCCCCAGTGAATCAGTTCCCAGTACAATATTTGCCAGTGGAGCATTTCCCAGTGGATCAGTCCACTGTGGATCAGCTCCCAGTAAATTCGTTCCCAGTGGATCAGTTCACAGTGGATCAGTCCCCAGTGCATCAGTTCCCAGTGATTCAGTCCCCAGTGGACCAGTTCCTAGTGGATCTGTCCTAAGAGAATCAGTTCCCAGTGGATCAGTCTCCACTGAATCAGCTCCCAGTACATCAGTTCCCTGTGAATCAGTTCTCAATGGATCAGTCCCCAGTGAATTAGTTCCCAATTGGTCATTTCCCATTGAATCAGTCCCCAGAGAATCATTCTCCTGCCAGCAGTTCCCAGTGAATCAGAGCCCCTTCCCCAGTGCATTGATCACCAGTGAGACAGTGCCTAGTGGATCAGTCCGTAGTGGAACAGCTCCCAGTAAATCAGTCCCCAATGAATCAGTTCTCAGTGAATCATTTAACAGTGGATAAGTCCACAGTGAATCAGTTCCCTGTACAATAGTTCCCAGTGGATCATTTCCCAGTGGATCAGTCCCCAGTGGATCAGTTCCCAGTAAAATTGTTGCCAGTGGACCAGTTCCCAGGGCTCAGTCACCAGTGAATCAGTTCCCAGTGGTACAGTCCACAGTGGGTCAGTTCCTAGTGGATCAGTCCCCAGAGTATCAGTTCCCAGTGGATCAGTTCCCAGTGGAACAGTTCCTAGTGCATCAGTTGCCAGTGGCTCAGTTCACAGTGGATCAGTTTCCACTGGAACAGACCCCAGTGAATCAGTCCCCAGTGGATCAGTCCCAAGAGAAGCAGAGCCAGTGAATCAGACACCAATGAATCACTCCCCAGTGAATCAGTCTCCAGTGAATAAGTCCCCAGTGAATCACTCCCCAGTATATCAGTCCCCAGAAAATCAGACCTCAGTGAATCAGTCCCCAGTGAATCAGTCCAGAGTGAATCAGTCCCCAGTGGATCAGTCCAGAGTGAATCAGTTCCAAGTGGACCAGTGCCTAGTAAATCTGATCCCAGTGTATCACTCTTCAGTTAATCAGTCACCAATGTATCAGCCCACACTGGATCAGTGTTCAGTTAATCAACATTCAGTGAATCAGTCCCCAGTGAATCAATCCCCAGTGAATCAGTCCCCAGTGAATCAGTTCCCAGTGAATCGGTTCACAGAAAAATTGTCCCCAGTGGATCAGCTCCTCATACCTCCATTCCCAGTGATTCTTCAGTTAATTAGTAGCCAATGCATCAAACCCCGGTGAATCAGTGTTCAGTTAATCACTGCCCAGAGAATCAGACCCCAGTGAATCAGTCCGCAGTGGACCAGTCCACAATGAATCAGTTCTGAGTGAAACATTTCCAAGTGAATCAGTCTCCAGTGAATCAGTCTTCAGAAAATCAGACCCCAGTGAATCAGTCCCCAGTCATTCAATCCCCAGGTAATCATATGCCAGTGAATCAATTCACAGTGAATCAGTTCCCCATCACCAGTGGATCGATACCCAGTGAATCAGTCCAAAGTGAATCAGTCTGCAGTTAATCAGACCACAGTGAAACAATCCCCAGTGAATCAGTGCCCAGAGAATCAGACCCCATTGAATCAGACCCCAGTGAATCACTGTCCAGTGAATCAGGCCGCAGTGGATCAGCCACCTGTGAATCAGTTCCCTAGTGGATCAATCTCCAGTAAATCCATTGCCAGTCAATCAGTTCCCACTGGATCAGTTCCCAGAGAATCAGTCCTCAGTTGATCTGTCCCCAGTGAATCAGTTCCCAGTGAAATATTTCCCAGTGGATCAGTTCCCAGTGGATCATTTCCCAGTGGATCAGTACCCAATGGATCAGTTCCCAGTAAATCAATTCCCAGTTGTTCAGTCCACAGAGGATCCATTCCTAGTGGATCCTCTGAGGACTGGTCCACTAGGTACTGATTCACTGGGGCTGAATCACTGGGGACGGAGGCACTGGGAGTTGATCCACTGGGGACTGTTCCACTGTGAATTGATCCATTGGGATTTATTTTACTGGGAACTGATCCACTGGGATGTGATTCACTGTGAACTGATTCACCGGGAACTGATTCTCTGGGGGTTGCTCAACTAGGAACCGATTCACTGGGGACTGATCCAGTGGAAACTGATCCACTGTGAACTGATTCTCTGAGGACACATCCACTTGGAACTGATAATCAGGGAACTGAACCATTGGGAACCACTTCCAAGTGAACCTGTTCCCAGTGATTCTTCAGTTAATCAGTACCAAATGTATCATCTCCTGATGAATCAGTGTTCAGTTAACTAGCCTTCAGTCATCAGTGAATCACTCCCCAGTGAATCATGCCCCAGTGATTCATTTCCCCAAAAATCAGACTTCAATTAATCAGACCGCAGTGAATCAGTCCCCAGTGAACCAATTGCCAGTGAATCAGTCTTGAGCAAATCAGAAACCAGTGAATCAGTCTCCAGTGAATCAGGCCCCAATGGATCAGCCCCAGTGAATCAGTCCCCAGTGAATCAGTTCCCAGTGGATCAGTCTGCAGTGGATCGTTCCCCAGTCAATAAGTTCCCAGTGAAACATTTCCAACTTGGTCAGTCCCCAGTGAATCAGTTCCGAATTGGTAATTTTCAGTGAATCAATCCCCAGTGAATCATTCCACAGTGCTGCAGTTCACAGGGAATCAGTTCCCCTTCCCCAGTGCATTGGTCACCAGTGAATCAGTGCCCAGTGGATCAGTCCACAATGACTCATTTCCCAGTGAATCATTTCACAGTGGATAAGTCCCCAGTGAATCAGTTCCCAGTACAATATTTGCCAGTGGATCATTTGCCAGTGGATCAGTCCACTGTGGATCAGCTCCCAGTAAATTCGTTCCCAGTGGATCAGTTCACAGTGGATCAGTCCCCAGTGCATCAGTTCCCAGTGATTCAGTCCCCAGTGGACCAGTTCCGAGTGGATCTGTCCTAAGAGAATCAGTTCCCAGTGGATCAGTCTCCACTGAATCAGTTCCCAGTGCATCAGTTCTCTGTGAATCAGTTCTCAATGGATCAGTCCCCAGTGAATTAGTTCCCAATTGGTCATTTCCCATTGAATCAGTCCCCAGAGAATCATTCTCCTGTCAGCAGTTCCCAGTGAATCAGAGCCCCTTCCCCAGTGCATTGATCACCAGTGAGACAGTGCCTAGTGGATCAGTCCGTAGTGGAACAGCTCCCAGTGAATCAGTCCCCAATGAATCAGTTATCAGTGAATCATTTAACAGTGGATAAGTCCACAGTGAATCAATTCCCTGTACAATAGTTCCCATGGATCATTTCCCAGTGGATCAGTTCCCAGTGGATCAGTTCCCAGTAAAATTGTTGCCAGTGGACCAGTTCCCAGGGCTCAGTCACCAGTGAATCAGTTCCCAGTGGTACAGTCTGCAGTGGATCAGTTCCTAGTGGATCAGTCCCCAGAGTATCAGCTCCCAGTGGATCAGTTCCCCGTGGAACAGTTCCTAGTGCATCAGTTCCCAGTGGCTCAGTTCCCAGTGGATCAGTTTCCACTGGAACAGACCACAGTGAATCATTTCCCAGTGGATCAGCCCCCAGTGAAACAGTTCCCAGTGGATCAGTCCCCAGTGATTCAGCCCCAGTGAATCAGTTTCGAATGGATCAGTCCCCAGTGAATCAATTCCCAGTGGATAAGTCTAGCGTGAATCTATTTCAAATGGATCAGTTCCCATTAAATCTGTTTCCAGAGTATCATTCTTCAGTTAATCAGTTCCCAATGTATCAGCCCATGCTGGATCAGTGTTCAGTTAATCAACATTCTGTTAATCAGACTTCAGTGAATCACTGCCCAGCGAATCAGTCCCCAGTAAATCAGTCCCAAGAGAAGCAGAGCCAGTGATTCAGACACCAGTGAATCGCTCCCCAGTGAATCAGTCTCCAGTGAATAAGTCCCCAGTGATTCACTCCCCAGTATATCAGTCCCCAGAAAATCAGACTCAGTGAATCAGTCCCCAGTGAATCACTGCCCAGTGAATCAGGCCCCAGTGGATCCATCCCCAGTGAATCAGATCCCAGTCGATCAGCTCCAACTGGATCAGTTCCCATTGAATTAGTCCTGTCGATCAGTTCCAGTGAATCCGTTCCCACTGAAACGTTTCCCAGTAGATCAGTTCCCAGTGGAACAGTTCCCAGTGGAACAGTTCCCAGTGGATCAGCTCCTAGTGGCTCAGACCCCAGTGGATCCGCTCACGGTACAATAGTTTCCAGTGGATCAGTTCCCAGTGGATCAGTCCACAGTGAATCAGCTCCTATTGGATCAGTTCCCAGTGATTCAGCCCCAGTGTATCAGTTTGCAATGGATCAGTCCCCAGTGAATCAGTCCCCAGCAGATCAGTCCAGGGTGAAACAGATCCAAGTGGATCAGTTCCCAGGAAATCTGTTTCCAGTGTATCATTCTTCAGTTAATCAGTTCCCAATGTATCAGTCCATGCTGGATCAGTGTTCAGTTAATCAGACTTCAGTGAATCACTGCCCCGTGAATCAGGCCCCATTGAATCCTAGAAACATAGAAACATAGAAGATAGGAGCAGGAGTAGGCCATTCGGCCCTTCGAGCCTGCTCCGCCATTCAACGAGATCATGGCTGATCATCCAAACCCTAGCACCCGGTCCCTACACCGACAGCCATCCCACACAAGCCCTATCCCCGTAACCCCATAACCCCACGTATTTAATCCCCCCTAACACTGAGGGCCAATTTTTTTTATCATGGCCAATCAACCTAACCCGCACATCTTTGGACTGTGAGAGGAAACCGGAGCACCCGGAGGAAACCCACACAAACACAGGGAGAATGTGCAAATCAGTCTTCAGTTAATCAGTCCCCAGGAAATTAGACCCCAGAGAATCAGTCCCGAGTGAATTAGGCCCCAGTGGATCAGTCCCCGGTAAATCCGTCTTCAGTTAATCAGACACCAGTTATTCAGCCCCCAGTGATTCAGTTGCCAGTGATTCAGTCTCCAGTGAATCAGTCTTCAGAAAATCAGACCCCAGTGATTCAGTCCCCAGTGATTCAATCCCCAGGTAATCAGACCCCAGTGAATCGGTTCACAGTGAATCAGTTCCCCATCACCAGTGGATCGATCCCCAGTGAATCAATCCAAAGTGAATCAGTCTGCAGTTAATCAGGCCACAGTGAAACAATGCCCAGTGAATCAATGCCCAGAGAATCAGACCCCAGTGAATCAGACCCCAGTGAATAAGTTCCCTCGTGGGTCAATCCCCAGCAAATCAGTTCCCAGTCAATCAGTTCCCACGGGATCAGTTCCCAGAGAATCAGTCCTCAGTCGGTCTGTCCCCAGTGAATCAGTTCCCAGTGAAACATTTCCCAGTGGATCAGTTCCCAGTGGATCATTTCCCAGTAGATCAGTACCCAGTGGATCAGTTCCCAGTAAAATCATTCCCAGTGGATCAGTTGCCAGGGGATCAGTCCCCAGTGAATCAATTCCCAGTTTTTCAATCCACAGAGGATCAGTTCCTAGTGGATCATCTGAGGACTGATCCACTAGTTACTGATTCACTGGGGCTGAATCACTTAGGATGGAGCCACTGGGAGCTGATCCACTGGGGACTGTTCCACTGTGAATTGATCTACTGGGAACTATTTTACAGGGAACCAATTCACTGGGAAGTGATCCACTGCAAACTGATTCACCGGGAACTGAGCCTCTGGGGGTTGCTCAACTGGGAACTGATTCACTGGGGACTGATCCAGTGGAAACTGATCCACTGGGAACTGATTCTCTGAGGACAGATCCACTTTGAACTGATACACTGGGGGCTGAACTATTGGGAACCAGCTCCAAGTGTATCTGTTCCCAGTGATTCTTCAGTTAATCAGTACCCAATGTATCAGACCCCGATGAATCAGTGTTCAGTTAACCAGCCTTCAGTCAATAGTGAAACACTCCGCAGTGAATCAGGCCCCAGCAATGCATTTCCCCAAAAATCGGACCTCAATAAATCAGATCTCAGTGAATCAGTTCCCACTGGATCAGTTCCCAGTGAATCTGTCTGCAGTGGATCGTTCCCCAGTCAATAAGTTCCCAGTGAAATATTTCCAACTCGATCAGTGCCCAGTGAATCAGTTCCGAATTGGTAATGTCCCAGTGAATCAGTCCCCAGAGAATCATTCCACAGTGGAGCAGTTCACAGGGAATCAGTTCCCCTTCCCCAGTGCATCGATCACCAGTGAATCAGTGCCCCGTGGATCAGTCCCCAATGACTCAGTTCCCAGTGAATCATTTCACAGTGGATAAGTCCCCAGTGAATCAGTTCCCAGTGCAATATTTCCCAGTGGATCATTTCCCAGTGGACCAGTCCACAGTGGTTCAGTCCCCAGTGCATCAGTTCCCAGTGATTCAGTCCCCAGTGGACCAGTTCCTAGTGGATCTATCCTAAGAGAATCAGTTCCCATGGATCAGTTTCCACGGGATCAGTCCCAAGTTAATCAGCTCCCAGTGGATCAGTCTCTGCTGCATCAGTTCCCAGTGATTCATTCCCAGTGAATCAGTTCTCAATGGATCAGTCCCCAGTGAATCAGTCCCCAGTGAAACATTTCTGAGTGAATCAGTCCCCATTGAATTAGTTTCGAATTGGTCACTTCCCATTGAATCAGCCCCAGTGAATTATTCTCCTGCCAGCAGTTCCCAGTGAATCAGAGCTCCTTCCTTAGTGCATTGATCACCAGAGAGACAGTGCCAAGTGGATCGGTCCATAGTAGATCAGATCCCAGTGAATCAGTCCCCAATGAATCAGTCCTCAGTGAGTCATTTAACAGTGGATAAGTCCACAGTGAATCAGTCCACTGTACAATAGTTTCCAGTGGATCATTTCCCAGTGGATCAGTCCCCAGTGGATCAGTTCCAAGTAAGATTGTTCCCAGTGGATCCGTTCCCAGGGACTCAGTCAACAGTGAATCCATTCCCAGTGGTTCAGATCACAGTGGAACAGTTCTTGGTGGATCAGTCCCCAGAGAATCAGTTCCCAGTGGGTTAGTTCCCAGTGGAACAGTTCCCAGTGGATCAGTTCCCAGTGGATCATTTCCCAGTGGATCAGTACCCAGTGGATCAGTTCCCAGTAAAATCGTTCCCAGTGGATCAGTTCCCAGGGGATCAGACCCCAGTGAATAAATTCCCAGTCATTCAGTCCACAGAGGATCAGTTCCTAGTGGATCATCTGAGGACTGATCCACTAGGTACTGATTCACTGGGGCTGAATCACTGGGGACAGAGGCACTGGGAGCTGATCTACTGGTGACTGTTCCACTGGGAATTGATCCACTGGGAACTACATAACTGGAAACCAATTCACTGGGAAGTGATTCACTGTGAACTGATTCACCGGGAACTGATTCTCTGGGGGTTGCTCAATTGGGAACTGATTCACTGGGGACTGATGCAGTGTATACTGATCCACTGTGAACTGATTCACTCAGGACAGATCCACTTGGAACTGATACTCTGGGGACTGAACCATTGGGAACCAGTTCCAAGTGGATCTGTTCCCACTGATTCTTCAGTTAATCAGCACCCAGTGGATCAGCCCCCGACTAATCAGTGTTCAGTTAACCAGCCTTCAGTCATCAGTGAATCACTCCCCAGTGAATCAGGCCCCAGTGACTCATTTCCCCAAAAAACAGACTTCAATTAATCAGACCCCAGTGAATCAGTCCCCAGTGAATTAGTTGCCAGTGAATCAGTCTTGAGTAAATCAGAAACCAGTGAATCAGTCTCCAGTGAATCAGGCCCCAGTGGATCAGCCCCCAGTGAATCAGTTCCCAGTGGATCAGTTCCCAGCGAATCAGTTTGCAGTGGATCGTTCCCCAGTCAATAAGTTCCCAGTGAAACATTTCCAACTCAATCAGTCCCCAGTGAATCAGTCACAAGTGAATCATTCCACAGTGGAGCAGTTCACAGGGAATCAGTTCCCCTTCCCCAGTGCAGTGATCACCAGTGAATCAGTGCCCAGTGGATCAGACCCCAATGACTCAGTTCCCAGTGAATCATTTCACAGTGGATAAGTCCCCAGTGAATCAGTTCCCAGTACAATATTTCCCAGTGGGTCAGCTCCCAGTAAATTCCTTCCCAGTGGAACTGTTCCCAGTGGATCAGTCCCCAGTGCATCAGTTCCCAGTGATTCATTCCCCAGTGGACCAGTTCCTAGTGAACCTGTCCTAAGAGAATCAGTTCCCAGTGCATCACTTCCCAGTGATTCATCCCCAGTGAATCAGTTCTCAATGGATCAGTCCCCAGTGAATCAGTCCCGAATAGATCAGTCCAGGGTGAATCAGATCCAAGTGGATCAGTTCCCACTAAATCTGTTTCCAGTGTATCATTCTTCAATACTCAGTTCCCAATGTATCAGCCCATGCTG
Organism: Somniosus microcephalus; assembly: GCF_052327205.1. NCBI lineage: Eukaryota > Metazoa > Chordata > Chondrichthyes > Squaliformes > Somniosidae > Somniosus > Somniosus microcephalus. The sequence goes on from NC_141004.1 coordinate 79,141,423, forward strand.
GATCAGTGTTCAGTTAATCAACATTCACTTAATCAGACTTCAGTGAATCACTGCTAAGTGAATCAGTGCCCAGTGAATCAGACCCCAGTGAATCAGTCCCCAGAGAATCAGTCCCCAGGGAATTATGTCCCAGTGAATCAGTCCCCATTAAATCAGTCTTCAGTAAATCAGTCTTCAGTTAATCAGTCCCCAGTTAATCAGTTGCCAGTGATTCAATCCCCAGGTAATCAGACCCCAGTGAATCAGTCCCCAGAGAATCAGTCCCCAGGGAATTATGTCCCAGTGAATCAGTCCCCATTAAATCAGTCTTCAGTTAATCAGTCCCCAGTTAATCAGTTGCCAGTGAATCAGTGCCCAGTGAATCAGACCCCAGTGAATCAGTCCCCAGAGAATCAGTCCCCAGGGAATTATGTCCCAGTGAATCAGTCCCCATTAAATCAGTCTTCAGTAAATCAGTCTTCAGTTAATCAGTCCCCAGTTAATCAGTTGCCAGTGATTCAATCCCCACGTAATCAGGCCCCAGTGAATCAGTCTGCAGTTAATCAGACCACAGTGAAACTATCCCCTGTGAATCAGTGCCCAGAGAATCAGACCCCAACGAATCAGTCCCCAGTGAATCACTGTCCAGTGAATCAGGCTCCAGTGGATCAACCCCCAGTGAATCAGCTCCCTCGTGGGTCAATCCCCAGTAAATCAGTTCCCAGTCAATCAGTTCCCACTGGATCAGTTCCCAGAGAATCAGTCCACAGTCGGTCTGTCCCCAGTGAATCAGTTCCCAGTCAATCATTTCCCAGTGGATCAGTACCCAGTGGATCGGTTCCCAGTAAAATAGTTCCCAGTGGATCAGTTCCCAGGGGATCAGTCCCCAGTGAATCAGTTCCCAGTTGTTCAGTCCACAGAGGATCAGTTTCTAGTGGATCAGTCCCCAGAGAATCAGTTTCCAGTGGAACAGTTCCCAGTGGATCAGTTCCCAATGACTAGTCCCCAGTGGATCAGTTCCCAGTGCATGAGTCCCCAGTGAATCAGTTCCCAATGGTTCAGTCCCCAGAGTATCAGTTCCAAGTGGATCTGCCCTCAAAGACTCAGTTCCCAGTGGAGCAGTTTGCACTGGATCAGTCCCCAGTGAATTAGTTCCCAGTAAAATAGTTCCCAGTGGATCAATTACCAGTGGCTCTGTCCCCAGTGATTCAGCCCCAGTGAATGAGTGCCCAGTAGATCAGACCAGAGTGAACCAGTTCCAAGTGGACTTGTTCACAGTGATTCTTCAGTTAATCAGTACCCAATGTATCAGCCCCTGAAGAATCAGCCTTCAGATAATCAGTCATCAGTGAATCACTCCCCAGTGAATCAGACCCCAGTGACTCATTTCCTTCAAAATCAGACTTCAATTAATCAGACCCCAGTGAATCAGTCCCCATTGAAGCAGTTCCCAGTGCATCAGTTCCCAGTGAATCAAGCAGCAGTGGATCGTTTCCCAGTCAATAAGTTCCCCGTGAAACATTTCCAACTCGATCAGTCCCCAGTTAATCCGTTCTGAATTGGTAATTTCCCAGTGAATCAGTCCCCAGTGAATCATTCCACAGTGCAGCAGCTCACAGGGAATCAGTTCCCCTTCCCCAGTGCATTGATCACCAGTGAATCAGTGCCCAGTGGATCAGTCCCCAATGACTCAGTTCCCAGTGAATCATTTCACAGCGGATACATCCCCAGTGAATCAGTTCCTAGTACAATATTTCCCAGTGGATCATTTCCCAGTGGATCAGTCCACAGTGGATCAGCTCCCAGTGTATTCGTTCCCAGTGGATCAGTCCGCAGAGCATTATTTCCCAGTGTTTCTATCCCCAGTGGGCCAGTTCCTAGTGGATCTGTCCTAAGAGAATCAGTTCCCATTTGATCAGTTTCCACTGGATCAGTCCCAAGTTAATCAGTTCCCAGTGGATCAGTCTCTGCTGAATCAGTTCCCAGTGATTCATTTCCCAGTGATTCATCCCCAGTGAATCAGTTCTCAATGGATCAGCCCCCAGTGAATCAGTCCCCAGTGAAATATTTCCAAGTGGACCAGTCCTCAGTGAATTAGTTCCCAATTGGTCACTTCCCATTGAAACAGTCCCCTGTGAATCATTCTCCTGCCAGCAGCTGCAAGTGAATCAGAGCCCCTTCCCCAGTGCATTGATCACCAGAGGGACAGTGCCTACTGGATTGGTCCGTAGTGGATCAGCTCCCAGTGAATCAGTCCGCAATGAATCAGTTCTCAGTGAATCATTTAACAGTGGATAAGTCCACAGTGAATCAGTTCCATGTACACTAGTTCCCAGTGGATCATTTCCCAGTGGATCAGTCCCCAGTGGATCAGTTCCAAGTAAAATTGTTCCCAGTGGATCAGTTCCCAGGGACTCAGTCAACAGTGAATCTGTTCCCAGTGGTTCAGACCACAGTGGATCAGTTCTTGGTGGATCGGTCCCCAGAGAATCGGTTCCCAGTGGGTCAGTTCCAAGTGGAACAGTTCCTAGTGGATCAGGTCCCAGTGGATCATTTCCCAGTGGATCAGTACCCAGTGGATCAGTTCCCAGTAAAATCGTTCCCTGTGGATCAGTTCCCAGGTGATCAGTCCCCAGTGAATCAATTCCCAGTTGTTCAGTCCACAGAGGATCAGTTCCTAGTGGATCATCTGAGGACTGATCCACTAGGTACTGATTCACTGTGGCTGAATCACTGGGGATAGAGCCACTGGGAGCTGATTCACTGGTGACTGTTCCACTGGGAATTGATCCATGGGGAACTATTTTACTAGGAACCGATTCACTGGGAACTGATTCACTGTGAACTGATTCACCGGGAACTGATTCTCTGGGGGTTGCTCAACTGGGAACTGATTCACTGGGGACTGATCCAGTGTAAACTGATCCACTGGGAACTGATTCTCTGGGGACAGATCCACTTGGAACTGATACGCTGGGGACTGAACCATTGGGAACCAGTTGCAAGTGGATCTGTTCCCAGTGATTCATCAGTTAATCAGTACCCAATGTATCAGCCCCCAACGAATCAGTGTTCAGTTAACCAGCCTTCAGTCATCAGTGAATCACTCCCCATTGAATCAAGCCCCAATGATTCATTTCCCCCAAAATCAGAATTCAGTTACTCAGACCCCAGTGATTCAGTCCCCAGTGAATCAGTTGCCAGTGAATCAGTCTTGAGTAAATCAGAAACCAGTGAATCATTCTCCAGTGAATCAGGCCCCAGTGGATCTGCCCCAGTGAATCAATCCCCAGTGAATCCATTCCCAGTGGATCAGTTCCCACTGGATCAATTCCCAGTGAATCAGTCTGCAGTGGATCGTTCCCCAGTCAGTAAGTTCCAAGTGAAACATTTCCAACTCGATCAGTCCCCAGTGAATCAGTTTCGAATTGGTAATTTCCCGGTGAATCAGTCCCCAGAGAATCATTCCACAGTGGAACTGTTCCCAGTGGATTAGTCCACAGTGAGTAAATCTGTAGTTAATCAGTCCCCAGAGAATCAGCCCCCAGTGAATCAGTTCCCAGTCAATCAGTTCCCACTGGATCAGTTTCCAGAGAATCAGTCATCAGTCAGACTGTCCCCAGTTAATCAGTTCCCAGTGGATTATTTCCCATTGGATCATTTACCAGTGGTTCAGTCCACATTTGATCAGTTCCTACTGGATCAGTCCCCAGAGAATCAGCTCCCACTGGATCAGTTCCCAGTGAATCAGTCTGCAGTGGATCGTTCCCCAGTCAGTAAGTTCCCAGTGAAACATTTCCAACTCGATCAGTCCCAAGTGAATCAGTTTCGAATTGATAATTTCCCGGTGAATCAGTCCCCAGAGAATCATTCCACAGTGGAACAGTTCACAGGGAATCAGTTCCCCTTCCCCAGTGCTTCGATCACCAGTGAATCAGTGCCCAGTGGATCAGTCCCCAATGACTCAGTTCCCAGTGAATCATTTCACAGCGGATAAGTCCCCAGTGAATCAGTTCCCAGTACAATATTTCCCAGTGGATCATTTCCCAGTGGATCAGTCCACAGTGGATCAGCTCCCAGCAAATTCGTTCCCAGTGGAACAGTTCCCAGTGGGTCAGTCCCCAGTACATCAGGTCCCAGTGATTCTGTCCCCAGTGGATCAGTTCCTAGTGGATCTGTCCTAAGAGAATCAGTCCCCCAGTGGATCAGTTTTCACTGGATCAGTCCCAAGTGAATCAGTTCCCAGTGGATCAGTCTCCACTGAATCAGTTCCCAGTGCATCAGTTCCCAGTGGTTCATCCCCAGTGAATCAGTTCTCAATGGATCAGTCCCCAGTGAATCAGTCCCCAGTGAAACATTTGCAAGTGGATCTGTCTCCAGTGAATTCGTTTCCAATTGGTCACTTCCCATTGAATCAGTCCCCAGTGAATTATTCTCCTGCCAGCATTTCCCAGTGAATCAGAGCCCCTTCCCCAGTGCATTGATCACCAGTGAAACAGTGCCTAATGGATCAGTCCGTAGTGGATCAGCTCCCAGTGAATCAGTCCCGAATGAATCAGTTCTCAGTGAATCATTTAACAGTGGATAAGTCTACAGTGAATCAGTTCCCTGTACAATAGTTCCCAGTGGATCATTTCCCAGTGGATCAGTCCCCAGTGGATCAGTTCCAAGTAAGGTTGTTCCCAGTGGATCAGTTGCCAGGGGCTCAGTCAACAGTGAATCCGTTCCCAGTGGTTCAGACCACATTGGATCAGTTCCTAGTGGATCAGTTCCCAGCAGAACAGTTGCCAGTGCATCAGCTCCCAGTGGGTCAGCTCCAAGTGTAACAGTTCCTAGTGGATATGTCCTCAGAGAATCAGTTCCTAGTGGATCACTTTCCACTGGATCAGACCCCAGTGAATCAGTTCCAAGTGGATAACACCCATGTCAATCAGTTCCCAGTAGATCAGTTCCCAGTATTTCAGCCTCAGTGAATCAGATTCCAATGGATCAGTCCCCAGTGAAACAATCCCCAGTGCATCAGTCTAGAGTGAATCAGTTCCCAGTGGATCAGTTCCCAGTGGCTCAGTCCCCAGTGGATCAGTTCAGAGTATATTAGTTGCCAGTGGATCAGTTCCCAGTGGATCAGTCCACAGTGATTCAGTTCCCAATGATTCCATCCCCAGAGAATCAATTCTGAGTGGATCAGTCCACAGTGAATCAGTTCCCAGTTGATCAGTTTCCATGGGATCAGTCCCCAGTGAATCAGTTTCCAATAGATCAGTCCAGGGTGAATCAGATCCAAGTGGATCAGTTCCCAGTAAATCTGTTTCCAGTGTATCATTCTTCAATTACTCAGTTCCCAATGTATCAGCCCATGCTTGATCAGTGTTCAGTTAATCAACATTCAGTTAATCAGGCTTCAGTGAATCACTGCCCAGTGAATCAGTCCCCAGTGAATCAATCCGCAGAGAATCAGTCTTCAGTTAATCAGTTTCCAGTGTCCCAGTCTCCAGTGAATTATTTCCCAGTGGTTCAGTCCACATTGTATCAGTTCCTAGTGGATCAATCCCCAGAGATTAAGTTCCCAGTGGATCAGTTCCCAGTGGAACTGTTCCCAGTGGATCAGTCCACAGTGAATACATCTGTAGTTAATCAGTCCCCAGAGAATCAGCCCCCAGTGAATCAGTTCCCAGTCAATCAGTTCCCACTGGATCAGTTCCCAGAGAATCAGCCATCAGTCAGACTGTCCCCAGTTAATCAGTTCCCAGTGGATCATTTCCCAGTGGATCAGTTCCCAGGAGATCAGTCCCCAGTGAATCAGTTCCCAGTTATTCAGTCCACAGAGGATCAGTTCCTAGTGGATCAGTCCCCAGGGAATCAGTTCCCAGTCGATCAGTTCCCAGTAACATCGCTCCCAGTGGATCAGTTCCCAGGGGATCAAGCACCAGTGAATCAGTTCCCAGTTGTTCAGTTCACAGATGATCAGTTCCTAGTGGATCAGTCCCCAGGGAATCAGTTCCCAGTGGATCAGTTCCCAATGATTAGTCCCCAGTGGATCAGTTCCCAGTGAATCAGTCCCCAGTGAATCAGTTCCCAATGGTTCAGACCCCAGAGTATCAGTTCCTAGTGGATCTGTCCTCAGAGAATCAGTTCCCAGTGGATCAGTTTCCACTGGATCAGTCTGCAGTGAATCCATTCCCAGTTGATCAGTCCCCAGTGCATCAGTTCCCATTGGATCATTTCCCAGTGATTAAGCCTCAGTGAATCAGTTTCCAATGGATCAGTCCCCAGTGAATCAATCCCCAGTGGATCAGTCCAGAGTGAATCAGTTCCAAGTGGATCAGTGCCCAGTAAATCTGTTCCCAGTGTATCATTCTCCAGTTAATCAGTTACCAATGTATCAGCCCACGTTGGATCAATGTTCAGTTAATAAACATTCAGTTAATCAGACTTCAGTGAATCACTGCCCAGTGAATCAGACCCCAGGGAATCAGACCCCAGTGACTCAGTCCCCAGTGGATCAGTTCCCAGTGACACATTTCCCAGTGGATTATTTCCCATTGGATCATTTTCCAGTGGTTCAGTCCACATTGGATCAGTTCCTAGTGGATCAGTCCCCAGAGAATCAGCTCCCAGTGGCTCAGTTCCTAGTGGAACATTTCCAAGTGGATCAATCGGAGTGGATCAGTTCCCAGTAAAATCGTTCTCAGTGGATCAGTTCCGAGGGCATCAGTCCCCAATAAATCATTCCCAGTGGTTCAGTCCACAGAGTATCAGTTCCTAGTGGGTTGGTCCCCACAGAATCAGTTCCAACTGGATCAGTTCCCAGTGAATCAGTTTCCAATGGATCAGTCAAGAGTGAATCAGTTCCAAGTGGATCAGTGCCCAGTAAATCTGTTCCCAGTGTATCATTCTTCAGTTAATCAGTTCCCAATGTATCAACCCACGCTGAAGCAGGGCTCAGTTAATCAGTCTTCAGTGAATCACTGCCCAGTGAATCAGACCCTAGTGAATCGGTCCCCAGTGAATCAGTCCCCCGAGAATCAGAACCCAGTGAATCACTCCTCAGTGAATCAGGCCCCAGTGTATCAATCCCCATAAATCAGTCTTCAGTTAATCAGACCCCAGTGAATCAGTCTGCAGTTAATCTGTCCCCAGTGGATCACTTCCCACTGGATCGGTTCCCACGGCATCAGTTCCCAGTGAATCAGTCCCCAGTGGATTAGTCCCCAGTGAATCAGTTCCCAGTGAAACATTTTCCAGTGGATCAGCCCCAGTGAATAATTCCCCAGTGGAGCAGTTCCCAAGGAATCAGTTCCCCATCCCCAGTACATCAATCACCAGTGAATGAGTGCTTAGTGGACCAGTCCCTAGTGGATTAGCTCCCAGTGGATCAGTCCCCAATGAATCAGTTCCCACTGAATCATTTCACACTGGATCAGTCATCTGTGAATCAGTTCCCAGTAAAATAGGTAGCAGTGGATCAGTTCCCGGTAACATCATTCCCAGTGGATCAGTTCCCAGGGGATCAGCCCCCAGTAAATCAGTTCCCAGAGGTTCAGTCCCCAATGGACCAGTTCCTAGTGGATCAGACCAAGAGAATCAGTTCCCAGTCGATCAGTTTCCAATGGATCAGTTCCCAGTGGATCAGTCCCCTGAGAATCAGAACCCAGTGAATCAGTCCCCAGTGAACCAGTTGCTAGTGAATCAGTCTTCAGTTAATCAGTCCCCAGTGAAACACTCCCCAGTGAATCAGTTCACAGTGAATCAGTTCCCTGTCACCAGTGGATCGATCCACAGTGAATCACTGCTCAGTGGACCAGTCCCTAGTGCATTAGCTCCCAGTGGATCAGTTCCCAAGGGATCAGTCCCCAGTGAATCTGGTCTCAGTGGTTCAGTCCCCAATGGATCAGTTTCCAATTGGTCCGTTCCTAGTGGATCAGTCCCCAGAAAATCAGTTCTCAGTGAATTAGTTCCCAGTAGATCAGTCCCCAGTGAATCAGTTCCCAGTGGATCAGTTCCCAGTGATTCTGCCCCAGCGAATCAGTTCGCAGTGGTTCAGTCCCCGGTGAATCAGTCCCCAGTGGGTCAGTGCCAGTGGATCAGTCCCCAGTGATTCAGTAACCAATGAACAATCTCTAGTGAATAAGCTCCCAGTGGATCAGTCCTCAATGAATCGGTTCCCAGTGAATCATTTCAAAGTGCATAAGTCACCAGTGAATCAGTTCCCAGTGCATAAGTTCCCAGTGGATAATTTCTCAGTGGATCAGTCCACAGTGGATTAGTTACCAGTAAAATCTATCCCAGTGGATCAGTTCACAGTGGACCATTCCCTAGTGCATCATGTTCCAGTGGATCAGTCCCCAGTGGATCAGTCCCTGGAGAATCAGTTCCCAGTAAATCAGTTCCCAGTGCATCAGTTCTCAGTGAATCAATTCACAGTAAATCAGTTCCCAGTAAAATAGTTCCCATTGGCTCAGTCCCCAGTGATTCAGCCCCAGTGAATCAGTTCCTGGTAGACCAGTCCCCAGTGCATCATTCTCAAGTGGACCAGTCCACAGTGAATGCGTTTCCCATTGCCAGTAGATCCATCTCCAGTGGATCAGACCCCAGTGGATCAGTTCCCAGTGGATTAGTTCCCAGTGAATCAGTACCCAGTGAATCATTTCCCAGTGGATCAATCCGCAGTGAATAAGTCCCAAGTGAATCAGTCCCCAGTGGATCAGTCCCCAGTGGATCAGTCCCCAGTGAAATAGTTCCCACTGAATCAGTTCCCAGTGGATCAGTCCCCAGTGAATCAATCCCCAGTGAATTGGTTCCCAGTGAATGAATCCACAGAGGATCAGTTCCCAGTGAATCAGTATACCATCGACAGTGGATCAATACCCAGTGAATCAGCCACAGTGAATCAGATCCCAGTCGATCAGTCCACAGTGGATCAGTCCCCAGTGAATCAGTTTCGCATCCCCAGTGGACTAGTCCCCAGTGATTCCGTTTCCCATTCCCAGTGGATCAGTCCCCAGTGAATCAATCCACATTGAATCAGTTGCCAGTAGATCAGTTCCCAGTGAATCAGTTCCCAGTGGATGAGTTCCCAATGGGTCAGGTCCCAGTGAATCCGTTCCCATTAGATCAGTCCTCAGTGCATCAGTCCCCAGTAAATCAGTTCCCAGTGAATCATTTCCCAGTGGATCAGTCTCCACTGAATCAGTTCCCTGTGGATCAGTCACCAGTGGATCATTTACCAGTGAATCAGTCCCAGTGAATCAGCCCCTAGTGAATCAGTTCCCACTGGATCAGTCTCCAGTGGATCAGTCCCCAGAGAATCAGTTCCCAGTGAATCAGTTCGCAGTGCATTAGTTCCCAGTGAATCAGTTCCCAGTAAAATGGTTCCCAGTGGGTCAATTCCCAGTGGAACAGCTCCCAGTGGATCATCTCCCAGTGGCTCAATCCCCAGTGATTCAGCCCCAGTGAATCAATTCCTAGTGGATCAGGCCCCAGTGAATGAGTCACCAGTGGATCAATCCAGAGTGAACCAGTTCCAAGTGGATTAGTTCCCAGTGATTCTGCAGTTAATCAGTACCCATTGTGTCAGCCCCCGGTGAATCAGTGTTCAGTTAATCAGCCTTCAGTTAATCAGCCATCAGTGAATCACTGCCCAGTGAATCAGACCCCAGTGAATCAGTCCCCAGTGAATCAGTTGCCAGTGGATTAGTCTTCAGTAAATCAGAAACTACTGAATCAGTCTCCAGTGAATCAGGCCCCAGTGGATCAACCCCAGTGAATCAGTTCCAAGTGGATGACTTCCCACTGGATCAGCTCCCAGTGTATCAGTCCACAGGGGATCAGTCCCCAGTGTATCAGTCCACAGGGGATCAGTCCCCAGTGTATCAGTCCACAGGGGATCAGTCCCCAGTGTATCAGTCCACAGGGGATCAGTCCCCAGTGTATCAGTCCCAAGTGAATCGGTTGCCAGTGAATTAATCCACAGTGGATCAGTTCCCAATGAATCAGCTTCCCATCCCCAGTGGATCGACCCCCAGTGAATCAGTCACCAGTGAATCAGATCCCAGTTGACCAGTCCCCAGTTGATCAGTCCCCAGTGAATAAGTATCCCACCCCCAATGGACCAATCCCCAGTGAATCAGTCCACATTGAATCCGTTCCCAGTCGATAAGTCTCGAGTGAATCAATTCTCAGTGGGTCAGTTCCCAGTGAATCAGTTCCCAGTGAATCATTTCCCAGTAAATCAGTTCCCAGTAAAATAGTCCCCAGTTGATCAGCTCCCAGTGGAACAGTTTCCAGTGGATCAGCTCCCAGTGGCTCAGTCCCCAGTGATTCAGCCCCAGTGTATCAGTTCCTGGTAGACCAGTCCCCAGTGCATCATTCTCCAGTGGGTCAGTCCACAGTGATGAGTTTCCCATTGCCAGTAGTTCGGTCGCCAGTGGATCAGAACCCAGTGGATCAATTCCCAGTGAACCAGTCCCCAGAAAATCAGTTCTCAGTGAATTAGTTCCCAGTCGATCAGCCCCCAGTGAATTAGTTCCCAGTGGATCAGTTCCCAGTGATTCAGCCCCAGTGAATCAGTTCGCAGTGGTTCAGTCCCCAGTGAATCAGTCCCCAGTGGGTCAGTACCAGTGGATCAGTCCCCAGTGATTCAGTGCCCAATGAACAGTCCCTAGTGAATAAGCTCCCAGTGGATCAGTCCCCAATGAATCAGTTCCCAGTGAATCATTTCAAAGTGCATAAGTCACCAGTGAATCAGTTCCCAGTGGATAATTTCTCAGTGGATCAGTCCACAGTGGATTAGTTCCAGTAAAATCTATCCCAATGGATCAGTTCCCAGTGGACCAGTCCCCAGTGCCTCATGTTCCAGTGGATCAGTCCTCAGTGGATCAGTCCCCAGAGAATCAGTTCCCAGTAAATCAGTTCCCAGTGAATCAGTTCTAAGTGAATCACTTCACAGTAAATCAGTTCCCAGTAAAATAGCTCCCATTGGCTCAGTCCCCAGTGATTAAGCCCCAGTGAATCAGTTCCTGGTAGACCAGACCCCAGTGCATCATTCTCCAGTGGATCAGTCCACAGTGAATGAGTTTCCCATTGCCAGTAGATCGGTCTCCAGTGGATCAGACCCCAGTGGATCAGTTACCAGTGAATCAGTACCCAGTGAATCATTTCACAGTGGATCAATCCCCAGTGGATCAGTCCCCAATGAATCAGTTCCCAGTGAATTAGTCCCAAGTGAATCAGTCCCCAGTGGATTAGTCCCCAGTGGATCAGACCCCAGTGAATTCGTTCCCACTGAATCAGTTCCCAGTGGATCAGTCCCCAATGAATCAATCCCCAGTGAATCGGTTCCCAGTGAATGAATCCACAGTGGATCAGTCCCCAGTGAATCCGTTTCCCATTCCCAGTGGATCAGTCCCCAGTGAATCAGTCCACATTGAATCAGTTGCCAGTCGATCAGTTCCCAGTGAATCATTTCCCAGTGAATCAGTTCCCAGTGGATGAGTTCCCAATGGGTCAGGTCCCAATGAATCAGTTCCCATTAGATCAGTCCTCAGTGGATCAGACCCCAATAAATCAGTTCCCAGTGAATCATTTCCCAATGGATCAGTCTCCACAGAATCAGTTCCCTCTGGATCAGTCACCAGTGGATCATTTCCCAGTGAATCAGTCCCCAGTGAATCAGCCCCGAGTGAATCAGTTCCCATTGGATCAGTCCCCAGTGGATCAGACCCAGAGAATCAGTTCCCAGTGAATCAGTTCGTAGTGCATTAGTTCCCAGTGAATCAGTTCACAGTAAAATGGTTCCCAGTGGATCAATTCCCAGTGGAACAGCTCCCAGTGGATCTTCTCCCAGCGGCTCAGTCCCCAGTGAATCAGCCCCAGTGAATCAATTCCTAGTGGACCAGGCCCCAGTGAATGAGTCACCTGTGGATCAATCCAGAGTGAACCAGTTCCAAGTGGATCAGTTCCCAGTGATTCTGCAGTTAATCAGTACCCAATGTGTCAGCCCCAGGTGAATCAGTGTTCAGTTAATCAGCCTTCAGTTAATCAGCCATCAGTGAATCACTCCCCAGTGAATCAGTCCCCAGAGAATCAGACCACAGTGAATCAGTTCCCAGTGAATCACTGCCCAGTGAATCAGACCCCAGTGAAAAAGTCCCCAGTGAATCAGCTGCCAGTGGATTAGTCTTCAGTAAATCAGAAAACACTGAATCAGTCTCCAGTGAATCAGGCCCCAGTGGATCAGCCCCAGTGAATCAGTTCCAAAGTAGATCAGTCCACAGTGAATCAGTTCCAAGTGGAGCAGTTCCCACTGGATGAGTTCCCAGTGTATCAATCCACAGTGGATCAGTCCCCAGTGAATCAGTCCCAAGTGAATCGGTTGCCAGTGAATGAATCTAAGAAGTCACACAACACCAGGTTATAGTCCAACAGCTTTATTTGAAATCACAAGCTTTCGGAGCGCTGCTCCTTCATCAGGTGAAGTGGAGAAATGCATAAAGACACAGCTTATATAGTCAGAGAATAATGTCAGATGTTTACAGGTAATCTTTCCAACTGCCATTTAACACACCTCAGCAGAGAAATAATCACAGCAATCAAAGGTGTGAATGGTGTCCAAACAGGTCAGTCAGGAAAACATTACATCAAAGAACAATGAGGTGGGGTCACAAGGGGTCAAATGTTGCAGATGCTGGGGTCTGTATGAAAAACAAAAAAACAGACAGAAAACATTTTTTTTGCTGGAAATCACAGCAGGTCCGGCCGCATCTGTGTAGAGAGAACAAGTCAACGACGACACGAGTCTGGAGGACCCTGCATCAGGTGGGGTTACATGTAGTGTGACATGAACCCAAGATCCCGGTTCAGGCCATCCTCATGGGGGCGGAACTTGGCTATTAGTTTCTGCTTGACGATTTTGCGTTGTCGTGTGTCTCGAAGGCCGCTTTGGAGAATGCTTACCCGAAGATCGGAGCCTGAATGTCCTTGACTGCTGAAGTGTTCCCTGACTGTGAGGGAACACTCCTGCCTGGTGATTGTTGCATGGTGTCCATTCATCCGTTGTCACAGTGTCTGCATGGTCTCGCCGATGTACCATGCTCCGGGGCATCCTTTCCTGCACGTATGAGGTAGACAATGTTGGCCGAGTCACATGAGTATGTACCTTTGATTGCTATGATTATCTCTCTGCTGAGGTGTGATAAATGGCAGTTGGAAAGATTACCTGTAAACATCTGACATTATTCTCTGACTATATAAGCTGCGTCTTTATGCATTTCTCCACTTCACCTGATGAAGGAGCAGAGCTCCGAAAGCGTGTGATTTCAAATAAAGCTGTTGGACTATAACCTGGTGTTGTGTGACTTCTTACATTTGTCCACCCCAGTCCAACACCGGCATCTCCACACAGTGAATGAATCCACAGTGGATCAGTTCCCAGTAAATTCGTTTCCCATCCCCAGTGGATCGACCCCCAGTGAATTAGTCACCAGTGAATCAGATCCCAGTCGACCAGTCTCCACTTGATCAGTCCCCAGTGAATAAGTATCCCATCCCCAGTGGACCAATCCCCAGTGAATCAGTCCACATTGAATCCGTTCCCAGTGGATAAGTCCCGAGTGAATCAATTCTCAGTGGGTCAGTTCCCAGTGAATCAGTTCCCAGTGAATCATTTCCCAGTAAATCAGTTCCCAGTAAAATAGTCCCCAGTTGATCAGCTCCCTGTGGAACAGTTTCCAGTGGATCAGCTACCAGTGGATCAGTCCCCAGTGATTCAGCCCCAGTGTATCAGTTCCTGGTAGACCAGTCCACAGTGCATCATTCTCTAGTAGATCAGTCCACAGTGAATGAGTTTCCCAGTACCCGTAGACCAGTTGCCAGTGGATCAGACCCCAGTGGATCAATTCCCAGTGAATCAGTCCCCAGAAAATCAGTTCTCAGTGAATTTGTTCCCAGTAGATCAGTCCCCAGTGAATCAGTTCCCAGTGGATCAGTTCCCAGTAATTCAGCCCCAGTGAATCAGTTTGCAGTGGTTCAGTCCCCAGTGAATCAGTCCCCAGTGGGTCAGTACCAGTGGATCAGTCCCCAGTGATTCAGTGCCCAATGAACAGTCCCTAGTGAATAAGCTCCCAGTGGATCAGTCCCCAATTAATCAGTTCCCAGTGAATCATTTCAAAGTGCATAAGTCACCAGTGAATCAGTTCCCAGTGCATAAGTTCCCAGTGGATAATTTCTCAGTGGATCAGTCCACAGTGGATTAGTTCACAGTAAAGTCTATCCCAGTGGATCAGTTCCCAGTGGACCAGTTCCCAGTGCATCATGTTCCAGTGGATCAGTCCCCAGTGGATCAGTCCCCAGAGAATCAGTTCCCAGTAAATCAGTTCCCAGTGAATCAGTTCTCATTGAATCACTTCACATTAATCAGTTCCCAGTAAAATAGTTCTAATTGGCTCAGTCCCCAGTGATTCAGCCCCAGTGAATCAGTTCCTGGTAGACCAGTCCCCAGTGCATCATTCTCCAGTGGATCAGTCCACAGTGAATGAGTTTCCCATTGCCAGTAGATCGGTCTCCAGCGGATCAGACCCCAGTGGATCAGTCCCCAATGAATCAGTTACCAGTGAATAAGTCCAAAGTGAATCAGTCCCCAGTGGATCAGTCCCCAGTGATTCAGCCCCAGTGAATCAGTTCGCAGTGGTTCAGTCCCCAGTGAATCAGTCCCCAGTGGGTCGGGACCAGTGGATCAGTCCCCAGTGATTCAGTGCCCAATGAACAGTCCCTAGTGAATCAGCTCCCAGTGGATCAGTCCCCAATGAATCAGTTCCCAGTGAATCATTTCAAAGTGCATAAGTCACCAGTGAATCAGTTCCCAGTGCATAAGTTCCCAGTGGATAATTTCTCAGTGGATCAATCCACAGTGGATTAGTTCCCAGTAAAATCTATCCCAGTGGATCAGTTTCCAGTGGACCAGTCACCAGTGCATAATGTTCCAGTGGATCAGTCCCGAGTGGATCAGTCCCCAGAGGATCAGTTCCCAGTAAATCAGTTCCAAGTGAATCAGTTCTCAGTGAATCACTTCACATTAATCAGTTCCCAGTAAAATAGTTCTGATTGGCTCAGTCCCCAGTGATTCAGCCCCAGTGAATCAGTTCCTGGTAGACCAGTCCCCAGTGCATCATTCTCCAGTGGATCAGTCCACAGTGAATGAGTTTCCCATTGCCAGTAGATCGGTCTCCAGTGGATCAGACACCAGTGGATCATTTCCCAGTGAAGCAGTACCCAGTGAATCATTTCCCAGTGGATCAATCCCCAGTGGATCAGTCCCCAATGAATCAGTTACCAGTGAATAAGTCCCAAGTGAATCAGTCCCCAGTGGATCAGTCCCCAGTGGATCAGACCCCAGTGAATTTGTTCCCACTGAATCAGTTCCCAGTGAATGAATCCACAGAGGATCAGTTCCCAGTGAATCCGTTTACCATCGACAGTGAATCGATCCCCAGTGAATCAGTCACCAGTGAATCAGATCCCAGTCGATCAGTCCACAGTGGATCAGTCCCCAGTGAATCAGTTTCCCATTCCCAATGGATCAGTCCCCGGTGAATCAGTCCACATTGAATCAGTTGCCAGTAGATCAGTTTCCAGTGAATCCGTTCCCAGTGAATCAGTTCCCAGTGGATGAGTTCCCAATGGGTCAGGTCCTAGTGAATCAGTTCCCATTAGATCAGTCCTCAGTGGATCAGTCCCCAGTAAATCAGTTCCCAGTGAATCATTTCCCAGTGGCTCAGTCTCCACTGAATCAGTTCCAAGTGAATCAGTCCCCAGTGAATCAGCCCCTAGTGAATCAGTTCCCACTGGATCAGTTCCCAGTGGATCAGTCCACAGAGTATCAGTTGCCAGTGAATCAGTTCACAGTAAAATGGTTCCCAGTGGATCAATTCCCAGTGGAACAGCTCCAAGTAGATCATCTCCCAGTGGCTCAGTCCCCAGTGATTCAGCCCCAGTGAATCAATTCCTAGTGGATCAGGCCCCAGTGAATGAGTCACCAGTGGATCAATCCAGAGTGAACCAGTTCCAAGTGGATCAGTTCCCAGTGATTCTGCAGTTAATCAGTACCCAATGTGTCAGCCCCGGTGAATCAGTGTTCAGTTAATCAGCCTTCAGTTAATCAGCCATCAGTGAATCACTCCCCAGTGAATCAGTCCCCAGAGAATCAGACCACAGTGAATCAGTTCCCAGTGAATCACTGCCCAGTGAATCAGACCCCAGTGAATCAGTCCCCAGTGAATCAGTTGCCAGTGGATTAGTCTTCAGTAATCAGAAACCACTGAATCAGTCTCCAGTGAATCAGGCCCCAGTGGATCAGCCCCAGTGAATCAGTTCCAAAGTAGATCAGTCCACAGTGAATCAGTTCCAAGTGGATCACTTCCCATTGGATCAGTTCCCAGTGTATCAGTCCACAGGGGATCATGCCCCAGTTAATCAGTCCCCAGTGAATCGGTTGCCAGTGAATGAATCCACAGTGGATCAGTTCCCAGTGAATCAGTTCCCAGTGGATCAGTTCCCAGTAATTCAGCCCCAGTGAATCAGTTTGCAGTGGTTCAGTCCCCAGTGAATCAGTCCCCAGTGGGTCAGTACCAGTGGATCAGTCCCCAGTGATTCAGTGCCCAATGAACAGTCCCTAGTGAATAAGCTCCCAGTGGATCAGTCCCCAATTAATCAGTTCCCAGTGAATCATTTCAAAGTGCATAAGTCACCAGTGAATCAGTTCCCAGTGCATAAGTTCCCAGTGGATAATTTCTCAGTGGATCAGTCCACAGTGGATTAGTTCACAGTAAAGTCTATCCCAGTGGATCAGTTCCCAGTGGACCAGTTCCCAGTGCATCATGTTCCAGTGGATCAGTCCCCAGTGGATCAGTCCCCAGAGAATCAGTTCCCAGTAAATCAGTTCCCAGTGAATCAGTTCTCATTGAATCACTTCACATTAATCAGTTCCCAGTAAAATAGTTCTAATTGGCTCAGTCCCCAGTGATTCAGCCCCAGTGAATCAGTTCCTGGTAGACCAGTCCCCAGTGCATCATTCTCCAGTGGATCAGTCCACAGTGAATGAGTTTCCCATTGCCAGTAGATCGGTCTCCAGCGGATCAGACCCCAGTGGATCAGTCCCCAATGAATCAGTTACCAGTGAATAAGTCCAAAGTGAATCAGTCCCCAGTGGATCAGTCCCCAGTGATTCAGCCCCAGTGAATCAGTTCGCAGTGGTTCAGTCCCCAGTGAATCAGTCCCCAGTGGGTCGGGACCAGTGGATCAGTCCCCAGTGATTCAGTGCCCAATGAACAGTCCCTAGTGAATCAGCTCCCAGTGGATCAGTCCCCAATGAATCAGTTCCCAGTGAATCATTTCAAAGTGCATAAGTCACCAGTGAATCAGTTCCCAGTGCATAAGTTCCCAGTGGATAATTTCTCAGTGGATCAATCCACAGTGGATTAGTTCCCAGTAAAATCTATCCCAGTGGATCAGTTTCCAGTGGACCAGTCACCAGTGCATAATGTTCCAGTGGATCAGTCCCGAGTGGATCAGTCCCCAGAGGATCAGTTCCCAGTAAATCAGTTCCAAGTGAATCAGTTCTCAGTGAATCACTTCACATTAATCAGTTCCCAGTAAAATAGTTCTGATTGGCTCAGTCCCCAGTGATTCAGCCCCAGTGAATCAGTTCCTGGTAGACCAGTCCCCAGTGCATCATTCTCCAGTGGATCAGTCCACAGTGAATGAGTTTCCCATTGCCAGTAGATCGGTCTCCAGTGGATCAGACACCAGTGGATCATTTCCCAGTGAAGCAGTACCCAGTGAATCATTTCCCAGTGGATCAATCCCCAGTGGATCAGTCCCCAATGAATCAGTTACCAGTGAATAAGTCCCAAGTGAATCAGTCCCCAGTGGATCAGTCCCCAGTGGATCAGACCCCAGTGAATTTGTTCCCACTGAATCAGTTCCCAGTGAATGAATCCACAGAGGATCAGTTCCCAGTGAATCCGTTTACCATCGACAGTGAATCGATCCCCAGTGAATCAGTCACCAGTGAATCAGATCCCAGTCGATCAGTCCACAGTGGATCAGTCCCCAGTGAATCAGTTTCCCATTCCCAATGGATCAGTCCCCGGTGAATCAGTCCACATTGAATCAGTTGCCAGTAGATCAGTTTCCAGTGAATCCGTTCCCAGTGAATCAGTTCCCAGTGGATGAGTTCCCAATGGGTCAGGTCCTAGTGAATCAGTTCCCATTAGATCAGTCCTCAGTGGATCAGTCCCCAGTAAATCAGTTCCCAGTGAATCATTTCCCAGTGGCTCAGTCTCCACTGAATCAGTTCCAAGTGAATCAGTCCCCAGTGAATCAGCCCCTAGTGAATCAGTTCCCACTGGATCAGTTCCCAGTGGATCAGTCCACAGAGTATCAGTTGCCAGTGAATCAGTTCACAGTAAAATGGTTCCCAGTGGATCAATTCCCAGTGGAACAGCTCCAAGTAGATCATCTCCCAGTGGCTCAGTCCCCAGTGATTCAGCCCCAGTGAATCAATTCCTAGTGGATCAGGCCCCAGTGAATGAGTCACCAGTGGATCAATCCAGAGTGAACCAGTTCCAAGTGGATCAGTTCCCAGTGATTCTGCAGTTAATCAGTACCCAATGTGTCAGCCCCGGTGAATCAGTGTTCAGTTAATCAGCCTTCAGTTAATCAGCCATCAGTGAATCACTCCCCAGTGAATCAGTCCCCAGAGAATCAGACCACAGTGAATCAGTTCCCAGTGAATCACTGCCCAGTGAATCAGACCCCAGTGAATCAGTCCCCAGTGAATCAGTTGCCAGTGGATTAGTCTTCAGTAATCAGAAACCACTGAATCAGTCTCCAGTGAATCAGGCCCCAGTGGATCAGCCCCAGTGAATCAGTTCCAAAGTAGATCAGTCCACAGTGAATCAGTTCCAAGTGGATCACTTCCCATTGGATCAGTTCCCAGTGTATCAGTCCACAGGGGATCATGCCCCAGTTAATCAGTCCCCAGTGAATCGGTTGCCAGTGAATGAATCCACAGTGGATCAGTTCCCAGTGAATCAGTTCCCAGTGGATCAGTTCCCAGTAATTCAGCCCCAGTGAATCAGTTTGCAGTGGTTCAGTCCCCAGTGAATCAGTCCCCAGTGGGTCAGTACCAGTGGATCAGTCCCCAGTGATTCAGTGCCCAATGAACAGTCCCTAGTGAATAAGCTCCCAGTGGATCAGTCCCCAATTAATCAGTTCCCAGTGAATCATTTCAAAGTGCATAAGTCACCAGTGAATCAGTTCCCAGTGCATAAGTTCCCAGTGGATAATTTCTCAGTGGATCAGTCCACAGTGGATTAGTTCACAGTAAAGTCTATCCCAGTGGATCAGTTCCCAGTGGACCAGTTCCCAGTGCATCATGTTCCAGTGGATCAGTCCCCAGTGGATCAGTCCCCAGAGAATCAGTTCCCAGTAAATCAGTTCCCAGTGAATCAGTTCTCATTGAATCACTTCACATTAATCAGTTCCCAGTAAAATAGTTCTAATTGGCTCAGTCCCCAGTGATTCAGCCCCAGTGAATCAGTTCCTGGTAGACCAGTCCCCAGTGCATCATTCTCCAGTGGATCAGTCCACAGTGAATGAGTTTCCCATTGCCAGTAGATCGGTCTCCAGCGGATCAGACCCCAGTGGATCAGTCCCCAATGAATCAGTTACCAGTGAATAAGTCCAAAGTGAATCAGTCCCCAGTGGATCAGTCCCCAGTGATTCAGCCCCAGTGAATCAGTTCGCAGTGGTTCAGTCCCCAGTGAATCAGTCCCCAGTGGGTCGGGACCAGTGGATCAGTCCCCAGTGATTCAGTGCCCAATGAACAGTCCCTAGTGAATCAGCTCCCAGTGGATCAGTCCCCAATGAATCAGTTCCCAGTGAATCATTTCAAAGTGCATAAGTCACCAGTGAATCAGTTCCCAGTGCATAAGTTCCCAGTGGATAATTTCTCAGTGGATCAATCCACAGTGGATTAGTTCCCAGTAAAATCTATCCCAGTGGATCAGTTTCCAGTGGACCAGTCACCAGTGCATAATGTTCCAGTGGATCAGTCCCGAGTGGATCAGTCCCCAGAGGATCAGTTCCCAGTAAATCAGTTCCAAGTGAATCAGTTCTCAGTGAATCACTTCACATTAATCAGTTCCCAGTAAAATAGTTCTGATTGGCTCAGTCCCCAGTGATTCAGCCCCAGTGAATCAGTTCCTGGTAGACCAGTCCCCAGTGCATCATTCTCCAGTGGATCAGTCCACAGTGAATGAGTTTCCCATTGCCAGTAGATCGGTCTCCAGTGGATCAGACACCAGTGGATCATTTCCCAGTGAAGCAGTACCCAGTGAATCATTTCCCAGTGGATCAATCCCCAGTGGATCAGTCCCCAATGAATCAGTTACCAGTGAATAAGTCCCAAGTGAATCAGTCCCCAGTGGATCAGTCCCCAGTGGATCAGACCCCAGTGAATTTGTTCCCACTGAATCAGTTCCCAGTGAATGAATCCACAGAGGATCAGTTCCCAGTGAATCCGTTTACCATCGACAGTGAATCGATCCCCAGTGAATCAGTCACCAGTGAATCAGATCCCAGTCGATCAGTCCACAGTGGATCAGTCCCCAGTGAATCAGTTTCCCATTCCCAATGGATCAGTCCCCGGTGAATCAGTCCACATTGAATCAGTTGCCAGTAGATCAGTTTCCAGTGAATCCGTTCCCAGTGAATCAGTTCCCAGTGGATGAGTTCCCAATGGGTCAGGTCCTAGTGAATCAGTTCCCATTAGATCAGTCCTCAGTGGATCAGTCCCCAGTAAATCAGTTCCCAGTGAATCATTTCCCAGTGGCTCAGTCTCCACTGAATCAGTTCCAAGTGAATCAGTCCCCAGTGAATCAGCCCCTAGTGAATCAGTTCCCACTGGATCAGTTCCCAGTGGATCAGTCCACAGAGTATCAGTTGCCAGTGAATCAGTTCACAGTAAAATGGTTCCCAGTGGATCAATTCCCAGTGGAACAGCTCCAAGTAGATCATCTCCCAGTGGCTCAGTCCCCAGTGATTCAGCCCCAGTGAATCAATTCCTAGTGGATCAGGCCCCAGTGAATGAGTCACCAGTGGATCAATCCAGAGTGAACCAGTTCCAAGTGGATCAGTTCCCAGTGATTCTGCAGTTAATCAGTACCCAATGTGTCAGCCCCGGTGAATCAGTGTTCAGTTAATCAGCCTTCAGTTAATCAGCCATCAGTGAATCACTCCCCAGTGAATCAGTCCCCAGAGAATCAGACCACAGTGAATCAGTTCCCAGTGAATCACTGCCCAGTGAATCAGACCCCAGTGAATCAGTCCCCAGTGAATCAGTTGCCAGTGGATTAGTCTTCAGTAATCAGAAACCACTGAATCAGTCTCCAGTGAATCAGGCCCCAGTGGATCAGCCCCAGTGAATCAGTTCCAAAGTAGATCAGTCCACAGTGAATCAGTTCCAAGTGGATCACTTCCCATTGGATCAGTTCCCAGTGTATCAGTCCACAGGGGATCATGCCCCAGTTAATCAGTCCCCAGTGAATCGGTTGCCAGTGAATGAATCCACAGTGGATCAGTTCCCAGTGAATCAGTCGCCAGTGAATCAGATCCCAGTCGACCAGTTCCCAGTGAATAAGTATCCCATCCCCAGTGAACCAATCCCCAGTGAATCAGTCCATATTGAATCCATTCCCAGTGGATAAGTCCCGAGTGAATCAATTCTCAGTGCTCAGTTCCCAGTGAATCAGTTCCCAGTAAATCAGTTCCCAGTAAAATAGTTCCAAGTGGATCAACTCCAAGTGGAACAGTTTCCAGTGGATCAGCTCCCAGTGGATCAGTCCCCAGTAAATAAGTTCCCAGTGAATCATTTCCCAGTGGATCAGTCTCCACTGAATCAGTTCCCTGTGGATCAGTCACCAGTAGCTCATTCCCCAGTGAATCAGTCGCCAGTGAATCAGCCCCGAGTGAATCAGTTCCCACTGGATCAGTTCCCAGTGGATCAGTCCACAGAGAATCAGTTCCCAGTGAATCAGTTCATAGTACATTAGTTCCCAGTGAATCAGTTCACAGTAAAATGGTTCCCAGTGGATCAATTCCCAGTGGAACAGCTCCCAGTGGATCATCCCCCAGTGGCTCAGTCCCCAGTGATTCAGCCCCAGTGAATCAATTCCTAGTGGATCAGGCCCCTGTGAATGAGTCACCAGTGGATCAATCCAGAGTGAACCAGTTCCAAGTGGATCAGTTCCCAGTGATTCTGCAGTTAATCAGTACCCAATGTGTCAGCCCCCAGTGAATCAGTGTTCAGTTAATCAGCCTTCAGTTAATCAGCAGTCAGTGAATCACTCCCCAGTGAATCAATCCCCAGAGAATCAGACCACAGTGAATCAGTTCCCAGTGAATCACTGCCCAGTGAATCAGACCCCAGTGAATCAGTCCCTAGTGAATCAGTTGCCAGTGGATTAGTCTTCAGTAATCAGAAACCACTGAATCAGTCTCCAGTGAATCAGGCCCCAGTGGATCAGCCCCAGTGAATCAGTTCCAAAGTAGATCAGTCCACAGTGAATCAGTTCCAAGTGGATCACTTCCCACTGGGTCAGTTCCCAGTGTATCAGTCAGCAGGGGATCACTGCCCAGTGAATCAGTCCCCAGCGATTCGGTTGCCAGTGAATGAATCAACAGTGGATCCATTCCCAGTGAATCAGTTTGTCATCCCCAGTGGATCGACCCCCAGTGAATCAGTTCTCAAAGAATCAGTCCCCAGTGAATCAGGTCCCAGTGGATCAGTTTCCAGTAGATCAGTCTCCAGTGAAGCAGTACTGAATGAATCTGTTCTCAGTGAATCAGCCTCCAGTGAATAAGTCTTCAGTTAATCAGACATCAGTGAATCAATCCCAGTGAATCAGACCCCAGTGAATCAATCCCATTGAATCATTCCCCAGTGAATCAGACCCCAGTGAAACAATCACAGTAAATCAGTGCCCATTGGATCAGTTCCCAGTGCTTCATTCCCCAGTGAATCAGTTACCAGTGGATCTGTTTCCACTGAACCAGCCGCCAGTGAATCAATCCCAGTGAATCATTCCCCAGTGAATCAGACCCCAGTGAAATAATCACAGTTAATCAGTCCCCAGTGAATCAGTTCCCAGTGCTCCAGTCCCCAGTGAATCAGTTCCCAGTGGTTCAGTTCCCAGTTGATCAGGCCTAGTGGATCAGTTCACAGTGAATCAGTCACCACTGGATCAGTACCCAGCGAATAAGTTCCCAGTGGATCAATCCCCAGTGAATCAGTTCCCAGTGGCTCGTTGCCCAGTGAAATAGACCCCAGTGGATCAGTTCTCAGTGGATCGGTTCCCAGTGGATCCATCCCCAGTGAATCAGTTCTCAATGAATCAGTTCCCAGTGGATCAGTCCCGAGTGAATCAGTTCCCAGTGGATCAGTCCCCAGTGGATCAGTTTCCAGTGAATCAGTTCCCAGTGGATCCGTTCCCAGTGAATCAGACCCAGTGAATCAGTCTGCAGTTAATCAGTCCCCAGTGAATCAGTCTGCAGTTAATCAGTCACCAGTGAATCAGGCCCCAGTGAATCTGACCCCAGTGAATCAATCCCATTGAATCACTCCCCAGTGAATCAGTCCACAGTGGATCAGTTCACAGTGGATCAGTCTTAGGTGAATCAGTTCCCACTGGACCAGTCGCCAGTGAATCAGTTCCCAGTGGATCAGTTCCCAGTGAATCATTTCCCAGTGGTCCAGTCCCCAGTGAATCAGTTACCAGTGGAGCAGTCCCCAGTGAATCAGTTCCAAGTGGATCAAATCCCAGTGAATCAGTTCCGAGTGGATCAGTTCCCAGTGAAATTTCCCCCAGTGCATCAGTACCAGTGGATCAGTTCTGGATGAATCAGTCGCCAGTGGATCAGTTCCCAGTGGATCCATTCCCAGTGAATCAGACCCAGTGAATCAGTCTGCAGTTAATCAGTCACCAGTGAATCAGGCCCCAGTGAATCAGGCCAAAGTGAATCAATCACAGTGAATCAATCACAGTGAATCACTCCCCAGTGAATCAGTTCCCAGTGGATCCGTTCACAGTGGATCAGTCTTAGGTGAATCAGTTCCCACTGGACCAGTCACCAGTGAATCAGTTACCAGTGGATCAGTCCACAGTGAATCAGTTCCAAGTGGAGCAAATCCCAGTGAATCAGTTCCCAGTGGATCAGTTCCCAGTAAAATTTCCCCCAGTGCATCAGTACCAGTGGATCAGTTCTGGATGAATCAGTCACCAGTGGTTCATTCCCCAGTGAATCAGTTACCAGTGGATCTGTTTCCACTGGACCAGCCGACAGTGAATCAGTTCCCAGTGTACCAGTTCCCAGTGCATAAGACCCCAGTGAATCAGTTCCCAGTGCTCCAGTCCCCAGTGAATCCTTTCCCAGTGGTTCAGTTCCCAGTTGATCAGGCCTAGTGGATCATGCCTAGTGGATCAGTTCACAGTGAATCAGTCACCAGTGGATCAGTACCCAGTGAATAAGTTCCCAGTGGATCAATCCCCAGTGAATCAGTTCCCAGTGGCTCGTTGCCCAGTGAAATAGACCACAGTGGATCAGTTCTCAGTGGATCAGTTCCCAGTGGATCCAACCCCAGTGAATCAGTTCTCAATGAATCCGTTCCCAGTGGATCAGTCCCGAGTGAATCCGTTCCCAGTGGATCAGTCCCCAGTGAAACAGTTCCCAGTGGATCAGTTTCCAGTGAATCAGTTCCCAGTGGATCGGTTCCCCATGAATCAGACACAGTGAATCAGTCTGCAGTTAATCAGTCCCCAGTGAATCAGTCTGCAGTTAATCAGTCACCAGTGAATCAGGCCCCAGTGAATCAGACCCCAGTGAATCAATCCCAGTGAATCACTCCCCAGTGAAACATTCCCCAGTGGATCAGTTCACAGTGGATGAATCTTAGGTGAATCAGTTCCCACTGGACCAGTCACCAGTGAATCAGTTCCCAGTGGATCAGTTCCCAGTGAATCAGTTACCAGTGGATCAGTCCCCAGTGAATCAGTTCCAAGTGGATCAAATCCCAGTGAATCAGATCCCAGTGGATCAGTTCCCAGTGAAATTTGCCCCAGTGTATCAGTACCAGTGGATCAGTTCTGGATGAATCAGTCGCCAGTGGATCAGTTCCCAGTGAATCAGTTCCCAGTGGATCCATTCCCAGTGAATCAGACCCAGTGAATCAGTCTGCAGTTAATCTGTCACCAGTGAATCAGACCTCAGTGAATCAGGCCCCAGTGAATCAATCCCAGTGAATCACTCCCCAGTGAATCAGTCCCCAGTGGATCAGTTCACAGTGGATCAGTCTTAGGTGAATCAGTTCCCACTGGACCAGTCACCAGTGAATCAGTTACCAGTGGATCAGTTCCCAGTGAATCAGTTCCAAGTGGATCAAATCCCAGTGAATCAGTTCCCAGTGGATCAGTTCCCAGTGAAATTTCCCCCAGTGCATCAGTACCAGTGCATCAGTTCTTGATGAATCAGTTGCCAGTGGATCAGTTCCCAGTGAATCAGATCCCAGTGGATCAGTTCCTGGTGAATCAGTTCCCAGTGGATCAGTTCCCAGTGGATCAGTACCCAGTGAAACAGTCCCCAGTGGATCAGTACCAGTGGATAAGTCCCCAGTGAATCAGTCCCCAGTGGATCAGTACTAGTGAATCAGTCCCCAGTGAATCAGTTCCTAGTGGATCAGTCCCCAGTGAATCAGCCTTCAGTTAATCAGTTTCCAGTTAATCAGACACCAGTGATCCACTCCCCAGTGAATCAGTCAACAGTTAATGAATCGTCAGTGAATCAGTCACCAGTGAATCAGAACCAAGTGAATCAATCCCAGTGAATCAGTCTGCAGTTAATCAGTCCCCAGTGAATCAGTCTGCAGTTAATCAGTCACCAGTGAATCAGTCCCCAGAGAATCAATTCCCAGTGGCACAGTGCCGAGATAAGTAGTCCCCAGTGGATCAGTACCAGTGGATCATTCCCCTGTGGCTCAGTTCTCAATAAATCAGTCCCCAGTGGATCAGTCCCCAGTGAATCGGTTCCCAGTGGATCAGTCCCCAGTGAATCAGTTCCCAGTGGATCAGTCCCCAGTGAAGCAGTTCCCAGTGGATCAGTCCCCGGTGAATCAACCTTCAGTTAATGAATCATCAGTGAATCAGACCCAAGTGAATCAGTCTTCAATTAATCCGTTTTCAGTTAATCAGCCACCAGTGATTCACTCCCCAGTGAATCAGTCAACAGTTAATGAATCGTCAGTGAATCAGTCATCAGTGAATCAGAACCAAGTGAATCAATCCCAGTGGATCAGTTCCCACTGGATCAGTCTTAAGAAATCGTTCCCAGTGGACCAGTCCCCAGTGAATTAGTTCCCAGTGGATCAGTTCCAAGTGAATCACTTCCCAGTGGATCAGTCCCCAGGGAATCAGTTCCCAGTGGATCAGCCCCCAGTGAATCAGTTCCCAGTGGATCAAATCCCAGTGAATCAGTTCCCAGTGGATCAGTTCCCAGTGAAATTCTCCCCAGTGCATCAGTACCAGTGGATCAGTCCCCAGTGAATCAGGTTCCAGTGGATCAGTTTCCAGTGAATCAGTTCCCAGTGGATCAGTTCCCAGGGCATCAGTCCCCAGTGAAACATTCCCCAGTGGATCAGTACCAGTGGATAGGTCCCCTGTGGATCAGTTCTCAATAAATCAGTCCCCAGTGGATCAGTCCCCAGTGAATCAGTTCCAGTGGATCAGTCCCTAGTAAAATAGTCCCCGGTGGATCAGTACCAGTGGATCAGTCCACAGTGAAACAGTTCTGAATGAATCAGTCTTCAGTTAATCAGAACCAAATGAAGCAGTCATAAGTTAATGAATTGTCAGTGAATCCATCACCGGTAAATCAATCCCAGTGAATCAGTTTGCAGTTAGTCAGCCCCCAATGAATCAGCCTGTGGTCAATCAGTCTCCAGTGAATCAGTCCCCAGTGAATCAGATGCCAGTGAATCAATCCCAGTGAATCACTCCCCAGTGAATCAGCCCCCAGTGGATCAGTTCCCAGTGGATCTGTCTCCAGTGAATCCGTTCCCACTGGACCAGTCCCCAGTGAATCAGTTCCCAGTGGATCAGTTTCCAGTGAATCAGTTCCCAAAGGATCAGTTCCCAGTGAATCATTCCCCAGTGCATCAGAACCAGTGGATCAGTCCCCAGTGAAACAGTTCTGGATGAATCAGTCGCCAGTGTATCAGTCCCCAGTGAATCCGTTCCCAGTGGATGAGTTCCCAGTGAAACAGATCCCAGTGGATCAGTTTCCAGTGAATCAGTTCCCAGTGGATCGGTTCCCCGTGAATCAGACACAGTGAATCAGTCTGCAGTTAATCAGTCCCCAGTGAATCAGTCTGCAGTTAATCAGTCACCAGTGAATCAGGCCCCAGTGAATCAGACCCCAGTGAATCAATCCCAGTGAATCACTCCCCAGTGAAACATTCCCCAGTGGATCAGTTCACAGTGGATGAATCTTAGGTGAATCAGTTCCCACTGGACCAGTCACCAGTGAATCAGTTCCCAGTGGATCAGTTCCCAGTGAATCAGTTACCAGTGGATCAGTCCCCAGTGAATCAGTTCCAAGTGGATCAAATCCCAGTGAATCAGATCCCAGTGGATCAGTTCCCAGTGAAATTTGCCCCTGTGTATCAGTACCAGTGGATCAGTTCTGGATGAATCAGTCGCCAGTGGATCAGTTCCCAGTGAATCAGTTCCCAGTGGATCCATTCCCAGTGAATCAGACCCAGTGAATCAGTCTGCAGTTAATCTGTCACCAGTGAATCAGACCTCAGTGAATCAGGCCCCAGTGAATCAATCCCAGTGAATCACTCCCCAGTGAATCAGTCCCCAGTGGATCAGTTCACAGTGGATCAGTCTTAGGTGAATCAGTTCCCACTGGACCAGTCACCAGTGAATCAGTTACCAGTGGATCAGTTCCCAGTGAATCAGTTCCAAGTGGATCAAATCCCAGTGAATCAGTTCCCAGTGGATCAGTTCCCAGTGAAATTTCCCCCAGTGCATCAGTACCAGTGCATCAGTTCTTGATGAATCAGTTGCCAGTGGATCAGTTCCCAGTGAATCAGATCCCAGTGGATCAGTTCCTGGTGAATCAGTTCCCAGTGGATCAATTCCCAGTGGATCAGTACCCAGTGAAACAGTCCCCAGTGGATCAGTACCAGTGGATCAGTCCCCAGTGAATCAGTCCCCAGTGGATCAGTACTAGTGAATCAGTCCCCAGTGAATCAGTTCCTAGTGGATCAGTCCCCAGTGAATCAGCCTTCAGTTAATCAGTTTCCAGTTAATCAGACACCAGTGATCCACTCCCCAGTGAATCAGTCAACAGTTAATGAATCGTCAGTGAATCAGTCACCAGTGAATCAGAACCAAGTGAATCAATCCCAGTGAATCAGTCTGCAGTTAATCAGTCCCCAGTGAATCAGTCTGCAGTTAATCAGTCACCAGTGAATCAGTCCCCAGAGAATCAATTCCCAGTGGCACAGTGCCGAGTTAAGTAGTCCCCAGTGGATCAGTACCAGTGGATCACTCCCCTGTGGCTCAGTTCTCAATAAATCAGTCCCCAGTGGATCAGTCCCCAGTGAATCGGTTCCCAGTGGATCAGTCCCCAGTGAATCAGTTCCCAGTGGATCAGTCCCCAGTGAAGCAGTTCCCAGTGGATCAGTCCCCGGTGAATCAACCTTCAGTTAATGAATCATCAGTGAATCAGACCCAAGTGAATCAGTCTTCAATTAATCCGTTTTCAGTTAATCAGCCACCAGTGATTCACTCCCCAGTGAATCAGTCAACAGTTAATGAATCGTCAGTGAATCAGTCATCAGTGAATCAGAACCAAGTGAATCAATCCCAGTGGATCAGTTCCCACTGGATCAGTCTTAAGAAATCGTTCCCAGTGGACCAGTCCCCAGTGAATCAGTTCCCAGGGGATCAGTTCCAAGTGAATCACTTCCCAGTGGATCAGTCCCCAGGGAATCAGTTCCCAGTGGATCAGCCCCCAGTGAATCAGTTCCCAGTGGATCAAATCCCAGTGAATCAGTTCCCAGTGGATCAGTTCCCAGTGAAATTCTCCCCAGTGCATCAGTACCAGTGGATCAGTCCCCAGTGAATCAGGTTCCAGTGGATCAGTTTCCAGTGAATCAGTTCCCAGTGGATCAGTTCCCAGGGCATCAGTCCCCAGTGAAACATTCCCCAGTGGATCAGTACCAGTGGATAGGTCCCCTGTGGATCAGTTCTCAATAAATCAGTCCCCAGTGGATCAGTCCCCAGTGAATCAGTTCCAGTGGATCAGTCCCTAGTAAAATAGTCCCCGGTGGATCAGTACCAGTGGATCAGTCCACAGTGAAACAGTTCTGAATGAATCAGTCTTCAGTTATTCAGAACCAAATGAAGCAGTCATAAGTTAATGAATTGTCAGTGAATCCATCACCGGTAAATCAATCCCAGTGAATCAGTTTGCAGTTAGTCAGCCCCCAATGAATCAGCCTGTGGTCAATCAGTCTCCAGTGAATCAGTCCCCAGTGAATCAGACGCCAGTGAATCAATCCCAGTGAATCACTCCCCAGTGAATCAGCCCCCAGTGGATCAGTTGCCAGTGGATCTGTCTCCAGTGAATCCGTTCCCACTGGACCAGTCCCCAGTGAATCAGTTCCCAGTGGATCCGTTTCCAGTGAATCAGTTCCCAAAGGATCAGTTCCCAGTGAATCATTCCCCAGTGCATCAGAACCAGTGGATCAGTCACCAGTGAAACAGTTCTGGATGAATCAGTCGCCAGTGCATCAGTCCCCAGTGAATCCATTCCCAGTGGATGAGTTCCCAGTGAAACAGTTCCCAGTGGATCAGTTTCCAGTGAATCAGTTCCCAGTGGATCGGTTCCCCGTGAATCAGACACAGTGAATCAGTCTGCAGTTAATCAGTCCCCAGTGAATCAGTCTGCAGTTAATCAGTCACCAGTGAATCAGGCCCCAGTGAATCAGACCCCAGTGAATCAATCCCAGTGAATCACTCCCCAGTGAAACATTCCCCAGTGGATCAGTTCACAGTGGATGAATCTTAGGTGAATCAGTTCCCACTGGACCAGTCACCAGTGAATCAGTTCCCAGTGGATCAGTTCCCAGTGAATCAGTTACCAGTGGATCAGTCCCCAGTGAATCAGTTCCAAGTGGATCAAATCCCAGTGAATCAGATCCCAGTGGATCAGTTCCCAGTGAAATTTGCCCCAGTGTATCAGTACCAGTGGATCAGTTCTGGATGAATCAGTCGCCAGTGGATCAGTTCCCAGTGAATCAGTTCCCAGTGGATCCATTCCCAGTGAATCAGACCCAGTGAATCAGTCTGCAGTTAATCTGTCACCAGTGAATCAGACCTCAGTGAATCAGGCCCCAGTGAATCAATCCCAGTGAATCACTCCCCAGTGAATCAGTCCCCAGTGGATCAGTTCACAGTGGATCAGTCTTAGGTGAATCAGTTCCCACTGGACCAGTCACCAGTGAATCAGTTACCAGTGGATCAGTTCCCAGTGAATCAGTTCCAAGTGGATCAAATCCCAGTGAATCAGTTCCCAGTGGATCAGTTCCCAGTGAAATTTCCCCCAGTGCATCAGTACCAGTGCATCAGTTCTTGATGAATCAGTTGCCAGTGGATCAGTTCCCAGTGAATCAGATCCCAGTGGATCAGTTCCTGGTGAATCAGTTCCCAGTGGATCAGTTCCCAGTGGATCAGTACCCAGTGAAACAGTCCCCAGTGGATCAGTACCAGTGGATCAGTCCCCAGTGAATCAGTCCCCAGTGGATCAGTACTAGTGAATCAGTCCCCAGTGAATCAGTTCCTAGTGGATCAGTCCCCAGTGAATCAGCCTTCAGTTAATCAGTTTCCAGTTAATCAGACACCAGTGATCCACTCCCCAGTGAATCAGTCAACAGTTAATGAATCGTCAGTGAATCAGTCACCAGTGAATCAGAACCAAGTGAATCAATCCCAGTGAATCAGTCTGCAGTTAATCAGTCCCCAGTGAATCAGTCTGCAGTTAATCAGTCACCAGTGAATCAGTCCCCAGAGAATCAATTCCCAGTGGCACAGTGCCGAGTTAAGTAGTCCCCAGTGGATCAGTACCAGTGGATCACTCCCCTGTGGCTCAGTTCTCAATAAATCAGTCCCCAGTGGATCAGTCCCCAGTGAATCGGTTCCCAGTGGATCAGTTCCCAGTGAATCAGTTCCCAGTGGATCAGTCCCCAGTGAATCAGTTCCCAGTGGATCAGTCCCCGGTGAATCAACCTTCAGTTAATGAATCATCAGTGAATCAGACCCAAGTGAATCAGTCTTCAATTAATCCGTTTTCAGTTAATCAGCCACCAGTGATTCACTCCCCAGTGAATCAGTCAACAGTTAATGAATCGTCAGTGAATCAGTCATCAGTGAATCAGAACCAAGTGAATCAATCCCAGTGGATCAGTTCCCACTGGATCAGTCTTCGGAAATCGTTCCCAGTGGACCAGTACCCAGTGAATCAGTTCCCAGTGGATCAGTTCCAAGTGAATCACTTCCCAGTGGATCAGTCCCCAGGGAATCAGTTCCCAGTGGATCAGCCCCCAGTGAATCAGTTCCCAGTGGATCAAATCCCAGTGAATCAGTTCCCAGTGGATCAGTTCCCAGTGAAATTCTCCCCAGTGCATCAGTACCAGTGGATCAGTCCCCAGTGATTCAGGTTCCAGTGGATCAGTTTCCAGTGAATCAGTTCCCAGTGGATCAGTTCCCAGGGCATCAGTCCCCAGTGATACATTCCCCAGTGGATCAGTACCAGTGGTTAGGTCCCCTGTGGATCAGTTCTCAATAAATCAGTCCCCAGTGGATCAGTCCCCAGTGAATCAGTTCCAGTCGATCAGTCCCTAGTAAAATAGTCCCCGGTGGATCAGTACCAGTGGATCAGTCCACAGCGAAACAGTTCTGAATGAATCAGTCTTCAGTTAATCAGAACCAAATGAAGCAGTCATAAGTTAATGAATTGTCAGTGAATCCATCACCGGTAAATCAATCCCAGTGAATCAGTTTGCAGTTAGTCAGCCCCCAATGAATCAGCCTGTGGTTAATCAGTCTCCAGTGAATCAGTCCCCAGTGAATCAGATGCCAGTGAATCAATCCCAGTGAATCACTCCCCAGTGAATCAGCCCCCAGTGGATCAGTTACCAGTGGATCTGTCTCCAGTGAATCCGTTCCCACTGGACCAGTCCCCAGTGAATCAGTTCCCAGTGGATCAGTTTCCAGTGAATCAGTTCCCAAAGGATCAGT
Organism: Somniosus microcephalus; assembly: GCF_052327205.1. NCBI lineage: Eukaryota > Metazoa > Chordata > Chondrichthyes > Squaliformes > Somniosidae > Somniosus > Somniosus microcephalus. The sequence goes on from NC_141004.1 coordinate 79,173,819, forward strand.
TCCCAGTGAATCATTCCCCAGTGCATCAGAACCAGTGGATCAGTCCCCAGTGAAACAGTTCTGGATGAATCAGTCGCCAGTGTATCAGTCCCCAGTGAATCCGTTCCCAGTGGATGAGCTCCCAGTGAAACAGTTCCCAGTGGAACAGTTTCCAGTGAATCAGTTCCCAGTGGATCGGTTCCCCGTGAATCAGACACAGTGAATCAGTCTGCAGTTAATCAGTCCCCAGTGAATCAGTCTGCAGTTAATCAGTCACCAGTGAATCAGGCCCCAGTGAATCAGACCCCAGTGAATCAATCCCAGTGAATCACTCCCCAGTGAAACATTCCCCAGTGGATCAGTTCACAGTGGATGAATCTTAGGTGAATCAGTTCCCACTGGACCAGTCACCAGTGAATCAGTTCCCAGTGGATCAGTTCCCAGTGAATCAGTTACCAGTGGATCAGTCCCCAGTGAATCAGTTCCAAGTGGATCAAATCCCAGTGAATCAGATCCCAGTGGATCAGTTCCCAGTGAAATTTGCCCAGTGTATCAGTACCAGTGGATCAGTTCTGGATGAATCAGTCGCCAGTGGATCCGTTCCCAGTGAATCAGTTCCCAGTGGATCCATTCCCAGTGAATCAGACCCAGTGAATCAGTCTGCAGTTAATCTGTCACCACTGAATCAGACCTCAGTGAATCAGGCCCCAGTGAATCAATCCCAGTGAATCACTCCCCAGTGAATCAGTCCCCAGTGAATCAGTTCACAGTGGATCAGTCTTAGGTGAATCAGTTCCCACTGGACCAGTCACCAGTGAATCAGTTCCCAGTGGATCAGTTCCCAGTGAATCAGTTCCAAGTGGATCAAATCCCAGTGAATCAGTTCCCAGTGGATCAGTTCCCAGTGAAATTTCCCCCAGTGCATCAGTACCAGTGCATCAGTTCTTGATGAATCAGTTGCCAGTGGATCAGTTCCCAGTGAATCAGATCCCAGTGGATCAGTTCCTGGTGAATCAGTTCCCAGTGGATCAGTTCCCAGTGGATCAGTACCCAGTGAAACAGTCCCCAGTGGATCAGTGCCAGTGGATCAGTCCCCAGTGAATCAGTCCCCAGTGGAGCAGTACTAGTGAATCAGTCCCCAGTGAATCAGTTCCTAGTGGATCAGTCCCCAGTGAATCAGCCTTCAGTTAATCAGTTTCCAGTTAATCAGACACCAGTGATCCACTCCCCAGTGAATCAGTCAACAGTTAATGAATCGTCAGTGAATCAGTCACCAGTGAATCAGAACCAAGTGAATCAATCCCAGTGAATCAGTCTGCAGTTAATCAGTCCCCAGTGAATCAGTCTGCAGTTAATCAGTCACCAGTGAATCAGTCCCCAGAGAATCAATTCCCAGTGGCACAGTGCCGAGTTAAGTAGTCCCCAGTGGATCAGTACCAGTGGATCACTCCCCTGTGGCTCAGTTCTCAATAAATCAGTCCCCAGTGGATCAGTCCCCAGTGAATCGGTTCCCAGTGGATCAGTCCCCAGTGAATCAGTTCCCAGTGGATCAGTCCCCAGTGAATCAGTTGCCAGTGGATTAGTCTTCAGTAATCAGAAACCACTGAATCAGTCTCCAGTGAATCAGGCCCCAGTGGATCAGCCCCAGTGAATCAGTTCCAAAGTAGATCAGTCCACAGTGAATCAGTTCCAAGTGGATCACTTCCCATTGGATCAGTTCCCAGTGTATCAGTCCACAGGGGATCATGCCCCAGTTAATCAGTCCCCAGTGAATCGGTTGCCAGTGAATGAATCCACAGTGGATCAGTTCCCAGTGAATCAGTTCCCAGTGGATCAGTTCCCAGTAATTCAGCCCCAGTGAATCAGTTTGCAGTGGTTCAGTCCCCAGTGAATCAGTCCCCAGTGGGTCAGTACCAGTGGATCAGTCCCCAGTGATTCAGTGCCCAATGAACAGTCCCTAGTGAATAAGCTCCCAGTGGATCAGTCCCCAATTAATCAGTTCCCAGTGAATCATTTCAAAGTGCATAAGTCACCAGTGAATCAGTTCCCAGTGCATAAGTTCCCAGTGGATAATTTCTCAGTGGATCAGTCCACAGTGGATTAGTTCACAGTAAAGTCTATCCCAGTGGATCAGTTCCCAGTGGACCAGTTCCCAGTGCATCATGTTCCAGTGGATCAGTCCCCAGTGGATCAGTCCCCAGAGAATCAGTTCCCAGTAAATCAGTTCCCAGTGAATCAGTTCTCATTGAATCACTTCACATTAATCAGTTCCCAGTAAAATAGTTCTAATTGGCTCAGTCCCCAGTGATTCAGCCCCAGTGAATCAGTTCCTGGTAGACCAGTCCCCAGTGCATCATTCTCCAGTGGATCAGTCCACAGTGAATGAGTTTCCCATTGCCAGTAGATCGGTCTCCAGCGGATCAGACCCCAGTGGATCAGTCCCCAATGAATCAGTTACCAGTGAATAAGTCCAAAGTGAATCAGTCCCCAGTGGATCAGTCCCCAGTGATTCAGCCCCAGTGAATCAGTTCGCAGTGGTTCAGTCCCCAGTGAATCAGTCCCCAGTGGGTCGGGACCAGTGGATCAGTCCCCAGTGATTCAGTGCCCAATGAACAGTCCCTAGTGAATCAGCTCCCAGTGGATCAGTCCCCAATGAATCAGTTCCCAGTGAATCATTTCAAAGTGCATAAGTCACCAGTGAATCAGTTCCCAGTGCATAAGTTCCCAGTGGATAATTTCTCAGTGGATCAATCCACAGTGGATTAGTTCCCAGTAAAATCTATCCCAGTGGATCAGTTTCCAGTGGACCAGTCACCAGTGCATAATGTTCCAGTGGATCAGTCCCGAGTGGATCAGTCCCCAGAGGATCAGTTCCCAGTAAATCAGTTCCAAGTGAATCAGTTCTCAGTGAATCACTTCACATTAATCAGTTCCCAGTAAAATAGTTCTGATTGGCTCAGTCCCCAGTGATTCAGCCCCAGTGAATCAGTTCCTGGTAGACCAGTCCCCAGTGCATCATTCTCCAGTGGATCAGTCCACAGTGAATGAGTTTCCCATTGCCAGTAGATCGGTCTCCAGTGGATCAGACACCAGTGGATCATTTCCCAGTGAAGCAGTACCCAGTGAATCATTTCCCAGTGGATCAATCCCCAGTGGATCAGTCCCCAATGAATCAGTTACCAGTGAATAAGTCCCAAGTGAATCAGTCCCCAGTGGATCAGTCCCCAGTGGATCAGACCCCAGTGAATTTGTTCCCACTGAATCAGTTCCCAGTGAATGAATCCACAGAGGATCAGTTCCCAGTGAATCCGTTTACCATCGACAGTGAATCGATCCCCAGTGAATCAGTCACCAGTGAATCAGATCCCAGTCGATCAGTCCACAGTGGATCAGTCCCCAGTGAATCAGTTTCCCATTCCCAATGGATCAGTCCCCGGTGAATCAGTCCACATTGAATCAGTTGCCAGTAGATCAGTTTCCAGTGAATCCGTTCCCAGTGAATCAGTTCCCAGTGGATGAGTTCCCAATGGGTCAGGTCCTAGTGAATCAGTTCCCATTAGATCAGTCCTCAGTGGATCAGTCCCCAGTAAATCAGTTCCCAGTGAATCATTTCCCAGTGGCTCAGTCTCCACTGAATCAGTTCCAAGTGAATCAGTCCCCAGTGAATCAGCCCCTAGTGAATCAGTTCCCACTGGATCAGTTCCCAGTGGATCAGTCCACAGAGTATCAGTTGCCAGTGAATCAGTTCACAGTAAAATGGTTCCCAGTGGATCAATTCCCAGTGGAACAGCTCCAAGTAGATCATCTCCCAGTGGCTCAGTCCCCAGTGATTCAGCCCCAGTGAATCAATTCCTAGTGGATCAGGCCCCAGTGAATGAGTCACCAGTGGATCAATCCAGAGTGAACCAGTTCCAAGTGGATCAGTTCCCAGTGATTCTGCAGTTAATCAGTACCCAATGTGTCAGCCCCGGTGAATCAGTGTTCAGTTAATCAGCCTTCAGTTAATCAGCCATCAGTGAATCACTCCCCAGTGAATCAGTCCCCAGAGAATCAGACCACAGTGAATCAGTTCCCAGTGAATCACTGCCCAGTGAATCAGACCCCAGTGAATCAGTCCCCAGTGAATCAGTTGCCAGTGGATTAGTCTTCAGTAATCAGAAACCACTGAATCAGTCTCCAGTGAATCAGGCCCCAGTGGATCAGCCCCAGTGAATCAGTTCCAAAGTAGATCAGTCCACAGTGAATCAGTTCCAAGTGGATCACTTCCCATTGGATCAGTTCCCAGTGTATCAGTCCACAGGGGATCATGCCCCAGTTAATCAGTCCCCAGTGAATCGGTTGCCAGTGAATGAATCCACAGTGGATCAGTTCCCAGTGAATCAGTCGCCAGTGAATCAGATCCCAGTCGACCAGTTCCCAGTGAATAAGTATCCCATCCCCAGTGAACCAATCCCCAGTGAATCAGTCCATATTGAATCCATTCCCAGTGGATAAGTCCCGAGTGAATCAATTCTCAGTGCTCAGTTCCCAGTGAATCAGTTCCCAGTAAATCAGTTCCCAGTAAAATAGTTCCAAGTGGATCAACTCCAAGTGGAACAGTTTCCAGTGGATCAGCTCCCAGTGGATCAGTCCCCAGTAAATAAGTTCCCAGTGAATCATTTCCCAGTGGATCAGTCTCCACTGAATCAGTTCCCTGTGGATCAGTCACCAGTAGCTCATTCCCCAGTGAATCAGTCGCCAGTGAATCAGCCCCGAGTGAATCAGTTCCCACTGGATCAGTTCCCAGTGGATCAGTCCACAGAGAATCAGTTCCCAGTGAATCAGTTCATAGTACATTAGTTCCCAGTGAATCAGTTCACAGTAAAATGGTTCCCAGTGGATCAATTCCCAGTGGAACAGCTCCCAGTGGATCATCCCCCAGTGGCTCAGTCCCCAGTGATTCAGCCCCAGTGAATCAATTCCTAGTGGATCAGGCCCCTGTGAATGAGTCACCAGTGGATCAATCCAGAGTGAACCAGTTCCAAGTGGATCAGTTCCCAGTGATTCTGCAGTTAATCAGTACCCAATGTGTCAGCCCCCAGTGAATCAGTGTTCAGTTAATCAGCCTTCAGTTAATCAGCAGTCAGTGAATCACTCCCCAGTGAATCAATCCCCAGAGAATCAGACCACAGTGAATCAGTTCCCAGTGAATCACTGCCCAGTGAATCAGACCCCAGTGAATCAGTCCCTAGTGAATCAGTTGCCAGTGGATTAGTCTTCAGTAATCAGAAACCACTGAATCAGTCTCCAGTGAATCAGGCCCCAGTGGATCAGCCCCAGTGAATCAGTTCCAAAGTAGATCAGTCCACAGTGAATCAGTTCCAAGTGGATCACTTCCCACTGGGTCAGTTCCCAGTGTATCAGTCAGCAGGGGATCACTGCCCAGTGAATCAGTCCCCAGCGATTCGGTTGCCAGTGAATGAATCAACAGTGGATCCATTCCCAGTGAATCAGTTTGTCATCCCCAGTGGATCGACCCCCAGTGAATCAGTTCTCAAAGAATCAGTCCCCAGTGAATCAGGTCCCAGTGGATCAGTTTCCAGTAGATCAGTCTCCAGTGAAGCAGTACTGAATGAATCTGTTCTCAGTGAATCAGCCTCCAGTGAATAAGTCTTCAGTTAATCAGACATCAGTGAATCAATCCCAGTGAATCAGACCCCAGTGAATCAATCCCATTGAATCATTCCCCAGTGAATCAGACCCCAGTGAAACAATCACAGTAAATCAGTGCCCATTGGATCAGTTCCCAGTGCTTCATTCCCCAGTGAATCAGTTACCAGTGGATCTGTTTCCACTGAACCAGCCGCCAGTGAATCAATCCCAGTGAATCATTCCCCAGTGAATCAGACCCCAGTGAAATAATCACAGTTAATCAGTCCCCAGTGAATCAGTTCCCAGTGCTCCAGTCCCCAGTGAATCAGTTCCCAGTGGTTCAGTTCCCAGTTGATCAGGCCTAGTGGATCAGTTCACAGTGAATCAGTCACCACTGGATCAGTACCCAGCGAATAAGTTCCCAGTGGATCAATCCCCAGTGAATCAGTTCCCAGTGGCTCGTTGCCCAGTGAAATAGACCCCAGTGGATCAGTTCTCAGTGGATCGGTTCCCAGTGGATCCATCCCCAGTGAATCAGTTCTCAATGAATCAGTTCCCAGTGGATCAGTCCCGAGTGAATCAGTTCCCAGTGGATCAGTCCCCAGTGGATCAGTTTCCAGTGAATCAGTTCCCAGTGGATCCGTTCCCAGTGAATCAGACCCAGTGAATCAGTCTGCAGTTAATCAGTCCCCAGTGAATCAGTCTGCAGTTAATCAGTCACCAGTGAATCAGGCCCCAGTGAATCTGACCCCAGTGAATCAATCCCATTGAATCACTCCCCAGTGAATCAGTCCACAGTGGATCAGTTCACAGTGGATCAGTCTTAGGTGAATCAGTTCCCACTGGACCAGTCGCCAGTGAATCAGTTCCCAGTGGATCAGTTCCCAGTGAATCATTTCCCAGTGGTCCAGTCCCCAGTGAATCAGTTACCAGTGGAGCAGTCCCCAGTGAATCAGTTCCAAGTGGATCAAATCCCAGTGAATCAGTTCCGAGTGGATCAGTTCCCAGTGAAATTTCCCCCAGTGCATCAGTACCAGTGGATCAGTTCTGGATGAATCAGTCGCCAGTGGATCAGTTCCCAGTGGATCCATTCCCAGTGAATCAGACCCAGTGAATCAGTCTGCAGTTAATCAGTCACCAGTGAATCAGGCCCCAGTGAATCAGGCCAAAGTGAATCAATCACAGTGAATCAATCACAGTGAATCACTCCCCAGTGAATCAGTTCCCAGTGGATCCGTTCACAGTGGATCAGTCTTAGGTGAATCAGTTCCCACTGGACCAGTCACCAGTGAATCAGTTACCAGTGGATCAGTCCACAGTGAATCAGTTCCAAGTGGAGCAAATCCCAGTGAATCAGTTCCCAGTGGATCAGTTCCCAGTAAAATTTCCCCCAGTGCATCAGTACCAGTGGATCAGTTCTGGATGAATCAGTCACCAGTGGTTCATTCCCCAGTGAATCAGTTACCAGTGGATCTGTTTCCACTGGACCAGCCGACAGTGAATCAGTTCCCAGTGTACCAGTTCCCAGTGCATAAGACCCCAGTGAATCAGTTCCCAGTGCTCCAGTCCCCAGTGAATCCTTTCCCAGTGGTTCAGTTCCCAGTTGATCAGGCCTAGTGGATCATGCCTAGTGGATCAGTTCACAGTGAATCAGTCACCAGTGGATCAGTACCCAGTGAATAAGTTCCCAGTGGATCAATCCCCAGTGAATCAGTTCCCAGTGGCTCGTTGCCCAGTGAAATAGACCACAGTGGATCAGTTCTCAGTGGATCAGTTCCCAGTGGATCCAACCCCAGTGAATCAGTTCTCAATGAATCCGTTCCCAGTGGATCAGTCCCGAGTGAATCCGTTCCCAGTGGATCAGTCCCCAGTGAAACAGTTCCCAGTGGATCAGTTTCCAGTGAATCAGTTCCCAGTGGATCGGTTCCCCATGAATCAGACACAGTGAATCAGTCTGCAGTTAATCAGTCCCCAGTGAATCAGTCTGCAGTTAATCAGTCACCAGTGAATCAGGCCCCAGTGAATCAGACCCCAGTGAATCAATCCCAGTGAATCACTCCCCAGTGAAACATTCCCCAGTGGATCAGTTCACAGTGGATGAATCTTAGGTGAATCAGTTCCCACTGGACCAGTCACCAGTGAATCAGTTCCCAGTGGATCAGTTCCCAGTGAATCAGTTACCAGTGGATCAGTCCCCAGTGAATCAGTTCCAAGTGGATCAAATCCCAGTGAATCAGATCCCAGTGGATCAGTTCCCAGTGAAATTTGCCCCAGTGTATCAGTACCAGTGGATCAGTTCTGGATGAATCAGTCGCCAGTGGATCAGTTCCCAGTGAATCAGTTCCCAGTGGATCCATTCCCAGTGAATCAGACCCAGTGAATCAGTCTGCAGTTAATCTGTCACCAGTGAATCAGACCTCAGTGAATCAGGCCCCAGTGAATCAATCCCAGTGAATCACTCCCCAGTGAATCAGTCCCCAGTGGATCAGTTCACAGTGGATCAGTCTTAGGTGAATCAGTTCCCACTGGACCAGTCACCAGTGAATCAGTTACCAGTGGATCAGTTCCCAGTGAATCAGTTCCAAGTGGATCAAATCCCAGTGAATCAGTTCCCAGTGGATCAGTTCCCAGTGAAATTTCCCCCAGTGCATCAGTACCAGTGCATCAGTTCTTGATGAATCAGTTGCCAGTGGATCAGTTCCCAGTGAATCAGATCCCAGTGGATCAGTTCCTGGTGAATCAGTTCCCAGTGGATCAGTTCCCAGTGGATTAGTACCCAGTGAAACAGTCCCCAGTGGATCAGTACCAGTGGATAAGTCCCCAGTGAATCAGTCCCCAGTGGATCAGTACTAGTGAATCAGTCCCCAGTGAATCAGTTCCTAGTGGATCAGTCCCCAGTGAATCAGCCTTCAGTTAATCAGTTTCCAGTTAATCAGACACCAGTGATCCACTCCCCAGTGAATCAGTCAACAGTTAATGAATCGTCAGTGAATCAGTCACCAGTGAATCAGAACCAAGTGAATCAATCCCAGTGAATCAGTCTGCAGTTAATCAGTCCCCAGTGAATCAGTCTGCAGTTAATCAGTCACCAGTGAATCAGTCCCCAGAGAATCAATTCCCAGTGGCACAGTGCCGAGATAAGTAGTCCCCAGTGGATCAGTACCAGTGGATCACTCCCCTGTGGCTCAGTTCTCAATAAATCAGTCCCCAGTGGATCAGTCCCCAGTGAATCGGTTCCCAGTGGATCAGTCCCCAGTGAATCAGTTCCCAGTGGATCAGTCCCCAGTGAAGCAGTTCCCAGTGGATCAGTCCCCGGTGAATCAACCTTCAGTTAATGAATCATCAGTGAATCAGACCCAAGTGAATCAGTCTTCAATTAATCCGTTTTCAGTTAATCAGCCACCAGTGATTCACTCCCCAGTGAATCAGTCAACAGTTAATGAATCGTCAGTGAATCAGTCATCAGTGAATCAGAACCAAGTGAATCAATCCCAGTGGATCAGTTCCCACTGGATCAGTCTTAAGAAATCGTTCCCAGTGGACCAGTCCCCAGTGAATTAGTTCCCAGTGGATCAGTTCCAAGTGAATCACTTCCCAGTGGATCAGTCCCCAGGGAATCAGTTCCCAGTGGATCAGCCCCCAGTGAATCAGTTCCCAGTGGATCAAATCCCAGTGAATCAGTTCCCAGTGGATCAGTTCCCAGTGAAATTCTCCCCAGTGCATCAGTACCAGTGGATCAGTCCCCAGTGAATCAGGTTCCAGTGGATCAGTTTCCAGTGAATCAGTTCCCAGTGGATCAGTTCCCAGGGCATCAGTCCCCAGTGAAACATTCCCCAGTGGATCAGTACCAGTGGATAGGTCCCCTGTGGATCAGTTCTCAATAAATCAGTCCCCAGTGGATCAGTCCCCAGTGAATCAGTTCCAGTGGATCAGTCCCTAGTAAAATAGTCCCCGGTGGATCAGTACCAGTGGATCAGTCCACAGTGAAACAGTTCTGAATGAATCAGTCTTCAGTTAATCAGAACCAAATGAAGCAGTCATAAGTTAATGAATTGTCAGTGAATCCATCACCGGTAAATCAATCCCAGTGAATCAGTTTGCAGTTAGTCAGCCCCCAATGAATCAGCCTGTGGTCAATCAGTCTCCAGTGAATCAGTCCCCAGTGAATCAGATGCCAGTGAATCAATCCCAGTGAATCACTCCCCAGTGAATCAGCCCCCAGTGGATCAGTTCCCAGTGGATCTGTCTCCAGTGAATCCGTTCCCACTGGACCAGTCCCCAGTGAATCAGTTCCCAGTGGATCAGTTTCCAGTGAATCAGTTCCCAAAGGATCAGTTCCCAGTGAATCATTCCCCAGTGCATCAGAACCAGTGGATCAGTCCCCAGTGAAACAGTTCTGGATGAATCAGTCGCCAGTGTATCAGTCCCCAGTGAATCCGTTCCCAGTGGATGAGTTCCCAGTGAAACAGATCCCAGTGGATCAGTTTCCAGTGAATCAGTTCCCAGTGGATCGGTTCCCCGTGAATCAGACACAGTGAATCAGTCTGCAGTTAATCAGTCCCCAGTGAATCAGTCTGCAGTTAATCAGTCACCAGTGAATCAGGCCCCAGTGAATCAGACCCCAGTGAATCAATCCCAGTGAATCACTCCCCAGTGAAACATTCCCCAGTGGATCAGTTCACAGTGGATGAATCTTAGGTGAATCAGTTCCCACTGGACCAGTCACCAGTGAATCAGTTCCCAGTGGATCAGTTCCCAGTGAATCAGTTACCAGTGGATCAGTCCCCAGTGAATCAGTTCCAAGTGGATCAAATCCCAGTGAATCAGATCCCAGTGGATCAGTTCCCAGTGAAATTTGCCCCTGTGTATCAGTACCAGTGGATCAGTTCTGGATGAATCAGTCGCCAGTGGATCAGTTCCCAGTGAATCAGTTCCCAGTGGATCCATTCCCAGTGAATCAGACCCAGTGAATCAGTCTGCAGTTAATCTGTCACCAGTGAATCAGACCTCAGTGAATCAGGCCCCAGTGAATCAATCCCAGTGAATCACTCCCCAGTGAATCAGTCCCCAGTGGATCAGTTCACAGTGGATCAGTCTTAGGTGAATCAGTTCCCACTGGACCAGTCACCAGTGAATCAGTTACCAGTGGATCAGTTCCCAGTGAATCAGTTCCAAGTGGATCAAATCCCAGTGAATCAGTTCCCAGTGGATCAGTTCCCAGTGAAATTTCCCCCAGTGCATCAGTACCAGTGCATCAGTTCTTGATGAATCAGTTGCCAGTGGATCAGTTCCCAGTGAATCAGATCCCAGTGGATCAGTTCCTGGTGAATCAGTTCCCAGTGGATCAATTCCCAGTGGATCAGTACCCAGTGAAACAGTCCCCAGTGGATCAGTACCAGTGGATCAGTCCCCAGTGAATCAGTCCCCAGTGGATCAGTACTAGTGAATCAGTCCCCAGTGAATCAGTTCCTAGTGGATCAGTCCCCAGTGAATCAGCCTTCAGTTAATCAGTTTCCAGTTAATCAGACACCAGTGATCCACTCCCCAGTGAATCAGTCAACAGTTAATGAATCGTCAGTGAATCAGTCACCAGTGAATCAGAACCAAGTGAATCAATCCCAGTGAATCAGTCTGCAGTTAATCAGTCCCCAGTGAATCAGTCTGCAGTTAATCAGTCACCAGTGAATCAGTCCCCAGAGAATCAATTCCCAGTGGCACAGTGCCGAGTTAAGTAGTCCCCAGTGGATCAGTACCAGTGGATCACTCCCCTGTGGCTCAGTTCTCAATAAATCAGTCCCCAGTGGATCAGTCCCCAGTGAATCGGTTCCCAGTGGATCAGTCCCCAGTGAATCAGTTCCCAGTGGATCAGTCCCCAGTGAAGCAGTTCCCAGTGGATCAGTCCCCGGTGAATCAACCTTCAGTTAATGAATCATCAGTGAATCAGACCCAATTGAATCAGTCTTCAATTAATCCGTTTTCAGTTAATCAGCCACCAGTGATTCACTCCCCAGTGAATCAGTCAACAGTTAATGAATCGTCAGTGAATCAGTCATCAGTGAATCAGAACCAAGTGAATCAATCCCAGTGGATCAGTTCCCACTGGATCAGTCTTAAGAAATCGTTCCCAGTGGACCAGTCCCCAGTGAATCAGTTCCCAGGGGATCAGTTCCAAGTGAATCACTTCCCAGTGGATCAGTCCCCAGGGAATCAGTTCCCAGTGGATCAGCCCCCAGTGAATCAGTTCCCAGTGGATCAAATCCCAGTGAATCAGTTCCCAGTGGATCAGTTCCCAGTGAAATTCTCCCCAGTGCATCAGTACCAGTGGATCAGTCCCCAGTGAATCAGGTTCCAGTGGATCAGTTTCCAGTGAATCAGTTCCCAGTGGATCAGTTCCCAGGGCATCAGTCCCCAGTGAAACATTCCCCAGTGGATCAGTACCAGTGGATAGGTCCCCTGTGGATCAGTTCTCAATAAATCAGTCCCCAGTGGATCAGTCCCCAGTGAATCAGTTCCAGTGGATCAGTCCCTAGTAAAATAGTCCCCGGTGGATCAGTACCAGTGGATCAGTCCACAGTGAAACAGTTCTGAATGAATCAGTCTTCAGTTATTCAGAACCAAATGAAGCAGTCATAAGTTAATGAATTGTCAGTGAATCCATCACCGGTAAATCAATCCCAGTGAATCAGTTTGCAGTTAGTCAGCCCCCAATGAATCAGCCTGTGGTCAATCAGTCTCCAGTGAATCAGTCCCCAGTGAATCAGACGCCAGTGAATCAATCCCAGTGAATCACTCCCCAGTGAATCAGCCCCCAGTGGATCAGTTGCCAGTGGATCTGTCTCCAGTGAATCCGTTCCCACTGGACCAGTCCCCAGTGAATCAGTTCCCAGTGGATCCGTTTCCAGTGAATCAGTTCCCAAAGGATCAGTTCCCAGTGAATCATTCCCCAGTGCATCAGAACCAGTGGATCAGTCACCAGTGAAACAGTTCTGGATGAATCAGTCGCCAGTGCATCAGTCCCCAGTGAATCCATTCCCAGTGGATGAGTTCCCAGTGAAACAGTTCCCAGTGGATCAGTTTCCAGTGAATCAGTTCCCAGTGGATCGGTTCCCCGTGAATCAGACACAGTGAATCAGTCTGCAGTTAATCAGTCCCCAGTGAATCAGTCTGCAGTTAATCAGTCACCAGTGAATCAGGCCCCAGTGAATCAGACCCCAGTGAATCAATCCCAGTGAATCACTCCCCAGTGAAACATTCCCCAGTGGATCAGTTCACAGTGGATGAATCTTAGGTGAATCAGTTCCCACTGGACCAGTCACCAGTGAATCAGTTCCCAGTGGATCAGTTCCCAGTGAATCAGTTACCAGTGGATCAGTCCCCAGTGAATCAGTTCCAAGTGGATCAAATCCCAGTGAATCAGATCCCAGTGGATCAGTTCCCAGTGAAATTTGCCCCAGTGTATCAGTACCAGTGGATCAGTTCTGGATGAATCAGTCGCCAGTGGATCAGTTCCCAGTGAATCAGTTCCCAGTGGATCCATTCCCAGTGAATCAGACCCAGTGAATCAGTCTGCAGTTAATCTGTCACCAGTGAATCAGACCTCAGTGAATCAGGCCCCAGTGAATCAATCCCAGTGAATCACTCCCCAGTGAATCAGTCCCCAGTGGATCAGTTCACAGTGGATCAGTCTTAGGTGAATCAGTTCCCACTGGACCAGTCACCAGTGAATCAGTTACCAGTGGATCAGTTCCCAGTGAATCAGTTCCAAGTGGATCAAATCCCAGTGAATCAGTTCCCAGTGGATCAGTTCCCAGTGAAATTTCCCCCAGTGCATCAGTACCAGTGCATCAGTTCTTGATGAATCAGTTGCCAGTGGATCAGTTCCCAGTGAATCAGATCCCAGTGGATCAGTTCCTGGTGAATCAGTTCCCAGTGGATCAGTTCCCAGTGGATCAGTACCCAGTGAAACAGTCCCCAGTGGATCAGTACCAGTGGATCAGTCCCCAGTGAATCAGTCCCCAGTGGATCAGTACTAGTGAATCAGTCCCCAGTGAATCAGTTCCTAGTGGATCAGTCCCCAGTGAATCAGCCTTCAGTTAATCAGTTTCCAGTTAATCAGACACCAGTGATCCACTCCCCAGTGAATCAGTCAACAGTTAATGAATCGTCAGTGAATCAGTCACCAGTGAATCAGAACCAAGTGAATCAATCCCAGTGAATCAGTCTGCAGTTAATCAGTCCCCAGTGAATCAGTCTGCAGTTAATCAGTCACCAGTGAATCAGTCCCCAGAGAATCAATTCCCAGTGGCACAGTGCCGAGTTAAGTAGTCCCCAGTGGATCAGTACCAGTGGATCACTCCCCTGTGGCTCAGTTCTCAATAAATCAGTCCCCAGTGGATCAGTCCCCAGTGAATCGGTTCCCAGTGGATCAGTTCCCAGTGAATCAGTTCCCAGTGGATCAGTCCCCAGTGAATCAGTTCCCAGTGGATCAGTCCCCGGTGAATCAACCTTCAGTTAATGAATCATCAGTGAATCAGACCCAAGTGAATCAGTCTTCAATTAATCCGTTTTCAGTTAATCAGCCACCAGTGATTCACTCCCCAGTGAATCAGTCAACAGTTAATGAATCGTCAGTGAATCAGTCATCAGTGAATCAGAACCAAGTGAATCAATCCCAGTGGATCAGTTCCCACTGGATCAGTCTTCGGAAATCGTTCCCAGTGGACCAGTACCCAGTGAATCAGTTCCCAGTGGATCAGTTCCAAGTGAATCACTTCCCAGTGGATCAGTCCCCAGGGAATCAGTTCCCAGTGGATCAGCCCCCAGTGAATCAGTTCCCAGTGGATCAAATCCCAGTGAATCAGTTCCCAGTGGATCAGTTCCCAGTGAAATTCTCCCCAGTGCATCAGTACCAGTGGATCAGTCCCCAGTGATTCAGGTTCCAGTGGATCAGTTTCCAGTGAATCAGTTCCCAGTGGATCAGTTCCCAGGGCATCAGTCCCCAGTGATACATTCCCCAGTGGATCAGTACCAGTGGTTAGGTCCCCTGTGGATCAGTTCTCAATAAATCAGTCCCCAGTGGATCAGTCCCCAGTGAATCAGTTCCAGTCGATCAGTCCCTAGTAAAATAGTCCCCGGTGGATCAGTACCAGTGGATCAGTCCACAGCGAAACAGTTCTGAATGAATCAGTCTTCAGTTAATCAGAACCAAATGAAGCAGTCATAAGTTAATGAATTGTCAGTGAATCCATCACCGGTAAATCAATCCCAGTGAATCAGTTTGCAGTTAGTCAGCCCCCAATGAATCAGCCTGTGGTTAATCAGTCTCCAGTGAATCAGTCCCCAGTGAATCAGATGCCAGTGAATCAATCCCAGTGAATCACTCCCCAGTGAATCAGCCCCCAGTGGATCAGTTACCAGTGGATCTGTCTCCAGTGAATCCGTTCCCACTGGACCAGTCCCCAGTGAATCAGTTCCCAGTGGATCAGTTTCCAGTGAATCAGTTCCCAAAGGATCAGTTCCCAGTGAATCATTCCCCAGTGCATCAGAACCAGTGGATCAGTCCCCAGTGAAACAGTTCTGGATGAATCAGTCGCCAGTGTATCAGTCCCCAGTGAATCCGTTCCCAGTGGATGAGCTCCCAGTGAAACAGTTCCCAGTGGAACAGTTTCCAGTGAATCAGTTCCCAGTGGATCGGTTCCCCGTGAATCAGACACAGTGAATCAGTCTGCAGTTAATCAGTCCCCAGTGAATCAGTCTGCAGTTAATCAGTCACCAGTGAATCAGGCCCCAGTGAATCAGACCCCAGTGAATCAATCCCAGTGAATCACTCCCCAGTGAAACATTCCCCAGTGGATCAGTTCACAGTGGATGAATCTTAGGTGAATCAGTTCCCACTGGACCAGTCACCAGTGAATCAGTTCCCAGTGGATCAGTTCCCAGTGAATCAGTTACCAGTGGATCAGTCCCCAGTGAATCAGTTCCAAGTGGATCAAATCCCAGTGAATCAGATCCCAGTGGATCAGTTCCCAGTGAAATTTGCCCAGTGTATCAGTACCAGTGGATCAGTTCTGGATGAATCAGTCGCCAGTGGATCCGTTCCCAGTGAATCAGTTCCCAGTGGATCCATTCCCAGTGAATCAGACCCAGTGAATCAGTCTGCAGTTAATCTGTCACCACTGAATCAGACCTCAGTGAATCAGGCCCCAGTGAATCAATCCCAGTGAATCACTCCCCAGTGAATCAGTCCCCAGTGAATCAGTTCACAGTGGATCAGTCTTAGGTGAATCAGTTCCCACTGGACCAGTCACCAGTGAATCAGTTCCCAGTGGATCAGTTCCCAGTGAATCAGTTCCAAGTGGATCAAATCCCAGTGAATCAGTTCCCAGTGGATCAGTTCCCAGTGAAATTTCCCCCAGTGCATCAGTACCAGTGCATCAGTTCTTGATGAATCAGTTGCCAGTGGATCAGTTCCCAGTGAATCAGATCCCAGTGGATCAGTTCCTGGTGAATCAGTTCCCAGTGGATCAGTTCCCAGTGGATCAGTACCCAGTGAAACAGTCCCCAGTGGATCAGTGCCAGTGGATCAGTCCCCAGTGAATCAGTCCCCAGTGGAGCAGTACTAGTGAATCAGTCCCCAGTGAATCAGTTCCTAGTGGATCAGTCCCCAGTGAATCAGCCTTCAGTTAATCAGTTTCCAGTTAATCAGACACCAGTGATCCACTCCCCAGTGAATCAGTCAACAGTTAATGAATCGTCAGTGAATCAGTCACCAGTGAATCAGAACCAAGTGAATCAATCCCAGTGAATCAGTCTGCAGTTAATCAGTCCCCAGTGAATCAGTCTGCAGTTAATCAGTCACCAGTGAATCAGTCCCCAGAGAATCAATTCCCAGTGGCACAGTGCCGAGTTAAGTAGTCCCCAGTGGATCAGTACCAGTGGATCACTCCCCTGTGGCTCAGTTCTCAATAAATCAGTCCCCAGTGGATCAGTCCCCAGTGAATCGGTTCCCAGTGGATCAGTCCCCAGTGAATCAGTTCCCAGTGGATCAGTCCCCAGTGAATCAGTTCCCAGAGAATCAGTCCCCGGTGAATCAACCTTCAGTTAATGAATCATCAGTGAATCAGACCCAAGTGAATCAGTCTTCAATTAATCCGTTTTCAGTTAATCAGCCACCAGTGATTCACTCCCCAGTGAATCAGTCAACAGTTAATGAATCGTCAGTGAATCAGTCATCAGTGAATCAGAAACTAGTGAATCAATCCCAGTGGATCAGTTCCCACTGGATCAGTCTTCAGAAATCGTTCCCAGTGGACCAGTCCCCAGTGAATCAGTTCCCAGTGGATCAGTTCCAAGTGAATCACTTCCCAGTGGATCAGTCCCCAGGGAATCAGTTCCCAGTGGATCAGCCCCCAGTGAATCAGTACCAGTGGATCAAATCCCAGTGAATCAGTTCCCAGTGGATCAGTTCCCAGTGAAATTCTTCCCAGTGCATCAGTACCAGTGGATCAGTCCCCAGTGAATCAGGTTCCAGTGGATCAGTTTCCAGTGAATCAGTTCCCAGTGGATCAGTTCCCAGGGCATCAGTCCCCAGTGAAACATTCCCCAGTGGATCAGTACCAGTGGTTAGGTCCCCTGTGGATCAGTTCTCAACAAATCAGTCCCCAGTGGATAAGTCCCCAGTGAATCAGTTCCAGTGGATCAGTCCCTAGTAAAATAGTCCCCGGTGGATCAGTACCAGTGGATCAGTCCACAGTGAAACAGTTCTGAATGAATCAGTCTTCAGTTAATCAGAACCAAATGAAGCAGTCATAAGTTAATGAATTGTCAGTGAATCCATCACCGGTAAATCAATCCCAGTGAATCAGTTTGCAGTTAATCAGCCCCCAATGAATCAGCCTGTGGTCAATCAGTCTCCAGTGAATCAGTCCCCAGTGAATCAGATGCCAGTGAATCAATCCCAGTGAATCACTCCCCAGTGAATCAGCCCCCAGTGGATCAGTTCCCAGTGGATCTGTATCCAGTGAATCCGTTCCCACTGGACCAGTCCCCAGTGAATCAGTTCACAGTGGATCAGTTTCCAGTGAATCAGTTCCCAAAGGATCAGTTCCCAGTGAATCATCCCCAGTGCATCAGAACCAGTGGATCAGTCCCCAGTGAAACAGTTCTGGATGAATCAGTCGCCAGTGTATCAGTCCCCAGTGAATCAGATCCCAGTGGATGAGTTCCCAGTGAATCAGTTCCCAGAGGATCAGTTCAGTGTGGATCAGTTCCCAGTGGATCTGTCCCGAGTGAAACAGTCCCCAGTAGATCAGTACCATTGGCTCAATACCCAGTGAATCAGTTCCCAGTGGCTCATTGCCCAGTGAAATAGTCCCCAGTGGATCAGTACCCAGTGAATCAGTTCCCAGTGGTCCAGTCCCCAGTGAATCATATCCCAGTGGATAAGTTCCCAGTGGATCGGTTCCCAGTGGATCAGTCCCCAGTGAATCAGTTCTCAATGAATCAGTCCCCAGTGGATCAGTCCCCAGTGAATCAGATCCCAGTAGATCAGTCCCCAGTGAATCAGTTTCCAGTGGATCAGTTTCCAGTGAATCAGTTCCCAGTGGATCCATTCCCAGTGGATCAGTCCCCAGTGAAACAGTTCTGAATGAATCAATCTTCAGTTAATCAGACCCCAGTGAATCAGTCATCAGTTAATGAATCATCAGTGAATCAGTTCCCAGTGAATCAGACCCCAGTGAATCAATCCCAGTGAATCAGTCTGCAGTTAATCAGTCCCCAGTGAATCAGTCTGCAGTTAATCAGTCACCAGTGAATCAGTGCCCAGTGAATCAATTCCCAGTGAATCAGTTCCCAGTGGATCAGTCCCCGGTGAATCAACATTCAGTTAATGAATCATCAGTGAATCAGTTCCCAGTGAATCAGACCCCAGTGAATCAATCCCAGTGAATCAGTCTGCAGTTAATCAGTCCCCAGTGAATCAGTCTGCAGTTAATCAGTCCCCAGTGAATCAGTTCCCAGTGGATCAGTTCCCAGTGAATCAGTTCCCAGTGGATCAGTCCCCGGTGAATCAACATTCAGTTAATGAATCATCAGTGAATCAGACCCAACTGAATCAGTCTTCAATTAATCCGTTTTCAGTAAATCAGACACCAGTGATTCACTCCCCAGTGAATCAGTCAACAGTTAATGAATCGTCAGTGAATCAGTCACCAGTGAATCAGAACCAAGTGAATCAATCCCAGTGGATCAGTTCCCACTGGATCAGTCTTCAGAAATCGTTCCCAGTGGACCAGTCCCCAGTGAATTAGTTCCCAGTGGATCAGTTCCCAGTGGATCACTTCCCAGTGGATCAGTCCCCAGGGAATCAGTTCCCAGTGGATCAGCCCCCAGTGAATCAGTTCCCAGTGGATCAGGTCCATGTGAATCAGTTCCCAGTGGATCAGTTCCCAGTGAAATTCTCCCCAGTGCATCAGTACCAGTGGATCAGTCCCCAGTGAATCAGATTCCAGTGGATCAGTTTCCAGTGAATCAGTTCCCAGTGGATCAGTTCCCAGGGCATCAGCCCCCAGTGAAACATTCCCCAGTGGATCAGTACCAGTGGATAAGTCCCCTGTGGATCAGTTCTCAATAAATCAGTCCCCAGTGGATCAGTCCCCAGTGAATCAGTTTCCACTGGACCAGTCCCCAGTGAATCAGTTCCCAGTGGATCAATTCATCATTAACTAAACATTCAGTTAATCAGTTTCTTGTTAATTAGTCATGGGGAATCACGATCTAGTAAATAGGTCCCCAGTGAATCAGTTCCCAGTGGATCATTCCCCAGTGAATCAGTTACGAGTGGATCTGTTACCACTGGACCAGCCCCTAGTGAATCAGCTCCCAGAGTATCATTCCCAGTGTATCAGTCCCCAGTGAATCATTTCCCATGTCCAGTCCCCAGTGAATCAGGCCCCAGTGACTCAATCCCAGTGAATCACTCCCCAGTGAATCAGTCCCCCAGTGGATCAGTTCACAGTGGATCAGTCTTAGGTGAATCAGTTCCCACTGGACCAGTCACCAGTGAATCAGTTACCAGTGGATCAGTTCCCAGTGAATCAGTTCCAAGTGGATCAAATCCCAGTGAATCAGTTCCCAATGGATCAGTTCCCAGTGAAATTTCCCCTTGTGCATCAGTACCAGTGCATCAGTTCTTGATGAATCAGTTGCCAGTGGAACAGTTCCCAGTGAATCAGATCCCAGTGGATCAGTTCCTGGTGAATCAGTCCCCAGTGGATCAGTACCAGTGGATCAGTCCCCAGTGAATCAGTCCCCAGTGGATCAGTACTAGTGAATCAGTCCCCAGTGAATCAGTTCCTAGTGGATCAGTCCCCAGTGAATCAGCCTTCAGTTAATCAGTTTCCAGTTAATCAGACACCAGTGATCCACTCCCCAGTGAATCACTCAACAGTTAATGAATCGTCAGTGAATCAGTCACCAGTGAATCAGAACCAAGTGAATCAATCCCAGTGAATCAGTCTGCAGTTAATCAGTCCCCAGTGAATCAGTCTGCAGTTAATCAGTCACCAGTGAATCAGTCCCCAGAGAATCAATTCCCAGTGGCACAGTGCCGAGTTAATAGTCCCCAGTGGATCAGTACCAGTGGATCACTCCCCTGTGGCTCAGTTCTCAATAAATCAGTCCCCAGTGGATCACGCCCCAGTGAATCGGTTCCCAGTGGATCAGTCCCCAGTGAATCAGTTCCCAGTGGATCAGTCCCCAGTGAATCAGTTCCCAGTGGATCAGTCCCCGGTGAATCAACCTTCATTTAATGAATCATCAGTGAATCAGACCCAAGTGAATCAGTCTTCAATTAATCCGTTTTCAGTTAATCATCCACCAGTGATTCACTCCCCAGTGAATCAGTCAACAGTTAATGAATCGTCAGTGAATCAGTCACCAGTGAATCAGAACCAAGTGAATCAATCCCAGTGGATCAGTTCCCACTGGGTCAGTCTTAAGAAATCGTTCCCAGTGGACCCGTCCCCAGTTAATCAGTTCCCAGTGGATCAGCTCCCAGTGAATCACTTCCCAGTGGATCAGTCCCCAGGGAATTAGTTCCCAGTGGATCAAATCCCAGTGAGTCAGTTCCCAGTGGATCAGTTCCCAGTGAAATTCTCCCCAGTGCATCAGTACCAGTGGATCAGTCCCCAGTGAATCAGGTTCCAGTGGATCAGTTTCCAGTGAATCAGTTCCCAGTGGATCAGTTCCCAGGGCATCAGTCCCCAGTGAAACATTCCCCAGTGGATCAGTACCAGTGGATAAGTCCCCTGTGGATCAGTTCTCAATAAGTCAGTCCCCAGTGGATCAGCCCCCAGTGAATCAGTTCCAGTGGATCAGTCCCTAGTAAAATAGTCCCCGGTGGATCAGTACCAGTGGATCAGTCCACAGCGAAACAGTTCTGAATGAATCAGTCTTCAGTTAATCAGAACCAAATGAAGCAGTCATAAGTTAATGAATTGTCAGTGAATTCATCACCGGTAAATCAATCCCAGTGAATCAGTTTGCAGTTAATCAGCCCCCAATGAATCAGCCTGTGGTCAATCAGTCTCCAGTGAATCAGTCCCCAGTGAATCAGATGCCAGTGAATCAATCCCAGTGAATCACTCCCCAGTGAATCAGCCCCCAGTGGATCAGTTCCCAGTGGATCAGTCTCCAGTGAATCCGTTCCCACTGGACCAGTCCCCAGTGAATCAGTTCCCAGTGGATCCGTTTCCAGTGAATCAGTTCCCAAAGGATCAGTTCCCAGTGAATCATTCCCCAGTGCATCAGAACCAGTGGATCAGTCCCCAGTGAAACAGTTCTGGATGAATCAGTCGCCAGTGTATCAGTCCCCAGTGAATCAGGTCCCAGTGGATGAGTTCCCAGTGAATCAGTTCCCAGAGGATCAGTTCAGTGTGGATCAGTTCCCAGTGGATCTGTCCCGAGTGAAACAGTCCCCAGTAGATCAGTACCATTGGCTCAGTACCCAGTGAATCAGTTCCCAGTGGCTCATTGCCCAGTGAAATAGTCCCCAGTGGATCAGTACCCAGTGAATCAGTTCCCAGTGGTCCAGTCCCCAGTGAATCATATCCCAGTGGATAAGTTCCCAGTGGATCGATTCCCAGTGGATCAGTCCCCAGTGAATCAGTTCTCAATGTATCAGTCCCCAGTGGATCAGTCCCCAGTGAATCAGATCCCAGTAGATCAGTCCCCAGTGAATCAGTTTCCAGTGGATCCGTTTCCAGTGAATCAGTTCCCAGTGGATCCATTCCCAGTGGATGAGTCCCCAGTGAAACAGTTCTGACTGAATCAATCTTCAGTTAATTAGGCCCCAGTGAACCATTCATCAGTTAATGAATCATAAGTGAATCAGTTCCAAGTGAATCAGACCCCAGTGAATCAATCCCAGTGAATCAGTCTGCAGTTAATCAGTCCCCAGTGAATCAGTCTGCAGTTAATCAGTCACCAGTGAATCCATCCCCAATGAATCAGACCCCAGTGTATCAATCCCAGTGGATCAATCTCCAGTGAATCAGTTCCCACTGGACCAGTCCCCAGTGAATCAGTTCCCAGTGGATCAATTCATCATTAACTAAACATTCAGTTAATCAGTTTCTTGTTAATTAGTCATGGGGAATCACGATCTAGTAAATAAGTCCCCAGTGAATCAGTTCCCAGTGGATCATTCCCCAGTGAATCAGTTACGAGTGGATCTGTTACCACTGGACCAGCCCCTAGTGAATCAGTTCCCAGAGTATCATTCCCAGTGTATCAGTCCCCAGTGAATCATTTCCCATGTCCAGTCCCCAGTGAATCAGGCCCCAGTGAATCAATCCCAGTGAATCACTCCCCAGTGAATCAGTCCCCCAGTGGATCAGTTCACAGTGGATCAGTTTTAGGTGAATCAGTTCCCACTGGACCAGTCACCAGTGAATCAGTTACCAGTGGATCAGTTCCCAGTGAATCAGTTCCAAGTGGATCAAATCCCAGTGAATCAGTTCCCAGTGGATCAGTTCCCAGTGAAATATCCCCCAGTGCATCAGTACCAGTGCATCAGTTCTTAATGAACCAGTTGCCAGTGGATCAGTTCCCAGTGAATCAGATCCCAGTGGATCAGTTCCTGGTGAATCAGTTCCCAGTGGATCAGTTCCCAGTGGATCAGTACCCAGTGAAACAGTCCCCAGTGGATCAGTACCAGTGGATCAGTCCCCAGTGAATCAGTCCCCAGTGGATCAGTACTAGTGAATCAGTCCCCAGTGAATCAGTTCCTAGTGGACCAGTCCCCAGTGAATCAGCCTTCAGTTAATCAGTTTCCAGTTAATCAGACACCAGTGATCCACTCCCCAGTGAATCAGTCAACAGTTAATGAATCGTCAGTGAATCAGTCACCAGTGAATCAGAACCAAGTGAATCAATCCCAGTGAATCAGTCTGCAGTTAATCAGTCCCCAGTGAATCAGTCTGCAGTTAATCAGTCACCAGTGAATCAGTCCCCAGAGAATCAATTCCCAGTGGCACAGTGCCAAGTTAAGTAGTCCCCAGTGGATCAGTACCAGTGGATCACTCCCCTGTGGCTCAGTTCTCAATAAATCAGTCCCCAGTGGATCAGTCCCCAGTGAATCAGTTCCCAGTGGATCAGTCCCCAGTGAATCAGTTCCCAGTGGATCAGTCCCCAGTGAATCAGTTCCCAGTGGATCAGTCCCCGGTGAATCAACCTTCAGTTAATGAATCATCAGTGAATCAGACCCAAGTGAATCAGTCTTCAATTAATCCGTTTTCAGTTAATCATCCACCAGTGATTCACTCCCCAGTGAATCAGTCAACAGTTAATGAATCGTCAGTGAATCAGTCACCAGTGAATCAGAACCAAGCGAATCAATCCCAGTGGATCAGTTCCCACTGGATCAGTCTTCAGAAATCGTTCCCAGTGGACCAGTCCCCAGTGAATCAGTTCCCAGTGGATCAGTCCCCAGTGAATCACTTCCAAGTGGATCAGTCCCCAGGGAATCAGTTCCCAGTGGATCAGCCCCCAGTGAATCAGTTCCCAGTGGATCAAATCCCAGTGAGTCAGTTCCCAGTGGATCAGTTCCCAGTGAAATTCTCCCCAGTGCATCAGTACCAGTGGATCAGTCCCCAGTGAATCAGGTTCCAGTGGATCAGTTTCCAGTGAATCAGTTCCCAGTGGATCAGTTCCCAGGGCATCAGTCCCCAGTGAAACATTCCCCAGTGGATCAGTACCAGTGGATAAGTCCCCTGTGGATCAGTTCTCAATAAGTCAGTCCCCAGTGGATCAGCCCCCAGTGAATCAGTTCCAGTGGATCAGTCCCTAGTAAAATAGTCCCCGGTGGATCAGTACCAGTGGATCAGTCCACAGCGAAACAGTTCTGAATGAATCCGTCTTCAGTTAATCAGAACCAAATGAAGCAGTCATAAGTTAATGAATTGTCAGTGAATCCATCACTGGTAAATCAATCCCAGTGAATCAGTTTGCAGTTAATCAGCCCCCAATGAATCAGCCTGTGGTCAATCAGTCTCCAGTGAATCAGTCCCCAGTGAATCAGATGCCAGTGAATCAATCCCAGTGAATCACTCCCCAGTGAATCAGCCCCCAGTGGATCAGTTCCCAGTGGATCAGTCTCCAGTGAATCCGTTCCCACTGGACCAGTCCCCAGTGAATCAGTTCCCAGTGGATCCGTTTCCAGTGAATCAGTTCCCAAAGGATCAGTTCCCAGTGAATCATTCCCCAGTGCATCAGAACCAGTGGATCAGTCCCCAGTGAAACAGTTCTGGATGAATCAGTCGCCAGTGTATCAGTCCCCAGTGAATCAGATCCCAGTGGATGAGTTCCCAGTGAATCAGTTCCCAGAGGATCAGTTCAGTGTGGATCAGTTCCCAGTGGATCTGTCCCGAGTGAAACAGTCCCCAGTAGATCAGTACCATTGGCTCAGTACCCAGTGAATCAGTTCCCAGTGGCTCATTGCCCAGTGAAATAGTCCCCAGTGGATCAGTACCCAGTGAATCAGTTCCCAGTGGTCCAGTCCCCAGTGAATCATATCCCAGTGGATAAGTTCCCAGTGGATCGGTTCCCAGTGGATCAGTCCCCAGTGAATCAGTTCTCAATGTATCAGTCCCCAGTGGATCAGTCCCCAGTGAATCAGATCCCAGTAGATCAGTCCCCAGTGAATCAGTTTCCAGTGGATCCGTTTCCAGTGAATCAGTTCCCAGTGGATCCATTCCCAGTGGATGAGCCCCAGTGAAACAGTTCTGACTGAATCAATCTTCAGTTAATCAGACCCCAGTGAACCATTCATCAGTTAATGAATCATCAGTGAATCAGTTCCAAGTGAATCAGACCCCAGTGAATCAATCCCAGTGAATCAGTCTGCAGTTAATCAGTCCCCAGTGAATCAGTCTGCAGTGAATTAGTCACCAGTGAATCCATCCCCAATGAATCAGACCCCAGTGAATCAATCCCAGTGGATCAATCTCCAGTGAATCAGTTCCCACTGGACCAGTCCGCAGTGAATCAGTTCCCAGTGGATCAATTCATCATTAACTAAACATTCAGTTAATCAGTTTCTTGTTAATTGGTCATGGGGAATCACGATCTAGTAAATAAGTCCCCAGTGAATCAGTTCCCAGTGGATCATTCCCCAGTGAATCAGTTACGAGTGGATCTGTTACCACTGGACCAGCCCCTAGTGAATCAGTTCCCAGAGTATCATTCCCAGTTTATCAGTCCCCAGTGAATCATTTCCCATGTCCAGTCCCCAGTGAATCAGGCCCCAGTGAATCAATCCCAGTGAATCACTCCCCAGTGAATCAGTCCCCCAGTGGATCAGTTCACAGTGGATCAGTCTTAGGTGAATCAGTTCCCACTGGACCAGTCACCACTGAATCAGTTACCAGTGGATCAGTTCCCAGTGAATCAGTTCCAAGTGGATCAAATCCCAGTGAATCAGTTCCCAGTGGATCAGTTCCCAGTGAAATTTCCCCCAGTGCATCAGTACCAGTGCATCAGTTCTTGATGAATCAGTTGCCAGTGGATCAGTTCCCAGTGAATCAGATCCCAGTGGATCAGTTCCTGGTGAATCAGTTCCCAGTGGATCAGTTCCCAGTGGATCAGTACCCAGTGAAACAGTCCCCAGTGGATCAGTACCAGTGGATCAGTCCCCAGTGAATAAGTCCCCAGTGGATCAGTACTAGTGAATCAGTCCCCAGAGAATCAATTCCCAGTGGCACAGTGCCGAGTTAAGTAGTCCCCAGTGGATCAGTACCAGTGGATCACTCCCCTGTGGCTCAGTTCTCAATAAATCAGTCCCCAGTGGATCAGTCCCCAGTGAATCAGTTCCCAGTGGATCAGTCCCCAGTGAATCAGTTCCCAGTGGATCAGTCCCCAGTGAATCAGTTCCCAGTGGATCAGTCCCCGGTGAATCAACCTTCAGTTAATGAATCATCAGTGAATCAGACCCAAGTGAATCAGTCTTCAATTAATCCGTTTTCAGTTAATCATCCACCAGTGATTCACTCCCCAGTGAATCAGTCAACAGTTAATGAATCGTCAGTGAATCAGTCACCAGTGAATCAGAACCAAGTGAATCAATCCCAGTGGATCAGTTCCCACTGGATCAGTCTTCAGAAATCGTTCCCAGTGGACCAGTCCCCAGTGAATCAGTTCCCAGTGGATCAGGCCCCAGTGAATCACTTCCAAGTGGATCAGTCCCCAGGGAATCAGTTCCCAGTGGATCAGCCCCCAGTGAATCAGTTCCCAGTGGATCAAATCCCAGTGAGTCAGTTCCCAGTGGATCAGTTCCCAGTGAAATTCTCCCCAGTGCATCAGTACCAGTGGATCAGTCCCCAGTGAATCAGGTTCCAGTGGATCAGTTTCCAGTGAATCAGTTCCCAGTGGATCAGTTCCCAGGGCATCAGTCCCCAGTGAAACATTCCCCAGTGGATCAGTACCAGTGGATAAGTCCCCTGTGGATCAGTTCTCAATAAGTCAGTCCCCAGTGGATCAGCCCCCAGTGAATCAGTTCCAGTGGATCAGTCCCTTGTAAAATAGTCCCCGGTGGATCAGTACCAGTGGATCAGTCCACAGCGAAACAGTTCTGAATGAATCAGTCTTCAGTTAATCAGAACCAAATGAAGCAGTCATAAGTTAATGAATTGTCAGTGAATCCATCACCGGTAAATCAATCCCAGTGAATCAGTTTGCAGTTAATCAGCCCCCAATGAATCAGCCTGTGGTCAATCAGTCTCCAGTGAATCAGTCCCCAGTGAATCAGATGCCAGTGAATCAATCCCAGTGAATCACTCCCCAGTGAATCAGCCCCCAGTGGATCAGTTCCCAGTGGATCAGTCTCCAGTGAATCCGTTCCCACTGGACCAGTCCCCAGTGAATCAGTTCCCAGTGGATCCGTTTCCAGTGAATCAGTTCCCAAAGGATCAGTTCCCAGTGAATCATTCCCCAGTGCATCAGAACCAGTGGATCAGTCCCCAGTGAAACAGTTCTGGATGAATCAGTCGCCAGTGTATCAGTCCCCAGTGAATCAGATCCCAGTGGATGAGTTCCCAGTGAATCAGTTCCCAGAGGATCAGTTCAGTGTGGATCAGTTCCCAGTGGATCTGTCCCGAGTGAAACAGTCCCCAGTAGATCAGTACCATTGGCTCAGTACCCAGTGAATCAGTTCCCAGTGGCTCATTGCCCAGTGAAATAGTCCCCAGTGGATCAGTACCCAGTGAATCAGTTCCCAGTGGTCCAGCCCCCAGTGAATCATATCCCAGTGGATAAGTTCCCAGTGGATCGGTTCCCATTGGATCAGTCCCCAGTGAATCAGTTCCCAATGAATCAGTCCCCAGTGGATCAGTCCCCAGTGAATCAGATGCCAGTAGATCAGTCCCCAGTGAATCAGTTTCCAGTGGATCAGTTTCCAGTGAATCAGTTCCCAGTGGATCCATTCCCAGTGGATCAGTCCCCAGTGAAACAGTTCTGAATGAATCAATCTTCAGTTAATCAGACCCCAGTGAATCAGTCATCAGTTAATGAATCATCAGTGAATCAGTTCCCAGTGAATCAGACCCCAGTGAATCAATCCCAGTGAATCAGTCTGCAGTTAATCAGTCCCCAGTGAATCAGTCTGCAGTTAATCAGTCACCAGTGAATCAGTGCCCAGTGAATCAATTCCCAGTGGCACGGTGCCGAGTTAAGTAGTCCCCAGTGGATCAGTACCAGTGGATCAGTCCCCTGTGGCTCAGTTCTCAATAAATCAGTCCCCAGTGGATCAGTCACCAGTGAATCATTTCCCAGTGGATCAGTCCCCAGGGAATCATTTCCCAGTGGATCAGTCCCCAGTGAATCATTTCCCAGTGGATCAGTTCACAGTGGCTCAGTCTTAGGTGAATCAGTTCCCACTGGACCAGTCCCCAGTGAATCATTTCCCAGTGGATCAGTCCCCAGTGAATCATTTCCCAGTGGATCAGTCACCAGTGAATCAGTTACCAGTGCATCAGTCCCCAGTGAATCAGATCCAAGTGGATCAAATCCCAGTGAATCATGTTCCTTTGGATCAGTCCCCAGTGAATCAGTTCCAAGTGGATCAAATCCCAGTGAATCAGTTCCCAGTGGATCAGTCCCCAGTGAATCAGTTCTGGATGAATCAGTCGCCAGTGGATCAGTTCCAAGTGGATCAAATCCCAATGAATCAGTTCCCAGTGGATCAGTCCCCAGTGAATCAGTTCTGGATGAATCAGTCGCCAGTGGATCAGTTCCCAGTGAATCAGATCCCAGTGAATCAGTTCCCAGTGGATCAGTTCCCAGTGAAATTTCCCCCAGTGCATCAGTACCAGTGCATCAGTTCTTGATGAATCAGTTGCCAGTGGATCAGTTCCCAGTGAATCAGTTCCAAGTGGATCAAATCCCAGTGAATCAGTTCCCAGTGGATCAGTTCCCAGTGAAATTTCCCCCAGTGCATCAGTACCAGTGCATCAGTTCTTGATGAATCAGTTGCCAGTGGATCAGTTCCCAGTGAATCAGATCCCAGTGGATCAGTTCCTGGTGAATCAGTTCCCAGTGGATCAGTTCCCAGTGGATCAGTACCCAGTGAAACAGTCCCCAGTGGATCAGTACCAGTGGATCAGTCCCCAGTGAATAAGTCCCCAGTGGATCAGTACTAGTGAATCAGTCCCCAGAGAATCAATTCCCAGTGGCACAGTGCCGAGTTAAGTAGTCCCCAGTGGATCAGTACCAGTGGATCACTCCCCTGTGGCTCAGTTCTCAATAAATCAGTCCCCAGTGGATCAGTCCCCAGTGAATCAGTTCCCAGTGGATCAGTCCCCAGTGAATCAGTTCCCAGTGGATCAGTCCCCAGTGAATCAGTTCCCAGTGGATCAGTCCCCGGTGAATCAACCTTCAGTTAATGAATCATCAGTGAATCAGACCAAAGTGAATCAGTCTTCAATTAATCCGTTTTCAGTTAATCATCCACCAGTGATTCACTCCCCAGTGAATCAGTCAACAGTTAATGAATCGTCAGTGAATCAGTCACCAGTGAATCAGAACCAAGTGAATCAATCCCAGTGGATCAGTTCCCACTGGATCAGTCTTCAGAAATCGTTCCCAGTGGACCAGTCCCCAGTGAATCAGTTCCCAGTGGATCAGTCCCCAGTGAATCACTTCCAAGTGGATCAGTCCCCAGGGAATCAGTTCCCAGTGGATCAGCCCCCAGTGAATCAGTTCCCAGTGGATCAAATCCCAGTGAGTCAGTTCCCAGTGGATCAGTTCCCAGTGAAATTCTCCCCAGTGCATCAGTACCAGTGGATCAGTCCCCAGTGAATCAGGTTCCAGTGGATCAGTTTCCAGTGAATCAGTTCCCAGTGGATCAGTTCCCAGGGCATCAGTCCCCAGTGAAACATTCCCCAGTGGATCAGTACCAGTGGATAAGTCCCCTGTGGATCAGTTCTCAATAAGTCAGTCCCCAGTGGATCAGCCCCCAGTGAATCAGTTCCAGTGGATCAGTCCCTAGTAAAATAGTCCCCGGTGGATCAGTACCAGTGGATCAGTCCACAGCGAAACAGTTCTGAATGAATCAGTCTTCAGTTAATCAGAACCAAATGAAGCAGTCATAAGTTAATGAATTGGCAGTGAATCCATCACCGGTAAATCAATCCCAGTGAATCAGTTTGCAGTTAATCAGCCCCCAATGAATCAGCCTGTGGTCAATCAGTCTCCAGTGAATCAGTCCCCAGTGAATCAGATGCCAGTGAATCAATCCCAGTGAATCACTCCCCAGTGAATCAGCCCCCAGTGGATCAGTTCCCAGTGGATCAGTCTCCAGTGAATCCGTTCCCACTGGACCAGTCCCCAGTGAATCAGTTCCCAGTGGATCCGTTTCCAGTGAATCAGTTCCCAAAGGATCAGTTCACAGTGAATCATTCCCCACTGCATCAGAACCAGTGGATCAGTCCCCAGTGAAACAGTTCTGGATGAATCAGTCGCCAGTGTATCAGTCCCCAGTGAATCAGATCCCAGTGGATGAGTTCCCAGTGAATCAGTTCCCAGAGGATCAGTTCAGTGTGGATCAGTTCCCAGTGGATCTGTCCCGAGTGAAACAGTCCCCAGTAGATCAGTACCATTGGCTCAGTACCCAGTGAATCAGTTCCCAGTGGCTCATTGCCCAGTGAAATAGTCCCCAGTGGATCAGTACCCAGTGAATCAGTTCCCAGTGGTCCAGCCCCCAGTGAATCATATCCCAGTGGATAAGTTCCCAGTGGATCAGTTCCCAGTGGATCAGTCCCCAGTGAATCAGTTCTCAATGAATCAGTCCCCAGTGGATCAGTCCCCAGTGAATCAGATCCCAGTAGATCAGTCCCCAATGAATCAGTTTCCAGTGGATCAGTTTCCAGTGAATCCGTTCCCAGTGGATCCATTCCCAGTGGATCAGTCCCCAGTGAAACAGTTCTGAATGAATCAATCTTCAGTTAATCAGACCCCAGTGAATCAGTCATCAGTTAATGAATCATCAGTGAATCAGTTCCCAGTGAATCAGACCCCAGTGAATCAATCCCAGTGAATCAGTCTGCAGTTAATCAGTCCCCAGTGAATCAGTCTGCAGTTAATCAGTCACCAGTGAATCAGTGCCCAGTGAATCAATTCCCAGTGGCACGGTGCTGAGTTAAGTAGTCCCCAGTGGATCAGTACCAGTGGATCAGTCCCCTGTGGCTCCGTTCTCAATAAATCAGTCCCCAGTGGATCAGTCCCCAGTGAATCAGTTCCCAGTGGATCAGTTCCCAGTGAATCAGTTCCCAGTGGATCAGTCCCCAGTGAATCAACATTCAGTTAATGAATCATCAGTGAATCAGACCCAACTGAATCAGTCTTCAATAAATCCGTTTTCAGTTAATCAGACACCAGTGATTCACTCCCCAGTGAATCAGTCAACAGTTAATGAATCGTCAGTGAATCAGTCACCAGTGAATCAGAACCAAGTGAATCAATCCCAGTGGATCAGTCTTCAGAAATCGTTCCCAGTGGACCAGTCCCCAGTGAATCAGTTCCCAGTGGATCAGTTCCCAGTGAATCACTTCCCAGTGGATCAGTCCCCAGGGAATCAGTTCCCAGTGGATCAGCCCCCAGTGAATCAGTTCCCAGTGGATCAAATCCCAGTGAATCAGTTCCCAGTGGATCAGTTCCCAGTGAAATTCTCCCCAGTGCATCAGTACCAGTGGATCAGTCCCCAGTGAATCAGATTCCAGTGGATCAGTTTCCAGTGAATCAGTTCCCAGTGGATCAGTTCCCAGGGCATCAGCCCCCAGTGAAACATTCCCCAGTGGATCAGTACCAGTGGATAAGTCCCCTGTGGATCAGTTCTCAATAAATCAGTCCCCAGTGGATCAGTCCCCAGTGAATCAGTTCCCACTGGACCAGTCCCCAGTGAATCAGTTCCCAGTGGATCAATTCGTCATTAACTAAACATTCAGTTAATCAGTTTCTTGTTAATTAGTCATGGGGAATCACGATCTAGTAAATAAGTCCCCAGTGAATCAGTTCCCAGTGGATCATTCCCCAGTGAATCAGTTACGAGTGGATCTGTTACCACTGGACCAGCCCCTAGTGAATCAGTTCCCAGATTATCATTCCCAGTGTATCAGTCCCCAGTGAATCATTTCCCATGTCCAGTCCCCAGTGAATCAGTTCCCAGTGGATCAGTTCTCAGTGGATCGCTTCCCAGTGGATCCGTCACCAGTGAATCAGTTCTCAATGAATCAGTCCACAGTGGATCAGTCCCGAGTGAATCAGTTCCCAGTGGATCAGTCCCCAGTGAAACAGTTCCCAGTGGATCAGTTTCCAATGAATCAGTTCCCAGTGGATCCGTTCCCAGTGAATCAGACCCAAAGAATCAGTGTGCAGTTAATCAGTCCCCAGTGAATCAGTCTGCAGTTAATCAGTCACCAGTGAATCAGTCACCAGTGAATCAGGCCCCAGTGAATCAGACCCCAGTGAATCAATCCCAGTGAATCACTCCCCGGTGAATCAGTCCCCAGTGGATCAGTTCACAATGGCTCAGTCTTAGGTGAATCAGTTCCCACTGGACCAGTCACCAGTGAATCATTTCCCAGTGGATCAGTCCCCAGGGAATCATTTCCCAGTGGATCAGTCCCCAGTGAATCATTTCCCAGTGGATCAGTTCACAGTGGCTCAGTCTTAGGTGAATCAGTTCCCACTGGACCAGTCCCCAGTGAATCATTTCCCAGTGGATCAGTCCCCAGTGAATCATTTCCCAGTGGATCAGTCCCCAGTGAATCAGTTACCAGTGCATCAGTCCCCAGTGAATCAGATCCAAGTGGATCAAATCCCAGTGAATCAGGTTCCTTTGGATCAGTCCCCAGTGAATCAGTTCCAAGTGGATCAAATCCCAGTGAATCAGTTCCCAGTGGATCAGTCCCCAGTGAATCAGTTCTGGATGAATCAGTCGCCAGTGGATCAGTTCCCAGTGAATCAGATCCCAGTGGATCAGTTCCCAGTGGATCAGTCCCCAGTGAAACAGTCCCCAGTGGACAGGTACCAGTGGATCAGTCCCCAGTGAATCAGTTCCTACTGGATCAGTCCCCAGTGAACCTGTTCCAAGTGGATCAAATCCCAGTGAATCAGTTCCCAGTGGATCAGTTCCCAGTGAAATTTCCCCCAGTGCATCAGTACCAGTGGATCAGTTCTTGATGAATCAGTTGCCAGTGGATCAGTTCCCAGTGAATCAGGTCCCAGTGGATCAGTTCCTGGTGAATCAGTTCCCAGTGGATCAGTTCCCAGTGGATCAGTCCCCAGTGAAACAGTCCCCAGTGGATCAGTACCAGTGGATCAGTTCCCAGTGAAACTGTCCCCAGTGGATCAGTACCAGTGGATCAGTCCCCAGTGAATCAGTTCCTAGTGGATCAGTCCACAGTGAATCAGCCTTCAGTTAATCAGTTTTCAGTTAATCAGACAGCAGTGATCCACTCCCCAGTGAATCAGTCAACAGTTAATGAATCGTCAGTGAATCAGTCACCAGTGAATCAGAACCAAGTGAATCAATCCCAGTGAATCAGTCTGCAGTTAATCAGTCTCCAGTTAATCAGTCTGCAGTTAATCAGTCACCAGTGAATCAGTCCCCAGTGAATCAATTCCCAGTGGCACAGTGCCGAATTAAGTAGTCCCCAGTGGATCAGTACCAGTGGATCAGTCCCCTGTGGCTCAGTTCTCAATAATTCAGTCCCCAGTGGATCAGTCCCCAGTGAATCAGTTCCCAGTGGATCAGTCCCCAGTGAATCAGTTCCCAGTGGATCAGTCCCCGGTGAATCAACCTTCAGTTAATGAATCATCAGTGAATCAGACCCAAGTGAATCAGTCTTCAATTAATCCGTTTTCAGTTAATCAGACACCAGTGATTCACTCCCCAGTGAATCAGTCAACAGTTAATGAATCGTCAGTGAATCAGTCACCAGTGAATCAGTAGCAAGTGAATCAATCCCAGTGGATCAGTTCCCAGTGGCTCAGTCTCCAGAAATCATTCCCAGTGGACCAGTCCCCAGTGAATCCGTTCCCAGTGGATCAGTTCCCAGTGAATCACTTCACAGTGGATCAGTCCCCAGGGAATCAGTTCCCAGTGGATCAGCCCCCAGTGAATCAGTTCGCAGTGGATCAAATCCCAGTGAATCAGTTCCCAGTGGATCAGTTCCCAGTGAAATTCTCCCCACTTCAACAGTACCAGTGGATCAGTCCCCAGTGAATCAGATTCCAGTGGATCAGTTTCCAGTGAATCAGTTCCCAGTGGATCAGTTCCCAGGGGATCAGTCCCCAGTGGATCAGTCCCTAGAGAATCAGTTCCAGTGGATCAGTCCACAGTGAAACAGTTCTGAATGAATCAGTCTTCAGTTAATCAGAACCCAATGAAGCAGTCATAAGTTAATGAATTGTCAGTGAATCCGTCACCGGTGAATCAATCCCAGTGAATCAGTTTGCAGTTAATCAGCCACCAATGAATCAGCCTGTGGTCAATCAGTCTCCAGTGAATCAGTCCCCAGTGAATCAGATGCCAGTGAATCAATCCCAGTGAATCACTCCCCAGTGAATCAGCCCCCAGTGGATCAGTTCCCAGTGGATCAATCTCCAGTGAATCCATTCCCACTGGACCAGTCCCCAGTGAATCAGTTCCCAGTGGGTCAGTTTCCAGTGAATCAGTTCCCAAAGGATCAGTTCCCAGTGAATCATTCCCCAGTGCATCAGAACCAGTGAATCAGTCCCCAGTGAAACAGTTCTGGATGAATCAGTCGCCAGTGTATCCTTCCCCAGTGAATCAGATCCCAGTGGATGAGTTCCCAGTGAATCAGTTCCCAGAGGATCAGTTCAGTGTGGATCAGTTCCCAGTGGATCTGTCCCAAGTGAACCAGTCCCCAGTAGATCAGTACCATTGGATCAGTACCCAGTGAATCAGTTCCCAGTGGCTCATTGCCCAGTGAAATAGTCCCCAGTGGATCAGTACCCAGTGAATCAGTTCCCAGTGGTCCAGTCCCCAGTGAATCATATCCCAGTGGATAAGTTCCCAGTGGATCGGTTCCCAGGGCATCAGCCCCCAGTGAAACATTCCCCAGTGGATCAGTACCAGTGGATAAGTCCCCTGTGGATCAGTTCTCAATAAATCAGTCCCCAGTGGATCAGTCCCCAGTGAATCAGTTCCAGTGGATCAGTCCCTAGTAAAATAGTCCCCGGTGGATCAGTACCAGTGGATCAGTCCACAGTGAAACAGTTCTGAATGAATCAGTCTTCAGTTAATCGGAACCCAATGAAGCAGTCATAAGTTAATGAATTGTCAGTGAATCCATCACCGGTGAATCAATCCCAGTGAATCACTCCCCAGTGAATCAGCCCCCATTGGATCAGCTCCCAGTGGATCAGTCTCCAGTGAATCTGTTCCCACTGGACCAGTCCCCAGTGAATCAATTCCCAGTGGATCAGTTTCCAGTGAATCAGTTCACAAAGGATCAGTTCCCAGTGAATCATTCCCCAGTGCATCAGAACCAGTGAATCAGTCCCCAGTGAAACAGTTCTGGATGAATCAGTCGCCAGTGTATCAGTCCCCAGTGAATCAGATCCCAGTGGATGAGTTCCCAGTGAATCAGTTCCCAGAGGATCAGTTCAGTGTGGATCAGTTCCCAGTGGATCTGTCCCAAGTGAAACAGTCCCCAGTAGATCAGTACCATTGGCTCAGTACCCAGTGAATCAGTTCCCAGTGGCTCATTGCCCAGTGAAATAGTCCCCAGTGGATCAGTACCCAGTGAATCAGTTCCCAGTGGTCCAGTCCCCAGTGAATCATATCCCAGTGGATAAGTTCCCAGTGGATCGGTTCCCAGTGGATCAGTCCCCAGTGAATCAGTTCTCAATGAATCAGTCCCCAGTGGATCAGTCCCCAGTGAATCAGATCCCAGTAGATCAGTCCCCAGTGAATCAGTTTCCAGTGGATCAGTTTCCAGTGAATCAGTTCCCAGTGGATCCATTCCCAGTGGATCAGTCCCCAGTGAAACAGTTCTGAATGAATCAATCTTCAGTTAATCAGACCCCAGTGAATCATTCATCAGTTAATGAATCATCATTGAATCAGTTCCCAGTGAATCAGACCCCAGTGAATCAATCCCAGTGAATCAGTCTGCAGTTAATCAGTCCCCAGTGAATCAGTCTGCAGTTAATCAGTCACCAGTGAATCCATCCCCAATGAATCAGACCCCAGTGAATCAATCCCAGTGGATCAATATCCAGTGAATCAGTTCCCACTGGACCAGTCCCCAGTGACTCAGTTCCCAGTGGATCAATTCATCATTAACTAAACATTCAGTTAATCAGTTTCTTGTTAATTAGTCATGGGGAATCACGATCTAGTAAATAAGTCCCCAGTAAATCAGTTCCCAGTGGATCATTCCCCAGTGAATCAGTTACGAGTGGATCTGTTACCACTGGACCAGCCCCTAGCGAATCAGTTCCCAGAGTATCATTCCCAGTATATCAGTCCCCAGTGAATCATTTCCCATGTCCAGTCCCCAGTGAATCAGTTCCCAGTGGATCAGTTCTCAGTGGATCGCTTCCCAGTGGATCCGTCACCAGTGAATCAGTTCTCAATGAATCAGTCCACAGTGGATCAGTCCCGAGTGAATCAGTTCCCAGTGGATCAGTCCCCAGTGAAACAGTTCCCAGTGGATCAGTTTCCAATGAATCAGTTCCCAGTGGATCCGTTCCCAGTGAATCAGACCCAAAGAATCAGTGTGCAGTTAATCAGTCCCCAGTGAATCAGTCTGCAGTTAATCAGTCACCAGTGAATCAGTCACCAGTGAATCAGGCCCCAGTGAATCAGACCCCAGTGAATCAATCCCAGAGAATCACTCCCCAGTGAATCAGTCCCCAGTGGATCAGTTCACAATGGCTCAGTCTTAGGTGAATCAGTTCCCACTGGACCAGTCACCAGTGAATCATTTCCCAGTGGATCAGTCCCCAGGGAATCATTTCCCAGTGGATCAGTCCCCAGTGAATCATTTCCCAGTGGATCAGTTCACAGTGGCTCAGTCTTAGGTGAATCAGTTCCCACTGGACCAGTCCCCAGTGAATCATTTCCCAGTGGATCAGTCCCCAGTGAATCATTTCCCAGTGGATCAGTCCCCAGTGAATCAGTTACCAGTGCATCAGTCCCCAGTGAATCAGATCCAATTGGATCAAATCCCAGTGAATCAGTTCCCAGTGGATCAGTCCCCAGTGAATCAGTTCTGGATGAATCAGTCGCCAGTGGATCAGTTCCCAGTGAATCAGATCCCAGTGGATCAGTTCCCAGTGGATCAGTCCCCAGTGAAACAGTCCCCAGTGGACAGGTACCAGTGGATCAGTCCCCAGTGAATCAGTTCCTACTGGATCAGTTCCCAGTGAATCTGTTCCAAGTGGATCAAATCCCAGTGAATCAGTTCCCAGTGGATCAGTTCCCAGTGAAATTTCCCCCAGTGCATCAGTACCAGTGGATCAGTTCTTGATGAATCAGTTGCCAGTGGATCAGTTCCCAGTGAATCAGGTCCCAGTGGATCAGTTCCTGGTGAATCAGTTCCCAGTGGATCAGTTCCCAGTGGATCAGTCCCCAGTGAAACAGTCCCCAGTGGATCAGTACCAGTGGATCAGTTCCCAGTGAAACAGTCCCCAGTGGATCAGTACCAGTGGATCAGTCCCCAGTGAATCAGTTCCTAGTGGATCAGTCCACAGTGAATCAGCCTTCAGTTAATCAGTTTTCAGTTAATCAGACACCAGTGATCCACTCCCCAGTGAATCAGTCAACAGTTAATGAATCGTCAGTGAATCAGTCACCAGTGAATCAGAACCAAGTGAATCAATCCCAGTGGATCAGTCTGCAGTTAATCAGTCTCCAGTTAATCAGTCTGCAGTTAATCAGTCACCAGTGAATCAGTCCCCAGTGAATCAATTCCCAGTGGCACAGTGCCGAATTAAGTAGTCCCCAGTGGATCAGTCCCCTGTGGCTCAGTTCTCAATAATTCAGTCCCCAGTGGATCAGTCCCCAGTGAATCGGTTCCCAGTGGATCAGTCCCCAGTGAATCAGTTCCCAGTGGATCAGTCCCCGGTGAATCAACCTTCAGTTAATGAATCATCAGTGAATCAGACCCAAGTGAATCAGTCTTCAATTAATCCGTTTTCAGTTAATCAGACACCTGTGATTCACTCCCCAGTGAATCAGTCAACAGTTAATGAATCGTCAGTGAATCAGTCACCAGTGAATCAGAAGCAAGTGAATCAATCCCAGTGGATCAGTTCCCAGTGGCTCAGTCTCCGGAAATCATTCCCAGTGGACCAGTCCCCAGTGAATCCGTTTCCAGTGTATCAGTTCCCAGTGAATCACTTCCCAGTGGATCAGTCCCCAGGGAATCAGTTCCCAGTGGATCAGCCCCCAGTGAATCAGTTCGCAGTGGATCAAATCCCAGTGAATCAGTTCCCAGTGAAATTCTCCCCAGTGCATCAGTACCAGTGGATCAGTCCCCAGTGAATCAGATTCCAGTGGATCAGTTTCCAGTGAATCAGTTCCCAGTGGATCAGTTCCCAGGGGATCAGTCCCCAGTGAAACATTCCCCAGTGGATCAGTACCAGTGGATAA
Source organism: Somniosus microcephalus (assembly GCF_052327205.1). Lineage (NCBI taxonomy): Eukaryota > Metazoa > Chordata > Chondrichthyes > Squaliformes > Somniosidae > Somniosus > Somniosus microcephalus. Next base: position 79,212,106 of record NC_141004.1, read on the forward strand.
GTCCCCTGTGGATCAGTTCTCAATAAATCAGTCCCCAGTGGATCAGTCCCTAGTGAATCAGTTCCAGTGGATCAGTCCACAGTGAAACAGTTCTGAATGAATCAGTCTTCAGTTAATCAGAACCCAATGAAGCAGTCATAAGTAAATGAATTGTCAGTGAATCCGTCACCGGTGAATCAATCCCAGTGAATCAGTTTGCAGTTAATCAGCCACCAATGAATCAGCCTGTGGTCAATCAGTCTCCAGTGAATCAGTCCCCAGTGAATCAGATGCCAGTGAATCAATCCCAGTGAATCACTCCCCAGTGAATCAGCCCCCAGTGGATCAGTTCCCAGTGGATCAATCTCCAGTGAATCAGTTCCCAAAGGATCAGTTCCCAGTGAATCATTCCCCAGTGTATCAGAACCAGTGGATCAGTCCCCAGTGAAACAGTTCTGGATGAATCAGTTGCCAGTGTATCAGTCCCCAGTGAATCAGATCCCAGTGGATGAGTTCCCAGTGAATCAGTCCCAGAGGATCAGTTCAGTGTAGATCAGTTCCCAGTAGATCTGTCCCGAGTGAAACAGTCCCCAGTAGATCAGTACCATTGGATCAGTACCCAGTGAATCAGTTCCCAGTAGCTCATTGCCCAGTGAAATAGTCCCCAGTGGATCAGTACCCAGTGAATCAGTTCCCAGTGGTCCAGTCCCCAGTGAATCAGATCCCAGTGAATAAGTTCCCAGTGGATCGGTTCCCAGTGGATCAGTCCCCAGTGAATCAGTTCTCAATGAATCAGTCCCCAGTGGATCAGTCCCCAGTGAATCAGTTTCCAGTGGATCAGTTTCCTGTGAATCAGTTCCCAGTGGATCCATTCCCAGTGGATCAGTCCCCAGTGAAACAGTTCTGAATGAATCAATCTTCAGTTAATCAGACCCCAGTGAATCAGTCATCAGTTAATGAATCATCAGTGAATCAGTCATGAGTGAATCAGTTCCCAATGAATCAGACCCCAGTGAATCAATCCCAGTGAATCAGTCTGCAGTTAATCAGTCCCCAGTGAATCAGTCTGCAGTTAATCAGTCGCCAGTGAATCCATCCCCAATGAATCAGACCCCAGTGATTCAATCCCAGTGGATCAATCTCCAGTGAATCAGTTCCCACTGGACCAGTCCCCAGTGAATCAGTTTCCAGTGGATCAATTCATCATTAACTAAACATTCAGTTAATCAGTTTCTTGTTAATTAGTCATGGGGAATCACGATCAAGTAAATATGTCCCCAGTGAATCAGTTCACAGTGGATCATTCCCCAGTGAATCAGTTACGAGTGGATCTGTTGCCACTGGACCAGCCCCTAGTGAATCAGTTCCCAGAGTATCATTCCCAGTGTATCAGTCCCCAGTGAATCATTTACCACTGGTCCAGTCCCCAGTGAATCAGTTCCCAGTGGATCAGTTCTCAGTGGATTGGTTCCCAGTGGATCCGTCACCAGTGAATCAGTTCCTCAATGAATCAGTCCACAGTGGATCAGTCCCCAGTGAATCAGTTCCCAGTGGATCCATCCCCAGTGATACAGTTCCCAGTGGATCAGTTTCCAATGAATCAGTTCCCAGTGGATCTGTTCCCAGTGAATCAGTCACCAGTGAATCAGTCACCAGTGAATCAGGCCCCAGTGAATCAGGCCCCAGTGAATCAATCCCAGTGAATCACTCCCCAGTGAATCAGTCCCCAGTGGATCAGTTCACAGTGGCTCACTTAGGTGAATCAGTTCCCACTGGACCAGTCACCAGTGAATCATTTCCCAGTGGATCAGTCCCCAGTGAATCATTTCCCAGTGGATCAGTCCCCAGTGAATCATTTCCCAGTGGATCAGTCCCCAGTAAATCAGTTACCAGTGCATCAGTCCCCAGTGAATCAGTTCCAAGTGGATCAAATCCCAGTGAATCAGTTTCCTTTGGATCAGTCCCCAGTGAATCAGTTCCAAGTGGATCAAATCCCAGTGAATCAGTTCCCAGTGGATCAGTCCCCAGTGAATCAGTTCTGGATGAATCAGTCACCAGTGGATCAGTTCCCAGTGAATCAGATCCCAGTGGATCAGTTCCCAGTGGATCAGTCCCCAGTGAAACAGTCCCCAGTGGATCAGTACCAGTGGATCAGTCCCCAGTGAATCAGTTCCTAGTGGATCAGTCCCCAGTGAATCAGCCTGCAGTTAATCAGTTTTCAGTTAATCAGACACCAGTGATTCACTCCCCAGTGAATCAGTCAACAGTTAATGAATCGTCAGTGAATCAGTCACCAGTGAATCAGAACCAAGTGAATCAATCCCAGTGAATCAGTCTACAGTTAATCAGTCCCTAGTTAATCAGTCTGCAGTGAATCAGTACCAAGTGAATCAATCCCAGTGAATCAGTCTACAGTTAATCAGTCCCTAGTTAATCAGTCTGCAGTTAATCAGTCACCAGTGAATCAGTTCTCAATGAGTCAGTCCCCAGTGAATCAGTTCCCAGTGGATCAGTTCCCAGTGGATCAGTCTCCAGTGAAACAGTTTTGAATGTATCTGTCTTCAGTGAATCAGCCTCCAGTTAATCAGTCTTCTGTTAATGAATCGTCAGTGAAGCAGTCACCAGTGAATCAGTCCCCAGTGAAACAAGCACAGTGAATCAGTCCCCAGTGAATCAGACCCCAGTGAATCAATCCCAGTGAATCAGTTCCCAGTGGATCATTCCCCAGTGAATCAGTTACCAATGGATCTGTTTCCACTTGACCAGCCCCCAGTGAATCAATCCCAGTGAATCAGTTCCCAGTGTATCAGTCCCCAGTGAATCAGTTCCCAGTGGGTCAGTTCCCAGTGGGTCAGGCCTAGTGGATCATGCCTAGTGGATCAGTTCCCAGTGAATCAGTTCCCAGTGGATCAGTACCCAGTGAATCAGTTCCCAGTGGATCAATCCCCAATGAATCAGTTCCCATTGGCTCGTTGCCCAGTGAAATAGTCCCCAGTGGATCAGTCCCCTGTGGATCAGTTCTCAATAAATCAGTCCCCAGTGGATCAGTCCCCAGTGAATCAGTTCCCAGTGGATCAGTCCCCAGTGAATCAGTTCCCAGTGGATCAGTCCCCAGTGAATCAGCCTTCAGTTAATGAATCATCAGTGAATTAGACCCCAGTGAATCAGTCTCCAGTGAATCACTTCCAAGTGAATAAGTCACCAGTAAATCAGACCCCAATGAATCAGTCCCCATTGAATCAGTCTTCAGTTAGTTCCCAGTGAATCAGTGCCCAGTGAATCAGTCCCCAGTGGATCAGTTCACAGTGGCTCAGTCTTAGGTGAATCAGTTCCCACTGGACCAGTCACCAGTGAATCATTTCCCAGTGGATCAGTCCCCAGTGAATCATTTCCCAGTGGATCATTCCCCAGTGAATCATTCCCCAGTGAATCATTCCCCAGTGATTCAGTCCCCAGTGATTCAGTCCCCAGTGGATCAGTCACCAGTGAATCAGGACCCAGTGAATCATTCTCCAGTGATTCAGACTCCAGTGAATCATTCTCCAATGACTCAGACCCCAGTGAATCATTCTCCAGTGAATCCGTTTTCAGTTAATCAGACCCCAGTGAATCTGTAATCAGGGACAAAATTAAGTCACTTGGACAAGTGTGGATTAATTAAGGAAAGCCAGCAGAGATTTGTTAAAGGCAAATCGTGTTTAACTAAGTTGATTGAATTTTTTGATGAGGTAACAGAGAGGTTTGATGAGGGTAATGCGGTTGACGTAATGTACATGGATTTCCAAAAGGCGTTCGACAAAGTGCCACATAATAGGCTCGCCAGCAAAGTTGAAGCCCATGGAATAAAAGGGACAGTGGCAGCATGGATACGGAATTGGCTAAGTGACATGCACCACAGAATAGTGGCGAACGGCTGTTTTTTGGACTGGAGGAACATATAAAGTATAGTGTACAGTGAGGAGAACGATAGACTCCAGGCAGACAGACAGGCTGGTGAAATGGACGGACACGTGGCAGATGAAACTTAACGCAGAAAAGTGCAAAGTGATACATTTTGGTAGAATGAGAGGACATATAAACTAAAGGGTACAATCCTAAAGGGGGTGCACGAAGAGAGAGACCTGGGGGTATATGTGCACAAATCGTTGAAGACGGCAGGGCAGGTTGAGAAAGCAGTTAAACAGGCTTACAAGATCCTAGGCTTCATAAATAGAGGTATAGCGTACAAAAGTGTGGAAATTATGATGAACCTGTATAAAACACTGGTTCGGCCCCAACTGGAGTACTGTGTCCAATTCAAGGCGCCACACTTTAGGAAGGATGTGAAGGCCTAAGAGAGGTGCAGAAAAGATTTACAAGAATGATTCTAGGAATGAGGGACTTCACTTACATTGATAGACTGGAGAAGCTGGGGTTGTTCTCTTTGGAGCAGAGAAGATTGAGATTTGATAGAGGTGTCCAAAACCATGATGGGTCTGAACAGAGTAGAGAAACTGTTCCCATTGGCAGAAGGGTTGAGAACCCAGCTCTGTGACTCCATTCCCAGTGAATCAGTCCTCAGCGATTTTTCCCAAATGAATGAGTTCCCGGTGAATCAGTCTCCATTGGATCATTCCCCAGGGAATCAGCCCCCAGTGGTTCAGTCCCCAGGAAATCAGCCCCCAGTGGTTCAGTCCCCAGGGAATCAGCCCCCAGTGGTTCAGTCCCCAGGGAATCAGCCCCCAGTGGTTCAGTCCCCAGGGAATCAGCCCCCAGTGGTTCAGTCCCCAGGAAATCAGCCCCCAGTGGTTCAGTCCCCAGGGAATCAGCCCCCAGTGGTTCAGTCCCCAGGGAATCAGCCTCCAGTGGTTCAGTCCCCAGGGAATCAGCCCCCAGTGGTTCAGTCCCCAGGGAATCAGCCCCCAGTGGTTCAGTCCCCAGGGAATCAGCCCCCAGTGGTTCAGCCCCCAGGGAATCAGCCCCCAGGGAATCAGCCCCCAGTGGTTCAGTCCCCAGGGAATCAGCCCCCAGTGGTTCAGTCCCCAGGGAATCAGCCCCCAGTGGTTCAGTCCCCAGGGAATCAGCCCCCAGTGGTTCAGTCCCCAGGGAATCAGCCCCCAGTGGTTCAGTCCCCAGGGAATCAGCCCCCAGTGGTTCAGTCCCCAGGGAATCAGCCCCCAGTGGTTCAGTCCCCAGGGAATCAGCCCCCAGTGGTTCAGTCCCCAGGGAATCAGCCCCCAGTGGTTCAGTCCTCAGGGAATCAGTCCCCAGTCGTTCAGTCCCCAGTGGTTCAGTCCCCAGGGGGTCGGTTCCCATTGGCTCAGTATTCAGTTCCCAGTGATTCAGGTTAGTTAATGAGTTCCCAGTGAATCAGTTCCAAGTTAATCAGTCATCAGTTAATTAGTTCCCCGTGAATCGGTTCCCAGTTAATCAATTCTCAGTTAATTACACAGATCAGTTGCGATTAATTCAGTATTCAGTGAATCAGGCTCCAAAAAAAGTTCCCAGCGGCTCCTAAACCAGTAGATATGTTCCCAGTGAATCAGGCCTCTTTTAATTAGTTCCCAGTGAATTAGTCTACTGTGAATCAGTCTTTAATTACTCAACTCTCAGTGACTCCATTCCCAGTGAAACAGTCCCCAGTGGTCAGTTTTAGGGGCAGAAATCTGCTGAGGATTCAAACATGGAGTTCCAGGAACGATGAACACAGATTTGGGAGGCGACAGCATGTTTAAGGACTTGAGAGGAAAGGGATTTTGGAGATGGGGCAGTACTATGCAAGGACGGAGGGGCCATTTAAGTTGCACAGGGCTCAGCCGTTCCCACGCACCCAGCTCACCGGCTTTCAAATAGGACAAATCGCGCATGTGCAGTTTTTTGAATAGGCCGCGCAGCCAAAAAAAATTAAGGGCAACATTGGTAAAAGGTTTTTTTTTCCCCCCAGGAGAGGGTGATGATGAGGCAGATTTGAAAGAGAGGGTGACAGTATCGGAGGAGAACCGTTAACAATATCAGCTAACATGGGCGCCAGGAAGAACCAGCACAGGAGACCATTCGGCCCATTGTGTCTGTTCTGGCTCTTTGCCTATAGCCTTGCAAATTTATCCCTTCAAGTATTTATCCAATTCTCTTTTGGAAGTTATGAGGCAGTGCATTCCAGATCACAACCCGTTGCATAATTGTTTTCCCTCATCACCTGTGGTTCTTTTACCAATTACCTGCTTACTGATCCTTCTGCCACGGGAAAGTTGCTCCTTATTTACTCTGAGCAAAACCCTTTGTGATTTTGAACTCTATTAAATGCCCCCTTAACCATCTCAGCTCAAAGGAGAAAACTAGTTTTTCTAGTCTCTCCACAGAACTGAAGTCTTTCCTCCCTCGTACCAGTCTCGTAAATCTCTTCTGCACCCTCTCCAAGGCCTCGACACCCTTGCTAAAGTGTGATGTCCACAATACTCCAGCTGGGGCCTAACCAGTGTTTTAAAGGTTTAGCACAACTTGCTTGCTTTTGTACTCTATGCCTCTATTTATAAAGCCATGGTTCATATGTCTTTTTAACAGCCTTCTGAACTTGTCCTGCCACCCGTTTTCCATGCGGACTGGGTGTTGTTTCTACTTCAAGCACTGCCAATCTTAAGTACCTTCTCTATCTATTTTTATCCTATCCAACTTCTCTACTACTTCCGCCTTTGCTGTGACAATGGCAGCTTCTTCTTTAGTGAAGACAGATGCAAAGTACTTATTTAGTACCTCAGCCATGCCCTCTGCCTCCACAAGAACAGCTAATTTTGGGTCCTAATATGCCCTACCCTTCCTTTAACTAGCCTTTCACTATTTGTATGTCTATAAAAGACTTTTGGGTTCATTTTTTAGGTTACCTGCTAATCAAGTCTCATAAAAACAGAAAATGCTGTTTGTTTCTTTTTCAGATTTCCAGCATGCACAGTATTTTGCTTTAGTATTAATCTATTCTCATATACTCTCTTGGCCCTCATTTTCTTTTTCAGTTCTCTGCTGTACCTTTTGTATTCAGCTTGGTTCTCTGAATTATGATAAGCCTCTTTTTTCTGTTTCATTTTAAAATCTCTATCTTTAGTCATACCAGGAGCTCTAGCTTTGGATGTCCTTCCTTTCCCCTTGTGGGAATGTGTCTACTCTGTACCCGAACTATCTCCCATTGCTCATTTACTGTTTTTTCTGCCAATCTTTGTTGCCAATCCACCTGGGCCAGATCCCTTTTCAACTCACTGAAATTAGCCCTCCTCCAGTTGACTATTTTCACATTTGATTTTTCCTTGTCCTTTTCCGTAACTACTCTGAACCTAATGATCGTGATGCTCCCCCAGTGAAACAGGCTCCACTTACCCCACTTCATTCCCCAGAACCAGATCCAGGACTGCTTCCTTCCTCGCTGGGCTGGAAACATACTAATTAAGAAAGTTCTCCTGTACACATTGTGTAAAAGCACTCAGACATTTATAACATTGACAACTCTATGTAAGGACACTAAATTAACAAACTCATGTCCTGTGTACACATAAAATTGTACATGTTTATTTAAATTTCACAAGGAAATAACAGGATTTAACTAGTTGCTTCTGCAGCAAACACAAAACATTAGAACAGTTCTTTATTTTTGCGTGAACGAACATTGAAATGTAAATCACAAGTGAGTGCGATGGAGTTTCAGCCAAGAACCTCATGTGCATGGTCTTCAACTAGGATGGAGATGTTCTTCACATCAGCACACCAGGCTTCCAGCCGCTCCTTCATGGCAGATACCTAAGGGTTAAAAACAGTCACATATTTGCATACTGGATATAATCCAAAATCACCACCAGAACAACACTGCCTCACGTGGACATCACTTAGGAAGATATTTTGGGATGGGAGGGTGGGGGTTTGAACACCCTGAAGACCCCCACACCTGCCTAAGGCCATGGTTTAATAAGATGCACTGTAATGTCCTGATTGTATATTTTAGACAGTGGCTGGCTACTGTATATAGAACACGTAGTGAATATAATGGAGGGGTGTGCCCACAAATTTCTGGTTTTCTCATATACAAATGAAACTTTATTTTATTAAATAATACAAGTTTAGATTAGCTTGTGCAACAATTAAACCACTTCCCACCTCCTCTACATCCTGGAGTATCAAAATAGTGAAAAATGTAATTATATAGAGTTTCCACTAGATGAATGCAGCTGGTTTGGGGTTCACTGAATGAATGCATGGAATTACAAAGAATGTACAACACAGAAACAGGCCATTCGGCCCAACTGGTCCATGCCGGTGTTTATGCTCCACACGAGCCTCCTCTGACCCTACTTCACCTCACCCTATCAGCATATCCCTCTAGTCCTTTTTCTCTCGTGTGTTTATCTAGCTTCTCCTTAACTGCATCTGTGCTGTTCGCCTCAACTACTCCTTGTGGTAGCGAGTTCCACATTCTAACCACTCTCTGGGTAAAGGGGTTGCTCTTGAATTCCTTATTGGATTTATTAGCAACTATCTTACATTTATGACCTGTAGTTTTAGACTCCTGCACAAGTTAAAACAGCCTCATCTGCATGCACAGCCTTCTGAGTAAGAGCTGAGGATGCTACCACTGACACATAAAAATAAACAATACACAAGTGATGGAGGGCAGTGCACAAGTTGTTCAAATGTAGTAGCATCAGGAGTTGTGGTATCACAATACATAACTAACTTGCATAGAAAACTGATTTTGCTCCAATTAAAATGTGCATTTATTCAAAGAAACCTGCACTTTATTTACTCTTAAATATTTCATCAAATTTCTCCTCTTTAACCGATTTCTCTGAAAGCAGTGACTCATAGAATCATAGAAATTTACAGCACTGGAGGTCATTCGGCCCATCTTGTCCGTGCCGGCCGACAAAGAGTTATCCAGCCTAATCCCACTTTCCAGCACTTGGTCCGTATCCTTGTAGGTTACGGCACTTCAAGTGCACATCCAAGTGCTTTTTAAATGTGGTGAGGGTTTCTGCCTCTACCACCCTTTCAGGCAGTGAGTTCCAGACCCCCACCACCCTCTGGGTGAAAAAAATTTCTCCTCAAATCCCCTCTAATCCTTCTACCAATTACTTTAAATCTATGCTCCCTGGTTATCGATCCCTCTGCTAAGGGAAATAGGTCCTTCCTACCCACTCTATCTAGGCCCCTCATAATTTTATGCACCTCAATTAGGTCTCCCCTCAGCCGCCTCAGTTCCAAAGAAAACAATCCCAGCCTATCCAGTCTTTCCTCCTAGCTAAAATTCTCCAGCCCAGGCAACATTCTCATAAATCTCCTCTGCACCCCCTCTAGTGCAATCTCATCCTTCCTGTAATGTGGTGACCAGAACTGCACGCAGTATTCCATCTACAGCATAACCAGTGTTTTATACAGTTCAAGCATAACCTCCCTGCTCTTGCGTTCTATGCCACAGCCCTTGACCGTGTCCGTTCTATCTCCCGTACTTCTGCTCTCACCCCTGCCCCTCCCTCCCGAAACTACGATACAGTTCCCCTTGTCCTCACCTTTCACCCCACCAGCCTCCACATTCAACGGATCATCCTCCGCCATTTCCGCCACCTCCAGCGTGATCCCACCATCAAACACATCTTCCCCTCCCCTCCCCTTTCAGCATTCTGTAGGGACCGCTCCCTCCGCGACACCCTTGTCCACTCCGCTATCACCCCCAGCACCCCTTCCCCTGGCACCTTCCTGTGCAAGTGCAGTAGATGCAACACATGCCCTTATACCTCCCCCCTTCCCACTGTCCAAGGCCCCAAACACCCCTTCCAGGTGAAAGAGTGATTTACTTGTACTTCTCGCAATCTAGTATACTGTATTCGCTGCTCACGATGCGGTCTCCTCTACATTGGGGAGACCAAACGCAGATTGGGTGACTGCTTTGCGGAACGCCTCCGTTCAGTCCGTAAGGGTGACCCCGAGCTTCCGGTCGCCTGTCACTTTAATTCACCGCTCCATTCCCACTCGGACCTCACCGTCCGCGGCCTCTTCCGATTAGGCACTTTACAGCCTTCCGGACTCAACATAGAGTTCAACAATTTCAGATCATAACCTCGGATATATATTTATATTTTTATTTTTTATCCAGTGTCTTTTTTTCTTCCCTCCCACACGGCAGCTGTCCTTCATTCTGCCAGCACAATTCACACGTCATCTCGAGCCATCCTTTGTTTCTTAACCTGTCCCATTACCATCTCCTCTCGCCTTGAATATCTCTTAATGTCTCTCAATCTCTCCGGCCTCCTATGCTATCACAGACCTTCCCTTTTGTTCTTTCATCCCCTCCCCCCTCTCCCAGCCCCTACACTTGCTTAAAAATCTGTTCCATTTCCTGCTTTTTTCCAGTTCTGACGAAGGGTCATCGACCTGAAACGTTAACTCTGTTTCTCTCTCCACAGATACTGCCTGACTGACCTGCTGAGTTTCTCCAGCATTTTCTGTTTTTATTTCAGATTTCCAGCATCTGCAGTATTTTCTTTTTGTGCCACAGCTAATAAAGGCAAGTATTCCGTATGCCTCCTTAACCACCTTATCTACTTGTCCTACCTTCAGGGATCTGTGGACATGCACTCCAAGGTCCCTCTGATCCTCTGCACCTCAGTGTCCTACCATTTATTGTGTATTCCCGTGCCTCCCCAAATGCATTACCTCACACTTCTGCGGATTGAATTCAATTTGCCACTGTTCTGCCCACCTGACCCATCCATTGCTATCTTCCTGCAGTCTACAGCTTTTTTCTTCATCAACACACTGTCAATTTTTGTATCATCTGCAAACTTCTTAATCATACTTCCTACATACAAATACAAATCATTGATATATACCACAAAAAGCAAAGGACCCAGTACTGAGCCCTGCAGAACCCCACTGGAAACAGCTTTCCAGTTACAAAAACACCCTTCGACCGTTACACTTTGTTTCCTGCCTCTGAGCCAATTTTGGATCCAACTTGCCATTTTGCCTTGGATCCCATGGGCTTTTACTTTCTTGACCAGTCTGCCATGTGGGACCTTATCAAAAGCTTTCACTGGATGAATGCTGCTGGTTTGGGATTTCACAAAGAATGCTGCTGGTTTGGGATTTCACTGGAAGAATGTTGCTGGTTTGGGATTTCACTGGATGAATGCTGCTGGTTTGGGATTTCACTGGATGAATGCTGCTGGTTTGGGATTTCACTGGAAGAATGCTGCCGGTTTGGGATTTCACTGGAAGAATGTTGCTGATTTGGGATTTCACTGGAAGAATGCTGCCGGTTTGGGATTTCACTGGAAGAATGTTGCTGATTTGGGATTTCACTGGATGAATGCTGCTGGTTTGGGATTTCACTGGAAGAATGCTGCTGGTTTGGGATTTCACTGGAAGAATGTTGCTGGTTTGGGATTTCACTGGATGAATGCTGCTGGTTTGGGATTTCGCTGGAAGAATGCTGCCGGTTTGGGATTTCACTGGAAGAATGCTGCTGGTTTGGGATTTCACTGGATGAATGCTGCTGGTTTGGGATTTCACGAAGAATGCTGCTGGTTTGGGATTTCACGAAGAATGTTGCTGGTTTGGGATTTCACTGGATGAATGCTGCTGGTTTGGGATTTCACTGGAAGAATGCTGCTGGTTTGGGATTTCACTGGAAGAATGTTGCTGGTTTGGGATTTCACTGGATGAATGCTGCTGGTTTGGGATTTCACTGGAAGAATGCTGCTGGTTTGGGATTTCACTGGAAGAATGCTGCTGGTTTGGGATTTCACTGGAAGAATGCTGCTGGTTTGGGATTTCACTGGAAGAATGCTGCTGGTTTGGGATTTCACTGGATGAATGCTACTGGTTTGGGATTTCACTGGAAGAATGCTGCTGGTTTGGGATTTCACTGGATGAATGCTGCTGGTTTGGGATTTCACTGGATGAATGCTGCTGGTTTGGGATTTCACTGGAAGAATGTTGCTGGTTTGGGATTTCACTGGATGAATGCTGCTGGTTTGGGATTTCACTGGATGAATGCTGCTGGTTTGGGATTTCACTGGAAGAATGCTGCTGGTTTGGGATTTCACTGGAAGAATGCTGCTGGTTTGGGATTTCACTGGATGAATGCTGCTGGTTTGGGATTTCACTGGAAGAATGCTGCTGGTTTGGGATTTCACGGGATGAATTCTGCTGGTTTGGGATTTCACGAAGAATGCTGCTGGTTTGGGATTTCACTGGAAGAATGTTGCTGGTTTGGGATTTCACGGGATGAATTCTGCTGGTTTGGGATTTCACTAAGAATGCTGCTGGTTTGGGATTTCACTGGAAGAATGCTGCTGGTTTGGGATTTCACTGGATGAATGCTGCTGGTTTGGGATTTCACGAAGAATGCTGCTGGTTTGGGATTTCACTGGAAGAATGTTGCTGGTTTGGGATTTCACGAAGAATGCTGCTGGTTTGGGATTTCACTGGATGAATGCTGCTGGTTTGGGATTTCACTGGAAGAATGTTGCTGGTTTGGGATTTCACTGGATGAATGCTGCTGGTTTGGGATTTCACTGGAAGAATGCTGCTGGTTTGGGATTTCACTGGATGAATGCTGCTGGTTTGGGATTTCACTGGATGAATGCTGCTGGTTTGGGATTTCACTGGAAGAATGCTGCTAGTTTGGGATTTCACGGGATGAATTCTGCTGGTTTCTGGCAGGGTGGCTGTCAGAATAAAGTCTGACTGTGCCAGAAATATCCATGGTGAGAAAGATGCTTAGAATTCCTTATCAAAAACTGAACAGTAATTCTCTTTTTCTAAGCTCCAGCTGTTCTGAAACACTAATACAATTGACTGGATTAAAATTATTATACACAAAATGAAACATCAGTTTACAAGTTGAAATGTTGTAACAACCAAACAGTGAGGCATCAGTGCACTAATTACTGGATTTACTTCTAGAAAATATGGGATTATGTCGTGGAAATCATAGGCAGTGATGTGTATTTATTAAGAAAGAACCTGCACTCATGAAGCAAGTTTCACATCCTCAGGATGTCCCAAAATGCTTCACAAACAATGGATTACTTTGCTGCACTCCCTCAGTGTTGCACAGAGATGTCAGGCTGGATTATGTGCTGAAGTCTGTTGAGTGGGGCCTGAACCCATGACTTTCTGACTCAGAGTGAGAGAGCTACCACTGAGCCAGGGCTGATCTTATAATCTGTGGATTCTCCTTTATGCTGCTGCATGTGTTGGACCCTCAGGTAGCAGATTCTGCCAGCTCACAATCTCAGCTCTACATAAAATAGCAATCTCCACCTGAAGTTAGAAAGTTCCAAGTTTCCACTCTAGGTAGGGCTCCTGAACTTAAACAAGTGCTCTTGACTTCATTCCACAACAGAAGACAATTATTTAAGCCAGGGGCCTCAACATTTTTGCTTCCAAGGCCCCCCTCCTGTGTTAAAAAATTCCACGGACCTCCTGTAATACAACATAAGTACTTTTTCTGCATAAAAATTCTCTCCATGCTGCTCCCACTCGCTCACTGTTACTGCTGCTGCTGCTATCCCGGCACTGCAGAAAATACTGGTCCCCACTCCCGCCCACCCCACACCCTCTTTCCCTCCACATGCGCCGCAATCACCGGACCCCCAGTCTCCCTCATTCCCCCTCAACCCCCAACTCCCTCACTGACTGTTCCCGGCACATCAGCCAGTCCCGGTTCTCTGCTTGATTATCAGTCAAACAGCCTTTATCCCCCCCACATCTCCAATATTTTTAATAATTAATAAACACAATGAAAATGAAAACCAGAATTTTTTTTAAGACCCGTAAGATTTTTCTCCCAAATTGCTCGCAGTAGTGTCCAGATTAATATTTTATTCCTGGCGACTCCAGGAGAATCCTGGGAGGTTGAAATCCGAGCTGGAGGCCAACATTGGGTGTGAACAATCCGGTCTGCCTGTGATGCCCTCCTTGGTAGAGCAAGACTGCTAACACTCAAGGTAGAGGCTCACAGGTGAAGAATGAATGAGGTTAGGCACCAAAGGCCCTTGTAACTGTACTACAGTGTGAGTCAACACTTTGAAGACAGCAGGAGAGGAGTTGGGGGGGAAATTATAGAGAGTGCAGAATATTTAAATGAGTTTGTAAACTGTTTCAGTTTTGCTGGTAATAATTGCCAATCCTAATAGATTCCTAATGTTCACATATTCTTCCTCCACGAAGACAGCGACTCACTGTTCGACTCCAGCAGCTCCTTTCCTCCCGGGAGCTGCCGCCCATTTCCTTGTCCCTTCTTCATTTGATTGACAATCAAATAACAAAAATAGGACAAAAAATTCAAATCTGAAACGGAACTGACGTACATGCATACCTGGCAAGAGGAGAGCGGAGGACGGAGCGCTCGAGCCGGGGGATCTGAACTCAGGTATCAGCGTCTCTCTCCCTTCCCAGCGAGCGGGGGCCTGGGCTCAGCGGCCGCTGTCCTCACACAGATGTTCGGGGGGGGGGGGGGACCGAGGTCACAGATGTTATGGGGGGGGGGGGGGGGGACCGAGGTCACAGATGTTCTAGGGGGGGGGGGGGGGGCCGAGGTCACAGATGTTATTTTGGGGGGGGGGGGGGGCCGAGGTCACAGATGTTATTGGGGGGGGGGGGGGAACCGAGGTCACAGATGTTCCGGGGGGTGGGGGGGGGAACCGAGGTCACAAATGTTATTTTGGGGGGGGGGGGGGGGGGGGGACACCAAGGTCACAGATGTTATGGGGGGGGGGGGGGACCGAGGTCACAGATGTTATGGGGGGGGGAACCGAGGTCACAGATGTTCAGGGGGGGGGGGGGGGGGACCCGAGGTCACAGATGTTATGGGGGGGGGGGGGACCGAGGTCACAGATGTTCGGGGTGGGGGAGGGGGACCGAGGTCAGAGTCGGGGCCGGAGTCGCCAGTTTGCTCAGCTCGATCCCATCTTTACGTAATGGTGTATTTTTCTTCTTTTTTAAAAAACAAATCTTGTACCCCTAGGCGGTCCCCTTGAAATCTTCTCCTGGACTCCCAGTTGAGAAACCCTGATTTAAGCCATTTATCTTTGAGGAACAGAACACAGCATGAAGGTGTATCCCAGACGAGAGGCACAAACCAGTGAACAACAAATCCTTTCTGTCCAGTACCAAAAGGTAACTCCTCTCCTCAAATCGCTTCGAGTTAACTTATTTATAACTACGGCAGGAGAGGAACATAGGAACAGGAGTGGGCCATTCAGCCCCTCAAGCCCGTACTGTTAATAAGATCATGGCAGATCTGTATCTCAACTCCACATACTCGACTTTGCTCAATATCCCTCGACACCCTTACCTACCAAAAATCTATCCATCTCAATGTTGAAAATTTCAATTGACCAATGCCATCCAGAGCTTTTTTTTTTGGGGGGGGGGGGGGGGGGGCGGGAAAAGAGTTCCAGATTTTCACTACCTTTTGTGTGGAAAAAAATGTTTTCTGATTTCACATCTTCAACTTAAAAAAGCAACAAGCTTGGAGTATGTCTGTGTATATTGCGACACCGGGAGTTGCTATCTGACGTGTTTTACCTGTTGCAGGTCCATGACTCGCGGCTGAACCCAGGTCATGTGCACCTTATGGTCCACCTCGTCGATGCTCCCTTTCACCAGGCCCGCAGACAGTGCTTTCATCACTAGCATTTCAACCTGATGGAACACAACAGCGATTAAAACCGTACAGGAACCGCCTCACGTCAGCCAGCTTAATAAATCCCACCTTCACAGGCCACTTGCCAAGGCCGACCTTCCCAATGCAGGCGCCGGGCACAGAGCCTCACATACTAGGATCGTGACTCGGGAGGGGGTGGGCAGGTCGCTGGCAAACCTGCCGCCCTGAGCTCCCCGTTAAACTGAACGAAAGAGCACGCCGAGCTCCCGATCTGGGCTCGCAGCAGACGAGGCTCGATGTCAGGGGTGATGCAGTCAGATATCAGCCCCGTTAACCTCACAGCGGCTTTGGCCGCATGTCGGACGGAGCTTCTTGTAAACATGTCAGCGATGCAAATCGCCAAAACAAAGGCCCACGTCTCAGGATCCCCGTGTTGAGTTTGGTTCCATCACTCAGATCAGTTCTCACCTGGATTCCGATTCAGAAATCAGCTGATATAACACAGAAGCACAAGGAACAAGCTACCCCGCAAATAGTCAGGACAGAGCTCAGCAAACCTTTATGAACTGTTATTCAGTAGAACACATCCCATCAACCTCTACTACAGTCCCCCTCATCCTTTGAGTGTAGTTTACCCACTGCATATGAAAGAGCCAGCCAAACAGGGAGTAGGGCACTGCCCCAAAGGGCTGGTACCTTTGCGCGAGCCATGTGGGGGTCACTGACAACGAGATCTCATCCTGCAAACTTACAGCAGCTCTCGGAGATGGCAGCAGAAAGATTTGATCGAACTAGGTCATTTACACGCCAACGTAAAGCTATAAATTTCAAACACAAGAGAAAATGGAAGAGTTGGAGCCCTCTGCCACAGGGACAGGAGCCCTCCGCGACCTCTACCACAGAACAAACACTGAGCGTCTACTTAATGATCCAGCCTCAGACTCACCGCATCGACAGGTACTTTGGCCTGGTGGGATATTTCCTGGAATGTCATCTGCCGATGATTGGCTGGTCTTGTAAACACCATCTCAGAAATACAAAGAACTTCAATAAAAACAGCAGAATGAAATCCAAACACAGAAACTAGCTGATTAGAGTCAATGTGGGGGTAATGTGAACTTTGGTGGGGGGGGGGTGGTATGGCCCCGCACCCCCCCTACTTCCCCGTTATACACTCATCCAATTTTCCTTTCTACTGAATTCAACGGAATGAAAAAATTGGGTGTGATGTATCGGGGGGGGGGGGGGGGGGAAAGAGAGAAAGATATCTGCAACCGCCACTTTCCCAGCACCTCCACCCAAAGTGCGAAATACCCCAGAGTTCAATAATGATGGTGCGATTTGGAGAAGAGTCTAGACACAAACCACAGGATGTGTGAACTCTTTGTAACTGGTTACAGGTCCGATCAGTATGGTGGGCAGTTGGTTACTGCCGAGATTCCAAGGCCTTCATTGTCCTCGGGACTATTTCTATAGAACTGTGATAATCCCAGTTGTAATGACACTACACACGGCAGTGTAGAAACCCGTGGGATTTGTTAGAGAGATGCCAATCAGCATCAAATTGATCAACATGGTAAGTCAAATTTACAATTTACCGAGGATAATATTCCTGGTTCTCAACAAGTCCTCAGGCAAAGTACCAGACTGGAAGATTGGCAAATAATATTTCAACCTTCCTCTGTGACGTACTTTCTGCCACCAGTTACTAAAGCAAGTGTACAATAAGAACATAAGAAATTCGAGCAGGAGTAGGCCACAGGGTCCATCAAGCCTGCTCCACCATTCGTTAAGATTGTGGCTGAACTTCTAACTCAATTCCACTTTCCCACCCGATCCCCATATCCCTCGATTCCCTTAGTCCCCAAAAATCTATCAACTCTGTCTTGAATATACTCATCGACTGAGCCTCCACAGCCCTCTATGGCAGAGGATTCCGAAGATTCAAAACCCTCCGAGTGAAGAAATTTCTCATCTCAGTCCTAAATGGCAGCCCCTTATCCCGAGATGATGACCCATAGTTCTAGACTCTCCAGCCAGCACCTACACTGTCAAGCCCCCTCAGAATTTTACATGTTTCAATAAGATCACCTCTCATTCTTCTAAACGCCAGAGTATCAGCCCAATCTACTCAATCTCTCCTCATAGGACAGCCCTCTCATCCCTGGAATCAATCTAGTGAACCTTCATTGCACCGCCTCCAAGGCAAGTATATCCTTCCTTAGGTGAGACGACCAAAACTGTACACAGTACTCCAGGTGTGGTCTCACCAAAGCCCGATATAATTGTAGCAAGACTTCCTTACTCTTACACTCCAACCCCCTTGTAATAAAGGCTAACGTAGCATTTGCCTTCCTAATTGCTTGCTGTACCTGCATGTTAACTTTCTGTGATTCGAGTACAAGGACATATTTACTAGTCTCTCACCTTTTAAAAAATATTCTGCTTTCCCATTCTTCCTACCAAAGTGGATAATTTCACACTTGTACTCCATCCGCCACCTTTTGCCCAATCACTTAACTGGTCCATATCCCTTTGCAGCCTCTGTGTCCTCTTCACAGCTTACTTTCCCACCTAGCTTGGTTTCATCAGCAAACTTGGATACAGCACGGTGGCACAGTGGTTAGCACTGTTGCCTCACAGCGCCAGGGACCCGGGTTCGAATCCGGCCTCGGGTGACTGTCTGTTTGGAGTTTGCACATTCTCCCCGTGTTTGCGTGGGTTTTCTCCGGGTGCTCCGGTTTCCTCCCACAGTCCAAAGATGTGCAGGGTAGGTTGTTTGGCTATGATAAATTGACCCTTAGTGTTAGGGGGATTAAATACATGGGGTTACAGGGATAGGGTGGGAAATGTGTTGGTGTAGGGGTTACGGGGATCGGGTGGGATGTGTGTCGGTGCAGGGTCGATGGGCCGAAGTGGCCTCTATCTGCACTGTGGGGTTTCTGTGTGTTTCTGTGTGATTACACTTGGTCCCCTCATCCAAGTCATTGATATAGACTGTAAATAGCTGAGGCCCAAGTACCGATCCATGCGGCAATCTACCAGTTACACCCTACCATCCCGAAATGACCCGTTTATTCCTACTGTTTTCTGTCCATTAACCAATCCTTTATCCATGTTAAAATATATCCCCCAATCCCATGAGCCCTAATTTTGTGTAACACCTTATCTAATGCCTTCTGAAAAATCCAAATATACTACATCCACTGGTTCCCCCTTATCTACCCTGCTAGTTACCCCCTCAAAAAATAGATTTGTCAAACACAATTTCCCTTTCTTAAAACCATGTTGACTCTGCCTAATCATGTTGTGATATTTCAAAAGAATATTCTATAACAGTCAAAAATGTACCATCACACATCCAACAAATTGAATATGGATTACATAGAATCTGCAGCACAGAAACAGGCCATTCGGTCCAATTGATATTTGTTTATACTCCACACGAGCCTCCTCTCACACTAACTACTGTAAGATTATAGTCAATTTGCTTATTCATTTGATAATTAATACTTATTTTCTTTATACACAAAAATATATATAGACAATCATAGTTAGCTTACAAGGCAAAGTAACCAGCTTAGCGAAAAGGCAGATGGGAAAAACACTGAGTAGCTTGACCAATAAAGAGCAAACATTTTTAAACACTATAACTGAACAAAACACATTGAAAAGGCATAAAAATCACAGACCTTGAAAAGACAGGAGTTGTAACGGCTTGAGAAAAACCAAGACGCAGCTGGGGCTGAGATTTGCTCAGCCATAGAAACTAGACTGATAAGGGAGTTTCACTAGACAGACAAGAGGCCCATGTGCAACAATAACGTCTCTTGAAATAGGTGTTTTTCAGTGGAAAGTAACAGAAGAGGAGGGACGATGTGAGGTCAGAGGAGAAGAGAGAGGGCCTATCGGGGGAGAAAGGAAGGTTGAGTGTAAATCGGTGACAGGTCCAATGGAAAGCCATAGATTTGAATTGAAAGAAACGGTATAAGAAAGGGACCCCAGCAGGGGTTAAGCGTAGAAGACAGAGGAGGATTCAGGGAATTCTCAGACACCTAGAGGCAAATACGGGCACGGCCAGAGGGGTGCAGACAACTCTCACCGCAACTTTTACCCAAGGAATAAACGGGCCATACTAACTTAATTATACCTTGTAAACTGCCGCAACTTTTACCCAAGGAATAAACAGGCCATACTAACTTTTAATTATATTTTGTAAACTGCTGCTTAAGATAGTGATTGTATTGATTCTTGCTTGTGCTGAATAAAGTTTTAATCACTGCCACCAATACAGGTCAATGTCAAATCATTTGGAATTCGAGATCTCTGAGATTCTTGCACTACCTCTTCCTACCCTGCTCCCCTATCTCTCTATTCCCTTCTGCCTCATGTGAGCATCAAGTTTCCTCTTAAATGCATCAATGCTTCAAGCGCTCCATGTAGCAGCAAGCTCCACATTCCCACCACACTGTGTAAAGAAATTCCTCCTAAATTCTTTTTTGATTTATTAGCGACTATCTTATATGCATGGCCCCTTGTTCTGGACTCGCCCACAAGTAGAAACTGTTTCTCCACATCCAATCCTCTGGAACTCCTTCCAAATGTTAAAAGACCTCTATCAGGTCTCCTCTTCATCTTTTTTTTCCAGCCTCAAAGAAGAGAGCCCCAGCCTGCTCAATCTTTCCCGATAGTTGCATCCTCTCAATTCTGGGAACATATTTCAAAAATCAGACCAACCAATTAATTTCCAAAAGTAGCTGAGATACTAAGGCTCCTTCTTTAAGTTACCCCCGCACCTCCTCACCCCCAAGTGCCCAAGTGAATTGCGACGGTTAACCACCCATTAACCTTAGGACCATGAATAATTGGCTTCCTGTACTGTCTCCTATTCAGATTAGTGGCTTACAGCAGGAAGAGATCTTTTAACAGATGCAGCTAATAGCAGAGAATGCAACCTTCCTTGTTTCACAACTTACTGAAAACTTTATTGTGCTTTTTGCTTTAATGCTCACACCAGGATTCATGCTGCCAGTCCCCGTGTATACAAGGAAAGTGACTGTACAAGTTGGGGTTCGTCAAAGTGACTTGGCACAGTGCTAGAGGGATTGAAGCCTGCCTGGGGGAGGTGCTGAGCAGAGGCAAGACAGAGGGAGAGAGAGAACCAGCAGGCACATTAGCCTAAGCCCACTCTCACACACCTCCTAGTGATCAGCTGCAGAATGGCAAAGGTAGCGAGTGGAACAGGGGACATGGTAATAGATAACTATTCCAAGTAAACAACCCAGTATTATGAAGCGTGCTAAAGTGGCCTCAATAAAATCTAGTTTCTCTAATTTTTAAAAATTAATTCTCAGGATGTGGACGTTGCTGGCATAGCCGGCATTTATTATCCATCCCTAGTTGCCTGGAGTAGCAATTTGATATGACTGCTAGGCCACTTCAGTCAGTCACATTGTGTGGGACTGGAGTCACATAGTTATTCGGCAGGTTTCCTTCCCGAAAGGGCATTAGTGAACCAGTTGGGTTTTATACAACAATCCGACAGCTTCATGGTCACTTTTACTGACACCAACTTTTTACCACCAGATTTTTTTAACTGGATTCAAATTCTCAAACTGCCATGATCTGAGCTCGTGTACTCTGGATTATTAGTTCAGGCGTCAGGATAACTAGTCCAATAACATAACCACTACGCTAATGTACAGTAACTGCACTGGCCCCACATTTACCCCCACCCTCCCCATCAGTCCCGCATTGGAACATTATATCCCTGAATCCAGGAGCGACAATCCTAGGAAGTGCTTACTTCACATTAACTACTCCCCCCTTAATACTGTGTCATTATCACGGCAACTTGGTAACTGCAGAATTTACCTCCATCAGACAGAGCAGCTGGAGTTTCTCTTTCAGTCGCTGTTCATTATTGGCCAGGTCAGACTGCCAGAGAGAGAAAAAAGACGGGTTAGAGCCTACGTCACGAGGTGCTGCAGTGACAGAGCGAGAGGGGGTCCAGGGTGCGGCTGGGCTGGCCCAGTTCTCTCGCTAACGTTCTGCTTGCATTCATTAAACACTCATATTCTGCTTTTACATCAGTTAATTAATAAAAGGAAAATAGCTGTTCTCCCCCTTTGTTGTGAACTGCACTCGTGACCCCCCCCCCCGCCCCCCTCCGCACCACAGCGCCTGAGCTGTGAGCCTCTGCATCAAACTATTGCTGCTACAGCTAAACTGCTTCCACATTTAGCAAGTTATCTTCTCTGGGCCAACCAGCTTTGAACAATCATTTTGCAGATGGATCATTAAAAAAAGATCATCTACTTCACAGGGTCTTCCTGATTCTTTAAATGAAAGTATCCTCATAGCCCATGGAATATTTGAACCCGAGCTGAGCTTCCGGCCTCACATCCTCTCCATTAGAGACTGCCTACTTTCTCCTCCATAACAGAGCGAGCCTTTGGCTCTGCTACCATTCACGGCACAGAGTCAGAACGTGCCAGGTGTGAACCCTGCTCCAGACAGTCCCTGCGACTGGAGACCGGAGCTGCGGCTCTAAATTCTGGGTGGACATCCAGCGGGATACTCGCATCTGCTGGGTGTGGGTGGCCCCACCTCATTGTATGGGTTGCAGGAGCCCAGAAAGCCCTCCCCCAGTATAGGACTAAGCCTCCTATCGGCTGGGATAAAAATGGTTACGGCCATGGAAGGAGCGTTCACGCCACAGCCTGCGCATCCTTCCACTACTTCACACTGTTCTCCGAGAGGCGTGTGAGAAAATACTAAAACAACCTCGATGACATCGCCCATCTCCGGCACTGCCTCAGCCCATCTGCGACTGAAACCCTTATCCATACTTTGGTCGCCATCAGACTTGACTATCGCTAGCCAGTTTCCCATCCTGCAAATTTCAGCACATCCTGCTGCCCGTATCCTGTCCTGCACCAAGTCCCGTTCCTCCCCAGCAAGTCCATTTCTTCACTATCCAATACCAAGCCCAAGTAAGAGCCTAATCAGGGAATGTCAGCAGTGAGGAGAGGAAGAACACGCCAGATTCCATCTTCATCCAATATCCACAGGTTTGCACTTCCAGAATCGTGGTCATAAGCCAGAACCCTGACAACGTTTCTCAGCACTAGCTCAGGGATGCCTATCCTGGCCACCTCAGTGCCAATCAGGGGTGAAGTCAGGGATTTTCCTGGTCTACGTGGCTCAGAACCACATTTACCCCCACCCTCCAGACCATGATGTCAGTGGTCGTCATGTGACTGGTTCCTGCCCATACCTTCTAAGACCCCTTT
This sequence comes from Somniosus microcephalus, assembly GCF_052327205.1. NCBI lineage: Eukaryota > Metazoa > Chordata > Chondrichthyes > Squaliformes > Somniosidae > Somniosus > Somniosus microcephalus. The sequence continues at coordinate 79,235,011 of NC_141004.1, forward strand.
CCTAGACCAGCTCACCATAGAATCATAGAAAGTTACAGCACGGAAGGAGGCCATTTCAGCCCATCGTGACCACGCCAGCCAACAAAGAGCTGTCCAGCCTAATCCCACTTCTGTAGCCCTGCAGGTTAGAGCATCCCAAGTGTACATCCAAGTACTTTTTAAATGTGGTTAGGGTTCCTGCCTCTACCACCCTTTCAGGCAGTGAGTTCCAGACCCCCACAACCCTCTGGGTGAAGAAATTTCCCCTCAAATCCCCTCTAAACCTTCCACCAATTACTTTAAATCTGTGCCCCCTGATTTTTGACCCCTCTGCTAAGGGAAATAGGTCCTTTCTATCCACTTTATCGAGGCCCCTCATAATTTTATACACCTCAATAAGATCTCCTCTCAGCCTCCTCTGTTCCAAGGAAAACAGACCCAGCCTATCCAGTCTTTCCTCAGAGCTAAGATTCTCTACTCCCAGCAACATCCTTGTAAAACTCCTCTGTACCATCTCTAGTGCAATCACATCTTTCCTGTAATGTGGTGACCAGAACTGCACGCTGTACTCTAGCGGAGACCTAACTAGTGCTTTATACAGTTGAAGCATAACCTCCCTGCTCTTCTTTTTTATGCCACGGCTAATAAAGGCAAGCATTCCGTATGCCTTCTTAACCACCTTATCTACTTGGCCTGCTACCCTCAGGGATCTGTGGACATGCACTCCAAGGTCCCTTTGTTCCTCTACACTACTCAGTGTATACTACCAGTAACCTTTCCATAGATAAACACAAGATGCAACAATTAAACAATGTTTGTCAAATAGTGCTGGTGCAAAATGGCTGCCAGTCTCATCTGCTTAAAGAACAGCCACTACTACTACTAAATTCCTGTCCGTCAGCTCAGCAGCAACGATGGGGCGAATTAATTCACTCCACTGTTGTCTGTTCTGAACTTGCCTGGCTGCTTCAGTCATCAGTATCCCTTTCTGACCTCCCGACACTGCCCCCCCGAAGGGCACCACGCCCGACACTGCCCCCCCGACGGGCACCACGCCCGACACTGCCCCCCCGACGGGCACCAGCCCCGACACTGCCCCCCCGACGGGCACCAGCCCCGACACTGCCCCCCCGACGGGCACCAGCCCCGACACTGCCCCCCCGACGGGCACCAGCCCCGACACTGCCCCCCCGACGGGCACCAGCCCCGACACTGCCCCCCCGACGGGCACCAGCCCCGACACTGCCCCCCCGACGGGCACCAGCCCCGACACTGCCCCCCCGACGGGCACCAGCCCCGACACTGCCCCCCGACGGGCACCAGCCCCGACACTGCCCCCCGACGGGCACCAGCCCCGACACTGCCCCCCGACGGGCACCAGCCCCGACACTGCCCCCCGACGGGCACCAGCCCCGACACTGCCCCCCGACGGGCACCAGCCCCGACACTGCCCCCCGACGGGCACCAGCCCCGACACTGCCCCCGACGGGCACCCCCCCCGACACTGCCCCCCGACGGGCACCCCCCCCGACACTGCCCCCCGACGGGCACCCCCCCGACACTGCCCCCCGACAGGCAGGCCCCCCGACACTGCCCCCCGACGGGCACCACCCCCGACACTGCCCGCCGACGGGCACCACCCCCGACACTGCCCCCCGAAGGGCACCACCCCCGACACTGCCCCCCGACGGGCACCACCCCCGACACTGCCCCCCGACGGGCACCACCCCCGACACTGCCCCCCGACGGGCACCACCCCCGACACTGCCCCCCGACGGGCACCACCCCCGACACTGCCCCCCGACGGGCACCACCCCCGACACTGCCCCCCGACGGGCACCACCCCCGACACTGCCCCCCGACGGGCACCACCCCCGACACTGCCCCCCGACGGGCACCACCCCCGACACTGCCCCCCGACGGGCACCACACCCGACACTGCCCCCCGACGGGCACCACACCCGACACTGCCCCCCGACGGGCACCACACCCGACACTGCCCCCCCCGACGGGCACCACACCCGACACTGCCCCCCGACGGGCACCACACCCGACACTGCCCCCCGACGGGCACCACACCCGACACTGCCCCCCGACGGGCACCACACCCGACACTGCCCCCCGACGGGCACCACACCCGACACTGCCCCCCGACGGGCACCACACCCGACACTGCCCCCCGAAGGGCACCACACCCGACACTGCCCCCCGAAGGGCACCACACCCGACACTGCCCCCCGAAGGGCACCACACCCGACACTGCCCCCCGAAGGGCACCACACCCGACACTGCCCCCCGAAGGGCACCACACCCGACACTGCCCCCCGAAGGGCACCACACCCGACACTGCCCCCCGAAGGGCACCACACCCGACACTGCCCCCCGAAGGGCACCACAGCCGACACTGCCCCCCGAAGGGCACCACACCCGACACTGCCCCCCGAAGGGCACCACACCCGACACTGCCCCCCGAAGGGCACCACAGCCGACACTGCCCCCCGAAGGGCACCACACCCGACACTGCCCCCCGAAGGGCGCCACACCCGACACTGCCCCCCGAAGGGCACTACACCCGACACTGCCCCCCGAAGGGCACTACACCCGACACTGCCCCCCGAAGGGCACTACACCCGACACTGCCCCCCGAAGGGCACTACACCCGACACTGCCCCCCGAAGGGCACTACACCCGACACTGCCCCCCGAAGGGCACTACACCCGACACTGCCCCCCGAAGGGCTCTACACCCGACACTGCCACCAATTGCATTTCCGACCAAGGCTCTGAATTTGGAGTTTACCAGACTCCCAGTTAACAGTATGTTTGTCCTAGTGGTTTCATTCAATAAAGATTGTTGCAGCCTACATCATAACATAATCCCACTATTTGCAAACCTTCAGTCACATTGTTCAGAGATTCAGCTAGTTTTAGAAAGTGACAGAAAGGTTCAACTTGCCTGGGATCCCCAGTAGGTTTTCAAACAGAAGAAGGTCTCCACATCCCCACTGTTGAAAGCGTACAGAGTATCGATCAGCCACTGGTTCTCTGTATCGCGCAACGATTCCAAGATTGGGTGCATCAGCTGCAAAGAAGGAGAAGCTTCAGCACCAACAGCACACAGAGGAAGAGCACCAGTCTATGTAGATGCAACACACTTCTACGAGTCTCTATGTTATCATCCCGCGCTTGTTTTGGAGGCCGTCCGTAATTACTAGCAACTTCCAAACATACAAACACTACTAAATTCCTGCTCCAGTAAAACAAAGTCAAAGCAAGCCATTTATTTTTAATTTTCCTTCTCAGTTAAACACTGCCGAAATTCATCACTTCAGTGCTTTTGTTTGTCACTGTCTTTCCCCTCTGCTTCTCAGTAACATATACAGGTAGACTACCCTTTATCCGGACTTCCGAAAACCGAAACCCTCTAAAAACCAAAGGTTTTTTTCGGTCAGCGTAAGTCCAGCGTAAGTCGTGCGCACGACCCCCGCTGGCCCCGACCCCCGCGCCGACCCCCCCGCAGACCCCCGCCGGCCCTGACCCCCGCCAACTTATGCTGAGCGTCAGCGTAAGTCGTGCGCATGACCCCCCGCGGACCCCCGCCGGCCCCGACGCCGACCCCCCCGCGGACCCCCGCCGGCCCCGACCCCCGCCGACCCCGACCATGTCGGCGGGGGTCGGCGGGGGGTCGTGCGCACGATTTACGCTGCGCGTCAGCGTAAGTCGTGCGCGCGACCCCCCGCCGACCCCTGCCGACCCACCTTCCGAAATCCGAAATTCTCCGAAAACCGAAACACGGCTGGTCCCGAGGTTTTCGGATAAAGGATAGTCTACCTGTACAACTATATCATCCATTGCAATGTATTACAAGCCAAATGAATGTGAATGTTTAAATGTCTTAATCTAAATGTACACTCTCGGGAGCCGCAAGCCTACATTTCGTTGTACTGCACTTGTGCACTAACAATGACAATAAAGTTGATTATTATTATTATATCATTGGAGACATACATACTTCAATAATCATAGCCTGTGCCGGTTCATTGAAAGAGCTCTCCAATTAGTCCCACTCCCCTGCTCTTTCCCCATAGTCCTGCACATTTTTCCCCTTCAAGTAACATAGAACATAGAAAAATAGGAGCAGGAGTAGGCCATTTGGCCCTTCGAGCCTACTCCACCATTCAATATTTATCCAATTCCCTTTTGAAAGTTACTATTGAATCTGCTTCCACCGCCCTTTCAGGCAGCGCATTCCAGATCACAACAACTCGCTGCGTAAAAAAAATTCTCCTCATCTCCCCTCTGGTTCTTTTGTCAATCACCTTCAATCTGTGTCCTCTGGTTACCGACCCTTCTGCCACTGGAAACAGTCTCTCCTTATTTATTTTAACAAAACCCTTCATGACTTTGAACACCTCTATCAAATCTCCCTTGAAACCTTCTCTGCCCTAGTTTCTCTACGTAACTGAAGTCTTTCATCCCTGGCTCCATTCTAGTAAATCTCTTCTGCCCTTCTCGAAGGCCTTCACATACTTCTTCAAGTGTGGTGCCCAGAATTGAACACAATACTCCAGCTGAGGCCTAACCAGTGTTTATAATGGTTTACCATAACTTCCTTGCTTTTGTACGTTATGCGCTATTTATAAAGCTACGGATCCCGTATGCCTTTTTAGAAGCCTTCTCAACCTATCCTGCCACCTTCAGAGACTTGTATATGTACATCCCCAGGTTTCTCTGTTCCTGCACCCCTTTTAACATTGTACCATTTAGTTTATATTGCCTCTCTTCAGTCTTCCTACCAAAATGAATCACTTCATACTTTTCTGCGTTAAATTTCACCTGCCATGTGTTTGCCCATGTCTCATTGACATTAGCCTGGCTGGCCTGTAGTTGCCGGGTTTATCCCTCTCCCCTTTTTAGAATAGGGGTGTAACATTTGCAATCCTCCAGTCCTCTGGCACCACCCCCATATCTAATGAGGACTGGAAGAGTGTCACCCAACCCTCCACAATTCCCACCATTATTTCCCTCAGCATCCTCGGATGCATCCCATCCGGACTGGGTGACCTTTCTACTTTGAGCACTGCTAACCTTTTTAGTACATCTTTATTTTCATCCCAGCCAGTTTCTCTCCTACCTCCTTTACTGCGACATTGCATCGGTCTTCACTAACGAGGATGCTGCCAAAGCTTATTTCGTACCTCAGCCATGCCCTCTACCTCCACATTTCCTTTTTGGTCCCCAACAGCCCCATCCTTCCCTTGACTAACCTTTTACTATTTATATGTTTATAAAAGGTTTTGGGGTTACCTTTTGTGTTACCCACTATCTATTTTCGTATACTCTCTTTGCCCCTCTTATTTTTTTTCAGTTCTCCTCTGTATTTTGTATTCAGCTTGGTTCTTTAATGAATTATGAACCCGACATTTATCATAAGCCTTCTTTTTCTGTTTCATTTCAATCTCTATATCTTTAGTCAGCCAGGGAGCTCTAGCTTTAGATGCCCTTCCTTTCCCCCTCGTGGGAATGTGTCTCGTTTGTACCCGAACTATCTCCTCTTTGAAGGCTTCCCATTGCTCATTTACTGTTTCACCTGACGATCTTTGATTCCAATCTACCTGGGCCAGATCCCTTTTGAACTCACTGAAATTACTCTCCTCCACATTAGTATTTTCACATTTGATTTTTCCTTGTCCTTTAACATAACTACTCTAAACCTAATGATATTATGATCACTGTTCCCCAAGTGCCCTCCTGCTGAAACATGCTCCACTTGCCCCTTTTCATTCCCCAGAACTAGATCCAGCACTGCTTCTTTCATCGTTAGGCTGGAAACACACTGGTCAAGAAAGTTCTTCTGTACACATTTCAGGTAATACTCGCCCTCTTTGCCCTTTACATTGTTACTATCCCAGCCTATATTAGGATATTTCAAGGGCCCCATTATCACAATGCTGTGTTTAGAGTCAGAGTTTTACAGCACAAAAAGAGGCCCTTCAGCCCATCTTGTCCATGCCGGCCATCAAGCCCTGTCTATTCTAAACCCATTTTCCAGCATTTGGTCTGTAGCCTTGTATGCTATGGCGTTTCAAGTGCTCATCTAAATGCTTCTTGAATGTTGTGAGGGTTCCTGCCTCTACCACCCTTTCACGCGGTGAGTTCCAGATTCCAACCACCCTCTGGGTGAAAAGTTTTTCCTCAAATCCCCCCTAAACCTCCTGCCCCTTACCCTGAAACTATGCCCCCTGGTTATTGACCCCTCTACTAAGGGGAAAAGTTCCTTTCTATCTACCCTATCTATGCCCCTCATAATTTTGTACACCTCAATCAGGTCCCCCCTCAGCCTTCTCTGCTCTAAGGAAAACAACCCCAGCCTGTCCAGTCTCTCTTCATAGCTGAAGTGCTCCATCCCAGGTAACATCCTGGTGAATCTCCTCTCCACCCTCTCCAATGCAATCACTTCCTTCCTATAGTGTGGCGACCAGAACTGCACACAGTATTCCAGCTGTGGCCTAACTAGCATTTTGTACAGCTCCATCATAGCCTCCCTGCTCTTATATTCTATGCCTCGGCTAATGAAGGCAAGTATGCCTTTTTAACCACCTTATCTACCTGTCCTACTGCCTTCAGGGATCTATGTACATGCACACCAAGGTCCCTCTAATCCTCTGTCCTTCCAAGGGTCCTACCATTCATTGTGTATTCCCTTGCCTTGTTAGTCCTCCCAAAATGCATCACCTCACACTTTTCAGGGTTAAATTCCATTTGCCACAGTTCTGCCCATCTGACCAACCCGTCTATATCGTCCTGTAGCCTGAGGCTTCCCTCCTCGCTATTTACCACTCCAGTAAGTTCGCAGATGACACGAAAATTGGTGATCATACCTCCTACATTTATTTCTAAATCATTAATGTACACTACAAGCAGCAAAGGACCCAGCACCGATCCCTGTGGTACACCACTGGACACAGGCTTCCAGTCACAAAAATAACCTTCGACCATCACTCTCTGCCTCCTGCCACTAAGCCATTTTTGGATCCAATGTGCCAAATTGCCCTGGATCCCATGGGCTCTTACCTTCTTGACCAGTCTCCCATGCAGGAATTTGTCAAAAGCCTTACTGAAGTCCATGTAGACTACACAACTGCACTACCCTCATCTACACACCTAGTCACCCCCTCGAAAAATTAAATCAAATTGATTAGTCATGATCTTCCCCTGACAAAGCCATGCTGACTATCCTTGATTAATCCTTGCCTCTCCAAGTGGAGACTAATTCTGTCCCTCAGAATTTTTTCCAAAAATTTCCCTACCACTGATGTTAGGCTCACTGGCCTGTAATTCCCTGGTTTAACCCTACTACCCTTCTTGAATAATGGTACTACGTTAGCTGTTCTCCAGTCCTCTGGCACCTCCCGTGACCAGAGAGGTTCTGAAAATTTGTGTCAGAGCCCCTGCAATCTCCTCCCTTGCCTCACACAACAGCCTGGGATACATCTAGTCAGGGCCTGGGGATTTATCCATTTTTAAGCCCGCTAAAACCGCTAGTACCTCCTCCCTCTCAATACTAATTTGTTCAAGTATATCACAATCCCCCTGTCTGATTTCTATGCCCACATCATCCTTCTCCATAGTGAACACAGATGCAAAATATTCATTTAAAACCTCACCTACATCTTCCGGCTCTACACACAGATTGCCACTTTGGTCCCTAATGGGCCCTACTCTTTCCCTGGTTATCCTCTTGTCCTTAATATACTTATAAAACACCTTGGGATTTTCCTTTATTTTTCCTGCCAGTGTTTTTTCATGCCCCCTCTTCGCTCTCCTAACTTTTTTTTTATTTTTTATAAAGTACCCCCCTGCACTTTCTATACTCCTCTAGGGCTTCCACTATTTTTAGTCCTTTGTATATGCCAAAAGCCTCCCTTTTTTTCCCTAATCCATTCTTGTATATCCCTTGACATCCAGGGTTCCCTGGGCTTGTTGGTCCCACCCTTGACCTTTACGGGAACATGTTGGCATTGTACTCTCTATTTTCTTTCTTGCATCTTTCTGCCATTTGCCTGCAAATCTGCGCCTCTATATAGTATACACCCAGCAACCTAATAGTTCCTCTATTGTTCCTTAATTCTAACCAAATAGATTCTGTTTTTGAACCCTCAAGCACATCATCCCTTTCCAGGGCTGTAACAGTATCTTTGATCAATACTGTCACAACACCCCTCCTTTTTTTTTCCTTCCCTATCTTTCCTCAATACATTGTAGCCAGAAATACCAAGTGCCCTTGTTTGAGCCAGGTTTCTATCATTGCCACTATATCATTGTCTCATGTGGTGACTTGTGCCACTCACCAACCTTATTTACCACACTCTGTGCATTTACACACATGCATTCCAAACCCATCTTAGTCTGCCTCACAAGTAACAACAGAAAGTGCTGTAAACACTCAGCAGGTCAGGCAGCATCGAGGAGAGAGAAACAGTCAATGTTTCGGGTCGAACCCTTCATCAGAACTGGAAAAGGTTAGGGAGGAGAGATTTTTTTAGCAGGGGCAGGGAGGAGGGGAGGAAAGAGTCGACCCAAAACGTTAGATGTAATTAATCGGATTATTTATATATTTACTGTTGCGCCTTGGTTTAAATTACTTAGCACCTCCTTCCTCCTCTCCATCAAATTCCCACTCACACCAAATCCCAGTCATCACTGTGTTTAGCAGATTCATCCAACTCTCAGCAAGCTCTGTGCTTAAAGCTCAGTAATGAGGAAGGTGCAATTCAAAGCAGCTGGAAGGACAGATACACACAGGTGCATTTTGATTGAAATATGAGGCCACATTTAAAATATGGAAAGAAAAGTGAACGATTGAGAAAGGTATAAGTCAACAGGAATGTTTGAGAAGATCAGAGAGTAAAAACATTGGGTTCCACACAATGCACTACTGGAATTCAAATGCACAGTACTCCATGGGCCACTAACAGGTGATTAACAATGTACCAAACACAACACAAATTCGCATCAGTTTCCTGAATTCTACAGCTTTTAAGAACTGCGCTGGTGAACAACGCGCCTGTACAATTATGGAAAATTATGGACAAAACATGCGCTACCCACAAAGTGGGAATCCCATTTACACAATCAGTAACCTTAACAATTCTGCAGCAGTTCGGGAGCAGGGCCAGGACTAATTCCGCAAATCCTTTCATTTGATACTCACCAGTTCACCAAAGTTATAAATCCCTTCCCCCAGTAATGCAGCCAGGCCCAGAGTGAACGCTCTCTGCTGCTGTGAACCCACTACCAAGAAAGAACATTAAAAAAATTAGGCAACAAGCTATCAGTGTGTGAGCTTAAGAACTACTTCGTAACAAGTACAAGAGCAAGCTGTGGCTCAGTAGGTAGCACCCTCGCCTCTGAGTCAGGTGGTTATGGGTTCAAGTCTCGCTCCAGAGACTTGAGCACAAAAAGCACTCTGAGGGAGTGCTGCACTGTCGGAGGTGCCATCTTTCGGATGAGACATTAAACTCAGGTGGATGTAAAAGATCCCATGGCACTGTTTTGAAGAAGTGCAGGGGAGTTCTCCCCGGTCTCCTGGCCAATATTTATCCCTCAATCAACATCATTGAAACAGATCATGTGGTCATTATCATATTGCGGTTTGTGAGAGCTTGCTGTGCGCAAGCAAATTGGCTGCCAGTGACTACACTTCAAAAGTACTTTATTGGCTGTAAAGTCCGGTAGTTGGGAAAGGAGCTACAGAAATGCAAGTCTGTCTTCCTTTCAAGTTGAGTGCAACTAGCGAAAATCAGCCAGAAAAACATACATCTCAAGTTTACCAAGGAAGAGGACTTTGCCAAAGCTATGGTAAATGAGGAGGCTGCCAGAATACTGGATGAGATAAAAATAGGTAAAGAGGAGGTACTAGAAAAGCTGGCAGTACTTAAAATGGATAAGTCACCCGGTCCAGATGAGATGCTTCCTTGCTGAGGGAAGTGAGGGTAGAAATTGCAGAGATGCTGGCCACAGCCTTCCTTAGATACAGGGCCAGAGGACTGGAGGATCGCAAATGTTTCGCCCCTTTTTTGAACAAGGGTGTATGATAAACTCGGCAATTACAAGCCAGTCCGTTTAACATCGATGGTGGGGAAGCTTTTAGAAACAATAATCTGCGAGAAAATTAACAGCCACTTGGTCAAGCATGGACGAATAAAGGAGAGCCAGCACGGATTAGTTAAGGGCAAATCATATTTGAGTAACTTGAATGAGTTTTCTGATGAGATAAGACAGGGTGGATGAGGGCAGTGCCGTTGATGTTGTGTATATGGACTTTCAAAAGGCGTTTCATAAAGCACCAAATATTAGGCTTGTTAGCAAAATTGAAGCCCATGGGATAAAAGAGGCAGTAGCAGCACGGATACAAAATTGTCTAAGGGATAGAAAACCGGGAGTGGTGGTGAATGGCTGTTTTTTGGACTGGAGGGAGGTACACAGTGGGGTTCCCCAAGGTTCAGTACTGGGACCACTGCTGGTTTTGATATACATTAATGACTTGGACTTGAGGGTACAGGGCACAATTTCAAAATTTGCAGATGACACAAAACTTGGAGGTGTAGTAAAGTGTAGTGAGGAAGATAGTGATAGACTTCAAGAAGACATAGACAGGCTGGTGGAATGGGTGGACACATGGCAGATAAAATTCAGTGCAGAAAAATGTGAGGTGATTCATTTTGATAGGAAGAATGAGGAGAGACAATACAAGCTAAATGGTGCAATTATAAACCGGGTACAAGAACAGAGACCCGAGGGTGTTTGTGCACAAATACTTGAAGATGGCAGGACAGGTTAACAAAGCAGTTAATAATGCTGGGCTTTATAAATAGAGGCAGAGAGTACAAAAGTCAGGAAGTTATGCTAAACCTATATAAAACACTAGCTTTGGCCCAGCTGGAGTATCATGTCCATTTCTGAGCATCACACTTTAGGAAGGACGTGAAGGCTTTGGAGAGGGTACAGAAGAGATTTACTAGAATGGTTCCAGGGATTACAGGCACTGTTCCCTCAAAGGTGCGCAGTCGCGCACATGTCCCAGAGTTCACGCGCACTTCAAATTAAATGTCGCGCAGAGAACTGGACTGCCCGACAGCTGGAGCAGGGGAGGGGCCCAATGCACAATGGCCTGGAATGCAGACAGAGTTGCCTGCGAGTCTTGTGACCTCAGAGCCAATCCCAATTGGAAAGTAACAAAAGAGTTGGGGCAGCGGCCACATGAGGGAGTGGGTGCAGGGTTGGTTGTGTCAGCCTCTGGGAAGTTCCACATGCTGCAGGCAGAAGCTGTACAGGAGCCGCGCTCTGCCGGTTGCCATGCTGATGAGGGCGTCTCCCTCCTTCTCCTTTGATGCCACAGTTCCAGGGGCCTGTGTTACACAAACGCCGCAGGGCAAATTGGAGCGGGGCCAGTCTGAGCGGGGCCAGCTCAGTGCAGCCAGCCACCGCTATGGGGCTGGACAAAGCTTTAAAAATCGATGGAAGAGATCAGTAGATAACCACGTGAACCCCATCTTATTTAACCTGTTACAGGTGAGTGAGTCGTCGAGTTTTACCTGCTACAGATGAGTAAGAAGGGACTTTGTTGCTGTCAAATGGCAGTGGCATGTTTTAGGAGAGGAAATGAGAAACAAGTTTGTGCAAATTTTGAGCTGTACGTTAATCTGCTTTTTAAAATAAAATGATCCTACTGCAGATGGGTTTGTAAGATCAGGCTTTCAATCATTAGGTGAAGCCAGAAAGCATTTTATCAGAAGGAAGAAGAGTGATTAACACAAGTTTAACTTACTTTTATTTGCTACTTTTTAATAAATCCAATATTGCACCAGGGGTGTATTTATGGTTTTAGTCTTGTTGCTGATGAAAATCATAAAAACCTTAACATAAAAAGTGGGGAAATATGGAGCTTACTTTTGAAAATCAGAATTCTGGCGTCAGGTTTCTATGTTTAGAAACGTTGAGGCACCTCACTTTCTACAGGCCGACCCAATTAGCACACCTGTCTGAAGAATTCAAACCGCCTGGGAACAACACAGGTTGCCTTTGTCAGAAACAAAAATGAGATTTCTTTTTGAAAATTTGGAAAATTGTTTAAAGCGGGAAAAAAATACGGGAAAGTGATGTTAATTTTACGGTAAATAAAGTTGCAGAATGGGCATATAAATGACAAGTGAATTTCTATATAGAGAAGTGTGAGGTGGTACATTTTAGTAGGAGGAATAAGGAGGCCACCTGCTCCTTGGAAAATAAGACTAAATGGAGTAGAGGTGCAAAAGGATCTCGGGGTAAAGATTCACAAATCATTAAAAGCAGCAACGCAGGTTAAAAAAGCCATAAAAGTGCAAATAAAGCACAGGCTCATTTCTAGAGGAATAGAATTCAAAAGCAGAGAAATTGTGTCAAACTTGTATAGAACCTTGTCTGATTGTTTCATGATTTGAGACGGTGGGATGGCAGATTTAATATGGCATTACTGTATATATACTTTTAAGTGGTTGCTGTTGCTGCCGTTGTTGGTGTAAAAGATGTTGTTGTAAAATTTGCCCACGGGCGAAAAGGAGCTCGTGGCCCGCTCAGTACAAAAAAAAATTAGAGGGCACATTGATTACAGGTCTCTCTGTTCTTGTACCCCATTACAGTTACGTGGATAGAGCGGAGAAGCTGGGGTTGTTCTCCTTGGAGCAGAGAAGGCTAAGAGGAGATTTGACAGAGGTGTTTAAAATCATGAAGGGTTTAGATAGAGTAAATAAAGAGAAACTGTTTCCAATGGCTGAAGGATCGATAACCAGAGGGCACAGATTTAAGGTGATTGTCAAAAGAACCAGAGGCAACAGGAGGAAAAACTTGTTTACACAACGAGTGGTTCGGATTGGAATGCACTGCCCGATAGGATAGTGGATAAAGATTCATTAGTAGCCTTCAAAAAGGAATTGGATAAACGCATGAAGGAGAAAATTTTGCTGGGATATGGGGAAAGAGCGGGGGAGTGGGACTAACTGGATTGCTCTTCAAAAAAGCCGGTGCAGACTCGATGGGCTGAATGGCCTCCTGTGCTGCACAATTCTATGAATCTATAACTCAATGCGTATTTAGCAGGAGTGATTCAGCTCTGGGAGTTAACATGGCAGTGACAGCATCAAGCAGTGCTAAATTGTGTACAAAACAGTCAGCAGCGAGAGTCTCCCAGTCACATTTTACTCTCCCCACACATCCCCCGAGCTGCATAGTTGAACTCACGCCCTCAAGGAATACTCAAAGGAGGGAGGTGCAGCGACAAAAACAAAAACTGCCCAATTTAGAATGCCATCTGACTGAGGTAGTGGGTGGTGGAGTAGAAAAATAACGAGACTGTCCTTTTACCAATCAGACCTGGATTCAAATCCAGTCCGGGCCAATGGAGCGAGTATCTCACCTGCCGACCAGCTGCAAACTATGCAAAGTAAGTTTGGGCAATCTCAACCTAGCCCCTACTGGCTGTCAGGCCACTGCACAGAAGAGCTGAGAACTCATCACTCACTGGCAATCTCGTTCAAAAGTGGGCAATGTGGTAAATAAAAGACACCCTGCTACAACACAGGGCTCTCAGACAATTGTCCAGAAGAGGCGGGAGTGATTTCTGTGCATTACGTGAAGCAAAATCATGAACATGTACTTCTATTCTCTTTCCGCATTGCTAAGGTAGAGTAGGAGACAACTTTATGTCCGTCGGCAGAGCCCGCATTCATAGACACATACAGGATCTGTCTTGTAACAAAATCCATTTGAAACCCTTTGCAAAAAAGGTGAATTACTGCTGGATGCTTCCATTTCATTTAATCAAAGTCACTATGGTGTGACTGTACAGGAAGCAGCCCTGCAATGATGTGTATAGTGCCTTGAGACACATTTCAAATTCACTGCAAAGTTCCTGAAGATTTCACAATTATCCAACTTTTTTCCAATTACATTTGATTTTTGGGATTGTTCATTGGACTATTTTGACCATTCGACCTCAATTTACTTTTTTTTTTATTTTTTATAAAAGGTCACTGATCAAAACAAGCTGCATCACCTCACCCCATATAAAGGAAGTCAGCAGCAACTGTTTAACAATCAGTTGAACAAATCAGTTAGAATATTTTGGTCGTCTTACTTTCATAGAATCTTACAGCACAGAAGGAGGCCATTCGGCCCATCATGCCTGTGCAGCTCTTTGAAAGAGCTCTCCAGTTAGTCCTACTACCCTGCTCTTTCCCGATAGCCCTGCAAATATTTCCCCCTTTAAGTAGATATCCAATTCCCTTTTGAAAGAGAGGTCCCTCCCCTTTAGGAAGGGTGTGAAGGCAATGGAGAGGGTACAGACAGATTCACTTCAGACAGGCTAGAGTTATGAGGAGCGACTGGAGAAACTGGGGCTCTTTTCATGACAGCAGAGGTGGTTATGGGGAGATCTGACAGAGGGGTTCAAAATTATGAGAAGCTTTGACAAAGTAAATCGGAAAACGCTATTTCCACTGGTCAGTAAAATGATCATCACCAGAAAGAACAAAGGAAGAGGTTAGGAGAATTTATTTACTTTTTGCAGAGGGTTAGGACCTGAATGCCCGACCAGAAACAGTGGTGAAAGCAAAATCCATAATAGCTTACAAGAGATTTGTGGATAAATATTTAAGAAAAATTTTAAAAGGGGGGAAATGAGGAAAGAGTGGGAAATTAGAGTCTCTCCAATCAGCTCCTCAAATCCAGCAGTGACAGTGATATACTGTAACATTTATAAACGGAGCGGAGCAGCGATTACTTGACAAGTCGGCGAGTTCGGTGCAGCCGAGATACCGCAGAGCCTCCCTGTAGTAAGCAGCGTGGTCACCTACCACCTGGTAGTAACTGCTGGAAGTATCATAAAACCGGCCGTGGACAGACGTCACACCTGGCAACTTCTCCAGCATCTCGTCAACTTCTTCAATGATTTTCTAACAAATGGAAGGATCAATGCAGCAGGTTAGATCAGGAAAAATGGCTTCCAGCAATTAGCGCAAAACAAAACAAAGGAAGAGATAACGACGGTATTGGAAGGTTATAATATCCACAGAAGGATCACACCTCATGACAGTGCACTATCTCTAACTGATATACAGTGAAACCTGTAAATTACAGACACCTCAGGCACCGGCATCAACTGTCCTTTTTTTGCTGGTGTCCTTATTTTCAAAATGGTCATTGTATGTACTGTAAAAATTCTCGGTAGAATGGGGGGTTCTTTACCCAGTATCCATAGCAGCAGAGAAACCACTCTATCCCTGGGATAGAGCCGTGCAAGCATTCAAACCCAGAGATAGAGCAGTTTTTCTGCCACTATGGATGCTGGGTAAAGAGCTTCTTTCATAAAACCCACTGCCGCCTCGTGCTGCTTAACCCGTGTTTTAAGCTGCAAAAGGGCTTGGTGCAATTTGTGAGTGTCAGTTGTTTCAGAGTGCTTCTTGTATATTTTAGCATGCAAGTTATTTGGATCTCTCAATAAGTTTCCCCTTTTTTGGGAGTTTCCACTTATACAGGTTTCACATATACAGATGCAATAATTGTCTGGTAATAAGATTCAGTCAGTCCTGAAACTCTCAGATTATTTCACAACTGTTACATCTTTCAGTGAGCAAATTTTCACACAGCAACTGCAGAGAATGTCTCAGCAACTGCCCAGTTGTTGTTGCAATGAGTCGCCAGCCTATATTATGGGCCCAAGTCTCTGGAATGGGGCTTGAACCCACAGCCTTCTGACCAAGAGGGTAGAAAGCTATCACTCAGCCAAGCCGACATTCTTGTTCAGGAGATCATCGGCAGCCCAAGAAGAGCGTGCAGCCTGTTGACTCTTGGGTATAATATTATGCAAAGGGGTGTGGTGTCACTGCCTGTACTTCTTTTACCACGTCGGTGGCGAGCCACTATCAAGTTGCTGCTAAAGCTTCAGTTCAGTGTCAAAAAAAGACACACATTTCCAACAGCACTAAAACAAACCAAAACATTCTGGAAACATTCTCCAAAATAAAAGCAAATAAATCTTTCTCCTGTTTGTGTCACTCTTGGCTGGGCTCTTCCATACACAAGCAGTATTTTCATCAGATATCCATGTTGAAAACCTAAGACACATCTCATTAGCAAAGAACCCAACAGTGATATCCTGTTTCAAATTCTACACTTTCTACTCCCCTCATAAGACCATTACTGGCTGTGGAATTCTCACATCCTTTATTACCTTGGTTTCCTGGAGGTCCCCAATTTTGATTTTAATGGCAGCGATGGCAGTCCTGCAGAGAATCAGGGCTTCATCATTACCCTTCACCTGTCAGATTAAAGACAAAAGGTTTGTGATCAGTTCCTGCGACACTTCACATGGGCGACTTTTGGATCACTGCGAGGAAGTTTTACTTCAAGTCTGTTTTCTACCGAGGAACCAAATTAGTATATGCGCATGCTCTGAATCTTTATCAAAAACTTCTAGTGCTGACAGGAAGGTCACGCGTGTTACTTCTGTCACTCTTCAGGTTCAGTGAGATGCTAGAGGTTTGTACACTTTCCATTATACACAACCTTTCAGTTCTTCAGAGATAGGAAGTGTAAAGTGAGTCTTTTCTTCACCTTTAGATTCCTAGCTTGTAGCCCTGGACAGGTACCCTCTCATTCCCACCTCTCATAGTCAAAGAGTCATACAGCACAGAAAGAGGCCCTTCGGCCCATCGTGTCCGTGCCGGCCATCAAGCCCTGTCTAATCTAATCCCATTTCCCAACATTTGGTCCGTAGCCTTGTATGCTATGGCTTTTCAAGTGCTCATCTAAATGCTTCTTGAATGTTGTGAGGGTTCCTGCCTCTACCACCCTTTCCGGCAGTGAGTTCCAGATTCCAACCACTCTCTGGGTGAAAAAGTTTTTCCTCAAATCCCCTCTAAACCTCCTGCCTCTTACCTTGAAACTATGCCCCCTGGTTATTGACCCCTCTACTAAGGGGAAAAGTTCCTTTCTATCTACCCTATCTATGCCCCTCATAATTTTGTACACCTCAATCAGGTCCCCCCTCAGCCTTCTCTGCGCTAAGGAAAACAACCCCTGCCTGTCCAGTCTCTCTTCATAGCTGAAGCGCTCCAGCCCAGGTAACATCCTGGTGAATCTCCTCTGCACCCTCTCTAATGCAATCACATCCTTCCTATAGTCTGGTGACCAGCACTCCACACAGTATTCCAGCTGTGGCCTAACTAGCGTTTTGTACAGCTCCATCATAACCTCCCTGCGCTTATATTCTATACTTGTAAAACACCTTGGGATTTTCCTTTATTTTGCCCACCAGTGTTTTTTCATGCCCGCTCTTCGCTCTCCTAATTTCTTTTTTAAGTACCCCCCTGCACTTTCTATGCTCTAGGGCTTCTGCTGTTTTTAGTCCTTTGCATCTGCCAAAAGCCTACCTTTTTTTCCTAATCCATTCTCTGCTCAGATGGATGCTTCCACACAACTGCTTACCCGCCTGCTCCATCCCCATCGAATCGCGCAACAGTTCTCTGATCCTGTTGGTTTGCCGTTCCGCATCCAAGCACCCCACTCCCAACACTTATCCTTTCATTCCGCGTGGGCCGTGGGATGGAAGCCCGCCCTCACCATCAGTCCGTCTTCTGCAAATTTCCAATCATAAAACTAGGAACCACTACTTCACCCACTCCCGGTCCCTGTGAAACCCTACTCAAACCAGACCCACTCCCAGTCCCTGTGAAACCGTAACCAAACCAGACCCACTCCCGGTCCCCATGGAACCGTACCCAAACCAGACCCACTCCCGGTCCCTGTGAAACTAAACCCAAACCAGACCCACTCCCGGTCCCTGTGAAACTAAACCCAAACCAGACCCACTCCCGGTCCCTGTGAAACTAAACCCAAACCAGACCCACTCCTGGTCCCTGTGAAACCCTACTCAAACCAGACCCACTCCCAGTCCCTGTGAAACCGTAACCAAACCAGACCCACTCCCGGTCCCCATGGAACCGTACCCAAACCAGACCCACTCCCGGTCCCCATGGAACCGTACCCAAACCAGACCCACTCCCTGTGAAACTAAACCCAAACCAGACCCACTCCCGGTCCCTGTGAAACTAAACCCAAACCAGACCCACTCCCGGTCCCTGTGAAACTAAACCCAAACCAGACCCACTCCCGGTCCCTGTGAAACTAAACCCAAACCAGACCCACTCCCGGTCCCTGTGAAACTAAACCCAAACCAGACCCACTCCCGGTCCCTGTGAAACTAAACCCAAACCAGACCCACTCCCGGTCCCTGTGAAACTAAACCCAAACCAGACCCACTCCCGGTCCCTGTGAAACTAAACCCAAACCAGACCCACTCCCAGTCCCTGTGAAACTAAACCCAAACCAGACCCACTCCCGGTCCCTGTGAAACCAAACCCAAACCAGACCCACTCCTGGTCCCTGTGAAACCAAACCCAAACCAGACCCACTCCCGGTCCCTGTGAAACCAAACCCAAACCAGACCCACTCCCGATCCCTGTGAAACTAAAGCCAAACCAGACCCACTCCTGGTCCCTGTGAAACTAAAGCCAAACCAGACCCACTCCCGGTCCCTGTGAAACTAAACCCAAACCAGACCCACTCCCGGTCCCTGTGAAACTAAACCCAAACCAGACCCACTCCTGGTCCCTGTGAAACCAAACCCAAACCAGACCCACTCCCGGTCCCTGTGAAACTAAACCCAAACCAGACCCACTCCCGGTCCCTGTGAAACTAAACCCAAACCAGACCCACTCTCGGTCCCTGTGAAACTAAACCCAAACCAGACCCACTCCCAGTCCCTGTGAAACTAAACCCAAACCAGACCCACTCCCGGTCCCTGTGAAACTAAACCCAAACCAGACCCACTCCCGGTCCCTGTGAAACTAAACCCAAACCAGACCCACTCCCGGTCCCTGTGAAACTAAACCCAAACCAGACCCACTCCCGGTCCCTGTGAAACTAAACCCAAACCAGACCCACTCTCGGTCCCTGTGAAACTAAACCCAAACCAGACCCACTCCCGGTCCCTGTGAAACTAAACCCAAACCAGACCCACTCCCGGTCCCTGTGAAACTAAACCCAAACCAGACCCACTCCCGGTCCCTGTGAAACTAAACCCAAACCAAACCCACTCCCGGTCCCTGTGAAACTAAACCCAAACCAGACCCACTCCTGGTCCCTGTGAAACCAAACCCAAACCAGACCCACTCCTGGTCCCTGTGAAACTAAACCCAAACCAGACCCACTCCCGGTCCCTGTGAAACTAAACCCAAACCAGACCCACTCCCAGTCCCTGTGAAACTAAACCCAAACCAGACCCACTCCTGGTCCCTGTGAAACCAAACCCAAACCAGACCCACTCCTGGTCCCTGTGAAACTAAACCCAAACCAGACCCACTCCCGGTCCCTGTGAAACTAAACCCAAACCAGACCCACTCCCAGTCCCTGTGAAACTAAACCCAAACCAGACCCACTCCCGGTCCCTGTGAAACTAAACCCAAACCAGACCCACTCCCGGTCCCTGTGAAACTAAACCCAAACCAGACCCACTCCCGGTCCCTGTGAAACTAAACCCAAACCAGACCCACTCCCGGTCCCTGTGAAACTAAACCCAAACCAGACCCACTCCCGGTCCCTGTGAAACTAAACCCAAACCAGACCCACTCCCGGTCCCTGTGAAACTAAACCCAAACCAGACCCACTCCTGGTCCCTGTGAAACTAAACCCAAACCAGACCCACTCCCGGTCCCTGTGAAACTAAACCCAAACCAGACCCACTCCCGGTCCCTGTGAAACTAAACCCAAACCAGACCCACTCCCGGTCCCTGTGAAACTAAACCCAAACCAGACCCACTCTCGGTCTCTGTGAAACTAAACCCAAACCAGACCCACTCCCGGTCCCTGTGAAACCAAACCCAAACCAGACCCACTCCCGGTCCCTGTGAAACTAAACCCAAACCAGACCCACTCCCAGTCCCTGTGAAACTAAACCCAAACCAGACCCACTCCCGGTCCCTGTGAAACCAAACCCAAACCAGACCCACTCCCGGTCCCCTTGGAACTGTACATGAAAAGTATTATCTAGTTCAGTAAGCTCACAACACATCTGCAGATTCTGAAAGCTTCAAATGGAAGTACACGTTAAGGACGATGTACATTAGTAAATAGATATTAAAATCCTGAAGCTGTTTAATACCCTGCCTTTTCCAGCTTACCTTCTCCCATGTCTTTTCCAGTAGAGTCAGTGCCATTTGTGCATCTGAGGAAAAACGAGACACACCGAAGTCAAGGTACAAATCTCCAGTTGGCAGGCTAGACACCAATCAGGCTTTTCATTGGACGCCCGCCACTTTAACTGTCCGTTCCACTGCGATGACATTATGCACAAAACCATTCGACATTCTTACGATGCGATGACTCGTTTCACCCTCCAAGTTAAGCTTCTGAAAGACTTTTACACTAAACCATCTGTCACTACCTGGCCATCCCCGGTAATGCGGGCCGACCCACCCCACAATCTCCTCCCCTCCCGAGAAGAGCTGGCTTTTGCTGGAATGTGGTGCTGCAGTTGCTGACAGCCTTCAGAAGGGAAAGTATTCAAGACGGGAAACGTGGGCAGGCTTTTCGATCGTGAGCCAAGCCTGATCTTGTCCCCACCCAACACAAGATGTCAAGCTGGGGCTCACTCTCGCCTGTGGGTCAAAAGATTCGTGGGTTCAATCCCCACTCGAGGCTTGACCACACAATCCAGGCTGACACTCCAGTGTAGTGCTCAGAGAATGCTGCACTGTCGGAGGTGCCGTCTTTTGTATTAAACATTAAACCGAGGCCTCATCTGCCCTCTCAGGTGGACATAAAAGAACCCATGGCAATATTTCGAAGAGCAGGGGCGTTCTCACCGGTGTCCTGGCCAATATTTATCCCTCAACCAACATCACACACAGATTTTCTGGTCATTATCACATTGCTGTTTGCGGGAGCTTGCTGTGCGCAACTTGGCTGCCGTGCTTTCAGGTGCCTGGGCCCCAAGCTCTGCAATTTCCTCCCTAAACCTCTCTACCTTTCTCTCCTCCTTAAAACCTACCTCTTTGACCAAGCTTTTGGTCATCTAGCCTAATATCTCCTTATATGGCTTGGTGTCAACTTTTGTCTGATAATGACAAACCTACTGGAGTTTTTTGAGGATGTAACTGGTAGAATAGGTAAGGGAGAACCAGTGGATGTGATGTATTTGGATTTTCAGAAGGCCTTTGATAAAGTCCCACATAAGAGGATAGTGTGCAAAATTAAAGCACATGGGATTGGGGGTAATATACTAGCATAGATTGAAAATTGGTTAACAGACAGGAAACAGAAAGTAGGAATAAATGGGTCTTTTTCGGGGTGGCAGGCGATGACTAGTGGGGTACCGCAGGGATCAGTGCTTGGGTCCCAGCTATTCACAATATATATCAATGATTTGGATGAGGGAACCAAATGTAATATTTCCAAGTTTGCTGACAACATGAAACTAGGTGGGATTGTGAGGAGGATGCAAAGAGGCTTCAAGGCGATTTAGACAAGTTGAGTGAGTGGGCAAATACATGGCAGATGTAGTATAACGTGGATAAATGTGAAGTTATCCACTTCGGTAGGAAAAACAGAAAGGCAGAGTATTATTTAAATGGCGATAGATTGGGAAATGCTGATGTACAAAGTGACCTGGGTGTCCTTGTACACCAGTCACTAAAAACAAACATGCAGGTGCAGCAAGCAGTTAGGAAGGCAAATGGTATGTTGGCCTTCATTGCAAGAGGATTTGAGTACCACAGTTGTACAGGGCCTTGGTGAGACCACACCTGGAATACTGTGTGCAGTTTTGGTCTCCTTACCTAAGAAAGGTTAAACTTGCCATAGAGGGAGTGCAGCAAAGGTTCACCAGACTGATTCCTGGAATGGCAGGGCTGTCGTATGAGGAGAGATTGGGTCGACTGGGCCTGTATTCACTAGAGTTTAGAAGAATGAGAGGGGATCTCATAGGAACGTATAAAATTCTGACAGGGCTAGACAGACTGGATGCAGGGAGGATGTTTCCCCTGGCTGGGGGGGTCTAGAACAAGGGGTCACAGTCTCAGGATATGGGATAGGACATTTAGGACTGAGATGAGGAGAAATTTCTTCACTCAGGGTGGTGAACCAGTGGAATTCTCTACCACAGAAGGCTGTGGAGGCCAACTTATATTAAATATATTTAAGAAAGAGATAGATAGATTTCTAGACACAAAAGGCATCAAGGGGTATGGGGAGAGAGCGGGAATATGGTATGGAGATAGAGGACCAGCCATGATCATATTGACTGGCGAAGCAGACTCAAAGGGCTGAATGGCCGATTCCTGCTCCTATTTTTCTATGTTTCTATGCTCCTGTGAAGCACCTTGGGACGGTTTACTGTGCTAAGGGCACTATATGAGGTGCCACGTGCTAATGAGTACAGGAATAGGAGGATAGAACAGATGAATGCTTGGCTAGAGAGACGGTGCAGGAGGGAGGACTTTAGATTCCTGAAGCATTAGGACAATTTCTGGGGAAGGTGGGACCTGTACAAGCCGGATGGGTTACACCTCAACAGAGCCGGAACCAATATTCTCACGGGGAGGTTTGCTGGTGCTGTTGGGGAGGGTTTAAGCTAGCTTGGCAGGGGGATAGGCACCAGCATATTGGAGTAAGAAAGGAGGAATAAGGTGCATAAAAGAGTGCGTTGGATAGTACTAGAGAAAAAAGTAATAATAGAGGCGGAAGTAGTGCCCTATTAGATAGGAGCAGACTAAGAAAGACTACGAAAAATTCAAAAATGGGTTCAGAATGCACGTACGTAAACGCACAGTGTGGTGAATAAGGTTGGTGAGCTCAAAGCACAATTAGCCGTGTGGCAATATGATGTTGTGGCAGAAACGGCAACGTGGCTTAAAAACGGTGAGGACTGGGCACTTAATATTCAAGGGTACAAGGTGTTCAGAAAAGGTAGGGAAGGAAAAAGGGAGGTGGGGTGGCAGTGCTGATTAAAGAAGTGTAGTGTTGGAAAGGGAGGGTGTTCTTGAGGGGACAAGGACAGAATCCATTTGGTTAGAGTTGAGGAGCAAAAAGTGTATGATCATGCTATTGGGGGTATTCTATAGGCCTCCAATTAGTGAGAGGGAGGTGGAGGAGCAAATCTGCAGGGAAATAGAGTGGTTATACTGGGGGACTTCAATTACCCAAATATCGATTGGGATAATGCTAGGGTAAAGGGAAAGGAGGGGGAGGAATTTCTGAAATGTGTTCAGGAGAATTTCCTTGACCAGTATGTTCTTGGCCCAACGAGGAAGGAGGCATTGCTGGATCTGATGCTGGGGAATGAGGTGGGCCAGGTCGACCAAGTGTCTGTGGGAGAACACTTGGGTACGAGTGATCATCGTATCATAAGATTTAGATTAGCAATGGAGAGGAGCAAGGAACAATCTAGAGTGGAACTTTGAAACTGGAATCGGGCTAACTTCAATGTGGTGCGAAAGGATCTAGCCAGGGTAAAATGGAACCAAAGACTGACAGGAAAATCTGTAACGGAACAATGGGTGGTCTTTAAGGAGGAGATGTTCCAAGTACAGGCTAGGTACATTCCAACAAGAGGGAAGGGTAAGGGAACCAAAGTAAGGGCTCCTTGGATGACAAGGGAGATAGAGAAGATGATGAAACAAAAAAAAGAGGGTGTGTGATGCATGTCCAGTGAATTCTTCAAGGGAGAACCAGGCCAAATACAATAGTTGAGAGGGGAAGTGAAGATGAAAATAAGATTGGCAAAGAGAGAATATGAAAGTAGAATGGCGGTTAACATAAAAGGGAACCCAAAAATCTTTTACCACCTGCTTCCTGTTTACATGCCGGTAGGAGGTGGGGTGGGGCCTATTAAGAACAAAGAAGGTGATATATGCTTAGAGGTGCAGGGCAAGACTAGAATACTCAATGAGAACTTTGTATCGATGTTTACTAAGGAGGTGGATATTGGCAAAATATCAGTAGAAGTGCAAAAAGGTAGAAGCAATGGAAGGGGTGAAAATTGATAGACAGGATGTACTAGAAAGGCTGGGTGTGCTTAGAATGAATAAGTCGTCTGGTCCAGATGGTTTGCATCCCAGGTTGCAAAGGGAATTGGGGGAGAAGATAGCGGAAGGGCTTGCCATAATTTTCCAATCTTCCCTAAATGCAGGGGAGGTGCCTGAAGATTGGAAAGTGGCAAATGTGACACCATTGTTCAAAAAAGGGTGCAAGGACAATCCTAGTAACTACAGGCCGGTCAGTTTAACATCAGTGGTGGGTAACGTTTTAGATACAATAATAATCAAGAAAAAATTAACGAGCACTTGGACAGGCTGTAAAAGTCCCCAGAGACCAGGTAAGGCCTCACAGCGTCGGCGGGAAACCAGAGCGGGGTATAAAAGTCCCCAGAGACCAGGTAAGGCCTCACAGTGTCGGCGGAAATCCTGAGCGGCAGAGCGGGGTATAAAAGTCCCCAGAGACCAGGTAAGGCCTCACAGCGTCGGCGGGAATCCTGAGCGGCAGAGCGGGGTATAAAAGTCCCCAGAGACCAGGTAAGGCCTCACAGCGTCGGCGGGAATCCTGAGCGGCAGAGCGGGGTATAAAAGTCCCCAGAGACCAGGTAAGGCCTCACAGCGTCGGCGGGAATCCTGAGCGGCAGAGCGGGGCTATAAAAGTCCCCAGAGACCAGGTAAGGCCTCACAGCGTCGGCGGGAAACCTGAGCGGCAGAGCGGGGTATAAAAGTCCCAGAGACCAGGTAAGGCCTCACAGCGTCAGCGGGAAACCTGAGCGGCAGAGCGGGGTATAAAAGTCCCAGAGACCAGGTAAGGCCGACCAATCTCCAGTCTCTGAACTCGGAGGGAAGGAGAGAGGTAAAAAGTAATCCAAGTGTGACGTCACCAGAAAGCGGGTAAGTGATTGGTTGGTGAGTATTTCTCCCTTTTAAGCTTAAATCTCTTTGGTTTATAGTTTCTAAGGTGTGATATACACCATCTAGAATCGGGGCAGAGGATATTTAAGAATAATATTAATAAATTTAATTAATTACATAGAATGGGAGATCAGACGATGTGTTGCTGCTGCAATATGTGGGAGCTGGTGAACACCATTGATGCTCACGGTGATCACATTTGCAGTAAGTGTTGGCTGCTCGAGGAACTCCGGCTCCGTGTTGAAGAGCAGCTTCAAACACTGAGACACATCAGGGAGGGGGAGAGTTACCTGGACTCTGTATCACGAGGTAGTCACACCAATTAGATTAATTAATTCACATGTAGTCCGTGGCCAGGGTCAGGATGGTGTGACTAGAAGTGAGGCAAGTACGGGGATCCAGGAGGTAGTGTTGGAGGAGCCGCAGCCCTTGCACTTGTCCAACAGGTTCGAGGCTCTTACTCCCTGTGGGGACAGGAGCAGGGACTGCAGGGAGGATGAGCAACCTGGCCACAGCACCGTGGAGCAGGGGGCCATTCAAGTGGGGGGGGGGGGGGGGGGGGGGGAGTTAAAAGAAATGTTGTAGTGGTAGGGGATAGTATCGTTAGGGGGATAGATAGAGTTCTTTGCAGCCGAGAGCGAGAGTCCCGAAGGCTGTGTTGCCTGCCCGGTGCCAGGGTTAAGGACATCTCCTCTGGACTGGAGAGAAACTTGGAGTGGGAGGGGGAGGATCCAGTTGTCGTGGTCCATGTTGGTACCAACGACATAGATAGGACAAGGAAGGAGGTTCTGCTGAGGGAGTTTGAGCAGCTAGGGGCCAAATTAAAAAGCAGAACCACAAGGGTAATAATCTCTGGATTATTATCTGAGCCACGAGCGAATTTGGCTAGGACAAATAAAATTAGAGAGTTAAATGCGTGGCTCAAAGACTGGTGTGGGAGAAATGGGTTTTGCTTCCTGGGACACTGGCACCAGTACTGGGGCAGGAGGGAGCTGTTCCGTTGGGACGGGCTTCACTTGGCCAGTGCTGGACTAGAGTCCTGGCGGATCATATAACTAGGGCTGTAGAGAGGGCTTTAAACTAACTAGTGGGGGGGGGGGGGGGGGGGGGGGAAGGTTTCCTAGAGAGCAAATAATAAAAATGACAACAGAGAAGGTAATAGGCTTAGGTATCAGTGGGGAAATTAAAAACCAGAGCATGTCAGGAAGGGGCAGAAGGTATGGAGTAAAAGGTAAAGTAATAAAAAAGGGCAAAAGCAGGAACTAAGTGTCACAAAACATCTTTGAAAGTTCTCTATCTGAATGCACGTAGCATTCGTAACAAAATAGATGAGTTAATGGCACAAATAACTACATATGGGTATGATCTTGTGGCCATTACAGAAACATGGCTGCAGGGTGACAATGCCTGGGAATTAAACATACCAGGTTATTTAACGATCAGGAAGGACAGGCAGGAAGGAAGGGGAGGTGGGGTGGCTATGTTAATAAAGGAAGGGATCACTGTAATACAGAGAAATGATATTGGGTCAAAAGATCAGGATAATGAAACAGTTTGGGTGGAGGTAAGGAATAATAAGGGGAAAAAAACACTAGTGGGCGTAGTCTATAGGCCTCCGAACAGTGGCAACTCTGTTGGACGGAGTATCAATCAGGAAATAGTTGAGGCTTGTAATAAGGGAACATCTATAATTATGGGGGATTTCAACTATCATATTAATTGGACAAATCAAATTGGGCAGGGCTGCCTTGAGGATGAGTTCATTGAGTTGTATTAGGGATGGGTTTCTTGAGCAGTATGTAACTGAACCGACCAGGGGGCAAGCAACCTTAGATCTGGTCCTGTGTAACGAGACAGGATTAATTAAAAATGTCCTAGTAAAGGATCCCTTGAATGAGTGACCATAACATGGTTGAATTCCATATTCAATTAGAGGGTGAGAAGGTTGGATCTCAAACAAGCGTGCTAAGCTTGAATAAAGGAGACTATGAAGGTATGAGAGCGGAATTGAGTAGAGTGGACTGGGAAAATAGATTAAAGGGTAAGACGATACATGATCAGTGGTGTACATTCAAGGAGTTATTTTAAAACTTCCAAAAAGATATATTCCACTGAGAAGAAAAGGGTGTAAAAGAAAAGACAGCCATCCGTGGCTAAGTAAAGAAATTAAGGATAGTATTCGACTAAAAACAAGGGCATATAAAGGTAGCCAAATCTAGTGGGAGGATAGAGGATTGGGAAAACTTTAAAAGACAGCAAAAAATAACAAAAAGATTGATTAAGAAAGGGAAGATAGATTATGAAAGTAAATTAGCAAAAAATATAAAAACAGATAGTAAGAGTTTTTTATAGTTATATAAAAAGAAAAAGGGTGGCTAAAGTAAATGTTGGTCCCTTAGAGGATGAGACCGGGAAATTAATGGTGGGAAATATGGAGATGGCAAAAACACTGAATGAATATTTTACATCAGTCTTTACAGTAGAAGACACTAAGAATATCCCAACACTGGACAAACAGGGGGCTAAAGGGGGGGAGGAGCTAAACACGATCAAAATCACTAAGGAAGTGGTACTCGGTAAAATAATGGGACTCAAGGCGGATAAATCACCTGGACCTGATGGCTTACATCCTAGGGTCTTGAGGGAAGTGGCGGTAGGGATTGTGGATGCATTGGTAATAATTTCCAAAACTCCCTGGACTCGGCAAAGGTCCCGGCAGACTGGAAAACTGCTAATGTAACACCCTTATTTAAAAAGGGCAGTAGACAGAAGGCTGGAAACTATAGACCGGTTAGCCTAACATCTGTGGTAGGTAAAATTTTGGAGTCCATTATTAAGGAGACAGTAACAGGACATTTGGATAATCATAATTTAATAGGACAAAGTCAGCATGGTTTTATGAAGGGGAAGTCATGTTTGACAAATTTGCTGGAGTTCTTTGAGGAAGTAACGTATAGGGTGGATAAAGGGGAACCAGTGGACGTAGTGTATTTAGACTTCCAAAAGGCATTTGACAAGGTGCCACACAAAAGATTATTGCTTAAGATAAAAAATCACAGGATTGTGGGTAATATTCTGGCATGGATAGAGGATTGGCTATCTAACAGAAGAGAGTTGGGATAAATGGTTCAATCTCAGACTGGCAATCAGTAACTAGTGGTGTTCCGCAGGGGTCAGTGCTGGGTCCCCAACTCTTTACAATCTATATTAACGATTTGGAGGAGGGGACCGAGTGTAACATATCAAAGTTTGCAGATGATACTAAGATGGGAGGGAAAGTAGTGAGTGAGGAGGACATAAAAAACCTGCAAGGGGACATCGACAGGCTAAGTAAGTGGGCAGAGATTTGGCATATGGAATACAATACTGGAAAAAGTGTGAGGTTATGCACTGTTAGGCAGGAAAAATCGTAGAGCAAGTTATTATCTTAATGGCAAGAAACTGGAAAGTACTGAAGTACAAAGGGATCTGGGGGTCCTGGTGCACGAAACTCAAAAGGTTAGTATGCAGGTGCAGCAAGTGATTAAGAAGGCCAATGGAATGTTGGCTTTCATTGCTAGGGGGATAGAACATAAAAATAGGGAGGTATTGCTTCAGTTGTACAAGGTATTGGTGAGGCCGCACCTGGAATACTGCGTACAGTTTTGGTGTCCATACTTAAGAAAAGACGTACTTGCTCTCGAGTCAGTACAAAGGTTCACTCGGTTAATCCCGGGGATGAGGGGATGGACATATGAGGAGAGGTTGAGTAGATTGGGACTCTACTCATTGGAGTTCAGAAGAATGAGAGGCGATCTTATTGAAACATATAAGATTGTGAAGGGGTTGGATCGGGTGGATGCGGGGAGGATGTTCCGATGATGCTCTTTCAAAACTGAGATGAGGAGGAACTACTTCACTCAGAGGGTGGTAGGTTCATGGAATATGCTGCCCCAAAAAGCTGTAGAAGCTACATCATTACATAAATTTAAAAACAGAAATAGACAGTTTCCTAGAAGTAAAGGGAATTAAGGGTTACGGGGAGCGGGCAGGAATTTGGACATGAGTCTAGGTTCGGATCGGTCATGGCCCTGTGGGTAGCGGAGCAGGCCCAGGGGCTGTGTAGCCTGATCCTGCTCCTATTTCGTGTGTCTAATTCTGTTAGATTCAGGAGATGGTTCTGTGATAGTGGATTGGCGGTTAGGATCAGATCAGCCATGATCTTATTGAATGGCGGAGCAGGCTCGAGGGGCCGATTGGCCTACTCCTGCTCCTATTTCTTATGTTCTTATGTTCTAGCTAATTAAGGAGAGCCAACACGGATTTGTAAATGGCAGATCGTGTTTGACTAACCGAGTTGAATTTTATGATAAAGTAAGAGGGAGGATTGATGACGGGAATGAAATTGTTGTTGTCTACATGGATTTTAGGAAGGCGTTTGATAAAGTACCACATAGAAGGCTGGTTAACAAAATTGAGGTTCATGGCAGCTTGGATAAGGAATTGGCTTAAGGTTAGAAAACAGTGATAAATGGCTGTTTTTCAGGCTGGAGGATGGTAGACAGAGGTGTTCCCCAAGGGTCAGTGCTGGGGCCACTGCTTTTTTGATATATATATAAAAATTACCTGGATATTGGAATAGAGTAGAATTTCTAAATTTGCCAATGACACCAAACTTGGGGGTGTGGCAAACAGTGAGGATGATACCAATCGACTGCAACAGGACAGAGAAAGGCTGCAGAATGGGCAGATGGAATTTAATAGAGAAGTGTGAGGTGATGCATTTTGCAGAAGGAACAGGGAGAGGCAATATACACTTAATGGCACAGTTTTAAAGTGTGTGCAGGGACAGAGGGACCTGGGAGTTAATGTGCATAGGTCCCTGAAGGTGGCAGGACATATTGAGAGAGTGGTTAGCAAAGCATATGGGATCTTGGGCTTCATAGAGGTATTGAGTACAAAAGTAGAGAAGTTATGCTGAACCTTTATTGGAGTATTGTGTCCAGTTCTGGTCACCACACTTTAGGAAGGATGTGAAGGCCCTTGAGAGGGTACAGAGGAGATTTACCAGAATGGTTCCGGGGATGGGGGATCTTAGCTACAAGGACAGGTTGGAGAAGCTGGATTTGTTTTCATTAGAGCAAAGGAGGTTGAGAGGTGTACAAGATTACGACGGGAATGGATAGGCTAGACGGGGAAAGGCTGTTCCCACTAGTTGATGGTACAAGGACTAGGACACAGATTTAAGGTTTTGGGCACGAGATACAGGGAGGATGTGAGGAAAAAAATGTTTACGCAGCAAGTGGTGAGGACCTGGAACTCGCTGCCGACAGAAGTGGTGGAAACGGAGACACTCAATGTTTTCAAGGAAAGACTGGATAGGCACTTGAGGGAAATAAACTTGCAGGGCTACGGGGATAGAGCGGGGGAATGGGACTGACTGGATTGCTCTACAGAGAGCCGGCACGGGCTCGATGGGCCGAATGGCCTCCTTCTGTGCCGTTATGACTCTAGGGGGGAGAAATTGGGTGAGTAGCGCCACCTGTTAGCGCCTAAAGAGGCAGTCAGTGGCTGTAGCGCCACTGGCTGCATCTCCGGCGATATTCAGTCGGGGCGCTAATGGTGGCGTTAGGCATTTGCGCTGCGCCGCCACCGATGACGTCATCGGTGCGCGCAGTGCCCCGTTCGCGATATTTGGTAGCGAACGCCGCAGTTGCGCCGCTCGCTACCCGTGCCCGGTTCACGGGGCCTTACTGTGCCGGCAGCGGCGCAAGTTAAGGTGGAGGTGCGGGGCGGCCGCCTGCCAGCGCCTCCGTCCCTGGCCTCCTAACCACCCCCCCACCCCCCCGCAGCATTGCCGGCTGTTTCCCGAGCGCCCGGCACTTCTCCTTGGAGCCGGGCTCATTTGCCGGCACTCGCGATCGGGGATCGCGCTGTTGCAGGCACCTCCCCCTTAACAGTGGGAGGAAGGCCTGCAGTACCGCAGCATGCCGTGCCGCAGCATGTGGCGCTGCGGCACGTTGCGCTGCGATAATCAGTTTCAGCGCCCTAAGAGGGACGCGGAGCGCCTCGAGCCTCGCCCCGTCTCCCTCGAGGGGCACTGAAACTGAATTTCTGGCGATCGGTATCACACCGATCGCTGTGCTAAATCCTGTGCTCAGCCGACTTCTGCGCCCCAACCCAATTTCTAGGCCTAGGACTCTGATATATATGCATGTTGTTGCATTAGATTCATCCTTGCGAATGCAGGATTTAACCTCACTTAAAATTAATGAGAACAGCAAATTGGGTGGCACAGTGGGTTAACGGGAACAGTAGCTTATGTTCTGTTGCTGGACTAGTAATCCAAAGGCCTGGACTAATGATCCAGAGACGTGAGTTCAAGTCCCACCACGGCAGCTGGGGAATTTAAATTCAGTTAATTAAATAAATCTGGAATAAAAAGCTAGCATCAGTAATGGTGACCATGAAACTATCGTATTGTTGTAAAAACCCATCTGGTTCACTAACGTGCTTTAGGGAAGGGAAGCTGCCACCTATCTAGTCTGACCTATATGTGACTCCAGACCCACAGCAATGTGGTCGAGTCTTAACTGCCCCCTGAAATGGCCCAGCAAGCCACTCAGTTGTAAAAAAAACCTTCGAAAAACAAGAATATAACGGGACGGACCACCCGGCATCGAGCTTGGCACCGGCTACGGACACGAAAATGGCACACCCAGCCCAGTCGACCCTGCAAAGTCCTCCTCACCAACATTTGGGGACTTGTGCCAAAACTGGGAGAGCTGTCCCACAGACTAGTCAAGCAACAGCCTGACATAGTCATACTCACAGAATCATACCTTGCAGCCAATGTCCCGAACTCCTCCATCACCATCCCTGGGTATGTCCTGTCCCACCGGCAGGACAGACCCACCAGGGGTGGCGGCACAGTGGTATACAGTCGGGAAGGAGTGGCCCTGGGAGTCCTCAACTTTGACTCCGGACCCCATGAAGTCTCATGGCTTCAGGTCAAGCATGGGCGAGGAAACCTCCTGCTGATTACCACCTACCGCCCTCCCTCAGCTGATGAATCAGTACTCCTCCATGTTGAACACCACTTGGAAGAAGCACTGAGAGTAGCAAGGGAACAGAATGTACTCTGGGTGGGGGACTTCAATGTCCATCACCAAGAGTGGCTCGATAGCACCACCACTAACCGAGCTGCCAATCAGCAGCAAAGTGATGGGAGGTGTCGTCGACAGTGCTATCAAGCAGTTCTTACTCACCAATAACCTGCTCACTGATGTCCAGTTTGGGTTCCATCAGGACCACTTGGCTCCAGATCTCATTACAGCCAAACATGGACAAAAGACCTGAATTCCAGAGGTGAGAGTGACTGCCCTTGACAGAGCGTGGCATCAAGGAGCCCTAGTAAAACTGAAGTCAATGGGAATCGGGGGGAAAATTCTCCACTGGTTGGAATCATACCTAGCACAATGGAAGATGGTTGTGGTGGTTGGAGGTCAATCACCACAGCCCCAGGACATCACTGCAGGGAGTTCCTCAGGGCAGTGTCCTAGGCCCAACCATCTTCAGCTGCTTCACCAATGACCTTCTCTCCACCATAAGGTCAGAAAACAGAGAATAGGGATAAATGGATCTTTTTCAGGTTGGCCGGCTGTAACTAGTGGGGTGCCGCAAGGATCAGTGTTGGGGCCTCAGCTATTTACAATCTATATTAATGATCTAGATGAAGGGACCGAGTGCAATGTATCCAAGTTTGCTGATGATACAAAGCTCGGTGGGACAGTAAGCTGTGAGGAGAACACAGAGTCTGCAAAGGGATATCGATAGACTGAGTGAGTGGGCAGTAAGGTGGCAGATGGAGTATAATGTAGGGAAATGTGAGGTTATTCACTTTGGTAGGAAGAATAGAAAAACAGAATCTTTTTTAAATGGTGAGAAACTTTCAAATGTTGGTGTTCAGAGAGATTTGGGTGTCCTCGTGCAAGAAACACAGAAAGCTAGCGTGCAGGTACAGCAAGCAGTATGGAAGAAAAATGGCATGTTGGCCTTTATTGCAAGGGGCTTGGAGTATAAGAGTAGGAAAGTCTTGCTACAATTGTACAGGGCCTCGGTGAGACCACACCTGGAGTACTGGGCACAGTTTGGGTCTCCTTATCTAAGGAAGGATATACTTGCCTTGGAGGCGGTGCAACGAAGGTTCACTAGATTGATCCCTGGGATGAGAGGGCTGTCCTATGATGAGAGATTGTGTAGAATGGGCCGATACTCTCTGGAGTTTAGAAGAATGAGAGGTGATCTCATTGAAACATACAAGATTCTGAGGGGGATTGACAGGGTAGATGCTGAGAGGTTGTTTCCCCTGGCTGGAGTGTCTAGAACTAGGGGGCATAGTCTCAGGATAAGGGGTAGGCCATTTAAGACTGAGATGAGGAAGAATTTCTTCACTCAGACGGTGGTGAATCTTTGGAATTCTCTGCCCCAGAGGGCTGTGAATGCTGAGTCTTTGAGTATATTCAAGGCTGAGATCGATAGATTTTTGGACTCTAGGGGAATCAAAGGATATGGTGATCGGGCAGGAAAGTGGAGTTGAGGTCAATGATCAGCCATGATCTTCTTGAATGGCGTAGCAGGCTCGAGGGGCCGTATGGCCTACTCCTGCTCTTATTTCTTATATGTTCTTAAGTGGGGATGTACGCTGATGACTGCACAGTGTTCAGTGCCATTCGCAACTCCTCAGATAATGAAGCAGTCCGTGCCCACAGCAAGACCTGGATGACATTCAGGCTTGGGCTGATAAGTGGCAGGTAACATTTGCACCACAGAAGTGCCAGGCAATGATTATCTCCAACAAGCGAGCATCTAACCACCGCCCCTTGACATTCAACGGCATTACCATCATCGATTCCCCCACCATCAATATCCTGGGGGTCACCATTGACCAGAAACTTAACTGGACCAGCCACATAAATACTGTGGCAACAAGAGCAGGCCAGAGGCTGGGAATTCTGCAGCTAGTGTCTCACCTCCTGACTCCCCAAAGCCTTTCCACCATCTACAAGGCACAAGTCAGGAGTGTGATGGAATACTCTCCACTTGCCTGGATGAGTGCAGCTCCAACAACACTCAAGAAGCTCGACACCATCCAGGACAAAGCAGCCCGCTTGATTGGCACCCCATCCACCACCTTAAACATTCCCTCCCTCCACCACCAGCGTACCGTGGCTGCAGTGTGTACCATCTACAAGTTACACTACAGCAACTCGTCAAACTTGGCAGCACTTCCCAAACCCGTGACCTCTACCACCTAGAAGGACAAGGGCAGCAGGCTCATGAGAACACCACCACCTCAAAGTTCCCATGCAAGTCACACATCATCCTGAATTGGAAGTATATCAGTGTTCCCTCATCGTCGCTGGGTCAAAATCCTGGAACTCTCTCCCTAACAGCACTGTGGGCGCACCATCACTGCGCGGACTGCAGCGGTTGAAGGCGGCGGCTCACCACCACCTTCTCAAGGCCAACTAGGGATGGCCAATACATGCTGGCCTTGCCAGCGATGCCTACATCCCATGAACGAATAAAAAAAGTCACTGGTCTTTCACCTCTCGGACCTGGTTGCTGCGGACCTGAGGTGGAAGTCTCTGCTGTCTGTTGTTTATGAAATGAGCTTGCATCCAGCTCACAGTGGACATAGCCCCACAGCAAAATCCATTTCTAATTCAGCACAAATTTACAATCTCAAACAGAGACGCCACAGGATGGCTGATCCGAGGACAAGACGAGGTGCACTGTTTGTCCTTGTACAAGACCTTGGTCAGGCCACACTTGGGATACTGGGTCCAGTTTTGGTCTCCTCACAGGGTGGGTGATAGTGAGGCTTTGGAAGGGGTGCAGAGGTGGGCCACTAGACTAATTTCTAGTCTAAAGCATCTTAGTTATCTTGATAGGCTAACGGGCTGGGACTCTACACTTTAGAGAAGCAAAGACTGATCTGATTGAGGTTTATAAGATAATGAAGGGAATAGATTGTGTTCCAGTTGTCAGTTTGTTCCAATTAAATAGGTTAGGGAGGACCAGGGTTCAGAAATTTAAGTTGGACAAGGCTAGATCGAGGTTAGAGGTCAGGAGATGGTTCATTTCCCAGAGAGTAGTGGGCCTCTGGAATAGGCTGCCATCTCGGGCGGTGGGTGCTGATTCGCTGAATTCCTTCAAGCGAGAGCCGGAGCTGTTTCTGGCTGGGGCGGAGATCACCTCTTACAGAAGGTGGGCACTGCAGGGAATTCAGGGCCAGGGTGATCCCCTGGACTAGTTTTGATCGCCTCGATGGGTCAGAGAGGAATTTCCAGATTCCCCCCAAATTGGCCTGGGTTTTTAATCTGTTTTTTCGCCTCTCCCAGGAGATCACATGGTTTCGGGTGGGGTGGAGAGTATATATTGGTGATACACAAGGTATCGCAACTGTGTGGGACAGGCTCAATGGACCAGAGGCTCTTTACCTGTCCGTCATTGCTCGCATGAAAGATAAACAAATGCCACATTAGAGCAGTCGGGGGCACTCTGAGGCTGAGACCTGTTACTGGGGCAGAGTAGAGGGAGTTTTATGCTGCATCTGGCCGCACTACACCTGATCTGGGAGTGCTCAGTGCTGACACTGGGTGCCTGAAATGGGAACAGTTCCATTCCGCAGCACTAACATCCCATCCCCTTGACGAGCTCAAAAATATTGTGTTTTAAATTAACAGGAACAGTATCATCATAAAATACAAACTTGGCCATTAAAACTTGGCCTCTAGTACAGTGCTGTTGAATAGGGGTCACTGACTAGCTAACAGTGCGGTTACGGAGATACTGTTTAAGCCACGTGCAGTAATTTTACTAGAAAACGCCTTACATACACTCACACAATACAGGTAAGTGTACTTCACAAGTGTATATTTACTTAAACATCTACCACCATCCAGTAAAGAAGGAGGGAAAGCACTCACAACAATCAAAAATGTCGCACTCTGTTTTTCATCTTACAATTTTACCAACAAACACAGAACGGTCAAAGTTCACATGCGCACACCGTGCAATTGAGTAGAGACCACATGACCAATAACGGTGTCTATTACTCATTTTTTATTCACAAATCAGAAATGCAATTAGCCACGTCTAGATTTTCAATTAGCCACAGGTGGCCAGTGGGTTAACATATTGAACACCACTGCTCTAGATGTGGCAGGAGTTCTTACACTAGGTGTGGCAGGAGTTCTTACACTAGATGTGGCAGGAGTTCTTACACTAGGTGTGGCAGGAGTTCTTACACTAGGTGTGGCAGGAGTTCTTACACTAGGTGTGGCAGGAGTTCTTACACTAGATGTGGCAGGAGTTCTTACACTAGATGTGGCAGGAGTTCTTACACTAGATGTGGCAGGAGTTCTTACACTAGATGTGGCAGGAGTTCTTACACTAGATGTGGCAGGAGTTCTTACACTAGATGTGGCAGGAGTTCTTACACTAGATGTGGCAGGAGTTCTTACACTAGGTGTGGCAGGAGTTCTTACACTAGATGTGGCAGGAGTTCTTACACTAGATGTGGCAGGAGTTCTTACACTAGATGTGGCAGGAGTTCTTACACTAGATGTGGCAGGAGTTCTTACACTAGATGTGGCAGGAGTTCTTACACTAGATGTGGCAGGAGTTCTTACACTAGATGTGGCAGGAGTTCTTACACTAGGTGTGGCAGGAGTTCTTACACTAGGTGTGGCAGGAGTTCTTACACTAGGTGTGGCAGGAGTTCTTACACTAGATGTGGCAGGAGTTCTTACTCTAGGTGTGGCAGGAGTTCTTACACTAGATGTGGCAGGAGTTCTTACACTAGATGTGGCAGGAGTTCTTACTCTAGGTGTGGCAGGAGTTCTTACACTAGGTGTGGCAGGAGTTCTTACACTAGGTGTGGCAGGAGTTCTTACACTAGGTGTGGCAGGAGTTCTTACACTAGATGTGGCAGGAGTTCTTACTCTAGGTGTGGCAGGAGTTCTTACACTAGGTGTGGCAGGAGTTCTTACACTAGGTGTGGCAGGAGTTCTTACACTAGATGTGGCAGGAGTTCTTACTCTAGGTGTGGCAGGAGTTCTTACACTAGATGTGGCAGGAGTTCTTACACTAGATGTGGCAGGAGTTCTTACACTAGATGTGGCAGGAGTTCTTACACTAGGTGTGGCAGGAGTTCTTACACTAGATGTGGCAGGAGTTCTTACACTAGGTGTGGCAGGAGTTCTTACTCTAGGTGTGGCAGGAGTTCTTACACTAGGTGTGGCAGGAGTTCTTACACTAGATGTGGCAGGAGTTCTTACTCTAGGTGTGGCAGGAGTTCTTACACTAGATGTGGCAGGAGTTCTTACACTAGATGTGGCAGGAGTTCTTACACTAGATGTGGCAGGAGTTCTTACACTAGATGTGGCAGGAGTTCTTACACTAGATGTGGCAGGAGTTCTTACACTAGATGTGGCAGGAGTTCTTACACTAGATGTGGCAGGAGTTCTTACACTAGATGTGGCAGGAGTTCTTACACTAGATGTGGCAGGAGTTCTTACACTAGATGTGGCAGGAGTTCTTACACTAGATGTGGCAGGAGTTCTTACACTAGATGTGGCAGGAGTTCTTACACTAGATGTGGCAGGAGTTCTTACACTAGATGTGGCAGGAGTTCTTACTCTAGGTGTGGCAGGAGTTCTTACTCTAGGTGTGGCAGGAGTTCTTACTCTAGGTGTGGCAGGAGTTCTTACACTAGGTGTGGCAGGAGTTCTTACTCTAGGTGTGGCAGGAGTTCTTACACTAGATGTGGCAGGAGTTCTTACACTAGGTGTGGCAGGAGTTCTTACACTAGATGTGGCAGGAGTTCTTACACTAGGTGTGGCAGGAGTTCTTACTCTAGGTGTGGCAGGAGTTCTTACACTAGGTGTGGCAGGAGTTCTTACTCTAGGTGTGGCAGGAGTTCTTACACTAGATGTGGCAGGAGTTCTTACTCTAGGTGTGGCAGGAGTTCTTACACTAGGTGTGGCAGGAGTTCTTACTCTAGGTGTGGCAGGAGTTCTTACACTAGGTGTGGCAGGAGTTCTTACACTAGGTGTGGCAGGAGTTCTTACTCTAGGTGTGGCAGGAGTTCTTACTCTAGGTGTGGCAGGAGTTCTTACTCTAGGTGTGGCAGGAGTTCTTACACTAGGTGTGGCAGGAGTTCTTACTCTAGGTGTGGCAGGAGTTCTTACTCTAGGTGTGGCAGGAGTTCTTACTCTAGGTGTGGCAGGAGTTCTTACTCTAGGTGTGGCAGGAGTTCTTACACTAGATGTGGCAGGAGTTCTTACTCTAGGTGTGGCAGGAGTTCTTACTCTAGGTGTGGCAGGAGTTCTTACACTAGGTGTGGCAGGAGTTCTTACACTAGGTGTGGCAGGAGTTCTTACACTAGGTGTGGCAGGAGTTCTTACTCTAGGTGTGGCAGGAGTTCTTACTCTAGGTGTGGCAGGAGTTCTTACTCTAGGTGTGGCAGGAGTTCTTACACTAGGTGTGGCAGGAGTTCTTACTCTAGGTGTGGCAGGAGTTCTTACTCTAGGTGTGGCAGGAGTTCTTACTCTAGGTGTGGCAGGAGTTCTTACTCTAGGTGTGGCAGGAGTTCTTACTCTAGGTGTGGCAGGAGTTCTTACACTAGGTGTGGCAGGAGTTCTTACACTAGGTGTGGCAGGAGTTCTTACACTAGATGTGGCAGGAGTTCTTACACTAGATGTGGCAGGAGTTCTTACACTAGATGTGGCAGGAGTTCTTACTCTAGATGTGGCAGGAGTTCTTACTCTAGGTGTGGCAGGAGTTCTTACACTAGGTGTGGCAGGAGTTCTTACTCTAGGTGTGGCAGGAGTTCTTACTCTAGGTGTGGCAGGAGTTCTTACTCTAGGTGTGGCAGGAGTTCTTACTCTAGGTGTGGCAGGAGTTCTTACACTAGATGTGGCAGGAGTTCTTACACTAGGTGTGGCAGGAGTTCTTACACTAGATGTGGCAGGAGTTCTTACTCTAGGTGTGGCAGGAGTTCTTACTCTAGGTGTGGCAGGAGTTCTTACTCTAGGTGTGGCAGGAGTTCTTACTCTAGGTGTGGCAGGAGTTCTTACTCTAGGTGTGGC
The DNA here is from genome assembly GCF_052327205.1 of Somniosus microcephalus. NCBI lineage: Eukaryota > Metazoa > Chordata > Chondrichthyes > Squaliformes > Somniosidae > Somniosus > Somniosus microcephalus. The sequence goes on from NC_141004.1 coordinate 79,274,170, forward strand.
AGGAGTTCTTACTCTAGGTGTGGCAGGAGTTCTTACTCTAGGTGTGGCAGGAGTTCTTACTCTAGGTGTGGCAGGAGTTCTTACTCTAGGTGTGGCAGGAGTTCTTACACTAGGTGTGGCAGGAGTTCTTACTCTAGGTGTGGCAGGAGTTCTTACTCTAGGTGTGGCAGGAGTTCTTACACTAGGTGTGGCAGGAGTTCTTACTCTAGGTGTGGCAGGAGTTCTTACACTAGGTGTGGCAGGAGTTCTTACTCTAGGTGTGGCAGGAGTTCTTACTCTCGGTGTGGCAGGAGTTCTTACACTAGGTGTGGCAGGAGTTCTTACACTAGATGTGGCAGGAGTTCTTACTCTAGGTGTGGCAGGAGTTCTTACACTAGGTGTGGCAGGAGTTCTTACTCTAGGTGTGGCAGGAGTTCTTACTCTAGGTGTGGCAGGAGTTCTTACACTAGGTGTGGCAGGAGTTCTTACTCTAGGTGTGGCAGGAGTTCTTACTCTAGGTGTGGCAGGAGTTCTTACACTAGGTGTGGCAGGAGTTCTTACTCTAGGTGTGGCAGGAGTTCTTACACTAGGTGTGGCAGGAGTTCTTACACTAGATGTGGCAGGAGTTCTTACTCTCGGTGTGGCAGGAGTTCTTACACTAGGTGTGGCAGGAGTTCTTACACTAGATGTGGCAGGAGTTCTTACTCTAGGTGTGGCAGGAGTTCTTACACTAGGTGTGGCAGGAGTTCTTACTCTAGGTGTGGCAGGAGTTCTTACTCTAGGTGTGGCAGGAGTTCTTACACTAGGTGTGGCAGGAGTTCTTACTCTAGGTGTGGCAGGAGTTCTTACACTAGGTGTGGCAGGAGTTCTTACACTAGATGTGGCAGGAGTTCTTACACTAGGTGTGGCAGGAGTTCTTACACTAGGTGTGGCAGGAGTTCTTACACTAGGTGTGGCAGGAGTTCTTACACTAGGTGTGGCAGGAGTTCTTACTCTAGGTGTGGCAGGAGTTCTTACACTAGGTGTGGCAGGAGTTCTTACTCTAGGTGTGGCAGGAGTTCTTACACTAGGTGTGGCAGGAGTTCTTACACTAGATGTGGCAGGAGTTCTTACACTAGGTGTGGCAGGAGTTCTTACTCTAGGTGTGGCAGGAGTTCTTACACTAGGTGTGGCAGGAGTTCTTACACTAGATGTGGCAGGAGTTCTTACACTAGGTGTGGCAGGAGTTCTTACACTAGGTGTGGCAGGAGTTCTTACACTAGGTGTGGCAGGAGTTCTTACTCTAGGTGTGGCAGGAGTTCTTACACTAGGTGTGGCAGGAGTTCTTACTCTAGGTGTGGCAGGAGTTCTTACTCTGAGGGGCCTGCCTCTAAAACAGTGAACTGTATACAAGACGTACAAACAGCAGAATGAAACTAGTACACAAACAGGTAACTCAATGAGCAACACTAATGCCTGTTATTCTTACTTGGTAGCCTCTCACCGCCTGTTACAACAAACACGGAGAAAGGACATTCCATTCCCTCCAACCAGCTGTGGGCTAGGCTCCAGGGCAAATTTCTGTTAACCCATGACACTTACATTATGGTTTAAAATCTTTAAAAAATGGGGCGCAAACACAGACATGTGGGCTTGATATGTTAAAATATAAACTGATAGGACAAAGAGATACACCGAAGGGGAGTTCAGGAACGTACCATTCATCTGTCGAACCACGCGTAGAATAATTTCCACCAGGGACAAGGGGTTTATTCTGTGTGAGAGAACATGAAATTCCAGCGTCAGTGTTGTAATAGTGAACCTTCTGTGTTGAGTACTTTACTGGATATTACAGTTTCAGAGCAGATTGAAATAAAATCTTTGGACTGGCCACAAACCAATCCCCTGCCCGTTTTGCTAAATGCTTGCACTCAAGTGAAGGGCAGCTCTCATGTACGCAACCACTGACAGCATTGAGTATTCAGGAGTCAGCTGCAGTATAGAGTGCTGGGCATGCATCTGGGAATTTTATTTGTTTTTGGGATCTGGACAACAATTATTTATTTATTGCCTATCCCTAGTTGCCCTGAGGACATTAACAGTCAACCATGTTGTGTGGGACTGGAGTCACATGTCGGTCAGACTGGATAGGTGGCAGCTTCCCTTCCCTGAAGCATGTTAGTGAACCAGTTGTGTTTTTAATAACAATCTGACAACTTGATGGTCATTTTATCTGGTCCACAAATTCATTGAATTCAGTTTCACAAATTTGTTGTGCTGGGATTTGAACTCCCAAGCTCTGGGTTGCCGATCCAGTATCGTAACCACCAGGCTACGGCACCCATAGGAGGGAGCAGAGTGTAAATCCCAGGCTGGACTGAATGTGGGAGCCGGCTTCTTCCCAAGGAATAGGTATTGTCAGTCTCATCCAAATCATGGGGCAGGAGGTGTTGGAAGATGAAATGAAGGAGAAAGTGACATCCGCCATCAGGGCACCTCCTAGTACAGAACTGCTCAGCCCTTGATCGAGGTGTTAAAACACAATGGTGAGGTGGGGGGTGGGGAGAGCAAAGGAAGAGCAAAAGATGGAAGAACACTTGAAGGGAAAATTATAATCAGCTGGGACAAAATTAAGTGCTCCAAGGTCAGCAGGTGCATGGGAACACCACCACCTCCGAGTTCGCCTCCAAGTCACACACCATCCTGACTTGGAAATATGTCACCGATCCTTCATCGTCGCTGGGTCAAAACCCTGGAACTCCCCCCCTAACAGTACTGTGGGAGTACCTTCACCACACGGACTGCAGCGGTTCAAGGCGGCGGCTCACCACCACCTTCTCGAGGGCAACTAGGGATGGGCAATAAATGCTGGCCTTGCCAGCGATGCCCACGCCAGCGATGCCCACATCCCGTGAATGAATAAAGAGAGCTAAAGAAGAGATATGATGGGAATCTATCCAAAACATTAACCGGTCCTTTCTCTCTTTCGATGCTCCTGTGTATTTCCAGCACTTTTTATTTTCACTTTGAATATGTATGTAAGGATGCCAGGTTAAAGCTGTCAACTGGACACATTCACAATGCCCTTGGTGCCCTTTTACCTTTGATCTCCAGCGGTCATTCTACTTCCATTACATCTTAAACAGGGGTGAATATCACAGATCAATGTGTAAACACTGGGTACCAAGCCAACATTGACACTTTCAAGTCCGCACAGTCCCATTAATTCTCCTCGGTGCTTCTAGTCAGCGGGGCAGACTCCAACGGTCTAAACTCAACACAGTTTTCAGAACCCTTAGAAAAACAGCTCACATTCCAGACCTGGTTAAATCAGACTTGTCTGCACAGTAATCATGTCCCATGCCGACATTAGTCATCTTGCCAAATGCTTACCTGTGCTCAAAGTCACTTATGAAGTTTTCATACAACTGTAAAAGAGGAGAAAAAAGGCAGTGTTATAGCTGGAGCCTACACATCTGGTATGAGTGAATGTTACTGTCCTGAAGGCATGCTCGTCACAGCTGGCCACGTTTGTACAGTCACTGTTTCTACTATGAGTTACTAAACGTCAATGGTATACACCAGAACCTGTTTATTTATAATAATCAAGACTGGCTGAAAACCCAATGAAGTGAAGTTATTCCAACATGCAAACCTGTTCCTGTTTCTACCAACAGGGAACCCTCATATCAAAACTAATAGCCACCTATAAACAACATCAATAACAACTTGCATTTATATAGCGCCTTTAACATAGCATGTCACCAGGCGCTTCAATCAAAATTTTACACTGAGCCACAGGAGACATGGAGACAGAACGAGGTGGGCTTTAAGGAGCATCTTAAATGGAGAGAGAGGCAGAGAGAGAGAGAGAGAGAGAGAGAGAGAGAGAGAGAGGTTTAGGGAGGAAATTCCACAGCTTAGGATCAAGGCAGCTGACAGCATGGCTGCCAATGATGGATCCATTAAAACTGGGGATGCGCAAGATGCCAGAATTGGAGGAGCGCAGAGATCTCAAAGGCTTGTAGGGCTGGAGGAGATTACAGAGATAGGGAGGGGCAAGGCCGTGGAGGGAGTTGAAAACAAGGATGAAAATTTCAAAACTGAGGCGTTGCCAGAACAGGAGCCAATGTAAGTCAGCGAGCACAGGGGTGATGGGTGATCGGGACTCAGTGAGAGTCAAGATACTGGCAGCAGAGTTTTGAATAAACACAGGTTTATGTAGGGCGGAAGATGGGAGGGCGGCCAGGGGAGCATCGAAAGTCAAGTCTAGAGGTAACAGAGGCAGGGTCGGAGTTAAGCGATGTTACAGAGGTGGAGGTAAGTGGTCCTGGTGATGGAGCAGATATGTGGTCGGAAGCTCATCTCGGGGTCAAATGCAACATGAAGGCTGTGACTGGTCTGGCTCAGCTTCAGACAGTTGCCAGGGAGAGAGATGGCATTGGTGGCCAGGGATGGAGTTTGTGGAGGGGACCAAAAACAATTGCTCCGGTCTTCCCAATATTTAGTTGGAGGAAATTTCTTCTCATCCAATACTGGATGTCGGACAAGCAGTCTGACAAATCAGAGACAGTGGAAGGGGGCAAGCGAGGTGGTAGTGAGATAGAGCAGAGTGGTTTTCTTCAATTCATTCATGAGATACGGGCATCGCTGGCAAGGCCAGCATTTATTGCCCATGAGGAGGTGGTGGTGAGCCGCCTTCTTGAACCGCTGCAGTCCGTGTGGTGAAGGTACTCCCACAGTGCTGTTAGGGAGGAAGTGCCACGATTTTCACCCAGCAACGATGAAGGATCGGCAATATATTTCCAAGTCAGGATGGTGTGTGACTTGGAGGTGGTGATGCTCCCATACGCCTGCTGCCCTTGTTCTTCTAGGTGATAGAGGTTGCATGTTTGGAAGGTGCTGTTGAAGAAGCCTTGGCGAGTTGCTGCAGTACATCTTGTAGATGGTACACACTGCAGCCACAGTACGCCGATGGTGGAGGGAGTGAATGTGGACGGGGTGCCAATCAAACAGGCTGCTTTGTCCTGGATGGTGTCGAGCTTCTTGAATGTTGTTGGAGCTGCACTCATCCAGGCAAGTGGAGAGTATTCCATCACACTCCTGACTTGTGCCTTGTAGATGGTGGAAAGGCTTTGGTGAGACACTCGCCACAGAATACCTAGCCTCTGACCTGCTCTTGTAGCCACAGTGTTTATGTGGCTGGTCCAGTTAAGTTTCTGGTCAATGGTGACCCCCCCCAGGATGTTGAAGGTGGGGGATTCAGCGATGATAATCCCATTGAATGTCATGGGGAGGTGGCTAGACTTTCTCTTGTTGGAGATGGTCATTGCCTGCCACTTGTGTGGCGCGAATGTTATTTGCCACCATCAGCCCAAGCCTGAATGTCGTCCAGATTTTGCTGCATGCGTGCATGGATTTCTTCATTATCTGAGGAGTTGCGAATGGAACTGAAGACCGTGCAATCATCAGCGAACATCCCCACTTCTGACCTTATGATGGAGGGAAGGTCATTGATAAAGCAGCTGAAGATGGATGGGCCTAGGACACTGCCCTGAGGAACTCCTGCAGCGATGTCCTGGGGCTGAGGTGATTGACCTCCATCAACCACAACCATCTTCCTTTGTGCAGGTATGACTCCAGCAGTGGAGTGTTTTCCCCGATTCCCATTAACTTCGATTTTACTAGGGCTCCTTGATGCCACACTTGGTCAAATGCTGCCTTGATGTCAAGGGCGGTCACTCTCACCTCACCTCTAGAATTCAGGTCTTTTGTCCATGTTTGGACTAAGGCTGTAATGAGGTTTGGAGCCAAGTGGGCCTGGCAGAAACCAAACTGAGCATTGATGAGCAGGTTATTGGTGAATAAGTGCCGCTTGATAGCACAGTCGACGACACCTTCCATCACTTTGCTAATGATTGAGAGTAGACTGATGGGGCGGTATTTGGCCGGATTGGATTTGTCCTGCTTTTTGTGGACAAGACATACCTGGGCAATTTTCCACCTTGTCAGGTAGATGCCAGTGTTGTAGCTGTACTGGAACAGCTTGGCTAGAGGCGTAGCTAGTTATGGAGCACAAGTCTTCAGCACTACAGACAGGATATTGTCAGGGTTCATTGCCTTAGTTGTATCCAGTGTTGTCAGTGTACATGCAGAGCCTGACATTGCGTTTTCGGATGATGTCACCAAGGGCCAGCACGTAGATGAGAAACAGGAGGGGGTCAAGGATAGATCCTTGGGAGACGCCAGGGGTAACGGTGGGGGTGCAGGAAGAGAAGCCATTGCAAGCAATTCTCTGGCTATGATTCGATAGATAAGAATGCAACCAGCAAGGGCAGTCCCACCCAGCTGGACGGCGGCAGAGAGGCAGTGGAGGAGGATGGAGTAGTCAACTGTGTCGAAGACTGCCGCTAGGTCAAGGAGGGATAGTTTACCATGGTCACAGTCACATAGAATGTCATTTGTGACTTTGATAATCACCAGGCCATTAAAAGTGTTTTGTTTTTTTAAATTTTCTCTGAACACTTTTGTTTATTAGTTATAACAATATTGGCGAGTGAAAAAGGCTGTTTGACTGAGAGTGAAGCATCATCCGATCGGGTAAAGAAGAGTTTGTTCGCTTTCTGTTTGGCTGTGGGAAGGCGGGCCCCGCATGGATGGGCCCGTTAGGTGACCAATGGCTGTTTCAGTACTGTGGTAGGGCGGAAACCCGATTAGAGGGAATCAAACATGGAATTGCGGGAAAGATGGGCAAAAAGTTCTGACCCACACACCCGACAGGAGCGCAGAGACCTCGGCAGGTTGTAGGGCTGGAGGTGGTTCCAGTCGGGGAGGGGCAAGGCCATGAAGAAATTTAAATACGAGCATGAAAATTTTACATTAGAGGCATTAGGGGACGTGAAGCCAATGTGTGAGCGGATCTTAGTGCAGGTTAGGAACAGATTTAGAAGCCAGCCAAAACTTTGGTTGGACACAGACAGAGCAGGATGTGAAGTGACACTGGCTTACTCAAGGAGGACAAAACACTCACTTTGACAGCCAAATATCTCCACATTATGCTTCGCATCCAAACCTGCCATTTCATTTCAGAAGAGGACATCAAAATCCCCGACTCTATTCCACCCCCACCCCAAGTGTTAATGAAATGTCTGCTTTGTTGGTTTAGTCCAAAGAATCAACAAACCTTGCATTGTCCCTCCTACCTGTAAAAGATTGTCCCCAGATGGGAAACATGGAATCAGCGTGAACTCCAGCAGTTCCACCGTCAGCTGGTGCCAGAGCCTGGATTGAAGGCAGAGGGAAAGGGTTAATGGTGACTGTAGAAGGCGGCGCCCATGTGCTGAGCGGGGCGAGGCTGGGCTGGTCCCGGGACCCAACCCGTGTCACAGGAGTAAACACAGAAGGTGCCAGCAATGCAGAGTCAGCGTCTGGACAGACCCTGGTGGCTGAGCGTCTGCAGGAAGCTTCACCCTCAGCCTCACGCGGGGCCGCCGGCCATTCGCAACTGTTGGTGCTCCACACCCCCGGCTCCAGCACAGGCGGAGGCGGAGGAGCCCCTCCAGCCACGGCCTGCCAACCATGCCAGGGGGATGCAGCGCCGGGTCCATTTGGACCTGATCCCCGGCCCGGCCTCCAGCTCCACAGGGGGCGGGAGGCCCTACCTGCGGCCCAGTCCCCGCTCGCCATGTGAGGATGGAGGCCCTGCGGCCATTCCCAGCCCCAGGCCTGTCCCGGGGGCCGGGCCGCAGGGACACTGGAGCGGCGCCAGCCCAAGGCCCCGGTGCACCCGGCGGTGTGGGCCAGGCTCCAACCGGCCGGGGATACTCTCCACACCCAGGGCGGAGGTGGGCCGTACCTCCTGTTGTAGAAGGTCTCCATCCTCTGCCAGCGCTCCGACCCATCCCCGCTATCCGCCTCCTGCTGCCGCCGGAGGAAGCCCACCGGGTCCTTCATCCTGCCGCTCTCCACAGCCGCACTGCAGCTTCCAACCGGCCGCCTGCCGCCCTGGCAACCGTCACTCCGCCTCTGGCCCCGCCCCCTACCGCCCTGGCAACCGTCACTCCGCCTCTGGCCCCGCCCCCTGCCGCCCTGGCAACCGTCACTCCGCCTCCCCCTGCCGCCTGGCAACCGTCACTCCGCCTCTGGCCCCGCCCCCTGGTAACCGTCACTCCGCCTCTGGCCCCGCCCCCTGGTAACCGTCACTCCGCCTCTGGCCCCGCCCTGGTAACCGTCACTCCGCTTCGGGCCCCGCCCCCTGGTAACCGGTACTCCGCCTCTGGCCCCGCCCCCTGGTAACCGTCACTCCGCCTCGCCCCGCCCCCTGCCGCCCTGGTAACCGTCACTCCGCCTCTGGCCCCGCCCCCTGGTAACCGTAACTCCGCTTCTGGCCCCGCCCCCTGCCGCCCTGGTAACCGCCACTCCGCCTGTAGCCCCGCCCCCTGCTGCCCTGGTAACCGTCAATCTGGCCCCGCCCCTGCCGCACTGGCAACCGTCAATCTGGCCCCGCCCCCTGCCGCCCTGGTAACCGTCACTCCGCCTCTGGCCCCGCCCCTTGGTATCCGTCAATCTGGCCCCGCCCCGGTTGTCCTGGAGACGGGGTGTTCTCACTGCCTCCTGTCCTGCTGTCAGCAGCGAGAGAATTTGCTGCCATCCTGGCGCCTCATGTTGGCCAAAGGCCTGGCGAAGCCTGGGGCCCGCTGCCTATTGCAGCGCTCTGTGTGGGCACTGTGTGATACATCAGGGCGGGTGGAGTGGGCCGGCTCCATTCCCAACCCCAACCTCAATCCCCACCCGAACCCCAACATTAATCCAAACCCTGATCACAGCAGGAAGACCGTGATGATGAAGACACACCTGGCAGGCTCCAGCTCGGATACGGCACGGTGCGGAGTTCAGAGGATGGCTCCGAGGCGGGAGCCGCAGGTGGTGAGCCACTGACGGGCAGGAGTGGCCTGTAGCCAGGGCAGGGGGTGTCAGCTCACCAGAGGGCGAGGCCACACACAAGTTCTGCTGCAGAGGATTAAGATGTGGACTTCGATGGGCCAGGCTGGTGGGTGTACACACCAAAATGCTTGGTGCATTGGCTGGCCTGCAGTGTCAAGGAGCATGGAGGGGGCCGGCACCAACTTGGCACAGGGCTTTGCGAAGAGCTTGGAGCCCATCCTTTCCAGCATGGAAGTGGTGGCCAACTCCATCAACACACCTGTGGAACTCACTATGATGCAGCGTCTGATGGCCAATATCGCAGCTTCCATTGCAGCACAAGCAGCAGCCACCCAACGTCTGGGTGCTGCAGTGGAAGCTCAGACTGCTGCCATTGTGGCTGCGGTTACCAGTGTTCAAAGGGGCTTCCAGCATGTCACGGCAGTCCAGCAATCTGTCCTCCAACAGATTACTAGGATGACAAAAGCAAAATATGCTGGAAATCTGAAATAAAAACAGAAAATACTGGAAATACTCAGCAGGTCAGACAGCATCTGTGGAGAGAGAAACAGAGTTAACGTTTCTGGTCGATGACCTTTCGTCAGAACTAGATTACTAGGATTGCTGAGGTGGGTGGCAATGGCTCCATGGAGCACGAACCTGCTGTCCCCTCTCAGGATGAGAGCACTTGTGCTTGCACCCCTGCCACTTCACCAGTGCCCTTGCCTGTTAGCCAGCCAGCTCAGACTGCTGCCACCCAGGCCGAGATGGTACAGTCTGAAGCCAGGCCTTCTAGGCCCAGAGCTGCTTGAGGTCGTCCTCCAAAGCTATCTGCAGTCTCCTCCACTGAAAGTCAGCAGCCTTCCACCAGCCATGCTGCAGCCACTGGGGAAGCACCTTGTAGGAGCACCAGGACAGGCAAAGGCACACGGAAGACAGGCACTAAGGGAATGCACGAGGGTGAAACAGTTTATTTTTGTATGCAATATGGCATTATTTAATTTATAAATTTGGGTTGGAATGTGTATTTTGTGTTGGCTTTTAATATTGCATTGTGGGCAAGAGGATGATGTGATGGTCAATGACAGAGGGAGGGTAAGGAGTGTGGGACTGTTGGTGAATGAGGAATTGGGGTTGCGGTTACTGGTATCGCACTTAAATTAGTTCTTCAGTACAGCCCGGGCAGAACGGGGTTGTCTAGGCTGCAGCCTCCCTTCCTCTTCCTCCTCCTCGTCCTCATTTGCCTCCTGATCTGCCTCCTCCTCCTCAGTATCTCGCCTGATAGATGGTAGCAAGGGCTGTTCCCTCGTGATGGCAAGATTGTGCAGCATGCACCATACCACCACAAATCTTGAGACCCGCTCAGCTGAGTACTGCAGGGCTCCTCTGGAGGGTCCAGGCAGCGAAATCATTGCTTCAGCATGGCAATGGTCTGCTCTATCAGATTTCTTGCAGCAGCATGGCTCTCATTGTACGCCTGCTGCGCACGTGTGCGTGGGGCACGAACCGGAGTCAGGAGCCATGTTGTCAGCGGTTAGCCCTTATCGCCCAGTAGCCACCCTTTGGTTTGCCATGGTGGCTGAAATACAGCTGGCACACAGGACTGCCACAGAATGAATGCATCGTGACTGCTGCCAGGATACCGGGCATTGACCTGCCTGATGTGCTGCCTATGGTCACACGCCAGCTGCACATTGAGGGAGTGGAATCCTTTCAGTTCAGGTACATGGCAGAGTTGACACGAGGTGCTGGGAAAGCAATGTGCGTGCAGTCAATGGTACCCTGCCATGGGGAAAGCCTGAAAACCTTGCAAACACTTGTTCTCACTCTGCCTGCTTCTCTCTGGCACAGGGGAATTAAATAACGTTAGCTCTCATTGCATGGAAAGCTTCAGTGACCTCCCTTAGTGCACTGTAAACTGCAAGATGTTGCTTACATCTCCAGCAGCAGCCTGGAAGGAGCGAGACGCATAAAGGTTCAGATCCACGGTCACCTTCAGAGCCACTGGCGGTCCTTGCCCTGTTCTGAGGGTGGAGTTGAGGCTGCAACAGTTGGCAGATTCCAGATTATCAAAAGCTGGAAACCTTCAAGTGAAATAAGAGATTGGAAGACCATTTTCCCCCAACAGTGTGGTAGATCCGTGGGACCGATTCCAATCAGAAGTAGATAATGGTGGCATTTAACTTCTCTAAGAAAAGAAAGGATGAATACTTGGTTAAAAACTGGAATGAGGTTTATGGAGATAAAATCTGGATGTGTAGATACTCTGTGAAACACTATTTCTCAGTCCTCCTGAAGCAAGAGAGCATCATCTACGAAATACATTCAAACTACGGTGAACATGTGATATGGGCTCATATCCCGGATTATCTTTTGGGATCAGGGTGAAATTACGGAGATTAACTTTCTTTCAAGATTTACCTGTAGTTGTTAACTGCATTAGGAGGACTTCCATGACAGAATGGGCTGCAAGCGGTCAGTCTGATGGAAAGAATTAGAGAGTGAGTGAGAATCAGAGAAGAGGAAGAGACAAACATAGTTTTTACAAAAGCAAAATACTGCGGATGCTGGAAATCTGAAATAAAAACAGGAAATGCTGGAAATACTCAGCAGGCCAGGCAGAGGGAGGAAAGAACAGAAGGGAAGGTCTGATAGGATGGAAGGCAGGAGAGATTAAAAGACAAAAGGGATGATGGTGCAAGGCAAAAGGAGATAGTAATGAGACAAGGTAAGCATGCAGGTGCAGCAGGCGGTTAAGAAGGCAAATGGTATGTTGGCCTTCGTAGCGAGAGGATTCGAGTACAAGAGCAAGGATGTCTTGCTGCAGTTGTACAGGGCCTTGGTGAGACCACACCTTGAGTATTGTGTGCAGTTTTGGTCACCTTATCTGAGGAAGGATGTTCTTGCCTTGGAGGGAGTGCAGCGAAGATTCGCCAGACTGATACCTGGGATGGCAGGAATGACGTATGAGGAGAGATTGGGTCGATTGGGCTTATACTCGCTGGAGTTTAAAAGAATGAGAGGGGATCTCATTGAAACTTATAAAATTCTAACAGGACTAGATGCAGGAAGGATGTTCCCGATGGCGGGGGAGTCCAGAACCAGGGGTCACAGTCTAAGGATAAGGGGTAAGCCATTTAGGACTGAGATGTGGAGGAATTTCTTCACCCAGAGAGTGGTGAACCTGTGGAATTCTCTACCACACAAGGCAGTTGAGGCCAATTCATTAAATATATTCAAGAAGGAGTTAGATATATTTCTTGAGGCTAAAGGGATCAAGGGATATGGGGAGAAGGCAGGGACAGGGTACTGAATTTGGATGATCAGCCATGATCTCATTGAATGGCGGAGCAGGCTCGAGGGGCCGAATGGCCTACTCCTGCTCCTATCTTCTATGTTTCTATGTATGTAAAGATGACGCTAGATGTGGTGTAAATGGCAGAATCATCAACAGCTGCCATGTGAGAGAGAGAAAAAAAATTAAAATATTATTTTGTATTTTTTAATGTCTGCAAGCAATACCATGGAACTGCCCAAACTCTGCACACAAGAGCCGTCCAGCCAACAGTCTGATCTGGACTCAGGTTCCAGAGGGAAAAGGCAAGTGTCTAACCCATTGCACCATCCAGTTGCAATAATTGTAAAATACTTCTACTTTTTATAATTTTAATTACCATTTTAAAAAGGGGCTGGCTTAGGGGTTAAACACACAATTATTGTTTATGTTGTATAAACTTCAAACTTGCCAAATTTAACACTCATTCTTTCAAAAATGTTCAAAACGATTTCGCTGTTTTTCTGAAAACTGTCTGAATTCGCACAGTCTGACACATTACACAGCTTCTGAAGATAAGGGTATTTCTCAAAGACACACATTACTGTGAGGAAACTTCCCTTCCACCACTCTGTCATTATGGAAAGTTATTTATATTGTCTGTCATTCAATCTAGGGCAAGATTCTAACATTTCATTGCCCTTGTCCTCTGTCATTAAGGATCAACCAGAAAGCGGTGACTGAAGGGAAGAAGAGGCTGATGGGATCTGAGTGTCCATTCGAGGAATGTAGTTCACGACAGCTGAATTCCTCCTTACCTGTTCATTTCCACATTGACTGTCCCGTTATCTGGAATCCTGCTCTCTTCCAGACTTTATTAATCCTGCTACCCTTTGTCTCAGGCGCTAATGTGCAGTTCTTGAGCTGATAACCGATTTAACCAAAACCGAACACTTAGGAGATATCAAGTCACCATTACTGAGGAGAATATTCAACCTACCATTTGTGAGACCAACCACCATAGGGCTCCGGGACGGGGTGTCTGAGTGGAAACTGTTTACAAAGAGTGTCAGAAAATTATCACTGCAGCATCAGACACACAACAGGGCCTCGGAATCCACATCATAACAGTAATAGGGGATGCACATCATAACAGTAATAGGGGATCCACATCATAACAGTAATAGGGGATCCACATCATAACAGTAATAGGGAATCCACATCATAACAGTAATAGGGGATCCACATCATAACAGTAATAGGGAATCCACATCATAACAGTAATAGGGGATCCACATCATAACAGTAATAGGGGATCCACATCATAACAGTAATAGGGGATCCACATCATAACAGTAATAGGGAATCCACATCATAACAGTAATAGGGGATCCACATCACAACAGTAATAGGGGATCCACATCATAACAGTAATAGAGGATCCACATCATAACAGTAATAGGGAATCCACATCATAACAGTAATAGGGAATCCACATCATAACAGTAATAGGGGATCCACATCATAACAGTAATAGGGGATCCACATCATAACAGTAATAGGGGATCCACATCATAACAGTAATAGGGGATCCACATCATAACAGTAATAGGGGATCCACATCATAACAGTAATAGGGGATCCACATCATAAGAGTAATAGGGGATCCACATCATAACAGTAATAGGGGATCCACATCATAACAGTAATAGGGAATCCACATCACAACAGTAATAGGGGATCCACATCATAACAGTAATAGAGGATCCACATCATAACAGTAATAGGGAATCCACATCATAACAGTAATAGGGGATCCACATCATAACAGTAATAGGGGATCCACATCATAACAGTAATAGGGGATCCACATCAAAACAGTAATAGAGGATCCACATCATAACAGTAATAGGGAATCCACATCATAACAGTAATAGGGGATCCACATCATAACAGTAATAGGGGATCCACATCATAACAGTAATAGGGGATCCACATCATAACAGTAATAGAGGATCCACATCACAACAGTAATAGGGGATCCACATCATAACAGTAATAGAGGATCCACATCATAACAGTAATAGAGGATCCACATCATAACAGTAATAGGGAATCCACATCATAACAGTAATAGAGGATCCACATCATAACAGTAATAGGGGATCCACATCATAACAGTAATAGGGAATCCACATCATAACAGTAATAGAGGATCCACATCATAACAGTAATAGGGGATCCACATCATAACAGTAATAGGGAATCCACATCATAACAATAATAGGGAATCCACATCATAACAGTAATAGGGAATCCACATCACAACAGTAATAGGGGATCCACATCATAACAGTAATAGGGGATCCACATCATAACAGTAATAGAGGATCCACATCATAACAGTAATAGGGAATCCACATCATAACAGTAATAGGGGATCCACATCATAACAGTAATAGGGGATCCACATCATAACAGTAATAGAGGATCCACATCATAACAGTAATAGGGAATCCACATCATAACAGTAATAGGGGATCCACATCATAACAGTAATAGGGGATCCACATCATAACAGTAATAGAGGATCCACATCATAACAGTAATAGGGGATCCACATCATAACAGTAATAGGGAATCCACATCATAACAGTAATAGGGGATCCACATCATAACAGTAATAGGGGATCCACATCATAACAGTAATAGGGGATCCACATCATAACAGTAATAGGGGATCCACATCATAACATAATAGAGGATCCACATCATAACAGTAATAGAGGATCCACATCATAACAGTAATAGAGGATCCACATCATAACAGTAATAGGGAATCCACATCATAACAGTAATAGGGGATCCACATCATAACAGTAATAGGGGATCCACATCATAACAGTAATAGAGGATCCACATCATAACAGTAATAGGGAATCCACATCATAACAGTAATAGGGGATCCACATCATAACAGTAATAGGGAATCCACATCATAACAGTAATAGGGAATCCACATCATAACAGTAATAGGGGATCCACATCATAACAGTAATAGGGGATCCACATCATAACAGTAATAGGGGATCCACATCATAACAGTAATAGGGGATCCACATCATAACAGTAATAGAGGATCCACATCATAACAGTAATAGAGGATCCACATCATAACAGTAATAGGGGATCCACATCATAACAGTAATAGGGGATCCACATCATAACAGTAATAGGGGATCCACATCATAACAGTAATAGGGGATCCACATCATAACAGTAATAGGGGATCCACATCATAACAGTAATAGAGGATCCACATCATAACAGTAATAGGGGATCCACATCATAACAGTAATAGGGGATCCACATCATAACAGTAATAGGGGATCCACATCATAACAGTAATAGGGGATCCACGTCATAACAGTAATAGGGGATCCACATCATAACCGTAATAGGGGATCCACGTCATAACAGTAATAGCTGATCCACATCATAACCGTAATAGGGGATCCACATCATAACAGTAATAGAGGATCCACATCATAACAGTAATAGGGGATCCACATCATAACAGTAATAGGGGATCCACATCATAACAGTAATAGAGGATCCACATCATAACAGTAATAGAGGATCCACATCATAACAGTAATAGGGGATCCACATCAAAACAGTAATAGAGGATCCACATCATAACAGTAATAGGGGATCCACGTCATAACAGTAATAGGGAATCCACATCATAACAGTAATAGGGAATCCACATCATAACAGTAATAGGGGATCCACATCATAACAGTAATCGGGGATCCACATCATAACAGTAATAGGGAATCCACATCATAACAGTAATAGGGGATCCACATCATAACAGTAATAGGGGATCCACATCATAACAGTAATAGTGGATCCACATCATAACAGTAATAGGGGATCCACATCATAACAGTAATAGGGGATCCACATCATAACAGTAATAGGGAATCCACATCATAACAGTAATAGGGGATCCACATCACAAC
Organism: Somniosus microcephalus; assembly: GCF_052327205.1. NCBI lineage: Eukaryota > Metazoa > Chordata > Chondrichthyes > Squaliformes > Somniosidae > Somniosus > Somniosus microcephalus. Next base: position 79,290,352 of record NC_141004.1, read on the forward strand.
AGTAATAGGGGATCCACATCATAACAGTAATAGGGAATCCACATCATAACAGTAATAGGGAATCCACATCATAACAGTAATAGGGGATCCACATCATAACAGTAATAGGGGATCCACATCATAACAGTAATAGGGGATCCACATCATAACAGTAATAGGGGATCCACATCATAACAGTAATAGGGGATCCACATCATAACAGTAATAGGGGATCCACATCATAACAGTAATAGGGGATCCACATCATAACAGTAATAGGGGATCCACATCATAACAGTAATAGGGGATCCACATCATAAGAGTAATAGGGAATCCACATCACAACAGTAATAGGGGATCCACATCATAACAGTAATAGAGGATCCACATCATAACAGTAATAGAGGATCCACATCATAACAGTAATAGGGAATCCACATCATAACAGTAATAGAGGATCCACATCATAACAGTAATAGGGGATCCACATCATAACAGTAATAGGGAATCCACATCATAACAGTAATAGAGGATCCACATCATAACAGTAATAGGGGATCCACATCATAACAGTAATAGGGAATCCACATCATAACAATAATAGGGAATCCACATCATAACAGTAATAGGGAATCCACATCATAACAGTAATAGGGAATCCACATCATAACAATAATAGGGAATCCACATCATAACAGTAATAGGGAATCCACATCACAACAGTAATAGGGGGTCCACATCATAACAGTAATAGGGGATCCACATCATAACAGTAATAGAGGATCCACATCATAACAGTAATAGGGAATCCACATCATAACAGTAATAGGGGATCCACATCATAACAGTAATAGGGGATCCACATCATAACAGTAATAGAGGATCCACATCATAACAGTAATAGGGAATCCACATCATAACAGTAATAGGGGATCCACATCATAACAGTAATAGGGAATCCACATCATAACAGTAATAGGGGATCCACATCATAACAGTAATAGGGGATCCACATCATAACAGTAATAGGGGATCCACATCATAACATAATAGAGGATCCACATCATAACAGTAATAGAGGATCCACATCATAACAGTAATAGAGGATCCACATCATAACAGTAATAGGGAATCCACATCATAACAGTAATAGGGGATCCACATCATAACAGTAATAGGGGATCCACATCATAACAGTAATAGAGGATCCACATCATAACAGTAATAGGGAATCCACATCATAACAGTAATAGGGGATCCACATCATAACAGTAATAGGGAATCCACATCATAACAGTAATAGGGAATCCACATCATAACAGTAATAGGGGATCCACATCATAACAGTAATAGGGGATCCACATCATAACAGTAATAGGGGATCCACATCATAACAGTAATAGGGGATCCACATCATAACAGTAATAGAGGATCCACATCATAACAGTAATAGAGGATCCACATCATAACAGTAATAGGGGATCCACATCATAACAGTAATAGGGGATCCACATCATAACAGTAATAGGGGATCCACATCATAACAGTAATAGGGGATCCACATCATAACAGTAATAGGGGATCCACATCATAACAGTAATAGAGGATCCACATCATAACAGTAATAGGGGATCCACATCATAACAGTAATAGGGGATCCACATCATAACAGTAATAGGGGATCCACATCATAACAGTAATAGGGGATCCACGTCATAACAGTAATAGGGGATCCACATCATAACCGTAATAGGGGATCCACGTCATAACAGTAATAGCTGATCCACATCATAACCGTAATAGGGGATCCACATCATAACAGTAATAGAGGATCCACATCATAACAGTAATAGGGGATCCACATCATAACAGTAATAGGGGATCCACATCATAACAGTAATAGAGGATCCACATCATAACAGTAATAGAGGATCCACATCATAACAGTAATAGGGGATCCACATCAAAACAGTAATAGAGGATCCACATCATAACAGTAATAGGGGATCCACGTCATAACAGTAATAGGGAATCCACATCATAACAGTAATAGGGGATCCACATCATAACAGTAATCGGGGATCCACATCATAACAGTAATAGGGAATCCACATCACAACAGTAATAGGGGATCCACATCAAAACAGTAACAGAGGATCCACATCATAACAGTAATAGGGAATCCACATCATAACAGTAATAGGGAATCCACATCACAACAGTAATAGGGGATCCACATCAAAACAGTAATAGAGGATCCACATCATAACAGTAATAGGGGATCCACGTCATAACAGTAATAGGGAATCCACATCATAACAGTAATAGGGGATCCACATCATAACAGTAATCGGGGATCCACATCATAACAGTAATAGGGAATCCACATCACAACAGTAATAGGGGATCCACATCAAAACAGTAATAGAGGATCCACATCATAACAGTAATAGGGAATCCACATCATAACAGTAATAGGGAATCCACATCACAACAGTAATAGGGGATCCACATCATAACAGTAATAGAGGATCCACATCATAACAGTAATAGAGGATCCACATCATAACAGTAATAGGGGATCCACATCAAAACAGTAATAGAGGATCCACATCATAACAGTAATAGGGGATCCACGTCATAACAGTAATAGGGAATCCACATCATAACAGTAATGGGGGATCCACATCATAACAGTAATAGGGGATCCACATCACAACAGTAATAGGGGATCAACATCATAACAGTAATAGAGGATCCACATCATAACAGTAATAGGGGATCCACATCATAACAGTAATAGAGGATCCACATCATAACAGTAATAGGGAATCCACATCATAACAGTAATAGGGGATCCACATCATAACAGTAATAGGGGATCCACATCATAACAGTAATAGAGGATCCACATCATAACAGTAATAGGGAATCCACATCATAACAGTAATAGGGGATCCACATCATAACAGTAATAGGGAATCCACATCATAAAAGTAATAGGGAATCCACATCATAACAGTAATAGGGGATCCACATCATAACAGTAATAGAGGATCCACATCATAACAGTAATAGGGAATCCACATCATAACAGTAATAGGGGATCCACATCATAACAGTAATAGGGGATCCACATCATAACAGTAATAGGGAATCCACATCATAACAGTAATAGGGGATCCACATCATAACAGTAATAGGGGATCCACATCATAACAGTAATAGAGGATCCACATCATAACAGTAATAGGGGATCCACATCATAACAGTAATAGGGGATCCACATCATAACAGTAATAGAGGATCCACATCATAACAGTAATAGGGGATCCACATCATAACAGTAATAGGGGATCCACATCATAACAGTAATAGGGGATCCACATCATAACAGTAATAGGGGATCCACATCATAACAGTAATAGAGGATCCACATCATAACAGTAATAGGGGATCCACATCATAACAGTAATAGGGGATCCACATCATAACAGTAATAGAGGATCCACATCATAACAGTAATAGGGGATCCACATCATAACAGTAATAGAGGATCCACATCATAACAGTAATAGAGGATCCACATCATAACAGTAATAGGGGATCCACATCATAACAGTAATAGGGGATCCACATCATAACAGTAATAGGGGATCCACATCATAACAGTAATAGGGGATCCACATCATAACAGTAATAGGGGATCCACATCATAACAGTAATAGAGGATCCACATCATAACAGTAATAGGGGATCCACATCATAACAGTAATAGGGGATCCACATCATAACAGTAATAGGGGATCCACATCATAACAGTAATAGGGGATCCACATCATAACAGTAATAGGGGATCCACGTCATAACAGTAATAGGGGATCCACATCATAACCGTAATAGGGGATCCACGTCATAACAGTAATAGCTGATCCACATCATAACCGTAATAGGGGATCCACATCATAACAGTAATAGAGGATCCACATCATAACAGTAATAGGGGATCCACATCATAACAGTAATAGGGGATCCACATCATAACAGTAATAGAGGATCCACATCATAACAGTAATAGAGGATCCACATCATAACAGTAATAGGGGATCCACATCAAAACAGTAATAGAGGATCCACATCATAACAGTAATAGGGGATCCACGTCATAACAGTAATAGGGAATCCACATCATAACAGTAATAGGGGATCCACATCATAACAGTAATCGGGGATCCACATCATAACAGTAATAGGGAATCCACATCACAACAGTAATAGGGGATCCACATCAAAACAGTAATAGAGGATCCACATCATAACAGTAATAGGGAATCCACATCATAACAGTAATAGGGAATCCACATCACAACAGTAATAGGGGATCCACATCAAAACAGTAATAGAGGATCCACATCATAACAGTAATAGGGGATCCACGTCATAACAGTAATAGGGAATCCACATCATAACAGTAATAGGGGATCCACATCATAACAGTAATCGGGGATCCACATCATAACAGTAATAGGGAATCCACATCACAACAGTAATAGGGGATCCACATCAAAACAGTAATAGAGGATCCACATCATAACAGTAATAGGGAATCCACATCATAACAGTAATAGGGAATCCACATCACAACAGTAATAGGGGATCCACATCATAACAGTAATAGAGGATCCACATCATAACAGTAATAGAGGATCCACATCATAACAGTAATAGGGGATCCACATCATAACAGTAATAGAGGATCCACATCATAACAGTAATAGAGGATCCACATCATAACAGTAATAGGGGATCCACATCATAACAGTAATAGGGGATCCACATCATAACAGTAATAGGGGATCCACATCATAACAGTAATAGGGGATCCACATCAAAGGGGTTATGTGCAAAATCACTAAGAGCTGAGGAGAAGCCAGGTGGTGATAAAATGTCTGCCCAGCTCAAGGACTTTATACAATGGAGCCTTGCAAGAATAAGATAAGGCATAGTTACCAAGCTACACACAGCTAATGCTGAACTGTGAGAAAGATTTAATAAAATCAGCTAAACTTAAAGTAGTAACATAAAGAAACAAAATGGCTTGCGTAGATTATTAAAGAAGCCTCAGCCTAGCAAATATGGTCTGGCTGCCTGTAGAACCAGACGTCATAATCCAGGTGGCAGAGATAAGAAACAGAACAGAAAGAATGGGCTCTGTTACAAACGAGTTGTTGATACTGTAACCTATGACCTGCAGCCCAGTATTGCAGACCAAGAAGGGTCACGAGGGCCTAACCGGCAGAATGATTGCAGGGGAGGATTAATTAGCTATTGTATTGAAGGGGTTAAATTGAACCCTCTCAGAATTCAGACAGCCGAGGTGACCACTACTTAAGTGATGCCAGCAAAATTAAAATCAGAACAAAGGAGTGGGGTCATGTGAAAGTGATTAAAAGAAACCAGGTTGAGATAAGAAATATCACAATAAAAATTGACTTACGTAAAAAGGCAAAACTAAACAAAGAACAATGTGAGAAGCTTCGAAAAACCAAGATAAGACGCAGTTGTGGGACCAGACAGAATATATGCGTTTTGTGTAAGTGATAAGGAATGTGCTGCTTTAGCTAAAAATTGTAGACACAGCAGAATATAGGGGTCATGGGAATTTGACCTGTGACCAAAGGCATAGTAAGATGTAACTAACCATTACTAATACTGAAAAGAATCCATATGTGATCAGGTGATTATTGTAATACAATGTGATTGGATGAAAATAGAATAAAAAGCTGTACCAACCAAGAGAGAACGAGAAGGTGCTCGCACAGACCGTGGGGTCTGAGACTCTTCTCCCAGAGCTCTGATAATAAACTGCATCTTTTTACTTTTACATGGTTTAGATGTGAATTTATTTTCACCACAACAAATTGGTGCTGCGAGCAGGGTACTTCAGAACTGGAAGACCGCCTGCACCACTGAACGGGGCGAGTCGTCAAATCTTGACCGTCCAGAAATTGGATCACTCGGAAGGGCGGTGTGACAGCGACGCAGTACCAAAAGAATCTGGTATCCGTGACGGGTGAGAGATGCAGTTTAAATAGTGGATAAGTTTAAATAGTGGATAAATTCAAATAGTGGATAAGTCTAAATAAGTGGTTAAGTTGATTGACATCTGATGTGTTATTTCGGAATGTAAATGTCTCGAGGACCCATACTGAGCCGGAATTAAGAGGGCAATTGGGCCCCATGTGAAGGCCAGAGTTAGTTGGGAATCCGAGACAGACTAAAAGTCTCTCTGTTGTATTGCATGACGCGACGTATGGTAATAATAATGTATTAACGGCTACAAGTGAAATAATCACCTCTGACAGCGAGATAGTTACAAGTCAGGACCGCCATCACTAGTGGTGGATGATAGGTAGACCTCTGAGAACGAGTTACTAGGGAGGACCGGAACGCGGTAGACTAGTATCAAAAATAATACATTATGGCAGAAGGCGGAGGCCCAGATAGGGGACTGCCGGGCTCATTGAGTTGGCTCTATGCTGACGATCAGAAGGGTTTGATAGATAAGATGAAAAAGGATGGATGGGATCCGTCTAAGGTACCAGTGTACCAACGAGAATGGTGGGAGACACAAAAGGGAAGTAAGACAAAGAAAGCGGGAGTTATATTGGTACAACAATTAGTAACGGTCATTCAAAAGACCGAGGAAATTAAAACGAAAATCTACAGGAGCAGGTGACAAAATTAGAGAAAAAAAATTGGCAAAACTAAAGGATAAACAAGGAGAAAGAAGATAGGGACACCGATGGAAAAAGAGGGAAAAAAAAGAGAAACTTAAAGTTTTACTGACATGGAAGTTATTAACATTTGTGCTGAGACAAATAAAACACAAGATTTGCTGAGTGAAAGGAACCTTAAAAAATGCTGGAATTTCAGTTTGTGTGAAAGTTTTCCTGACTATGAATGTTTAAGAAGTTACAGTATTTCTTTTGTCTGAAAGTCTGTCTTTAAAAGAAAGATTCTGTTATGTTTGTTTTAGCTCCACCCACTTCTCTGTGTTAAAAGCGTTTAAAAACTTTTGTCTTGTCTTGGATTTTGGAAGCATGTGCGAATAAGATTGTGCCCCAAGAATTGAAAAAAAACCTTTGAACTAATTTAAGTTAAGCTGGTATGTAAAAACTGAGAAGAGCAACAAAAAGTTTGTATAACAAAAGATTAAGTTTCAGTCTAAGATTTAACCTTGGAGTCGCGGTTGCTATGGTGAAATCTTCTAAAGCAGTTTGATTTGATAAGAAAATATGACGTAATTTACTGTTTTCTACAAGAATGTGCTATTTTGTTTTGTTTGTCTGTCCATAGTTTTACAAAAGATAAGCTTCTGCCTTAAAGTTACAGTTGCCAATGTGCTTGGAAGAAAATTAATTTGAATGTTTACAAGATCTGGATTAAATTGGAGTTATGAGGTTAATTAACCTATTAAAACCAGACTTTCATTGTGGCCACGGTGAAATTTTGGTTGGTGTAAATTTGTGTAGACCGCATTGAATAAGATAACTCCGCTCCGCAAGAACATCCGATAGTTGCAGAGTTCCTTACAAAGACTTACTTAGCTTGTGAACTTTGCTCATTCCCGTCTTTCTTACCTCCGTGTTCGTGTTTAGTTAAAGTGTGAAAACACAACTGTCTTTCGATCAGGAAAGTGTTTTTTTTTTTGATTTACGTGAATTGACGCAGTTGCGTGCATTTGATAATGTTTTGCTCCACCTTCTTAAAAACCTGCAAAGGAGTTAACCCTTTCCACTGACAGCTGTTTAAGTTCACCAAGCAACAACTTTAGTATGAAATCTAAAGATATTGGACATTATTAAATTTAAGTTTCTTAATTTTAAGTTATTATTTCACCACAGTGACAGAGGGAAAATTAAGATTTGATAAATTAACCCCTTGGGCTCTAAGCAGAGTCACAATGGATTCCCTTCTTTCATCTGTTATATGGAAGTTACCTTGTAAACTATTTGCAGCACTTCTGTCTCTAATGTTAAAAACACTGTGTAAGCTACCTAGCCTGAGAATCACTTGTTCCTGAAATTGGAAATGGAAGATAAATTGATAGAGATGAAATTGAACATTGACAAAACCTGTCAGTTCAACTGTACTGCTATTTGGATTTTGGGATAATTTTGAAATGACAAAATGGACTCAGGCACAATATATTTGGTTACTTTTGGGAAAATAAAAGATCCTCTAAAAATAATGATAATAAAATGTGTTAATAACTTGGATCAAGTGAGAACGTTTGATCTATGTTTTCTATCTTAAATATTGTACTGGACGGTAAAGTTTTTCCAGGACTCATGAATGAGATATGAATGGTAATTAAAGGAAAGTGATTGAGGGTGTAAGATTGAAACAGGAGAATTACACTACTGAATGGGAACTTGCAAAATGCTCTCAGGCAGTTTAAAAGAGCAGAAACAAAACTGAAAAAAAAATCAGTCTGAACTCGATGATCTGAAACAAGAAGAAAATAATTTGAACGGCTGCTTACTAAATCTCCAGGTAGATTGCCAGACCAAGGAAGAACTGGTTTCAGACTTGGAGAATAAATTAATGAAGTCAAAGCAGAATGAAAATTCTCTTGCCTCCCTTCTAGCTGAGAAGGAAGATGCTTTACTTGAAAAAGTTGACAGGTTAAAGCAGTTTTCGGAAAACATTGAGAAAAGTCAGGCAACAATAGAGACCGTGGAAAAAGAAAAGTTGAATCTTGAGAATAACTTTAAGCAACAGATTATGCTTTTAGAGAGCCTAATAGCTGAGAAAACCGCATTAGTGAAAGCACAACTACAGGAAAGAGCTCAGGTCAAAGCTTAAATAGCAGCAAGTAAGACCTTGAAGAAGTATTCAGCCATTAGACGACTACAATCTTTTGATAAGATACCTGAAAACCCGAGAAAGGCTTGTATTGGATGGCATGGGTGGCATGATATTGTGCAACTGTGATTTGTAACGTATGAAGTAATTACCATCCAGGAATGTATGGTGAATTTGCACTGAAGGACGGGTCTCAGACATGCTCAGTTACTTGACAACAGCAAAACATGAAATAGTTAATGTGGCTCAGGAGAGCGAGACAACTTTTAAAGCATTGACACATACTCCATCGAGAAACTATCTAATTAATGAAACAATCAGAATAGAGTTAAACACACTGGTATACCTGTTAGAGGGATTGAAATTGAAGTTGAAGTGGAGAGTTACATGGAATCTAGATTGATACAATTGAGGGCCAAGGAGAAATCATGTTTAGTAAGAATTATCCACAAGATGGATACGAGCAAAAAAGAGATCTGGAGAATCTTTTAAATCCATGATTTGTTGATTAGATGTTGAACTGTAATGTATTTGATATGATTGTAAGACTGAATTTAACTGTGACTGTAATAACTGTGTTTTGTAGGTAACAGAGCGTGGGAAAAACCAGTACGAATCCAGTATGAGGTGATTTTAGTGGTGCCTCCTGTGTCACTACTACTGCAATTACCATGCTTTACGGGTCTAACAGGACCTGTCCCATCAACCAACATGTTTTTAAGTATGAGCTACACAATTATGTGGCACAATTCGGATACTCGGATATGACATTCCCCTGTTGTTTGTGGGTTTCAGTGAGCTCATGATGCGACTGAACTCCTCCCTAAAGCATTTGTGTGTTTTGGAGCAAGACAACTCGAGAATAGATATTGAAATTGACAGCATAGCGGACAACTCACATTGATGGGATATTGGGCTTAATACAGCAGCACACCCTGAGGTTTGTATTATTTCACATGCTCTGGTAGTTATCCAACTTATAATGATAGTGTATTTGATATATGTAACGTGTGGAGTAAGACTTTGATACATAAGCCAATTGGGTACTCATGCCCATGACTGACAAGCACTAACAAATTAATTGAGCACACCAAAAGAGAAGATCCGAAGCGATGTAGAGGAGACCCCAGGCGGGGTAACAGCAGGAAAGATAGAAGAAACAGAGGATGCCCCAGGCGGGGCAGAATTGGAACACCGGAACAGTGAATTGAATTTGAGTAAGGGGTCAGAGGTTGCTCCTTCTCCTCAAAGGAATGGACTGTAAGGAAGGGAGAAATCTTCAAGACTCCCTACTAACTAACGCCCAAGTTGAGAGAGCAATAAGAGCTAGCTAGATTAGTCAAGAGTCGATTGTGAGAAGTCAATAAGGATATTTCCTCAAAAAAAAAGGGAATTGTAAGAAATAGCTATTAGATTCAAAGATGGGTTTTAATTCTTAGACCAGGGACTGACAACAGGCAAGCGGAAAAAGATAGCATAAATGCCAGCAAGGTCGAATATCAAGCATCAAAAGACAAATAGAAATGATAAGGACTTATAATTGTCATTATAGTTGTAGTATTATTTTGTGTTATAATGACGGTATAGGGCAGCTGCGTCCCGAGTAGTGCCGGTTGCTACAGTTGATATAATCAATATTGAGCCAGAAACCGAACAGTTAATGCGGGATAATGAACTGATAGAGATAGGAACATACATGTAAAGTTCTTTGTTCATTTTCACAGACTACCACGCCTAGCTCAACAAGATAGACAGAGGGGAAAGACGAACTTAGGTACTAAGTTTAAGCCATCAGTATAGGAGTAATCCCGGGGATGATAAAAGTGGAAGAGAAGTTGGTATCCCTAGCCAAAGTTTAAATTTGGTGCGGGACCAACAGGAGGGATTGAAAGGGTTAAAAGCAAATCCTCTCAGTGTTTAAAATGCAGAGCAAACAAATTACTTTAGACAAAGGAAAGAGAAAGGGGTTATGTGCGAGATCACTAAGAGCTGAGGAGAAGCCAGGTGATGATAAAATGTCTGCCCAGCTCAAGGACTTTATATAATGGAGCCTTACAAGAATAAGACAAGGCATAGCCACCAAGCTACACACAGCTAATGCTGAACTGTGAGAAAGGTTTAATAAAATCAGCTAAACTTAAAGTAGTAACATAAAGAAACAAAATGGCTTGCGTAGATTATTAAAGAAGCCTCAGCCTAGCAAATATGGTCTGGCAGCCTGTAGAACCAGACGTCATAATCCAGGTGGCAGAGATAAGAAACAGAACAGAAAGAATGGGCTCAGTTACAAACGAGTTGTTGATACTGTAACCTATGACCTGCAGCCCAGTATTGCAGACCAAGAAGGGTCACGAGGGCCTAACCGCCAGAATGATTGCAGGGGAGGATTAATTAGCTATTGAAGGGGTTAAATTGAACCCTCTCAGAATTCGGACAGCCGAGGTGACCACTACTTAAGTGATGCCAGCAAAATTAAAATCAGAACAAAGGAGTGGGGTCAAGTGAAAGTGATTAAAAGAAACCAGGTTGAGATAAGAAATATCACAATAAAAATTGACTTACGTAAAAAGGCAAAACTAAACAAAGAACAATGTGAGAAGCTTCGAAAAACCAAGATAAGACGCAGTTGTGGGACCAGACAGAATATGTGCGTTTTGCGTAAGTGATAAGGAATGTGCTGCTTTAGCTAAAAATTGTAGACACAGCAGAATATAGGGGTCATGGGAATTTGACCTGTGACCAAAGGCATAGTAAGATGTAACTAACCTTTACTAATACTGAAAAGAATCCATATGTGATCAGGTGATTATTGTAATACAATGTGATCAGGTGATTATTGTAATACAATGTGATTGGATGAAAATAGAATAAAAAGCTGTACCAACCAAGAGAGAACGAGAAGGTGCTCGCACAGACCGTGGGGTCTGAGACTCTTCTCCCAGAGCTCTGATAATAAACTGCATCTTTTTACTTTTACATGGTTTAGATGTGAATTTATTTTCACCACAACATGGATCAAAGGGGGCATGTGGCATTAAAAAATATTTGCAATATCTTACTGTGATACTGTGAGAGGCCTTTTCATGCTATCAACCTTGGCTCAGTGGTAGTACTCTCGCCTCAGAGTCAGAAGGTGTGGGCTCAAATCCCACTCCAGTGACTTGAGCACAAAATCCAGGTTGACACTCCTAGTGCAGTACTGAGAGAGTGCTGCACTGTCAGAGGTGCCGTCTTTCAGATGAGACGTTAAACCGAGGCCCCGTCTGCTCTCTCAGGTGGACGCAAAAGATCCCAGGGCACTATTCAAAGAAGAGCAGGTGAGTTCTCCCAGTGTTCTGTCAATTGACATCACTAAAACAGATTATCTGGTCATTTATCTCATTGCTGTTTGTGGGAATTTGCTGTGTGTAAATTGGTTGCTGTGTTCCCCTACATTTCAAAAGTATTTTATTGGCTGTAAATTGTTTTGGGATGTTGTGAAAAGTACTATGTAAATGCAAGTTCTTTCTTTTCAATGTTAAAGGTGTCACATTTCTCTTTCAAAGAATCACTCGTGGCTTTATGTTGCTGTTATTTTACACTGACAGTACACGGATACAAAAAAGTGCTTTCAGTTTTCGTACAGTTGTAGACTCCAGCCATTGGGTACTGCTGTGGAGCAGTTTAACTTTCTGAGCTTCCAGTTTCTCAGCCATGTTGATCGAGATAATAGGTAAGGACTACATTTTACATTTAAATCTATTTAAATCTGCTCTCTCGGGTGGATGTGGATGACCCCGGGGAGTTATTATTTGGTCATTACCCCATTGCTGTTTGTGGGGGCTTGCTGTGCGCAAATTGGCTGTCATGGTTCCTACATTACAACAGTGACTAGACTGCAAAAGCATTTCATTGGCTGTAAAGTGCTTTGGGACGTCCTGGAGTCATGAAAGCTGCTATATAAATGCAAATCTTAGGTAAATAATTGTAATTATTTATAAACAGCTGAGGTCAATCAGATGCAATTGTAACTTGATGTGCAGAACAATGGGAGGCCCTCAAAGAGGAGACAGTTCGGGTAAAGTAGACACATTCCCTTGAGGGGGAAAGGAAGAGCATTCAAAGATAGAGATCAAACTGAAACAGAAACAAGAGGCAAATGTAAGATTCATAATACAGTAGAGCACCAATGTAAATACCGAAAGTACAGAGGCAATCTAAAAAAAAGGAATAAGAGGACAAAGAGAGACTATGAGAATAGATTAACAGCTAACATAAAGGAGAACCAAAAGTCTTTTATAAACATATAAATAGTAAAAAAAATGTAGTCAAAGGGAGGGTGGGGCCGATTAGGGACCATAAAGGAGATTATCTTGTGGAGGCAGAGGGCCTGGCTGAGGTACTAAATGAGTACATTGCATCAGTCTTCACTAGATAAGGGGAAGCTGCCAATGTAGCAGTAAAGGAGGAGGCAATAGCGATATTGGATAGGATAAAAATAGATAAAGGGGAGGTACTTAAATGGTTGGCAGTCCTCAAAGTAGAAAAGTCACCCGGTCCGGATGGGATGTGTCCGAGGTTACTGAGGGAAGTAAGGGTGGAAATTGCTGCGTCTCTGGCCACAATCTTCCAATCCCCATTAGATATGGGGGTGGTGCCAGAGGACTGGAGCATTGCAAATGTTACATTGTAGGTATTCGGGTTCACCAATTGTAGGTGTTGGACGAATGCCTATCAAATAATCGAGGTCGACTCCAGGAGAACAATCAAAAAGGTTTTTAATGCAGGAACAGAGGAATTCAAACAGGTTGCTGAGCTCGCTACAGGAGAGCCATAAAATAGGTCTTCACCAGACGGAGACGCCACGAGGACTGAGTAGGCAGTCCCGTGGATTGCGTGATGATGTCATCGCGTTCTTCCCGCGCTTGGGTAGTCACGTGACTTGCGTGATGACGTCATCGCGTTTGCCCGCGCTTGGGACGGTCACGTGATGTTCGACGTGACGTCATCGCGTTAACCCGCGTCATCGCGTTCGCCCGCACTCCCAAAGGAGGAAAGCCCCGCACCGGCTACATCGTTACGTTAAAGGCAATTATGTATGGTAAGTAAGGGACACTCGGTGGTACCGCTATATGCGCCCCCCCAGAATTCGCTTTAACGGACGTCGAACGGTGAGGTGGTCTGACGAGCCTGGCTGAATGACTCCTGTAGCCTCGAGACGGAGACTGCTGGGTGGTTGGTGGTCTGGCGGGCGGTCGTACTTGGGTTGGCGTAATGACGATGGGTGGCTGGTGGTCAGGCGGATGATCGTACCAGGTGTGCCGTAACGATGATGGGTAGCTGATGGTCAGGCGGGCGGTCATGCTGTCTCAATGTGGCGGGCGAGGTCGAAATATGTGGTCCGGTAGACGGGGTCTTGAGAGGATCCTGATGCGTGTAAGGGTGAATAAAATGTATTCAGCCCTGTGAAGGACCGTGGAAGCGTGTGACCTCTGTAGCCCGTGGTTCGAAACGGGCGCCGGGGCGAAACAGCTGGCCGCGTCATAGCGACTGGCAGGTTGGGCAGACGCGGACCATGGTTCTGTCATTGTTGGAAAAAGGTCCCCAGTCTGACGAAATCCGCAGGAACGCCGAACGGGTGATCCAGGAGGAAAAAAACGTGGGTCTGGGCAGGTCGGTGAACTCGCCGACAGGCGAGCGAACTCTTCGGCAGTCGGGAATGCACGGAACAGTGCATGCCATAGTGCTACTACGGTAACACAGAAGAGAGTGAACCGTTGCTGCGTTGATCAGTGATCGGTGATGACAACAATTTTCATGTGGCCGATCGCGGCCGCGGGATGCCCGGTGGACCCGCCCTCGATGGTCGCAGTGTCAGTAGATGTTTGCTTTCGTTGAGGGGAACACTGTAGAGAGGGCGGCAACGCTTCTAGTTGTTGTGGATTTCGGTAGGGGGATAATTGCCGGGAGGGCGGCAACGCTTCTAGTTGTTGTGGATTTCGGTAGGGGGAAAACTGCCAGGAGGGCGGCAACGCTTCTAGTTGTTGTTGATTTCGGGGGAAAACTGCCAGGAGGGTGGCAACGCTTCTAGTTGTTGGTTATGGGGAAAAACTGTCGGGAGGGCGGCAACGCTTCTCTTTCGCGCCGAAAAGCGTGGTAGAAAAGACAGACCAGCAGGCTGACAGGCTGGTGCGGCGTCGGCGGGGGTGGGTCCCCGTGGTTTGCGAGGGACGAATCCTCGTGGGTTGCGAGGAGCGAATCCTCGTGGATTGTGAGGGACAAGTCCTCGTGGGTTGCGAGGGGTGAGGCCACGTGGGTTGCGAGGGGTGGTTTGCGAGGACTGAGTCCTCGTGGCCTCTCCGCCGGGGCGCGCTCCGATCCTGTGAGCCCAAAAACGTGCTGCACCCGCGCTGTGAGGGTGTCATACTTGCTGTTCCGCCGTGGGGTTGTCGAAGAGGCTGACGCTCCAAAATTCGGTAGAGCTGTCGAAAACAGAGACCGTATCCAGGTACGTGGTCTGCGCCGTATCGATGTTGCACAGGGTGAACGGGGCTTCTACCTTTTATAAAGCACGAGGGCGGTTGTTGCTCCCAGTGTTGCGGTAGCTGAGCGAAACGGCTTAAGCTTCCTTGCGTGCTTCTTTCGTGAAAAACGTTCACAAAAAATCGGGGTCCAGCTGCGCTGCTTTCATGAAAAACGTTCACCAAAAACAGGGTCACCAATGTAGGTATTGATGAGCTCCCGTCCTCACGTCGGTGGTCACCAATTGTAGGTATTCGGGTTCACCAATTGTAGGTGTTGGACGAATGCCTATCAAATAATCGAGGTCGACTCCAGGAGAACAATCAAAAAGGCTTTTAATGCAGGAACAGAGGAATTCAAACAGGTTGCTGAGCTCGCTACAGGAGAACCATAAAATAGGTCTTCACCAGACGGAGACGCCACGAGGACTGAGTAGGCAGTCCCGTGGATTGCGTGATGACGTTATCGTGTTCGTCCCGTGCTTGGGTAGTCACGTGACTTGCGTGATGACGTTATCGCGTTTGCCCGCGCTTGGGACGGTCACGTGATGTGCGACGTGACGTCATCGCGTTAACCCGCACTCCCAAAGGAGGAAAGCCCCGCACCGGCTACATCGTTACGTTAAAGGGAATTATGTACGGTAAGTAAGGGACACTTGGTGGTACCGCTACAACATCCCTGTTCCAAAAAAGGGGAGTGGGATAAACCCGGCAATTACAGGCCAGTCAGCCTAACGTCGGTGGTGGGGGAACGTTTAGAGACAATATTACAACAGTGACACCACTTCAAAAGTATTTCATTGGCTGTAAAGCGCTTTGAGACATCCGGTGGTTGTGAAAGGCGCTATAGAAATGCAAGTCTTTCTTTCTTTAATAATCCGAGATAAAATTCAGTGGCACTTGGAAAAGTATGGGCTAATAAATGAAAGTCAGCATGGATTTGTTAAAGGCAAATCATGTTTGACTAACTTGATTGAGTTCTTTGATGAAGTAACAGAGAGGGTTGATGAGGGTAGTGCAGTTGATCTTGTGTATATGGACCTTCAAAAGGTGTTTGACCAAGTACCACATAACAGCCTTGTTAACAAAATTAAAGCCCATGGAATTAAAGGGGCAGCGGCAGCGTGGATACGAAATTGGCCAAGGGACAGAAAGCAGTGAACGGTTGTTTTCAGACTGGAGGGAAGTGTGCAGTGGTCTCCCCCAGGGGTCGGTATTAGGACCACTGCTCTTTCTGATATACATTAAGTGTCCTGGACTTGGGTATATAGGGCATAATTTCAACATTTGCAGATGATACGAAACTCGGAAATGTAGTAAATAGTGAGGAGGATAGTAGCAGACTTCAGGAGGATACAGACAGACTGGTGAAATGGGCAGACACGTGGCAGATGAAATTTAATGCAGAGAAGTGTGAAGTGATACATTTTGGTAGGAAGAATGAGAAGAGGCAATATAAACGAAACGATACAATGTTAATGGTGTTGTGTATGTACCTTTAAGAGAATAACTGGTCTCAGACTACAGTACCGGCAGTGACCACCCCTGTATAAAAGGCGCTAGTGAGCCTCTGTTGTTTCAGTTTCACTATTGACTTCCATCAGTAAAGAATTATTTTGTTCCACTCCTGCTGTCCGTGTCTCAATCATTCACGGACGTAATACTGGCGACGAGCAGATACGAACCTACCTACAGTCTGCACCACCTCCTGGGATCCATTCCTACAGCGAAGTGAGCAGAGGTCGAGGCCAGAAAGAAAAGAAAGTAAGAGGCAGTAGAAACGGGCATCGACCGTGGGCATCCGCCCTGTGTTGCGGAGTTGAAGATTGCTGGAGAAGCTGTCGGAAGCGGGGCCTGGTTCCTGTCGACGGTGCTTCAGCTAATCGGGCTGGTGGCAGGTAGTGCACTGATCCTTCCTGGGCTGCGGCGGTCGCGAACTCGAGCGGGTGGTTTGCAACGGGGCCGAGCAGCGTTGTCGGGAAGAAGAGAGAGAGAGGGTGGAGCACACAGGGCGCGGCCGGTGCTACGAAGCCGGGCTGCGTATAGACCCGCGAAGAGGGAGGCAAGAGTCCCACAGGGTTGTTCCACGACGGGAAAATAATTTTTTTAAAAATATTAAACGCGCAAGAAACCGCGAGGAGCTGCAGGTTGCAACAGGAACCGCGGAAAGCAGTGCTAGCAACAGCGGGGAAGAAGGCAAAGCGCGGGAGGCGCCATCTTAATCAGCGGGGAAGAAGGCAAAGCATGGGAGGCGCCATTTTGTTAAATCGGGGAAGAAGGCAAAGCGCGGGAGGCGCCATTTTAGATTTGCAAGATGCCGAAGACTGGCTGTATCACTGCTTTTGATAATACAATAGAGGACTGGACCACGTATGTGGAAAGAGTCGAGGTATATTTCGAGGCAAACGAAATAGCGGAGGAGAAAAAGGCATCGATATTGCTAAACTTAATGGGCGCTAGAACGTACGGCCTATTGCGGGACCTGATTACTCCAGCCAAACCGAAGGCGAAGAGTTTTAACGAAATTGTTGCTGTCCTACAGGAACACCTAAACCCTGCACCGCTGTTGATAGCAGAAAGATTTAAATTCCACAGGAGAACTCAGCATAAAGATGAGAGCAATGCTGAGTACCTTACGGAACTACGCAAGCTATCAAAGCACTGCCAGTTCGGAGCAGGACTGGCAGATACCCTACGGGACAAATTTGTCTGTGGACTCCTGAGTGAAGGAACACAGAAGAAGTTACTCTCAGAGAAAGAGCTGACGCTAGATAAGGCTTTCAGCGTGGCAGTATCGTATGAAGCAGCAGCCAGGGGAGCTGCAGAAATTCAACAAAAACCACAGGAATACGGCACCCACGAAATGACACGGGGATTTGCAAAATGTTATCGCTGCGGCAGAACTAACCATGACCAGAAGAACTGCTGGCCCAAAGACAAAATATGCAGGCAATGCGGGAAGATGGGACACATTGCACGAGTTTGCAGGTCTGGGAAGAAGACCAGCGACAACAAAAAGGCTACTAAGGAACCATACAAGAAAGTACAAAAGATGACGGACAGTAGTTCCGAAGACCAGATGAGCGATAGTGAATCCGGGAACAGGAGACTAAGCTGTCTCAAACTTCACAATGTAATCACAAAAGAGGATCACCGAACCATTTGGGTCACCCTCACGATAGCAGGGTCCCAAGTTAAAATGGAATTGGATACAGGATCAGCGCTAACCGTCATGAATCGACGAGGTTACGAGCGGCTATTTTCACACATACCCTTGAGAGAGACATCCATCGTCTTGACGATGTATACGGGGCAAAAAGTATACCCCAGAGGAAAAATAAGGGTGCCTGTCGAATACAACGGCAAGAAAATACGGAAATTGTATCTCTACATACTGCCAAATGGTGGACCACCGTTATTGGGACGGGAATGGATCAGGAAGATAAACTTAGATTGGCACTCCATTCATGCAATGACGGTGGACGGTAAAAAAGATGAAGACGTCACTCCTGGACGATTGTCAACAATCTTAGCTAACGCCAAAGAGGTATTTCAACAAGAACTGGGCACACTTAAAGGCGTAACCACCTCGATAAAAATGGAAGAGAATGCAGTTCCCAAGTTTTTCAAAGCAAGACCGGTAACATATGCAATTCGCCCAGCCGTCGAGGCAGAGCTGGAGAATCTGGAGAAGGCAGGCGTGTTGTCTAAGGTCGACTGGAGCGAGTGGGCGACACCCATCGTTCCTGTCATGAAGAAAACGTTAAGCAATAAGTCCGGGGAGCCAAGGAAGATTTGCATCTGTGGGGATTTCAAGGTGATGGTGAACCCAGTCCTTCACACAGTACAATATCCTCTTCCAAGGATAGAAGACATCTTCGCCTCACTGTCTGGAGGGAAGCGTTTTACAAAAATTGACCTAGCACAAGCATATTTGCAGATGGAGGTTGAAGAGTCCTCTAGGAAGTATCTCACGATAAACACTCACAAAGGTCTTTACCAGTATCAGCGATTGCTATTCAGAGTAGCATCGGCTCCGGCGATATGGCAAAGAGCGATGGAACAAGTCCTGCAAGGGATTCCGGGGACTCTGTTACTTGGACGACATCCTTGTGACAGGTGCTCACTAGACTATGGGAACATGGGCTGCGAGCCAACCGCCCCAAGTGCGAATTTTTTAAGAAACAGATATTGTATTGTGGCCACGTGATTGATGAAGAGGGGTTACACAAGTCCCCTGACAAAATTGAAGCGGTTGTTAAGGCCCCAGTGCCTGAAAATGTGTCGCAACTGAGGTCATTCCTCGGATTGGTGAATTACTATCATAAGTTTTTGCCGAATTTGTCGACAATTCTGCACCCACTGAACGCCCTACTACAAATGGGGGTAGCATGGAAATGGAGCGATGATTGTAAGCGTGCCTTTCAGAAGAGTAAGGACTTAATCACTTCAAGGGAAGTATTGGCTCACTACAACCCAGCACTGCCGATCAGACTGGCGTGTGATGCGTCTCCCTACGGCATTGGGGCGGTACTGTCACATAAATTCCTTGATGGTTTAGAGAGGCCGATAGCTTTTGCGTCACGCTCGTTAACTTCTGCTGAGCGTAACTACGCCCAGATTGACAGAGAGGCCCTCAGCCTAGTGTGGGGGGCGAAGAAGTTCAATCACTACCTGCACAGTCAAAAATTTACTCTACTAACCGATCATCAACCTCTTGTCTCCATTTTCAACCCTCAGAAGGGCGTACCGATAATGACAGCACAACGGCTGCAGAGATGGTCCCTTTTCCTAGGGGCACACCAATATGACATCGAGTACAAAGGAACTAAACAGCATGGAAATGCTGATGGATTGTCACGCCTACCGTTGCCGACGGTGGAAGAAGAAGACCTTGCAGTGGATCCAATGGAGTTATTCCACTCGACCATAGTCGAATGTCTCCCTGTGACGAATGCAAACATAGAAAAGGAAACACAGAATGACCCGACATTATCACGGGTCTATGATTTAACGGTGAAGGGATGGCCAGCACATGGTGAACCACTGCTGCCAGCATTCTCGCCGAGAAGAGAACAGCTGTCAGTGTGCAGAGGAACCTTGATGTGTGGATCCAGAGTAGTAATTCCACCTAAGTTGACGGATAGAGTGCTCAATGAGCTTCATGAGGGTCATCTGGGTGGGGTAAAAATGAAGAACTTAGCCAGAGCGTTTGTGTGGTGGCCGGGAATCGATAGAGAAATCGAAGAGATGACCAAGAGCTGTGCAGGATGCCAGAAGGTCCAAAATGCCCCACCACAAGCATCCATGGGAGTGGCCCTCATCTCCATGGCAAAGGGTGCACATTGATTTTGCTGGTCCCTTCATGGACTCGATGTTTTTAATTGCGGTGGATGCACATTCAAAGTGGCCAGAGGTAATAAAAATGTCCTCAACCACCACGGAAAAAACTATCACAGTTTTACGAACCATATTCACCAGGAATGGGCTGCCTGAACAGATTTGCTCTGACACTGGACCACAGTTTGTGTCTGAAGAGTTCCGGAGGTTCTTAAAGAACAATGGTGTTAAGCATTACACATCTGCTCCATATCATCCAGCTACTAATGGATTGGCCGAGAGGTTTGCTCAAACATTCAAGAAGGCTATCAAGGCAATGTGTAATGAAGATATACCCCTACAACACAAGGTGGACAACTTCTTGTTTGCCTACCGGAATGCGACACATGTGGTTACCAACCAAACTCCAGCCATGATGTTCTTCAATCGAAGACTACGATGCCGCTTGGATTTGGTTAAGCCAAACGTCCGAAGAAATGTGGAGAACAGGCAGTTTCAGAATATGAATGAAGGGCCGACCAGGAGTTTTAAGATAGGTCAACCAGTTTTGACCCGGGACCACCGCACTGAGAAATGGCAGCCAGGAACGATTTGTACACGACAAGGACCTCTCATGTATACCGTGGACGTTGGGGAGAGCATTGTAAGACGCCATGCTGACCAGATTCTAGAGTCACTGGAAAACGTCAACTCCACTCCACGATCTGATACACCTGGTAATGAAATCGACGTTTCAATTGCAGCTACCGCAGAACCAGTAATATTGGAAGCAGATGAACCAAACAACGACATTGATCCCGACTCAACATTGCCAGAAGAACCTGATACCCCAAAGAGGCGTTATCCAGACAGAATCAGGAAGCCTCCTCAAAGACTGAACTTATAATTGCTTAAACTTAACCAATGTATCTAGCAACCGTAATTGTGATTGTAATTAGTTATCATTTAGTTGTTAAATGAATGTTATGTACTGTTTATCTAAAAGGGGAGGAATTGTTGTGTATGTACCTTTAAGAGAATAACTGGTCTCAGACTGCAGTACCGGCAGTGACCACCCCTGTATAAAAGGCGCTAGTGAACCTCTGTTGTTTCAGTTTCACTAGTGACTTCCATCAGTAAAGACGTGTTTTGTTCAACTCCTGCTGTCCGTGTCTCAATCATTCACGGACGTAATAAATGGGGTGCAGGGACCGAGAGACCCCGGGGCTGTATGTACACACATCTCTGAAGGTGGCAGGACAAGTTGAGAAGATTGTTAATAAAGCATATTGGCTTTATAAATAGAAGCATAGAGTCCAAAAGCAAGGAAGTTATGCTAAACTTTTATAAATCACTGGTTAGGCCTCAGCTGGAGCACGGTGTTCAATTCTGGGCACCACACTTTCGGAAGGATGTCAAAGGCTTAGAGAGGTGCAGAAGAGAAGGTTTAAGAGGGGATTTGATAGAGGAGTTCATTTTGATAGAGTAAATCAGGAGAAATTGTTTCCAGTGGCAGAAGTGTTGGTAACCAGAGGACACAGATTTAAGGCGATTGGCAAAAGAATCAGAGGCAACATGAGGAAAAGAATGTTTATGCAGGGATTAGCCTGAAAGGGCGATGGGAGCAGATTCAATAGTAACTTTCTAAAGGGAATTGGACAAATACTTGAAGGGGAAAAATATACAGGACTATGGGGAAGGAGCAGGGGAGTGGAACTAATTGGATAGCTCTACCAAAGAGTTGGCACAGGCACGATGGGCCAAATGGCCTCCTTCTGTGTTAAGGGAAGGTCGTGTCTGACAAACTTGATTGAATTTTTTGAGGAGGGTAGATCAGGGCAGTGTATTTGATGTAGTGTATATGGACTTTAGCAAGGCTCTTGATAAGGTTCCACATGGCAGACTGATCACGAAGTTAAAAGCCCATGGGATCCAGGGCAAAGTGTCAAGTTTGACTCAAAACTGGCTCGGAGACAGGAAGCAGGGGGTAATGGTTGATGGGTGTTTTTGTGACTGGAAGGCTGTTTCCGGTGGGGTTCCGCAGGGCTCAGTACTAGGTCCCTTGCTTTTTGTGGTATATATCAATGATCTAGACTTGGTTTGCAGATGATACTAAAATCGGCTGTGAGGTTGATACTGAAGAAGGAAGCTGTAGACTGCAGGAAGATATCAATAAATTGGTCAGGTGGGCAGAACAGTGGCAAATGGAATTCAATCCGGAGAAGTGTGAGGTAATGCATTTGGGGAGGGGTAACGAGGAAAGGGAATACATGTTAAATGGTAGGACACTGAGTAGTGTAGAGGAACAAAGGGACCTTGGAGTGCATATCCACAGATCCCTGAAGGTAGCAGGCCAGGTAGATAAGGTGGTTAAGAAGGCATACGGAATGCTTGCCGTTATTAGCCGTGGCATAGAATACAAGAGCAGGGAGGTTATGCTTCAACTGTATAAAACACTAGTTAGGCCTCAGCTAGAGTACTGCATGCAGTTCTGGTCACCACGTTACAGGAAAGAGGTGATTGCACTAGAGAGGGTACAGAGGAGATTTACAAGGATGTTGCCAGGAGTAGAGAATCTTAGCTATGAGGAAAGATTGGATAGGCTGGGTCTGTTTTCCTTAGAACAAAGGAGGCTGAGGGGAGACCTTATTGAGGTGTATAAAATTATGAGGGGCCTAGATAAAGTGGATAGAAAGGACCTATTTCCCTTAGCAGAGGGGTCAAAAACCAGGGGGCACAGATTTAAATTAATTGGTGTAGGAATTAACGAATTCCAACGAATAACGGAGATCGACACAAGAGAACAACTAAACAGGTCTTTACTCAACGGAGATGCCACGAGGACTGCCTGGGCAGCCCCGTGGTTTGCGACGTGACGTCATCGCATTTGCCCGCGTTTTCCCGTGCTCTTAAAGGGGCCACGCCCCGTACATGCAAACTCTATATACAAAACACAGTAATGCCTAACACAATGGTACAGGTTTAGGCTGGTGTTAGAACATCGTTAAAGAGAATTATATACAGTTAGCCAGAGTCATTCAGTGGTTCTGCCACATTTGAAAGTTTAGAGGGGATTTGAGGGGAAATGTCTTCACCCAGAGGGTTGTGGGGGTCTGGAACTCACTGCCTGAAAGGGTGGTAGAGGCAGGAACCCTAACCACATTTAAAAAGTACTTGGATGTGCACTTGGGATGCTGTAACCTGCAGGGCTACGGACCAAGAGCTGGAAAGTGGGATTAGGCTGGATAGCTCTTTGTTGGCCGGCGCGGACATGATGGGCCGAAATGGCCTCCTTCTGTGCTGTAACTTTCTATTATTATGATTTTATTTTTTGTAAATTAATTTTTTTTAAAGTTTAACCTACTCGCAAGTTTCCTGGAGCTCGACTTTTCAGGCCTTTTTAGTCCTTCTGTAGCTTTTGGCCATAGGCCTTGGGCCTGGGCCTGGCCTCCAGTGCTGCACTGTTCTCTGGTCACTGGTACTCTCTACCTCTGTTGCCAGAAAGAAATCCTCGGAGATTTGGCATTCCACACACCTGATACACACGGTGTGAGCCGAACGTGGTGTATCAAAGTCGGGAAGGGTCCTTTCAGCGCCCAGCTCTATTTTTTATTTCTTGGCTATGCCTGTCTGTTAGCAGTAGGGGCAGGAGAAGCAGCGAACCAAGAAGGGCTGCAGGCAACAGACCCAGCGGGCTGATGGAGTGATGAGCTTGAGGGAGGCGGGGTGGCATGCGAGCACTGGATCGAGAGTGCTCCTTGCAGCGGGACAGGCCAAAAGAAAAAGAAAAGAAAGACTTGCATTTCTACAGCGCCTTTCACAATCTGAGGACGTCCCAAAGCGCTTCATTGCCAATCAAGCACTTTTGAAGTGTAGTCACTGTTGTAATGTAGGAAATGTGGCAGCCAATTGCGCACAGCAAGCTCCCACAAACAATAATGAGATAATGGCCAGATAATCTGTTTCAGTGATGTTGATTGCGATAAATATTGGCTAGGACACCGGGGAGAACAACCCTGATCTTCTTCGAATAGCGCCATGGGATCTTTTCCGCCCACCTGAGAGGGCAGACAGGACCTCGGTTTAACGTCTCATTTGAAAGATGGCACCTTCGACAGTGCAGCACTCCCTCAGTACTGCAAAGGATTATGTGCTCAAGTCTCTGGAGTGGCACTTGAACCCACGACCCTCTGACTCAGGCAAGAGTGCTACCCACTGAGTCACGGATAACATCTAAAGTAGATTCCCACCGTCTCTGCCAAACCGAAGTGACCGGCCTCTGCTCCAGTTGTTAAGTCACTGTGTTTCTCCCTGTCTCTTTGTTGAGTTGTTAAGTCACCGTGTTTCTCCCTGTCTCTTTGTTGACTTGTTAAGTCACCGTGTTTCTCCCTGTCTCTTTGTTGACTTGTTAAGTCACCGTGTTTCTCCCTGTCTCTTTGTTGACTTGTTAAGTCACCGTGTTTCTCCCTGTCTCTTTGTTGACTTGTTAAGTCACCGTGTTTCTCCGTCTCTTTGTTGAGAATTTGAAATATACACAAATAACTGACAATGACATTGCTGTAGACTCACCAGGATACCATAGGGGATTCTGAACATTTGCCTGTGGATAGCATTACCACCTCGGGTTGGACACAGTCCGGGAGGTTTCAGCACATGACCTCCCGCCTCCAACCGCCCCGCACCGTCAGTCAGCCTCTTTTCCCATCCCCAATATATTTATAACCAATAAATAGAACAGAAGTAAGAACATAAGAAATAGGAGCAGGAGTCGGCCATTCGGCCCCTTGAGCCTGCTCCGCCATTCAATAAGATCTCGCTGATTTTCTACCGGCAAGCCCGAAAGTGTTCAAAGAAAATTTTTCTCCCAGTTGCTCGCAGCAGTGTTTTGGAGATGAATCTCTACTTCCGGGAGACTGCAGGGCAATACTGGAGGGTTGGCAACCTACGGGCCGTAGATGTGCTTGCGTACAAGCTGTGCCTCCAACACAGGTCTGCCTGCTGCAGGCTGCACCACCATATTTTGTGCAGGATGCAATTAAATTAGAGCCCAGATTGAGTTGTAAATAGTTAAGACCGTGTTATCAAACCGCTCCGAGTGTTGGGCGGGGCAAACAGC
The DNA here is from genome assembly GCF_052327205.1 of Somniosus microcephalus. Taxonomy (NCBI): domain Eukaryota; kingdom Metazoa; phylum Chordata; class Chondrichthyes; order Squaliformes; family Somniosidae; genus Somniosus; species Somniosus microcephalus. The sequence continues at coordinate 79,316,137 of NC_141004.1, forward strand.
TGCTTCATCAAAGATAGAGCAGGGTACAGGTTAGAGGTCATCCGTATGGGGGGGAAGAACTTCAATAGCAACTTACCTTTAACTTCACAGGCTATACAGGCTTAACCCACACCCCTCACTGTAACACTCTGATATACCCCACACCCGTCACTGTAACACTCTGATATACCCCACACCCCTCACTGTAACACCCTGATATACCCCACACCCCTCACTGTAACACCCTGATATACCCCACACCCCTCACTGTAACACTCTGATATACCCCACACCCCTCACTGTAACACCCTGATATAACCCACACCCGTCACTGTAACACTCTGATATACCCCACACCCCTCACTGTAACACCCTGATATACCCCACACCCCTCACTGTAACACCCTGATATACCCCACACCCCTCACTGTAACACTCTGATATAACCCACAGCCCTCACTGTAACACTCTGATATAACCCACACCCCTCACTGTAACACCCTGATATAACCCACACCCCCCACTGTAACACCCTGATATAACCCACACCCCTCACTGTAACACTCTGATATAACCCACACCCCTCACTGTAACACCCTGATATAACCCACACCCCTCACTGTAACACCCTGATATAACCCACACCCCTCACTGTAACACTCTGATATAACCCACACCCCTCACTGTAACACCCTGATATAACCCACACCCCTCACTGTAACACCCTGATATAACCCACACCCCTCACTGTAACACTCTGATATACCCCACACCCCTCACTGTAACACTGATATACCCCACACCCCTCACTGTAACACTCTGATATACTGATATACCTCACACCCCTCACTGTAACACCCTGATATACCCCACACCCCTCACTGTAACACTGATATACCCCACACCCCTCACTGTAACACTCTGATATACCCCACACCCCTTACTGTAACACTGATATACCCCACACCCCTCACTGTAACACTCTGATATACCCCACACCCCTCACTGTAACACTCTGATATACCCCACACCCCTTACTGTAACACTGATATAACCCACACCCCTCACTGTAACACTCTGATATACCTCACACCCCTCACTGTAACACTGATATACCCCACACCCCTCACTGTAACACTGATATACCCCACAGCCCTCACTGTAACACCCTGATATAACCCACACCCCTCACTGTAACACACTGATATACCCCACACCCCTCACTGCAACACTCTGATATACCCCACACCCCTCACTGTAACACACTGATATACCCCACACCCCTCACTGTAACACTCTGATATACCCCACACCCCTCACTGTAACACTCTGATATACCCCACACCCCTCACTGTAACACTCTGATATACCCCACACCCCTCACTGTAACACTCTGATATACCCCACACCCCTCACTGTAACACACTGATATACCCCACACCCCTCACTGTAACACTCTGATATACCCCACACCCCTCACTGTAACACCCTGATATAACCCACACCCCTCACTGTAACACTGATATACCCCACACCCCTCACTGTAACACCCTGATATAACCCACACCCCTCACTGTAACACTCTGATATACCCCACACCCCTCACTGTAACACTCTGATATACCCCACACCCCTCACTGTAACACCCTGATATAACCCACAGCCCTCACTGTAACACTCTGATATACCCCACACCCCTCACTGTAACACCCTGATATAACCCACACCCCTCACTGTAACACTCTGATATACCCCACACCCCTCACTGTAACACCCTGATATACCCCACACCCCTCACTGTAACACCCTGATATAACCCACACCCCTCACTGTAACACTGATATACCCCACACCCCTCACTGTAACACCCTGATATAACCCACACCCCTCACTGTAACACTCTGATATACCCCACACCCCTCACTGTAACACTCTGATATACCTCACACCCCTCACTGTAACACACTGATATACCCCACACCCCTCACTGTAACACTCTGATATACCCCACACCCCTCACTGTAACACTCTGATATACCCCACACCCCTCACTGTAACACTCTGATATACCCCACACCCCTCACTGTAACACTCTGATACACCCCACACCCCTCACTGTAACGCTCTGATATACCCCACACCCCTCACTAACACTCTGATATACCCCACACCCCTCACTGTAACACTCTGATATACCCCACACCCCTCACTGTAACACTCTGATATACCCCACACCCCTCACTGTAACACTCTGATATAACCCACACACCTCACTGTAACAGTCTGATATAACGGGGGGCATGGTGGCATAGTGGTTAGCACTGTTGCCTCACAGCGCCAGGGACCCGGGTTCAAATCCGGCCTCGGGCGACTGTCTGTGTGGAGTTTGCACATTCTCCCTGTGTCTGCGTGGGTTTCCTCCGGGTGCTCCGATTTCCTCCCACAGTCCAAAGATGTGCGGGTTAGGTTGATTTGGCTATGATAAATTGACCCTTAGTGTTAGGGGATTAAATACGTGGGGTTACGGGGATAGGGTGGGATATGTGTCGGTGCAGGCTCGATGGGCCGAAATGGCCTCTATCTGCACTGTGGGGATTCTGTGATTCTGTGAACCCACACCCCTCACTGTAACAGTCTGATATAACCCACACCCCTCACTGTAACACTCTGATATACCCCACACCCCTCACTGTAATACTCTCTGATATATCCCACACCCCTCACTGTAACACTCTGATATAATTCACACTTCTCACTGTAACTCTGATTTTCCCACACCCCTCACTGTAACACTCTGATATACCCCACACCCCTCACTGTAATACTCTCTGATATATCCCACACCTCTCCCTGTACATTCTGATATAATTCACACTTCTCACTGTAGCTCTGATTTTCCCACACCCTTCACTGTAACACTCTAAGATATACACCACAAAAAAGAGGCTGACATTCTAGTGCAGTACAGAGGGAGTGCTGCACTGTTGTAGGTGCCAACTTTCGGGTGAGACATTAAACCGAGGCCCCTTCTGCTGCCTCATCTGGACGTAAAAGATCCCATAGCACTATTTTGAAGAAGAGCAGAGGAGTTATCTGCGGTGAACTGGCCAATATTTATCCCTCAATCAACATCACTGAAACAGATGATCTGGTCATTATCACATTGCTGTTTGTGGGAGCTTGCTGTGCGCAAATTGGCTTTCGCATTTCCTACATTACAACAGTGACTACGCTTCAAAAGTATTTCATTGACGCAAAGCGCTTTGGAACGTCTGGTGGTCATGAAAGGCGCTATATAAATGCAAGTCTTTTCTTTTTTCTTTACACCCAGCACTGTAACACTCGGATATCCCCCACGCACCTTACTGTAACTGAAATATCCCACACCCTTCACGGTTACACACTAAGGTATACACCTCACTGTAACACAAAAGATATAACCCTCACTGTAACAATCTCTGATGTATCACACATCCTTCACTAGGATAAACCCCTCACAGTAACAGAGAGACATTGCACCACATCCAACTCCCCACCCTCACACACACACTGTACCCCATCCAACTCCCCACCCTCACACACACACTGTACCCCATCCAACTCCCCACCCTCACACACACTGTACCCCATCCAACTCCCCACCCTCACACACACACTGTACCCCATCCAACTCCCCACCCTCACACACACACTGTACCCCATCCAACTCCCCACCCTCACACACACACTGTACCCCATCCAACTCCCCACCCTCACACACACTGTACCCCATCCAACTCCCCACCCTCACACACACTGTACCCCATCCAACTCCCCACCCTCACACACACTGTACCCCATCCAACTCCCCACCCTCACACACACACTGTACCCCATCCAACTCCCCACCCTCACACACACTGTACCCCATCCAACTCCCCAACCTCACACACACTGTACCCCATCCAACTCCCCACCCTCACACACACTGTACCCCATCCAACTCCCCACCCTCACACACACTGTACCCCATCCAACTCCCCACCCTCACACACACTGTACCCCATCCAACTCCCCACCCTCACACACACTGTACCCCATCCAACTCCCCACCCTCACACACACTGTACCCCATCCAACTCCCCACCCTCACACACACACTGTACCCCATCCAACTCCCCACCCTCACACACACTGTACCCCATCCAACTCCCCACCCTCACACACACTGTACCCCATCCAACTCCCCACCCTCACACACACACTGTACCCCATCCAACTCCCCACCCTCACACACACACTGTACCCCATCCAACTCCCCACCCTCACACACACTGTACCCCATCCAACTCCCCACCCTCACACACACACTGTACCCCATCCAACTCCCCACCCTCACACACACATTGTACCCCATCCAACTCCCCACCCTCACACACACTGTACCCCATCCAACTCCCCACCCTCACACACACTGTACCCCATCCAACTCCCCACCCTCACACACACACTGTACCCCATCCAACTCCCCACCCTCACACACACTGTACCCCATCCAACTCCCCACCCTCACACACACACTGTACCCCATCCAACTCCCCACCCTCACACACACACTGTACCCCATCCAACTCCCCACCCTCACACACACACTGTACCCCATCCAACTCCCCACCCTCACACACACTGTACCCCATCCAACTCCCCACCCTCACACACACACTGTACCCCATCCAACTCCCCACCCTCACACACACACTGTACCCCATCCAACTCCCCACCCTCACACACACACTGTACCCCATCCAACTCCCCACCCTCACACACACACTGTACCCCATCCAACTCCCCACCCTCACACACACTGTACCCCATCAAACTCCCCACGCTCACACACACATTGTACCCCATCCAACTCCCCACCCTCACACACACTGTACCCCATCCCACTCCCCACCCTCACACACACTGTACCCCATCCAACTCCCCACCCTCACACACACTGTACCCCATCCAACTCCCCACCCTCACACACACACTGTACCCCATCCAACTCCCCACCCTCACACACACTGTACCCCATCCAACTCCCCACCCTCACACACACTGTACAATTCACAATTCACAATTCAAATCGCTTTATTGGCATGATAAGTTACATCTTATGTTGCCAAAGCATCAAAATACATTTATGGTTTAGCACATAAACGCAGTTCTAGTCATACAGTGTATAAACAGGTATATCCCTGAGTGTATAAATATACATTCGCATTGTTTATATATATTCTTTTCTTAGTTTACTGGTTGTCCCTCTGTTCATGGCAAGCTGTAACATAGTGTGCCGCCAGTGTTATGCAGCTTCTCTCCTCTCCCAGTAGGAATGGGAGTTTTTGGTTGTCATTCAGATTTCTGAAATCAGGGCATATTTGTGAGAATTTTTGGTAGAAATTCTCCCTGATGCCCTGATATTTTCCACAAGCTGTGAGGAAGTGCATCTCTGTCTCCACCACTCCCTGACTGCAGTGAGAGCATATCCTGTCCTCTCTTGGCAGCCTGGTCTGCCTGTGTCTGCCTTTTTCGATCGCTAGGCTATGTTCGCTAAGTCTGTACCTTGTCAAGGTTCTTCTCAGTTTGTTATCCTTTATCTTGGTCAGGTAATCAGCTATGTTGTATTGTCTGTTTAGGGCCAAGTAGCAATTGAGTTTGCTTTGGGTTTTTGTTGTTTCTGCCCAATATGTCAGATATTTTTCCTTTTGCTTAGTGACGATTGTGTTGGGTCGAATTCTTTGTGTTACCCTGTCACTGTCCTGGGGCTGGTTATTGTTAGTATTGTTAGTAGTTACTTCACTGAGTCCCAGGACTAGTTGACTGAGGGTATTCTTCTTTATGGTCAGCTCTTGGCATTTCAGGGCGTCGTAGTGATAGCATTGGGGATTGCTCATTTGTAGGTGATTCCAAAATTTGGTGGCTCTTTTTTGGATAGTGATTATTAATGGATATTGGCCTAGTTCCGCCCTGCATGCATTGTTTACTGTTTTCCTTTGAGTCCGGAGGATACTTTTACAGAATTCTGCATGTAGGATCTCAATTGGGTGTTTGTCCCATTTTGCAAATTCTTGTTGAGTTAGCGGTCCCCATACCTCACTGCCATAGAGTGCAATTGGTTCAATTACTGATTTGAAAATTTTGAGCCAAATGCTAATTGGGATTTCTATTTGGATTGATTTTTTGATGGCATAGAAAGCCCTTCTTGCTTTCTCTTTCAGTTCATTCACAGCCAGTTTGAAGTTTCCCGTAGAACTGATTTTTAAGCCCAAGTATGTGTAGTTAGTGGTTTGTTCAATTTTGGTTGTTCCTACTGTGAAATTTATTTTGGGTCCCTGATGTTTGGATCTTTGCTGGAACACAAGGACTTTGGTTTTTTGGGGATTTATTGTCAGGGCCCAAGTCTGGCAGTACGACTCCAGCAGGTCCAGGTTTTGCTATAGCCCCTCTTTAGTAGGTGACAGCAGAACCAGGTCGTCTGCATAGAGGAGGAATTTAACCTTGGATTCATATAGGGTGAGGCCGGGTGCTGTAGATTGTTCAAGTAGTTTTGCCAATTCATTTATGTAAATATTAAAGAGTGTCGGTGAGATTGGCGAGCCCTGCGTCACCCCCCGCCCCTGTGGGAAGTATTTTGTTTGTTTGTCTCCAATTTTAACTGCACATTTGTTGTTTGTATACATTGATTTAATTACATCATATGTTTTCCCTCCTACCCCACTTTCGATAAGTTTCAGGAATAAACCGTCATGCCAGATGGAGTCGAAAGCCTTCTGGAAATCTACAAAGCATGCGTAGATTTTGCTTTTGTTATGGTGAACGTGTTTGTCAATTAGGGTCTGTAGGGTGAAGATATGATCGGATGTTCTATAGTTTGGCAGGAATCCAATTTGGCTTTTACTCAAGACATTGTGCTCCTCAAGGAAGTTTATAAGTCTTTTGTTTATGATGCTACAGAATACCTTCCCCAGGTTACTGTTTACACAGATGCCTCGATAGTTGTTTGGGTCGATTTTGTCCCCACTTTTGTATATGGGCGTTATGAGTCCTTTGTTCCAGATATCAGGGAAATAACCGACACACTGTACCCCATCCAACTCCCCACCCTCACACACACTGTACCCCATCCAACTCCCCACCCTCACACACACTGTACCCCAAATCCCCACCCTCACACACACTGTACCCCATCCAACTCCCCACCCTCACACACACTGTACCCCATCCAACTCCCCACCCTCACACACACTGTACCCCATCCAACTCCCCACCCTCACACACACTGTACCACATCCAACTCCCCACCCTCACACACACTGTACCCCATCCAACTCCCCACCCTCACACACACTGTACCCCATCCAACTCCCCACCCTCACACACACTGTACCCCATCCAACTCCCCACCCTCACACACACTGTACCCCATCCAACTCCCCACCCTCACACACACTGTACCCCATCCAACTCCCCACCCTCATACACACTGTACCCCATCCAACTCCCCACCCTCACACACACTGTACCCCATCCAACTCCCCACCCTCACACACACTGTACCCCATCCAACTCCCCACCCTCACACACACTGTACCCCATCCAACTCCCCACCCTCACACACTGTACCCCAACTCCCCACCCTCACACACACTGTACCCCATCCAACTCCCCACCCTCACACACACTGTACCCCATCCAATGCCCACCCTCACACACACTGTACCCCATCCAACTCCCCACCCTCACACACACTGTACCCCATCCAACTCCCCACCCTCACACACACTGTACCCCATCCAACTCCCCACCCTCACACACACTGTACCCCATCCAACTCCCCACCCTCACACACACTGTACCCCATCCAACTCCCCACCCTCACACACACTGTACCCCATCCAACTCCCCACCCTCACACACACTGTACCCCATCCAACTCCCCACCCTCACACACACTGTACCCCATCCAACTCCCCACCCTCACACACACTGTACCCCATCCAACTCCCCACCCTCACACATACTGTACCCCATCCAACTCCCCACCCTCACACACACTGTACCCCATCCAACTCCCCACCCTCACACACTGTACCCCATCCAACTCCCCACCCTCACACACACTGTACCCCATCCAACTCCCCACCCTCACACACACTGTACCCCATCCAACTCCCCACCCTCACACACACTGTACCCCATCCAACTCCCCACCCTCACACACACTGTACCCCATCCAACTCCCCACCCTCACACACACTGTACCCCATCCAACTCCCCACCCTCACACACTGTACCCCATCCAACTCCCCACCCTCACACACACTGTACCCCATCCAACTCCCCACCCTCACACACACTGTACCCCATCCAACTCCCCACCCTCACACACACTGTACCCCATCCAACTCCCCACCCTCACACACACTGTACCCCATCCAACTCCCCACCCTCACACACACTGTACCCCATCCAACTCCCCACCCTCACACACACTGTACCCCATCCAACTCCCCACCCTCACACACACTGTACCCCATCCAACTCCCCACCCTCACACACACTGTACCCCATCCAACTCCCCACCCTCACACACACTGTACCCCATCCAACTCCCCACCCTCACACACACTGTACCCCATCCAACTCCCCACCCTCACACACACTGTACCCCATCCAACTCCCCACCCTCACACACACTGTACCCCATCCGACTCCCCACCCTCACACACACTGTACCCCATCCAACTCCCCACCCTCACACACACTGTACCCCATCCAACTCCCCACCCTCACACACACTGTACCCCAACTCCCCACCCTCACACACACTGTACCCCATCCAACTCCCCACCCTCACACACACTGTACCCCATCCAACTCCCCACCCTCACACACACTGTACCCCATCCAACTCCCCACCCTCACACACACTGTATCCCATCCAACTCCCCACCCTCACACACACTGTACCCCATCCAACTCCCCACCCTCACACACACTGTACCCCATCCAACTCCCCACCCTCACACACACTGTACCCCATCCAACTCCCCACCCTCACACACACTGTACCCCATCCAACTCCCCACCCTCACACACACTGTACCCCATCCAACTCCCCACCCTCACACACACTGTACCCCATCCAACTCCCCACCCTCACACACACTGTACCCCATCCAATGCCCACCCTTTCACGTAAGAACATAAGAAATTGGAGCAGTCGGCCATTTGGCCCTTCGAGCCTGCTCCGCCATTCAATAAGATCATGGCTGATCTTCTACCTCATCTCCACTTTGCTGCACTATCCCCATATCCCTTGATTCCCTTAATATTCAAAAATCTATCGATCTCTGTCTTGAATATACTCAACGACTGAGCCTCCACAGCCCTCTCGGGTAGAGAATTCCAAAGATTCACCACCCTCTGAGTGAAGAAATTCCTCCTCATCTCAGTCCTAAATGGCCGACCCCTTATTCTGAGACTGTGGTCCCTGGTTCTAGACTCCCCAGCCAGGGGAAACACCCTCCCTGCATCGACCCTGTCAAGCCCTGTAAGAATGTTGTATGTTTCAATGAGATCACCTCTCATTCTTCTAAATTCTAGAGAATATCGGCCTAGTCTACTCAATCTCTCCTCATAGGACAATCCCCCCATCCCAGGAACCAGTCTGGTGAACCTTCGTTGCACTCCCTCTATGGCAAGTATATCCTTCCTTAGGTAAGGAGACCAAAACTGTCCACAATACTCCAGGTGTGGTCTCACCAGGGCCCGATATAATTGCAGTAAGACGTCTTTACTCTTATATTCAAATCCTCTTGTAATAAAAGCCAACTTTCCATCTGCTTTCCTAATTGCTTGCTGTACCTGCATGTTAACTTTCAGTGATTCGTGTACAAGGACACCCAGGTCCCTCTGAACACCAACATTTCCCAATCTCTCACCATTTAAAAAATACTCTGCTTTTCTATTTTTCCTACCAAAGTGGATAACTTCACATTTCTCCACATTATATTCCATTTGTCATGTTCTTGCCCACTCACTTAGCCTGTCTATATCCCCTTGAAGCCTCCTTGCATCCTCCTCACAACTTACATTCCCACCCAGCTTTGTATCATCAGCAAACTTGGATATATTACATTTGGTCCCCTCATCCAAATCATTGCTGTAGATTGTGAATAGCTGAGGCCCAAGCACTGATCCTTGTGGTACCCCACTAGTTACAGCCTGCCAACCTGAAAATGACCCGTTTATTCCTACTCTCTGTTTTCTGTCTGTTAACCAATCCTCAATCCATGCTAGTATATTACCCCTAATCCCACGTGCCCTAATTTTGTTTAATAACCTCTTGTGTGGTACCTTATCGAATGCCTTCTGAAAATCCAAATACACCACATCCACTGGTTCCCCTTTATCTATTCTGCTAGTTACAATCTCAAAAAACTCTAACAGATTAATCAAACACGATTTCCCTTTCATAAATCCGTGTTGACCCTGCCCAATCCTATTATTATTTTCTAAGTGCCCTGTTACCACGTCCTTAATAATAGATTCTAGCATTTTCCCCACTACTGATGTCAGGCTAACTGGTCTGTAGTTCCCCATTTTCTCTCTCCCTCCTTTCTTAAATAGTGGGATTACATTTGCTACTTTCCAATCCACGGGAACTGTTCGAGAATCTATGGAATTTTGGAAAATGACAACCAATGCATCCACTATCTTTAGAGCTACCTCTTTCAAAACCCTAGATGTAGGCCATCAGGTCCAGGGGATTTATCGGTTTTCATTCCCATTAATTTCTCTAGTACTATTTTTTTACTAATATTAATTTATTTCAGTTCCTCATTCTCGCTAGAGCCTTGATTCTCCACTATTTCCACGAAGTTTTTTGCGTCTTCTTCCGTCAGGACAGACACTAAGGGGCTAAATTCGGTTGATTTGCGCCTCCCGTTAGCGCTAATGGGGCGCAAATCAACTAGCGCCTGGGAGCGGCGCCGCTAACGCCTCCCGTGAAATTCAGCAAGAGGCTAGCGACGGCGTGGCGATGCGCCGCCGCCGATGATGTCATCACCGTGCGCACGCCCCACTCGTGCACCGGCTGTAATATTGGGTGGCGCCCCCCGATTTCCCGCTGGACGCTATGTCCAACAGAGTCAGGGGCCTACCTGCGGCCGGGGCGGTGCTAGTTAAAGGGGAGGTGGCGGGCGGCCATTTTTGTTGCTGGCCACCTGCCTGCACCTGCCCCCGTTGCTGTCCCTGGCCCCTGTGAAGCCCCCCCGCGGGGTGCCGGCTGCTCTCCGTGAGCCTGGCACTTCTCTTGAGTGCCGGGCTTGTTTGTCAGCACTCCCGATCCCTGATGGCCCAGCTGGGCACAGGGATGCACTGCGCCAGGCCCCTCCCCTTTAAGAAGGGGAGGAAGGCCTGCAGCCCCACGGCACGTCGCACCCCGGTTTTGGCTCGCAGCGCCCCAAGAGGGATGCTGTGCGCTTCCAGTAACACTCCTCCTCCATCTCGGGGCGCTACCTGGGAAAATCGGCCGCGGGTCGCAAACTTTTTCGGTGTGCTAAAGTTAGCGCTCCGGCGAAGGCAGTGCCCCAAAGGGGGCGCTGCTGAATTTTTACCCCAAAATATTTGTTTAATTTCTCTGCCATTTCCTTATTCCCCATTATAATTTCTCCTGTCTCAGCCTGTAAGGGACCCACATTTACCTTCATAGAAATATAGAAACATAGAAGATAGGAGCAGGAGTAGGCCATTCGGCCCCTCGAGCCTGCTCCGCCATTCAATGAGATCATGGCTGATCATCCAAATTCAGTACCCTGTCCCTGCCTTCTCCCCATATCCCTTGATTCCTTTAGCCTTAAGAAATATATCCAACTCTTTCTTGAATATACTTAATGAACTGGCCTCCACCGCCCTCTGTGGCAGAGAATTCCACAGGTTCACCACTCTCTGCATCCATCTGCAGCTATTAGCAGACCGCATTGAGGAGCTGGAGCTGCGGGTGGATGGGTTGTGGAGCATTCACGAGGCTGAGAAGTTCGTGGATAGCACGTTTAGTGAGTTGGTCACACCGCAGGGAAGGGCTGCACAGGAAGAAAGGAAATGGGTGACCACCAGGCGGAGCAATAGAAGTAGGCAGGTAGTGCAGGAAACCCCTGTGACCATTCCCCTCTCAAACAAGTATACCATTTTGGATACTGTTGGGGGGAATGACTCACCAGGGGAAGGCAGCAGCAGCCAGCTTCCTGGCACTGGGGGCGCTCCTGCTGCCCAGGAGGGGAGGAAAAAGAGTGGGAGAGCAATAGTCGTAGGGGATTCTATAGTAAGGGGAACAGATAGGCGTTTCTGTGGCCGTAGACGTGAATCCAGGATGGTTTGTTGCCTCCCTGGTGCCAGGGTCAAGGATGTCACTGAGCGGCTGCAGGGCATTCTGGAGGGGGAGGGTGAACAGCCAGAGGTCGTGGTCCACATTGGTACCAACGACATAGGTAAAAAGAGGGATGAGGTCCTGCAGCAAGAATTTAGGGAGCTAGGGGCAAGATTAAGGAGCAGGACCTCAAAGGTTGTAATCTCTGGATTACTCCCGGTGCCACGTGCTAGTGAGTATAGGAATAGGAGGATAGAACAGATGAATGCGTGGCTAAAGGGATGGTGCAGGAGGGAGGGCTTTAGTTTCCTGGATCACTGGGTCTGCTTCTGGGAAAGGTGGGACTTGTACAAGTCGGACGGTTTACACCTGAACCAGAGAGGAACCAATATCCTTGCGGGGAGGTTTGCTAGCACTGCTGGGGGGGGTTTAAACTAATTCGGCAGGGGGATGGGATACAGAGTGGAGCTATAGTAGGGGGTGATGTACAGCCAAATAAGGAGGAAAAAACAAGTCAGCAGGGAAGGCAGAGCAAAGATGTGAAGGCAAAAGGGAATATGGCAGGGCTGGAAGGCATTTATTTTAATGCAAGGAGTCTTGCAAATAAGGTGGATGAACTGAAGTTGTTGTTGAACACATGGGAGTACGATATTGTTGCTATCACGGAGACATGGTTGAGGGAGGGTCAGGACTGGCAGCTAAATATTCCGGGGTATAGAATCTTCAGGCGAGACAGAGGGGGGTGTAAAAGGGGAGGGGGTGTTGCAATATTAATTAAGGAGTCTATTACTGCTGTAAGGAGGGATGATATATTAGCGGGTTCCTCTAATGAGGCCATATGGGTAGAACTTAAAAACAAAAAGGGGTCAAGCACCTTGCTGGGAGTGTACTATAGGCCCCCAAACAGTCAGGGGGAGATAGAGGAACAGATATGCAGGCAGATATCAGAAAAGTGTGAAAATAATAGGGTAGTAATAGTGGGGGATTTCAACTTCCCCAATATAAATTGGGATAGTCAGAGTGTGAAAGGCTTGGAGGGAGCAGAATTCTTAAAGTGCATCCAGGAAAGCTTTTTGAGCCAACATGTAGAAAGTCCTACAAGAGAGGGGGCGGTACTGGACCTAATTCTAGGGAATGTAGCCGGGCAGGTGGTGGAAGTGTCTGTAGGAGAGCATTTTGGCGATAGTGACCACAATTCGGTGAGATTTAAGGTGGTCATGGAAAAAGACAAAGACGGCCCGGAAATCAGGGTTCTAAATTGGGGGAAGGCCAATTTTAATAAGATAAGACAGGATCTGGCAAAAGTGGACTGGGAGCAGCTACTTATAGGAAAATCCACATCAAAACAGTGGGAGGCTTTCAGAAGGGAAATAGAGAGAGTACAACACCAACATGTTCCTGTAAAGGTCAAGGGTGGGACCAACAAGCAAAGGGAACCTTGAATGACAAAGGATATACAAAAATGCATTAGGAAAAAAAGGGGGGCTTTTGGCAGTTACAAAAGACAAAAGACGGTGGAAGCCCTAGAGGAGTATAGGAGGTGCAGGGGCATACTTAAAAAGGAAATTAGGAGGGCGAGGAGGGGCCATGAAATAACACTGGCGAGCAAAATAAAGGAAAATCCTAAGATGTTTTATAAGTATATTAAGGGCAAGAGGATAACCAGGGAAAGGGTAGGGCCCATTAGGGACCAAAGTGGCAAGCTGTGTGTAGAGCCAGATGAAGTAGGTGGGGTTTTAAATGAATTTTTTGCCTCAGTGTTCACTATGGAGAAAGATGATGTAGATATAGAAGTCGGGCAAGGGGACTGTGACATACTTGAACATATTAGCATCGAGAGGGAGGAGGTACTAGCGGTTTTAGCAGGCCAAAAAGTGGATAAATCCCCAGGCCCGGACGAGATGTATCCCAGGCTGTTGTGTGAGGCAAAGGAGGAGATTGCAGGGGCTCTGACACAAATTTTCAGAACCTCTCTGGCCACAGGGGATGTACCAGAGGACTGGAGAACAGCTAATGTAGTACCATTATTCAAGAAGGGTAGCAGGGATAAACCAGGGAATTACAGGCCAGTGAGCCTAACATCTGTGGTAGGGAAATTATTGGAAAAAATTCTGAGGGACAAAATTAGTCTCCACTTGGAGAGGCAAGGATTAATCGGGGATAGTCAGCATGGCTTTGTCAAGGGTAAATCATGTCTGACCAATCTGATTGAATTTTTCGAGGGGGTGACTAGGGGGGTGGATGAGGGAAATGCTGTGGATGTGGTTTACATGGACTTCAGTAAAGCTTTTGACAAGGTCCCGCATAGGAGACTGGTCAAGAAGGTAAGAGCCCATGGGATCCAGGGGGCCTTGGCGCATTGGATCCTAAACTGGCTGAGTGGCAGGAGGCAGAGGGTGATGGTCGAAGGTTGCTTTTGTGACTGGAAGCCTGGGTCCAGTGGGGTACCTCAGGGATCGGTGCTGGGTCCCTTGCTGTTTGTGATCTACATTAATGATTTGGATGAGAATGTAAAGGGTATGATCAGTAAGTTCGCGGATGACAGGAAAATTGGTGGGGTGGTAAATTGCGAGGAGGAAAGCCTCAGGCTACAGGACAATATTAACGGGTTGGTCAGATGGGCGGAAAAGTGGCAAATGGAATTTAACCCGGAAAAGTGCGAGGTGATGCATTTTGGACGGACAAATAAGGCAAGGGAATACACAATGAGTGGTAGGACCCTAGGAAGTACAGAGGGTCAGAGGGACCTTGGTGTACATGTACATAATTCCCTGAAGGCAGCGGAACAGGTAGATAAGGTGGTTAAAAAGGCTTATGGGATACTTGCCTTCATTAGCAGAGGCATAGAATATAAGAGCAGGGAGGTTATGATGGAGCTGTACAAAATGCTGGTGAGGCCACAGCTGGAGTACTGTGTGCAGTTCTGGTCGCCTCACTATAGGAAGGATGTGATTGCTTTGGAGAGGGTGCAGAGGAGATTCACCAGGATGTTACCTGGGATGGAGCGCCTCAGCTATGAAGAGAGACTGGACAGGCTGGTACGATAGCAAAATACTGCAGATGTTGGAAATCCGAAATAACAACAGAAAATGCTGGAAAAACTCAGCAGGTCAGGCAACATCTGTGGAGAGAAATTTGAGTTGACGTTTCGGGTTTGACCCTTCTTCAAAACTGGAGAGAAAAGGAACTAGATCGAAGGCAGGGCTGCGATCGGACAAAAGAATAAAAGAACCAAAAGAAGTAAAAGAGATTAGAAGCTAGACGAGATGGTAATAGGCTGGGATTAGGTGTAAAGTGTGCTGGCAGGGCGAAAGATAGCTGCCAGGTGTGAGAGAGAAACAAAAGGAAAGGGGGGGGGGAAGGAAAGGAGTGGAAAAATATAAGTAAAAATGAAATGGGGGCCGAGGTTATGATCTGAAATTGTTGAACTCGATATTGAGACCGGAAGGCTGCAGAGTGCCTAATCGGAAGATGAGGTGCTGTTCCTCGAGTTTACGTTGAGCTTCCGTGGAACAGTACAAGAGGCCAAGGACGGTGAGGTCCGAGTGGGAATGGAGCGGTGAATTGAAATGACAGGCGACCGGAAGCTCGGGGTCACCCTTACGGACTGAACGGAGGTGTTCCGCAAAGCGGTCACCCAATCTGCGTTTGGTCTCCCCAATGTAGAGGAGACTGCATCGTGAGCAGCGAATACAGTATACTAGATTGCGAGAAGTACAAGTAAATCGCTGTTTCACCTGGAAGGGGTGTTTGGGGCCCTGGACAGTGGGGAGGGGGGAGGTATAGGGGCAGGTGTTACATCTCCTCCGCTTGCACGGGAAGGTGCCAGGCGAAGGGGAAGGGCTGTTGGGGGTGATAGAGGAGTGGACTAGGGTGTCTCGGAGAGAGCGGTCCCTGCGGAATGCTGAAAGGGGAGGGGAGGGGAAGATACGTTCGGTGGTGGGATCACTTTGGAGGTAGCGGAAATGCCGGAGGATGATCCGTTGAATGTGGAGGCTGGTGGGGTGAAAGGTGAGGACAAGGGGAACCCTATCGTGGTTCCGGGAGGGAGGGGCAGGGGTGAGGGCAGAGGTGCGGGAGATAGAACTGACACGGTCGAGGGCAGTGTCCACCACGGTAGAGGGGAATCCTCGGTTGCGGAAAAAGGAAGACATGTCTGAAGCACTGGTGTGGAAGGTGGCATCGTCGGAGCAGATACGGCGGAGGCGGAGAAACTGGGAGAATGGAATAGAGTCCTTACAGGAAGCGGGGTGGGAGGAAGTGTAGTCCAGGTAGCTGTGGGAGTCAGTGGGCTTGTAGTAAATATTGGTCGATAACCTATCCCCAGAGATGGAGACGGAGAAGTCGAGGAAGGGAAGGGAAGAGTCAGAGATGGACCATGTGAAGGTGAGGGAAGGGTGGAAATTGGAGGCAAAGTGAATGAAATTGTCAAGTTCGGGGCGAGAGCAGGAAACGGCACCGATACAGTCATCAATGTATCGGAAAAAGAGGTGAGGGAGGGGACCCGAGTAGGACTGGAACAAAGATTGTTCCACATAGCCCACGAAAAGGCAGGCATAGCTAGGACCCATGCGGGTACCCATGGCAACACCTTTGATTTGGAGGAAATGAGTAGCTGGTGTGCAACGGCCACCCCACGTTAAAAGAATTCACGCACAGGCATCTTCCACCCTTTAAAATGAAGTTCGGGACCTGGAACGTCAGGACCCTCATGGACAACCCCAACAGTGACACAGACTGTAGGTCCCACATTGGACTCATCAGTCACCTGAGAACTCATTTTTAATGTGGAAGCAAGTCATCCTCGGTTCCGAGGGACTGCCTAAGAAGAACCCCCCAATCTACCTTAGCCAACTCGCTCCTCATACCCACGTGGTTTGCTTTGTTTAGATTTAAGGCCCTAGTTTCAGATTTAACTGAATCACTTTCAAACTCAATATAAAATTCTATCATATTATGGTCACTCTTCCCTAAAGGCCCCTTTACTACAAGGTTATTAATTCACCCTTTTTCATTGCACAATACTAGATCTAAAATAGCCTGTTCCCTAGTTGGTTCCTCAACATACTGATCTAGAAAACTATCCATGAATTCGTCCGCCATGCTATTACTTGCAAATTTGGTTTGCCCAGTTTCTATGTAGATTAAAGTTCCCTATGATCACTGTATTACCCTTGTTACATGCGCCTCTAATTTCCTGATTTATACTCTGCCCTACATTACAACTACAGTTTGGGGGCCTATAAACAACTCCCACCAATGTTTTCTGCCCCTTGCTGTTTCTTAACTCCACCCAGACTGATTCTACTTCTTGATTTTTGGAGCTAAGATCCTTTCTCTCTCCTGTCTTTATCCCATCCTTTATCGGGGCTACCCCTCCTCCTTTTCCATTTTGCCTCTCTCTTCTAAAAGTTAAGTATCCTGGAATATTTAGTTCCCAACCTTGGCTACTTTGCAACCACGTCTCCGTTATGGCTATTAGATCAAACCTGATCATTTCTAACTGCGCTATTAATTCATCTATTTTGTACTGAAACACTCCCCCACTTGAATGGCCTCCTGCACCATGGTGCCATGGTCAGCTTGCTCATCCTTCCTGCAGGCATTTCTCTCATCCACACAGGCAGCAAGAACCTCATACCTGTTGGACAAGGGCAAAGCCTGAGGCTCCTCCAGCACTGCACCTGGGATTCCCTTACCTGCCTGAGTTGCAGTCACACCCTCCTGTCCCTGACCACTAACCAGACCTGTACCACTACCTAACCTAAGGGATGTGACTGCCTCCTGGATCAAAGTGTCCAGGTAACTCTCCCCATCCCTGATGCCCCGCAATGTCTGCGCCTCAGACTCCAGCTCAAAAACTCTGAGCTGAAGTTCCTCAAGATGCAGGCACTTACTGCAAACATGGTATCCGGGATCACAGTGCTCTCCACAAACTCCCAGATGCTGCAGTTGTGGCACGCCGCCCGCACTGCCATCCCTATATGACCTTGTTTTATTTAATTAAATGTAATTAAATTTGTAAAGAGGTAACTTAGTTTACAGTGTAGTTTCTTGACTACTTACTTGATCTACATTAAGTTATGGGTATTGAAATTAAATATCTACCTGTAACACAAAGCTCTACAAGTAGTGTAGGCAAAAAACAGCAACTCCTTCCCCCTCTTCTCCGAATTCTCACCCTTTCCAAATTTGCAAATACAACACTCTGTTCACGTCCACTCCGTTTAATCTTGCTCTGTGCAGACAGCACAACTCCCCACCCTCACACACACTGTACCCCATCCAACTCCCCACCCTCACACACACTGTACACCATCCAACTCCCCACCCTCACACACACTGTACCCCATCCAACTCCCCACCCTCACACACACTGTACCCCATCCAACTCCCCACCCTCACACACACACTGTACCCCATACAACTCCCCACCCTCACACACACTGTACCCCATCCAACTCCCCACCCTCACACACACTGTACCCCATCCAACTCCCCACCCTCACACACACTGTACCCCATCCAACTCCCCACCCTCACACACACTGTACCCCATCCAACTCCCCACCCTCACACACAGTGTACCCCATCCAACTCCCCACTCTCACACACACTGTACCCCATCCAACTCCCCACCCTCACACACACTGTACCCCATCCAACTCCCCACCCTCACACACACTGTACCCCATCCAACTCCCCACCCTCACACACACACTGTACCCCATCCAACTCCCCACCCTCACACACACTGTACCCCATCCAACTCCCCACCCTCACACACACACTGTACCCCATCCAACTCCCCACCCTCACACACACTGTACCCCATCCAACTCCCCACCCTCACACACACTGTACCCCATCCAACTCCCCACCCTCACACACACTGTACCCCATCCAACTCCCCACCCTCACACACACTGTACCCCATCCAACTCCCCACCCTCACACACACTGTACCCCATCCAACTCCCCACCCTCACACACACACTGTACCCCATCCAACTCCCCACCCCCACACACACTGTACCCCATCCAACTCCCCACCCCCACACACACTGTACCCCATCCAACTCCCCACCCTCACACACACTGTACCCCATCCAAATCCCCACCCTCACACACACTGTACCCCATCCAACTCCCCACCCTCACACACACTGTACCCCATCCAACTCCCCACCCTCACACACACTGTACCCCATCCAACTCCCCACCCTCACACACACTGTACCCCATTCAACTCCCCACCCTCACACACACTGTACCCCATCCAACTCCCCACCCTCACACACACACTGTACCCCATCCAACTCCCCACCCTCACACACACTGTACCCCATCCAACTCCCCACCCTCACACACACTGTACCCCATTCAACTCCCCACCCTCACACACACTGTACCCCATCCAACTCCCCACCCTCACACACACACTGTACCCCATCCAACTCCCCACCCTCACACACACTGCACCCCATCCAACTCCCCACCCTCACACACACTGTACCCCATCCAACTCCCCACCCTCACACACACTGTACCCCATCCAACTCCCCACCCTCACACACACACTGTACCCCATCCAACTCCCCACCCTCACACACACTGTACCCCATCCAACTCCCCACCCTCACACACACTGTACCCCATCCAACTCCCCAACCTCACATACACTGTACCCCATCCAACTCCCCACCCTCACACACACTGTACCCCATCCAACTCCCCACCCTCACACACACTGTACCCCATCCAACTCCCCACCCTCACACACACTGTACCCCATCCAACTCCCCACCCTCACACACACACTGTACCCCATCCAACTCCCCACCCTCACACACACTGTACCCCATCCAACTCCCCACCCTCACACACACTGTACCCCATCCAACTCCCCACCCTCACACACACTGTACCCCATCCAACTCCCCACCCTCACACACACTGTACCCCATCCAACTCCCCACCCTCACACACACACTGTACCCCATCCAACTCCCCACCCTCACACACACACACTGTACCCCATCCAACTCCCCACCCTCACACACACTGTACCCCATCCAACTCCCCACCCTCACACACACTGTACCCCATCCAACTCCCCACCCTCACACACACACTGTACCCCATCCAACTCCCCACCCTCACACACACTGTACCCCATCCAACTCCCCACCCTCACACACACAGTAACCCATCCAACTCCCCACCCTCACACACACTGTGCCCCATCCAACTCCCCACCCTCACACACACTGTACCCCATCCAACTCCCCACCCTCACACACACACTGTACCCCATCCAACTCCCCACCCTCTCACACACTGTACCCCATCCAACTCCCCACCCTCACACACACTGTACCCCATCCAACTCCCCACCTTCGCACACACTGTACCCCATCCAACTCCCCACCCTCACACACACTGTACCCCATCCAACTCCCCCTCCTCTCACACACTGTACCCCATCCAACTCCCCACCCTCACACACACTGTATCCCATCCAACTCCCCACCCTCACACACACTGTACCCCATCCAACTCCCCACCCTCACACACACTGTACCCCATCCAACTCCCCACCCTCACACACACTGTACCCCATCCAACTCCCCACCCCCACACACACTGTACCCCATCCAACTCCCCACCCTCACACACACTGTACCCCATCCAAATCCCCACCCTCACACACACTGTACCCCATCCAACTCCCCACCCTCACACACACTGTACCCCATCCAACTCCCCACCCTCACACACACTGTACCCCATCCAACTCCCCACCCTCACACACACTGTACCCCATTCAACTCCCCACCCTCACACACACTGTACCCCATCCAACTCCCCACCCTCACACACACACTGTACCCCATCCAACTCCCCACCCTCACACACACTGTACCCCATCCAACTCCCCACCCTCACACACACTGTACCCCATTCAACTCCCCACCCTCACACACACTGTACCCCATCCAACTCCCCACCCTCACACACACACTGTACCCCATCCAACTCCCCACCCTCACACACACTGCACCCCATCCAACTCCCCACCCTCACACACACTGTACCCCATCCAACTCCCCACCCTCACACACACTGTACCCCATCCAACTCCCCACCCTCACACACACACTGTACCCCATCCAACTCCCCACCCTCACACACACTGTACCCCATCCAACTCCCCACCCTCACACACACTGTACCCCATCCAACTCCCCAACCTCACATACACTGTACCCCATCCAACTCCCCACCCTCACACACACTGTACCCCATCCAACTGCCCACCCTCACACACACTGTACCCCATCCAACTCCCCACCCTCACACACACTGTACCCCATCCAACTCCCCACCCTCACACACACACTGTACCCCATCCAACTCCCCACCCTCACACACACTGTACCCCATCCAACTCCCCACCCTCACACACACTGTACCCCATCCAACTCCCCACCCTCACACACACTGTACCCCATCCAACTCCCCACCCTCACACACACTGTACCCCATCCAACTCCCCACCCTCACACACACACTGTACCCCATCCAACTCCCCACCCTCACACACACACACTGTACCCCATCCAACTCCCCACCCTCACACACACTGTACCCCATCCAACTCCCCACCCTCACACACACTGTACCCCATCCAACTCCCCACCCTCACACACACACTGTACCCCATCCAACTCCCCACCCTCACACACACTGTACCCCATCCAACTCCCCACCCTCACACACACAGTAACCCATCCAACTCCCCACCCTCACACACACTGTGCCCCATCCAACTCCCCACCCTCACACACACTGTACCCCATCCAACTCCCCACCCTCACACACACACTGTACCCCATCCAACTCCCCACCCTCTCACACACTGTACCCCATCCAACTCCCACCCTCACACACACTGTACCCCATCCAACTCCCCACCTTCGCACACACTGTACCCCATCCAACTCCCCACCCTCACACACACTGTACCCCATCCAACTCCCCCTCCTCACACACACTGTACCCCATCCAACTCCCCACCCTCACACACACTGTATCCCATCCAACTCCCCACCCTCACACACACTGTACCCCATCCAACTCCCCACCCTCACACACACTGTACCCCATCCAACTCCCCACCCTCACACACACTGTACCCCATCCAACTCCCCACCCTCACACACACTGTACCCCATCCAACTCCCCACCCTCACACACACTGTACCCCATCCAACTCCCCACCCTCACACACACTGTACCCCATCCAACTCCCCACCCTCACACACACACTGTACCCCATCCAACTCCCCACCCTCTCACACACTGTACCCCATCCAACTCCCCACCCTCACACACACTGTACCCCATCCAACTCCCCACCCTCACACACACTGTACCCCATCCAACTCCCCACCCTCACACACACTGTACCCCATCCAACTCCCCATCCTCACACACACACTGTACCCCATCCAACTCCCCACCCTCACACACACTGTACCCCATCCAACTCCCCACCCTCACACACACTGTACCCCATCCAACTCCCCACCCTCACACACACTGTACCCCATCCAACTCCCCACCCTCACACACACACTGTACCCCATCCAACTCCCCACCCTCACACACACTGTACCCCATCCAACTCCCCACCCTCACACACACTGTACCCCATCCAACCCCCCAACCTCACACACTCTGTACCCCATCCAACTCCCCACCCTCACACACACTGTACCCCATCCAACTCCCCACCCTCACACACACACTGTACCCCATCCAACTCCCCACCCTCTCACACACTGTACCCCATCCAACTCCCCACCCTCACACACACTCTGTACCCCATCCAACTCCCCACCCTCACACATATTGTACCCCATCCAACTCCCCACCCTCACACAAACTGTGCCCCATCCAACTCCCCACCCTCACACACAGTGTACCCCATCCAACTCCCCACCCTCACACACACACTGTACCCCATCCAACTCCCCACCCTCACACACACTGTACCCCATCCAACTCCCCACCTTCACACAGACTGTACCCCATCCAACTCCCCAGCCTCACACACACTGTACCCCATCCAACTCCCCACCCTCACACGCACTGTACCCCATCCAACTCCCCACCCTCACACACACTGTACACCATCCAACTCCCCACCCTCACACACACTGTACCCCATCCAGCTCCCCACCCTCACACACACTGTACCCCATCCAACTCCCCACCCTCACACACACTGTACCCCATCCAACTCCCCACCCTCACACACACAGTAACCCATCCAACTCCCCACCCTCACACACACTGTACCCCATCCAACTCCCCACCCTCACACACACACTATACCCCATCCAATTCCCCACCCTCACACACACTGTACCCCATCCAACCCCCCACCCTCACACACACTGTACCCCATCCAACTCCCCACCCTCACACACACTGTACCCCATCCAACTCCCCACCCTCACACACACTGTACCCCAACCAACTCCCCACCCTCACACACACTGTACCCCATCCAACCCCCCACCCTCACACACACTGTACCGCATCCAACTCCCCACCCTCACACACACTGTACCCCATCCAACTCCCCACCCTCTCACACACTGTACCCCATCCAACTCCCCACCCTCACACACACTGTACCCCATCCAACTCCCCACCCTCACACACACTGTACCCCATCCAACTCCCCACCCTCACACACACTGTACCCCATCCAACTCCCCACCCTCACACACACTGTACCCCATCCAACTCCCCACCCTCACACACACTGTATCCCATCCAACTCCCCACCCTCACACACACTGTACCCCATCCAACCCCCCACCCTCACACACACTGTACCCCATCCAACTCCCCACCCTCACACACACTGTACCCCATCCAACTCCCCACCCTCACACACACACTGTACCCCATCCAACTCCCCACCCCCTCACACACTGTACCCCATCCAACTCCCCACCCTCACACACACTCTGTACCCCATCCAACTCCCCACCCTCACACACATTGTACCCCATCCAACTCCCCACCCTCACACAAACTGTGCCCCATCCAACTCCCCACCCTCACACACAGTGTACCCCATCCAACTCCCCACCCTCACACACACTGTACCCCATCCAACTCCCCACCCTCACACACACACTGTACCCCATCCAACTCCCCACCCTCACACACACTGTACCCCATCCAACTCCCCACCCTCACACACACTGTACCCCATCCAACTCCCCACCCTCACACACACACACTGTACCCCATCCAACTCCCCACCCTCACACACACTGTACCCCATCCAACTCCCCACCCTCACACACACTGTACCCCATCCAACTCCCCACCCTCACACACACACTGTACCCCATCCAACTCCCCACCCTCACACACACTGTACCCCATCCAACTCCCCACCCTCACACACACAGTAACCCATCCAACTCCCCACCCTCACACACACTGTGCCCCATCCAACTCCCCACCCTCACACACACTGTACCCCATCCAACTCCCCACCCTCACACACACACTGTACCCCATCCAACTCCCCACCCTCTCACACACTGTACCCCATCCAACTCCCACCCTCACACACACTGTACCCCATCCAACTCCCCACCTTCGCACACACTGTACCCCATCCAACTCCCCACCCTCACACACACTGTACCCCATCCAACTCCCCCTCCTCACACACACTGTACCCCATCCAACTCCCCACCCTCACACACACTGTATCCCATCCAACTCCCCACCCTCACACACACTGTACCCCATCCAACTCCCCACCCTCACACACACTGTACCCCATCCAACTCCCCACCCTCACACACACTGTACCCCATCCAACTCCCCACCCTCACACACACTGTACCCCATCCAACTCCCCACCCTCACACACACTGTACCCCATCCAACTCCCCACCCTCACACACACTGTACCCCATCCAACTCCCCACCCTCACACACACACTGTACCCCATCCAACTCCCCACCCTCTCACACACTGTACCCCATCCAACTCCCCACCCTCACACACACTGTACCCCATCCAACTCCCCACCCTCACACACACTGTACCCCATCCAACTCCCCACCCTCACACACACTGTACCCCATCCAACTCCCCATCCTCACACACACACTGTACCCCATCCAACTCCCCACCCTCACACACACTGTACCCCATCCAACTCCCCACCCTCACACACACTGTACCCCATCCAACTCCCCACCCTCACACACACTGTACCCCATCCAACTCCCCACCCTCACACACACACTGTACCCCATCCAACTCCCCACCCTCACACACACTGTACCCCATCCAACTCCCCACCCTCACACACACTGTACCCCATCCAACCCCCCAACCTCACACACTCTGTACCCCATCCAACTCCCCACCCTCACACACACTGTACCCCATCCAACTCCCCACCCTCACACACACACTGTACCCCATCCAACTCCCCACCCTCTCACACACTGTACCCCATCCAACTCCCCACCCTCACACACACTCTGTACCCCATCCAACTCCCCACCCTCACACATATTGTACCCCATCCAACTCCCCACCCTCACACAAACTGTGCCCCATCCAACTCCCCACCCTCACACACAGTGTACCCCATCCAACTCCCCACCCTCACACACACACTGTACCCCATCCAACTCCCCACCCTCACACACACTGTACCCCATCCAACTCCCCACCTTCACACAGACTGTACCCCATCCAACTCCCCAGCCTCACACACACTGTACCCCATCCAACTCCCCACCCTCACACGCACTGTACCCCATCCAACTCCCCACCCTCACACACACTGTACACCATCCAACTCCCCACCCTCACACACACTGTACCCCATCCAGCTCCCCACCCTCACACACACTGTACCCCATCCAACTCCCCACCCTCACACACACTGTACCCCATCCAACTCCCCACCCTCACACACACAGTAACCCATCCAACTCCCCACCCTCACACACACTGTACCCCATCCAACTCCCCACCCTCACACACACACTATACCCCATCCAATTCCCCACCCTCACACACACTGTACCCCATCCAACCCCCCACCCTCACACACACTGTACCCCATCCAACTCCCCACCCTCACACACACTGTACCCCATCCAACTCCCCACCCTCACACACACTGTACCCCAACCAACTCCCCACCCTCACACACACTGTACCCCATCCAACCCCCCACCCTCACACACACTGTACCGCATCCAACTCCCCACCCTCACACACACTGTACCCCATCCAACTCCCCACCCTCTCACACACTGTACCCCATCCAACTCCCCACCCTCACACACACTGTACCCCATCCAACTCCCCACCCTCACACACACTGTACCCCATCCAACTCCCCACCCTCACACACACTGTACCCCATCCAACTCCCCACCCTCACACACACTGTACCCCATCCAACTCCCCACCCTCACACACACTGTATCCCATCCAACTCCCCACCCTCACACACACTGTACCCCATCCAACCCCCCACCCTCACACACACTGTACCCCATCCAACTCCCCACCCTCACACACACTGTACCCCATCCAACTCCCCACCCTCACACACACACTGTACCCCATCCAACTCCCCACCCCCTCACACACTGTACCCCATCCAACTCCCCACCCTCACACACACTCTGTACCCCATCCAACTCCCCACCCTCACACACATTGTACCCCATCCAACTCCCCACCCTCACACAAACTGTGCCCCATCCAACTCCCCACCCTCACACACAGTGTACCCCATCCAACTCCCCACCCTCACACACACTGTACCCCATCCAACTCCCCACCCTCACACACACACTGTACCCCATCCAACTCCCCACCCTCACACACACTGTACCCCATCCAACTCCCCACCCTCACACACACTGTACCCCATCCAACTCCCCACCCTCACACACACTGTACCCCATCCAACTCCCCACCCTCACACACACACTGTACCCCATCCAACTCCCCACCCTCACACACACTGTACCCCATCCAACTCCCCACCCTCACACACACTGTACCCCATCCAACTCCCCACCCTCACACACACTGTACCCCATCCAACTCCCCACCGTCACACACACACTGTACCCCATCCAACTCCCCACCCTCACACACACTGTACCCCATCCAACTCCCCACCCTCACACACACTGTACCCCATCCAACTCCACACCCTCACACACACACTGTACCCCATCCAACTCCCCACCCTCACACACACACTGTACCCCATCCCCCAACTCCCCACCCTCACACACACTGTACCCCATCCAACTCCCCACCCTCACACACACTGTACCCCATCCAACTCCCCACCGTCACACACACACTGTACCCCATCCAACTCCCCACCCTCACACACACTGTACCCCATCCAACTCCCCACCCTCACACACACTGTACCCCATCCAACTCCCCACCTTCACACACACTGTACCCCATCCAACTCCCCACCCTCACACACACTGTACCCCATCCAACTCCACACCCTCACACACACACTGTACCCCATCCAACTCCCCACCCTCACACACACACTGTACCCCATCCAACTCCCCACCCTCACACACACACTCTACCCCATCCAACGGCCCACCCTCTCACACACTGTACCCCATCCAACTCCCCACCCTCACACACACTGTACCCCATCCAACTCCCCGCCCTCACACACACTGTACCCCATCCAACTCCCCACCCTCACACAAACTGTACCCCATCCAACTCCCCACCCTCACACACACTGTACCCCATCCAACTCCCCACCCTCTCACACACTGTACCCCATCCAACTCCCCACCCTCACACACACTGTACCCCATCCAACTCCCCGCCCTCACACACACTGTAACCCATCCAACTCCCCACCCTCACACACACTGTACCCCATCCAACTCCCCACCCTCACACACACTGTACCCCATCCAACTCCCCACCCTCACACACACACTGTACCCCATCCAACTCCCCACCCTCACACACACTGTACCCCATCCAACTCCCCGCCCTCACACACACTGTACCCCATCCAACTCCCCGCCCTCACACACACTGTACCCCATCCAACTCCCCACCCTCACACACACTGTACCCCATCCAACTCCCCACCCTCACACACACTGTACCCCATCCAACTCCCCACCCTCACACACACTGTACCCCATCCAACTCCCCACCCTCACACACACTGTACCCCATCCAACTCCCCACCCTCACACACACTGTACCCCATCCAACTCCCCGCCCTCACACACACTGTACCCCATCCAACTCCCCACCCTCACACACACTGTACCCCATCCAACTCCCCACCCTCACACACACTGTACCCCATCCAACTCCCCACCCTCACACACACTGTACCCCATCCAACTCCCCACCCTCACACACACTGTACCCCATCCAACTCCCCACCCTCACACACACACTGTACCCCATCCAACTCCCCACCCTCACACACACTGTACCCCATCCAACTCCCCACCCTCACACACACACTGTACCCCATCCAACTCCCCACCCTCACACACACACTCTACCCCATCCAACGGCCCACCCTCTCACACACTGTACCCCATCCAACTCCCCACCCTCACACACACTGTACCCCATCCAACTCCCCACCCTCACACACACTGTACCCCATCCAACTCCCCACCCTCACACACACTGTACCCCATCCAACTCCCCACCCTCACACACACTGTACCCCATCCAACTCCCCACCCTCACACACACTGTACCCCATCCAACTCCCCACCCTCACACACACTGTACCCCATCCAACTCCCCACCCTCACACACACTGTACCCCATCCAACTCCCCACCCTCACACACACTGTACCCCATCCAACTCCCCACCCTCACACACACTGTACCCCATCCAACTCCCCACCCTCACACACACACTGTACCCCATCCAACTCCCCACCCTCACACACACTGTACCCCATCCAACTCCCCACCCTCCCACACACTGTACCCCATCCAACTCTCCACTCTCACACACACTGTACCCCATCCAACTCCCCAACCTCACACACACTGTACCCCATCCAACTCCCCACCCTCACACACACTGTACCCCATCCAACTCCCCACCCTCACACACACTGTACCCCATCCATCACCCCACTCTCACACACACACTGTACCCCATCCAACTCCCCACCCTCACACACACTGTACCCCATCCAACTCGCCACTCTCACACACACTGTACCCCATCCAACTCCCCACCCTCACACACACTCTACCCCATCCAACTCCCCAACCTCACACACACTGTACCCCATCCAACTCCCCACCCTCACACACACTGTACCCCATCCAACTCTCCACTCTCACACACACTGTACCCCATCCAACTCCCCACCCTCACACACACTGTACCCCATCCAACTCCCCACCCTCACACACACTGTACCCCATCCAACTCCCCACCCTCACACACACTGTACCCCATCCAACTCCCCACCCTCACACACACACTGTACCCCATCCAACTCCCCACCCTCACACACACTGTACCCCATCCAACTCCCCACCCTCTCACACACTGTACCCCATCCAACTCCCCAACCTCACACACACTGTACCCCATCCAACTCCCCACCCTCACACACACTGTACCCCATCCAACTCCCCACCCTCACACACACTGTACCCCATCCAACTCCCCACCCTCACACACACTGTACCCCATCCAACTCTCCACTCTCACACACACTGTACCCCATCCAACTCCCCACCCTCACACACACTGTACCCCATCCAACTCCCCACCCTCAGACACACTGTACCCCATCCAACTCCCCACCCTCACACACACTGTACCCCATCCAACTCCCCACCCTCACACACACTGTACCCCATCCAACTCCCCACCCTCACACACACTGTACCCCATCCAACTCCCCACCCTCACACACACTGTACCCCATCCAACTCCCCACCCTCAGACACACTGTACCCCATCCAACTCCCCACCCTCACACACACTGTACCCCATCCAACTCCCCACCCTCTCACACACTGTACCCCATCCAACTCCCCACCCTCACACACACTATACCCCATCCATCTTCCCACCGTCACACACACTGTACCCCATCCAACTCCCCACCCTCACACACACTGTACCCCATCCAACTCCCCACCCTCACACACACTGTACCCCATCCAACTCCCCACCCTCACACACACTGTACCCCATCCAACTCCCCACCCTCACACACACTGTACCCCATCCAACTCCCCACCCTCACACACACTGTACCCCATCCAACTCCCCACCCTCACACACACTGTACCCCATCCAACTCCCCACCCTCACACACACTGTACCCCATCCAACTCCCCACACTCACACACACTGTACCCCATCCAACTCCCCACCCTCTCAGACACACTGTACCCAATCCAACTCCCCACCCTCACACACACTGTACCCCATCCAACTCCCCACCCTCACACACACTGTACCCCATCCAACTCCCCACCCTCACACACACACTGTACCCCATCCAACTCCCCACCCTCACACACACTGTACCCCATCCAACTCCCCACCCTCACACACACTGTACCCCATCCAACTCCCCACCCTCACACACACTGTACCCCATCCAACTCCCCACCCTCACACACACACTGTACCCCATCCAACTCCCCACCCTCACACACACTGTACCCCATCCAACTCCCCACCCTCACACACACTGTACCCCATCCAACTCCCCACCCTCACACACACTGTACCCCATCCAACTCCCCACCGTCACACACACACTGTACCCCATCCAACTCCCCACCCTCACACACACTGTACCCCATCCAACTCCCCACCCTCACACACACTGTACCCCATCCAACTCCACACCCTCACACACACACTGTACCCCATCCAACTCCCCACCCTCACACACACACTGTACCCCATCCAACTCCCCACCCTCACACACACTGTACCCCATCCAACTCCCCACCCTCACACACACTGTACCCCATCCAACTCCCCACCGTCACACACACACTGTACCCCATCCAACTCCCCACCCTCACACACACTGTACCCCATCCAACTCCCCACCCTCACACACACTGTACCCCATCCAACTCCCCACCTTCACACACACTGTACCCCATCCAACTCCCCACCCTCACACACACTGTACCCCATCCAACTCCACACCCTCACACACACACTGTACCCCATCCAACTCCCCACCCTCACACACACACTGTACCCCATCCAACTCCCCACCCTCACACACACACTCTACCCCATCCAACGGCCCACCCTCTCACACACTGTACCCCATCCAACTCCCCACCCTCACACACACTGTACCCCATCCAACTCCCCGCCCTCACACACACTGTACCCCATCCAACTCCCCACCCTCACACAAACTGTACCCCATCCAACTCCCCACCCTCACACACACTGTACCCCATCCAACTCCCCACCCTCTCACACACTGTACCCCATCCAACTCCCCACCCTCACACACACTGTACCCCATCCAACTCCCCGACCCTCACACACACTGTAACCCATCCAACTCCCCACCCTCACACACACTGTACCCCATCCAACTCCCCACCCTCACACACACTGTACCCCATCCAACTCCCCACCCTCACACACACACTGTACCCCATCCAACTCCCCACCCTCACACACACACTGTACCCCATCCAACTCCCCGACCCTCACACACACTGTACCCCTTCCT